>NC_090926.1:1054572192-1055212167 GCF_040938575.1 Ambystoma mexicanum | reverse complement strand
ATCCCTTAATCACTACATTTCTGCACACAAACTCTAACGCACACAAGCCAAGGGATTCACTTGCATCTGATTTCTTAATATTCCTCTCACCAGAACGCAAATACAACCAATTACTCACCGACTGCTCCGCCTGCAGCCATTCCCACAAATGTCTTAACATTTCAAATGCTCTGCTGATTCCAAAGTAGTGTGTTTAACATTATATTGGACACACCCCCAGTGCGATCCTCTGTAGAGGAACAGAGCTCTTGCAGTGCAAGCCTGGAAGTCATTCTCCCAGCGCTGAGACGTTTGGGAACATCTGATCCTGTGCCCTTAGAGTACCTTACAGTGACGGAGACCATTCCAGACGCCCAGCCTAAGAAAGGGACCGGTTGCTTCACTCTGCTTAGACCTGTGTGACTTTCCCCAGAGGCCCAGCGCTGTTCCTTTCTCATCAGCAGATTCCTAATCTCACACTGAACACCCTATGGATTCCTGGGGCGCTCACAAATGCCTCATAAAATGTCTCCTCGCGACGTTCTGTCACTACCTCTTTGTAGTCGATGTAATCTTGCCATCATTCATGCGTGCAGAATCTCCATGTGTGACAACATTTCTATGACCCCTGCCTTATGCATTCACAACTCTGTATCACAACTAGATTCCCGTGAGCCCTTGTTCCACGTGTGACTCTGTTGCTAACATCTATTTCTTTTTCTAGCAAAGAGGAATCTGGTTTCATGGCAGCCCCTTTGGTGGCGAAGGGCATTGCTGTGGCAGCAATTGATTATGACATTGCACCAAAAGGTAAGTGCCAGCACTAGTCTATGTACATGGTGTCTGTCTGTGTGTGTGTGTAATGTGCCGTGTCACTCTAGCAGCAGCAGCGCTCGGGTGTGATAGTGTAGAGGGACCTGTGTGCATGAGCTGTCCCATCTCCCTAGCCACGCATAGTCTGCCGGGTGAGCAGCACCCTTCCTCCTCAGTACCCCTCACAGTCCATACAAAGGGTATTCCCCAATATACCGTTAAAAAAAGCTGAATGAGCAGTAACTGCGCAAACGGCTTGTGAAAAAAAATAGAGGCCCATAATGCTGGACATGGAGAGCAGGGGCTGCAGGGGTGTCCCCCGCACACCTTGTTCAGCATTATGGGCTTCGGGGATTGCAGGGATGCCCCCCACCTCCCGCTTCCATGCCATTGCAAGCGGGGGACGAAAACAAAATAAAAGAAAAAGGGACCCTGCTGCGTCAGCTCTGAGCTGCATGGCTACAAGAGTGTCGGCGGCACTGCCGCTTGCGGTATGTAACCCTCCCAAGTGTGTTGCCCTTTTAAGGGAATGTGTCCCTCCCATGTGTATTGCCCTTTTAACATGGGCCATGACTCTCTGTCATGGCCCAAGCTAATAAAAGGAGCCCCTGCAGGCACGTGCACAAGAATGGATGCAGACTCCCAAAGAGGAATGACTGGTCCGTCACTAATTTAGGCCTGTAGGTCCACACTGTGTGAGCACGGGTCTGCAGGCCATGATGCCGTGGGACCCTCGAGCCAGCAAGGTGGCAAGGGTCTACATGGTCATGGGTATGGCCCGCCCTGCCCCCTCTGAAGGCCGGTTGTCCCTCAGCAATCCTCTATGGTGCTGATGAGACATTTCACCCTTGGGGCCTGCTGGATACCCATAGCAAGCCCCCGCTACACCACTGCTGACAAAACTAATTGGGGTGGGTGGTTGTAGAGGGATGCAGGATGGCAGAAAGTAATCTACCTGATCACTTCGCAACAGGATTTTGCAATTGGATCTTTTCGGATTCACAATTTCCCGATGTGCAGTGATCACATAGATCCCTTACAGAGATGTGGATCCTGCCTGCAGGACAGGAATCCTTATTGCTTAAATATTTCTCACCCATTCTCGGGGAAGGTCCAGCTTACACCTCCCGATGAGGCATAAAGGGGCTGGGTTAGCCAGAAACTGATGGTTTCCTCTAGTAGATTGGTTCTTTTTTGCATTTTAGGAGAGAGCTCTTGCTGGGCTCGAGTTCCCTAGCAGGCTCCTGGGGCTCTTGCTGCTCCCTCTTGCTCCACTTCATTCGCCCTGCTGGCTGATTTGAGACTGATTAATGCTGGAAGACATCTTGCTGGGCCCCTCCCAGGTTTGGTCTCAGATTGAGTATAGGCGAGCAATGGACAGTTTCTTCCTGGGACCATGCTGGATAGTGGGCCCAAGTTCAGTGGATGGTGGTGGTTTCTCGTCAATCCTGTATCTGCAGAGACCTACCAGACAAGCAGGCTGGACCCATGTGTTGAAGAGCTGGGTGGGACAACCAGATTTGGGGTTCCCTGGACATGTCTTTCAATACCCAGAATATATGAATGCACGCAGGGTGTGAGTGTTTTAAGGCTAGGCAAGTGTACGATGGCTGGAAAGTCTAGGTTATTTGGTCTTGGCTTGCTTCATCTATTCGAGGTGTTCGTATGCGGAGATGTTAGCAGTAGGCAGTGGTGGACATGGAAACGAATTGGTGCGGGATCCCACAAGGGCCGGGGTGGGTGCAAAGTTTGAGGGTGGGGTGGGCCTGGATCTGCTATGATAAATTCGGAAGCTGCAGAGTAGACACTCGGGGAATAGTAAAGACACAGAAAATACAATGAAGCTAACCAACACACACCTTAATGTTGTGAATTACTTACCCCCAGGAAGGAAGTGCCCCTAGCCTCATGAACGTCTGTGAATGATCCCAGGCCTTAACGAAACACCCAAACTTATTACCTGATGCTACAAAAAATACTGGATGCATGGGTTCTGGCCACCATGTACTGCGACCTTGTAGTCTGCCTCGCTCACAAGTTGTGTAATTAGGGGACTCATTGATGTTTGCAAATCAGCTGACTTGCAACATTCTCACTGTGCGAGGAAGAAGACACACGTCACTGGGGCCAGTTCTGGGAGTCCCGGAGTTGCCACGGGGGTGAACCCTGATTCAGGAAGTGGGTAAGTGGACCCCTGTTCCAGACCCAAAAGCACGGGATGGTGACCCCCCAAAGGTTTGACGTAAGGCCCTGGCCACACATTAAAAATAATCTGGGGGTTTCATTCTCTGGATTGTCCAAGCATCAGCAGCTGAGGTAAGACCAGGGGGCAGAAAATACCAGTAGGCCATTGCTCAAAGGCATTGCACATTTATTTTATTAGTGCATTTATTGAGTGTGGACCTAGTTTGAGAAGCAACTGAGCTTACAATTATAGGTGAGGGGAGCAGAGAAACAAAGGATCTACAAGCAACCAGTGGAGACAACGGTGGTGATCAGATGTCGGGTGGGGTGGGGAGTGAAGAGCATGTGGATCGTAGGTGTTGGGGAGCAGACATTCTTTGAAGAGGAGGTTCCTGAGCTGCTTCCTGAACTGTAGAAGTGAGGGGCAAGTCTGACGGGGAGGAGGATCCAAAGTCTTGGGGGGCGGGAGGGGAAGATATGGGGATTGCTCATTGAGGTTGCTTGAGAACTTGAGGGCGACAGTTGATACAGGAGGATTTGAAGATGATGGGCCTAATTATGAGGTAGGAGGTAAGGGAAAAACCATGCCGGTAAAGGATTACCGGCATCGCTAACCGCTCCGGTCTATTACGACCCGCCTACCCGCTATTATCGGCACTGCAAAGAACGGTGCCTCTAATAACGGCATGGGTGCGGGCACGCAACCCCTCATGCCGGCAATAGCGGCATGGCGGAAATAGGAGTACATCACAAGTCAGGCGGACATGCAAATAGCGGCATGAATCGGGCCCAAAAAGCAGATACTGGCATGGCGGAAATACCGCCATCCCGAACCACCCGTAAAGGGCCATGTGCAGTGTTCTCAACTGCCACAGGTGCACTTAATCAGCACAGGTGCAGGCAATGTAGACTGGGCCAGCACAAAAGGAGCACACCACACCCCTTCCCACACCCATTCACACAGCAAAATGATTCCAATACTGGTAGCAATCCTGGGGCTGGAGGACATGATTGCATTGGAACAGCAACAACAACAACAGGCAGCACAGAGGAGACGCAAGAGGAGAAGGAGGGCAAAACAGGCATAGTATGCCCCACCAGTGCAGGCAGTTGTACCACAGAGGTAGCCACCAATCCCCAGAATCAGAGCCAGTCCATTCAACCTAACCCCTGAGCATATCCACACCCTGTACCGTCTGGACCAGGATACCATCACCACCATTGTGGACATGATACACAACGTCATCGTCAGCCTCATAGACATCCGTACTGCCATCCCCCTCTACTGAAGGTGGTTGCTGTGCTCCACTTCCTGGCCACAGGCACCTACCAGCATACGGTAGGGCAGATGCATGGCATATAACAACCAGTATTCTCACGCACGCTGAACCAGGTGCTCGATGCCCTCCTGAAGCACACAAGTCAACACATATCCCTGCCACGGACTGCCCAGGAGATCTCTAACACCAAAGTTGGCTTCCATTCACTGGCAGGCTTCCCAAGTTGCATCGGGCCCTCGACTGCACCCATGTGGAATTGGCGGTTCCACATGCCATGGAGGCAGTGTACCGAAACCGAAAGCAATACCACTCCATCAACATGCAGATGGTATGTGACTCTAACAAGACCATCACACATTGTTATGCCCGATATCCTGGATCAACCCATGATTCAATGGTCCTGCGGAACTCAACGATACCACGCTACATGGAGCGACATGCTGGACAACGTTCCTGGCTACTCGGTGAGTAGCATGGCAAGCACATGGCAGTGTGATATGGGGAGTAGATTTGCGGGAGGGTGGGATGCATACTCCAACTAGGTGTGATTGGGGGGGGAGATGCATACTCCCACTGGGTGTGATTGGAGGGGGGAGAGATGCATACTCCAACTGGGTGTGATTGGGGGGGAGAGATGCATACTCCAACTGGGTGTGATTGGGGGGAAGATGCATACTCCAACTGGGTGTGATTGGGGGGGGGGGGATGCATACTCTAAATGGGTGAGATCAGTTGATGGACTAAACAATGCCCATACTGAAATACACCACTGTCCCCCAAGGCAGGCCAGACTGAACCTAACACATTAAAACCATATGCAAGGCGTAAGATGCACAACAATGACTATAAGCCATTACTGCAACCATGCCATATCCATCCACATGTACACTGCACATCATCAGACCGTACCCTCTACAACACAATGCAGCAACATGCTGCCAATATGGCCAATGCAAATGTCCGCTGAACAGCATCACAACGGAAATGCGACCTTGAGTGCATACAGAGGGATCACCTGAAGCTACGGAATCTCACCCGTACACCACAACAGAAGTGCTGCATGCCCGCATTGGGGACATCAAGTTTGGAATGGCAGATCACTAGGAGTCTGGTTCCAACGGTGACAGGACCAAAGGATACGAATGACTACACATCACCTAGTTCATGGCAACAACTGCCGTAGGCATGCACAGTGCATGAACACTTGCAAGGACTAGATGCCCTTCCCACATTGCAGTTACTTTGATTACCTCTATGCATGTAGGGATATGTGGATGTCATCCACAAATCAAAGTTGACTTGTGTGTGATAGGTACTGGTTCCATTTGATTTAATCACTTACACATATCCATTGTTGCACCCATGCAGGTGATGCTGGCTATCCCTTGAAGAGGTGGCTCCTTACCCCTGTCCGGAACGCACAGGACAGGCACGAAGACGACTACAATCGTGCACATACCCGTACCCGTGTGGTGATTGAGCAGACATTTGGCCTTTTGAAGACACGGTTTCGCTGCCTCAGCAGGTCGGTGGGGCACTCCTGTACAGGCATGAGAAGGTGGCCAAGATCACCATGGCATGTGTCATGCTGCACAATATGTACATCAGACGGAATGTGCCTCTGCCCCCTGACATTGAACTGCAACCACCTGGTGAGGATGAGGATGAGGAGGGAGAAGATGGGGCTGCACGTCATGCAGGTGGCGATGAACAGGAGGGACGTGCTGTGCGCCAGCATCTGATAGACCAATATTTCTAATACACATGGATGAAGAGGGTGCAATGGATGTGGGACTCAGGGCACTGGGTGTGTGGGGAAAAGAACACTGTGCACTGTCCGGCAATAAAGCACACATACAAAATGAAGAATGTCCACTCATGTGATTTTTCATGACACAATGGGTGTATTAAGTTTTGTAAGATTATGAAGTGCGTGGAGACAGCAGAAGGTTGCAAGCTGCACGGTAGGGAGCCCAGAGGACAAGGGCTGTAGGCAGCCGGAGTGAGGCAGGCTGCAGGGCAGGGAGCCCAGAGGACAAGGACGGTAGGCAGCCGGAGTGAGGTAGGCTGCAGGGCAGGAGCCCAGAGGACAAGAAATGTAGGCAGCTGGAGTGAGGCAGGCTGCAGAGCAGGGATCCCAGAGGAGAAGGACGGTAGGCAGCCGGAGTGAGGCAGGCTGCAGGGCAGGGAGCCCAGAGGACAAGGATTGTAGGCAGCCGGAGTGAGGCAGGCTGCAAGGCGGGCTGCAGAGGACTAGGACTGTACGCAACCGGAGTGAGGTAGGCTGCAGGGCAGGGAGCCCAGAGGACAAGGAATGTAGGCAGCCGGAGTGAGGCAGGCTGCAGAGCAAGGAGCCCAGAGGAGCAGGGCAGCAAGGAGTGAACCCAGAGGAGCAGGGCTGCTGACTGCAGAGGGCTGCAGAGGACTGTAATAGGCTGCAAGGCAGGAAGCCCAGAGGACAAGGGCTGTAGGTAGAAGGCAGCGGAGCGTGATCGGTTGCAAGGCAGGGAGCCCGGAAAGGGCACTGGAACAAAACAAGTTAATGCAGCAACAGGAACAGCATACAAAGTAAAGGGTCAAGGCAAACGGGAGCGGGGAGAACTCAAGATGCAAGACACTGTGCTCCTGCAGGCAGCTGCTTATATACAGCCTGCTCTGTTCTGAGGCAGGCTAATTGACAGCACCTGTAGCAGCACACCTGAAGACAATCTGCCTCCTCCCTCTCTGGTCCTGAGCAGGTGGAAGCAGCACTGGCCCCTAGGGCTTCTGGGGATTGTGGTCCCAATAACGATGAATGAGAATAGCCAGGAATTGAGGACTGCAGCCAGGTGCATTATGGTAAATGTAGTTAATTGAATAAAATAAGAAAGAACCAAAGTTGAGCAAATGGAAATAAAAGACCCAGGCGTGAAAAGGAGTTGTTCAAGGAGTATTAGGAGGATAAATGAGTACCAAGTAGTCCATGATGGTTGCCAATGCGTGCGCCAGCGGCGCGGGCATGACACAGTGGATGTCTTCAATGGAGGATATCTTGAGGTAGAGCTGTGTGTAATCTGCATATTTGTGGATGTTGTGTGGTTCCATGTAAAGATTGAATATTGCGGAGGAGAGAATAAATCGTTATGGACTTCACAGGTGATGGGTAGAGTTGGTGATCAGTAGGAATCCATTTGTACATATTGGTGGTGATTATTTGAGTAAATAATGGGACCATTAGAGGGTTTCCCACCTTTTACCACACCCTGCACAGCCACTGTGGAATGTTGTGCTCCTCTGGTAGGGGAGCATCCTCCAACCCAAATTCTATATAGATTAATTATTCATGTTCAGGAAAATATACCTTTGCATTTCCGGGGCAGGTTCGTTGGAGCACCTACCTTTTAGGCTTCCATTGTGTTGACGTTCACCTCCTCAGCACTCATTCACACCACAGGGGCAAAGTCGGTCTAGAATTGGACTGGATCATGAAACACCCTCAGGAATGTACTGATGCTCCTGTCTATGCTATGTGTTTCCCCAGGCTTTCATGTCAGAGGGCAGTCACAGTTTCCTTCAAGAAGTGAGGGCACCTTACCTCACTTCTGCAATGCCTGAGAAAGTTCTCTGGTCCGTTTTTAAATTCTGGGTTCCAGATCTCTCCTTGGCTATGGTGGGAGGGAAAGGTGTTTGTTGAATACAGATCTCCATCTCACCACTGTATTGAATCGTAAGACGATATTGCAGATTTTCAGTATGAGGCTGCGATTCCCATTCTCAAGTTCTTATTTTGGTAAGCAGCCTGCTCCACATAATCTAAGTTCTGGTCCTCTTAGGGTGTGGTGTACTTCTTTGAGCAAGCATTCTCTGTACACCTCTAGCTGGGCTTCCGGCTACGTTTAGGTGAGAATTGAAGCAAAAGAGGGTTTTTTTTGTTCACTACAGGAGCAGCAACGTAGAAAGGTGATAGATGATAGTTGCAGTGGCTCCTGCGCAGTACAGGGTGCTCATTCAGGCCTGGTGCTGCTTGGGCCAGGGCTTGGTGTACTGCTTGAAGCAGGATCATCTAGGCTAGAGGATCTCCTGGACTCTCTCCTTCAGCCTTGGTAGTGTCTGGCTTTACAAAGGATGTAAACCTGGGATTACTAGGCCTCTTGGATCTCAGTAAAGCAATGGGAACTCCTGGATCTTAGTAAGGCAAAAGGCGAGACTGCACCTCTGCCATCCTGTGAAGTCCATGGACACAACAGTCATCAAGAAGAGGTTGGTGACAGGCATCATTTCTGCTCCATATTTTGGTTATCACAGGTTTTTTGTCTTATCCTGATTTCTGAAAAAGGACTTTGAATATCTCTCGTAAAGCAGTGTTTAGGAATGTTTGCCTTCAGAGCAAGTGCTTCCTCTTTAAATGTTCACCATGGCCATATGGTGCCTCTCTAGTTAGATGCCAGCGGTTCTGAAGTGGGTTCTGCCCCTGCAACATCCCGTATCCTCCTGTGTCATGGAGTTTGACATCTTTGTTGGGACATGGGGCAGATGATTTCCGTGTATAGTGATGTGTAGATAGGGTGGACATAGGCTACCCCTCCCTTTTCCACCCATAGGTATGTGTAATGCCCCAATTGGTGACAGATCTATAATTGCATCTGTCTTTCTGCAGTACACTCACTCAATTGTTATATCACAAAATATATTAAGTTTAAACTTAATATATGTTTCAGACAGACAGATGCAATTATAGATCTGTCACCAATTGGGGGGCATTACCCATACCTACGGGTGGAAAAGGGAGGGGTAGCCTATGTCCACCCTATCTACACGTCATATATAACCCCTCACGAGATAGGCCCCCGAAAACAAAAAAGAGGGATTCATACTCCATTGTTTTGAAAGTAATATGTAGTGATGCCACCCTCTGCTCGGCATCCCTATGTGAGGCATTGGGCTGCCAGTTAATGTTGCTTGATGTTCTGGGATGATGCTGAGCATTGCATGCATTTCTCCCCATGCACTAGTTCTCTCAGGACGGTTTATGATGCTGCCTGCATCCTACACCTGCAGGGTCTATTTAAGGTATAGAGAAGATCTGGGCCTGGTTTGGCAGCCAGGTTCGTTCCTGTGTTTACCATTCTTCTCATATATGTGGGAGGGGGTCTTTGGCGTGCTGTCTCTTTCAAGCGACTAATCTGAGTTTTTGAAGTAAATAGATTTCAACTTATCCGACCTACAGACTGCTTTAATGCATGGGAAGCGCTATGCTCTCGGGGATGGCTGTCCAATCTCCTGTGTCTCGCCATCTTCCTGGCAGGAATAGGTGTGACAGATGCTTTAATGCATGGGAAGCTTTTATGCTCTTAGGTATGGCTGTCCATTCTTCTGTGCCCCCCACCCCATCTTCCTGGCAGGAATAGCTTGACAGATGCTTTAACACATGGGAAGCTTCTATGCTCTCAGGGATGGCTGTCCAGTCTTCTGTTTCCCTCCATCTTCAGGGCAGGAATATCTGTGAAAGATGCTTTAATGCATGGGAAGCTGTTATGCTCTCAGGGATGGCTGTCCAGGCTTCTGTGTGTCTCCATCTTCCTGGCAGGAATAGCTGTGACAGATGCTTTAATGCATGGGAAGCGTGTATGCTCTCAGGGATGGCTGTCCAGTCTTCTGTTTCCCTCCATCTTCCGGGCAGGAATAGCTGTGACAGATGCTCTAATGCTTGGGAAGCTTTTATGCTCTCAGGGATGGCTGTCCAGTCTTCTCTGTCCCCTCCCCCCCATCTTCCTGGCAGGAATAGCTGTGACAGATGCTTTAAAGCATGGGAAGCTTTTATGCTCTCGGGGGTGGCTGTCCAGTCTTCTGTGTCTTTCCATCTTCCTGGCAGGAATAGCTGTGACAGATGCTTTAATGCATGGGAAGCGTATATGCTCTCAGGAATGGCTGTCCACTCTTTTGTGGCCTTCACCTTTTTGCAGGAATAGCTGTGACAGATGCTGTAATGCATGGGAAGCTTTTATGCTCTCAGGGATGGCTGTCCAGTCTTCTGTGCCCCCCCCCCATCTTCCTGGCAGGAATAGCTGTGACAGATGCTTTAATGCATGGGAAGCGTTTATGCTCTCAGGGATGGCTGTCCAGTATTCAGTATGTCTCCATCTTCCTGGCAGGAATAGGTGTGACAGATGCTTTAATGCATGGGAAGATTTTATGCTCTCAGGGATGGCTGTCCATTCTTCTGTGCCCCCCACCCCATCTTCCTGGCAGGAATAGCTGTGACAGATGCTTTAACACATGGGAAGCTTTTATGCTCTCAGGGATGGCTGTCCAGTCTTCTGTTTCCCTCCATCTTCCGGGCAGGAATAGCTGTGACAGATGCTTTAATGCATGGGAAGCTTTTATGCTCTCAGGGATGGCTGTCCAGTCTTCTCTGCCCCCCCCTTTCTTCCTGGCAGGAATAGCTGTGACAGATGCTTTAATGCTTGGGAAGCTTTTATGCTCTCAGGGATGGCTGTCCAGTCTTCTCTGTCCCCTCCCCCCCCCATCTTCCTGGCAGGAATAGCTGTGACAGATGCTTTAATGCAAGGGAAGCGTTTATGCTCACAGGGATGGCTGTCCAGTCACAGTGTGTCTCCATCTTCCTGGCAGGAATAGCTGTGACAGATGCTTTAAAGCATGGGAAGCTTTTATGCTCTCGGGGGGGGGGGGGGCTGTCCAGTCTTCTGTGTCTTTCCATCTTCTTGGCAGGAATAGCTGTGACAGATGCTTTAATGCATGGGAAGCGTATATGCTCTCAGGAATGGCTGTCCACTCTTTTGTGGCCTTCACCTTTTTGCAGGAATAGCTGTGACAGATGCTTTAATGCATTGGAAGCCTTTATGCTCTCAGGGATGGCTGCCCAGTCTTCTGTGCCCCCCCACCCCCCATCTTCCTGGCAGGAATAGCTGTGACAGATGCTTTAATGCATGGGAAGCGTTTATGCTCTCAGGGATGGCTGTCCAGTCTTCAGTATGTCTCCATCTTCCTGGCAGGAATAGGTGTGACAGATGCTTTAATGCATGGGAAGATTTTATGCTCTCATGGATGGCTGTCCAGTCTTCTGTGTCCCTCCATCTTCCTGGCAGGAATAGCTGTGACAGATACTTTAATGCATGGGAAGCGTTTATGCTCTTAGGTATGGCTGTCCAGTCTTCTGTTTCCCTCCATCTTCCGGGCAGGAATATCTGTGACAGATGCTTTAATGCATGGGAAGCTGTTATGCTCTCAGGGATGGCTGTCCAGGCTTCTGTGTGTCTCCATCTTCCTGGCAGGAATAGCTGTGACAGATGCTTTAATGCATGGGAAGCGTGTATGCTCTCAGGGATGGCTGTCCAGTCTTCTGTGGCCTTCACCTTTTTGGCAGGAATAGCTGTGACAGATGCTTTAATGCATGGGAAGCTGTTATGCTCTCAGGGATGGCTGTCCAGTCAATTGGAGTACCTCATTAGGAAGGAGATCAATCGCAAACTGCACGCAGTAACACTCACAAAATATTATAGAGCTCAATGCACTCCTACAGGATTACGGGTGTCTGTACAACCAACTCTATGCAAGGAGAATAAGGAATTTGTGCACAAATGGGAAAATATACTTAACAAATGTTCACTCGATGTGATTCTTCTAACTATACAGGAATTGGCTAATGAATTGAAATCCATCACAACTGAAATCGAGACTATCAAATTTGAACTCAGCGACTGCTTGAGCGATGAAGAGATGAAAAATATGCTGATTGATATTGACATGAAACTAGAACAATACAAATCAGAATTAGAAAGCAAAATGATTCGCAAATTTAAAAGAGACACCTATGACTACCACGATGACGAGGTATACACCTGGATGGACAAGTATAAACAGCCTGGACAACCTCAACATTCCAGGAATACCTCTGATCATTCTAGCTCAGACTCAGAAACACAATCTCGCCCAGGCACTTCAAGAATACCAACTCCTGCTAATGAAGAGCATACTACCGCTACAGAGGATACCACAAGACATGAAGATCGAACACCCAGAGAAGAGAGACCACTCAGGCAGCCTTTCGTAGACCAAGGGAAAGGAAGAAAAGAACCAGGAGGGGCCACAGGAAAAGAACCCTCGCAGAAACCAGAGTCGAGGTATCCGAACAGGAGAGTCTAATTATTAATATATCCAAATGGAATTTGAGAAACAAATTCTCCAAAAGGGACTTAGCTTTGTACCAACGCATAGCACAAGCCTTTTCAACACCAAAATAGAACTCTTCAAATTTGTTCAGAAATTGAAACTGAGGGCATTCTTTGCTGATGTTGAGATACCCGAGGAACAAAGAACCAACAATTATCTCGAACTTAAATCCAAGAGCTCCTTTATACCACCATTACCTCACAGTACCATAGACATTTTCCATGAAGCAATCCTAAGAGATTTGAGGAATGCGTTGATGCATGGGAAGCTTTTATGGTCTCCGGGATGGCTGTCCAGTCTTCTGTGTCTCTCCATCTTCCTGGCAGGAATAGCTGTGACAGATGCTTGAGGCCAGGGGACCAGCTCTGCATGAGCTGAAAGGATTCCTTGGGAATTCAGAAAGCTGTTGCGTTTGGTTGGTCGTGGTCATGGATATTTGGCTGATTGTTCAGAGAGATTAAGATGAGCTGATCTCGGAGCACGGGGTCTACTTTCCGGATGGCGAACACATCAATCTGGGGAAGGCAACCGCTTGGGCTGTGGTTCAGAGTGTCCCTCTTTTCCATTTCCTGAAACCGGTAACTGAAGAGCCACTTTATGTCCTAATAGCTTCAGCCAGAATATTGTATGCCAGTGCGTCCTCTTTTTTTTTTTTCTGCTTGACAATGGCAAAAGGGGGAAAACACTTCTTTGGGGGAAACGGGGGTGGGTGGCGGAAGGGAGCTGTTTTTTTCCCACCAAAAGTAGCTATTAATAAAAGGAAACTGTTCTAATATTACCTGGATCTTTTTACAACTTCATAATGTTCATGTCCGGCATATATTTTAGTCATAATGAGAACCTTACACGTGTTTTACGAAGCAAAGCACATTGTCAAAAACTATAATAACCCATCAGAAAGATATAGATAGTTATCATTGGAAGATGGACATTCTGGCACACCCCATGCAAAACATCTGTATGAGAGAAGCCGTGGAAAGAACACCAGTGAGGGTTCCCGGCTGCTTTGCAAACACAACATTTTGGACTAAAGAAGGATTTTAATCTTTGATAAGTGATACATAGGTTGTACGCTTAAATCACTAAGTGTATAATGCACACTGGAGTTGTTGCTCCTTGCAATCTTTACAACGCTCCCCCTAACATTAATAGGTCTGTGACATTGAACCATATATAGTAGTTCAGACAGCCTCCCGACCCCCAGCAAGATTGTTGGCCAGTCCTTCTTTTATATTATTCAATTTGTAAGGATTGTGACGACGAGGAATGTGGGGCGATGCCCGCTTTACTTCCGACAAGTCCTCTTCCTACTGGTCCTTATATTATATCCCATGCCAAGGGTATGAATATTGAGCCCACAAAAGGCCGGCTTCGGTATAACTCTGAGGTTTATGGGTAAACCAGTCCCTTTTACACCTCATCTCACAGTGTGGGAAGATTTAGCCCTAAAAGGCTACACAGGTTTCAGGCGATGGCGTTTCCATGCACGAGAAAGGCTTCACCGCAGTTTGAAAGGACTGTGTAGAGAAAAGGTAGGCATATGAGTAGTGAAGATTACTGGAAAGTAGTTTGGACATTAGATGGCCTAAGTAGTCGTTTTCTTTTGGTTGTCAGAATTGAGATGCAGGCCTAGTGACAATTCGCACTAGTTGCGCTAGTTGGCATCGTTGCTGGGATGCAGCGGAGCGTGGACTGACCCTTTTCCATACTTGCTATCACCAGTGCTAGCGCGTCTAAGGTATGCACATGTGCACTGGTTTTCTATCCCATTCACCCATGCCAACACCCTTCCTGCTAGCCCATAGACTGTGCATGCAATGCCTCCTCACTCAGTGAGCAAGACGAAGAGAATAGGAAAGATAAGTGGTGCTCTCCTCATTGGACTAGGACGTTTGATAGGGCGGACATTTAGAATTCAATCGCAAAATTGAAGAACTCTAGAGCCTGTGGTCCGGGTGGTCTCGTGACTGCTCTCTTAAAAGATAATATTCCTTTGTGGTCAGACATTCTATGTCGCCTTTTCACTCAGGTAGTTGACAGTGGTGAAGTTCCTCTGACCTGGCGACAAGCAATAGTTATTCTGATCTACAAGAAAGGACCATGGGACGCACCAACTTCTTATAGACCAGTTTCTTTACTCAATAAACCTTCCAAAATATTAGCTAATTTTGTCTTAACCACTTAACTGCCATGGCTCCCCCGCCACCAGTACCAAGGCCTTTTTTGGTGATTTCGGTATGTCGCCATTCAATACCTTGTAACGTTTTTGTTACATGAGATATCTCGCCCAAATTTGGCCCCTTTTTTCCCACAGGTAGGCGGTCGTAACGCCACCAAGGAAACCTAGTTTGCTGTAGGGGGTGAGAGAAAATAACCAAAAAGGGAGGACAGTTTGGGTTTTTTCTGAAAATGCCAATAAAATGATGTACAAAGAAGCCTGTGGTTTTTCCCTTGTAAGTGCTAGGAACAAATGGTTTGCTGTGTTGAATTCCCAATTTGTTCAGGCTTTCAAGAACAGGTTGAGTGGAAATCAAAAAAACATATTTTGATATGGTTACCAGCCATTTTGTGAGAGGTAGGCGATTTTGGCCTTTTTTTCCAATAGGACATACATGGAATGGAAGAGAAGGGTAGGAAAGCTGAATGGGAAGACAGATAGGCATACATTTCTGAAAAGTAGACAAAATTCCAATTTTAGGAAGGGGTGATTTGCGCTTGTCAGGCTACAACTATGTAGGGAAAATTCCATAGTTTGGGGAAAATAACAGGGAAAATGACAGAAAAAAAGGTATGTGGTGGACATGGTTGGCCCGGTAAGGCAATGGCTTCTGTGAATTTTGAGAAAAACAATGCTCCGCTACATTCCCCCGACTCTTCCAGTTAGGAAATCACACAGTTTTCATAATGTTTCACAAAACAAGCAGCACCACAAGCCAAAAACTGAACCGTGGTACACAGGAGTTTTATGCTTGCGGCCTAAACAGACGTAATTGGCATGTATAAATAAGGGAATCAAATGTGTTGAGGAAGGACAAGCATACATTATTTGAAAGAGCACAGGCAGACCTTTTGAAGGGTAGGTGACTTGTGCAGCTTACAAAAGTGTATAGTGCCTAAAACAGCGACTAAATGTAGGCCACATTTGGGAAATGAAAGGGATGTGTGACAAAGCGCAGCAGCTAATGGGTCGAAACGTTATACAAACCATGCAAACACAACAAATGTCGTACCTTACCATGTTCCCACAGGTGTCCCGATGAAAACGGTACCTCAATTGTGTGGGTGCACCTACCTGGACTCAAAGGGAAAATGCTAACACACTGGTAACCCCAAGTCTTTCGGCTGAGCAGATTTTGAGGAATTTTGCTCATGTGGACAACCTACAGATTTGTGCTTAGGGTGTCGAAGCCACCAAGAAAAACGGGGAACCCCATGCACTTCTGAAAAAGAGGACACCTGTGGGAATCCACAGAGGTCTGACCTGCGCTAATTGGCCCAGAATTTATTACCCACAACCCCCGGGAAAGTCCGAAATATGGCGAAAAAAATCACAATTTTCTGACATTTCACTCTGTCCACCCACCGAAATATGCCGGCAAAACCACTTGTCCCACCTTCCCGTATTCCCACAGGTGTCCCGATGAAAACAGTACCTCACATGTGTGGGTGCACCTACCTGGGTGCAAATGGAAAAGGCTAAACCACTGCTACCCACCAAAGGGTTTGGGCAGCCAACCTACAGATTTGGGCCTGGGGTGTCGCATCCACCAAGGAAAACAGCTAACCCCATGCATTTCCAAAAAGAAGACACCTGTGGGAATCCACAGATGTCTGACTTGCGCAAATTGCCCCAGAATTTATTACCCACAAGCCCTGGCAAAGACCCACATGGGAGACGGGTCCCCAAGGCCAGGGACATTACCCCCAACTTTCCTGGAGCTCTGGCTGGCCTGCGTTACAGCCTCTCCCTCCGGGAAAGGTTGGGGACCCTGCCGGGGCTCCCTGGACCCACTGCTGGGCTTGGGGACAGTCAAACCACATGGGAGACAGCCGCCCAAGGACATTACCCCGGACCATCCTGGAGCACTGGCTGGGCTGCAACCCATGTGGTTTGACCGTCCCCAAGCCCAGCAGCGGTTCCAGGGAGCCCTGGCAGGGTCCCCGACCTTTCCCTGAGGGAAATTCTGTAACGCAGCCGAGCCAGAGTTCTAGGATTTGTTTGGGGTAATGTCCCTGGCCTTGGGCGGTCGTCTCTTATGTAGGTGTACAGTGCCCAATCATAGCGGTAGTTCCAGTGAGCCCCAGCAGGGTCCCCATCTTTTCCCAGAGGGAGAAGCTGTACTGCAGGCCCGCCAGATCTCCAGGATAGTCGGAGGGTTATGTCCCTCGACTTGGGCGGCTATCTCCCATGTGGGTTGACTGTCCCCAAGTCCATCGACAGTTCCAGAGAGCCCCGGCACGTTCCCGGTCCTTTCCTAGAGTGAAAAGCAGTAATGCAGGCCAGCCAGAACTCCAGGATGGTCGGAGGTGATGCCTCCGGGCTTGGGCGCTTTGTCTCCCATGTGGGTCGACCGTCCCAAAACCCAGTGGCAGTTCCTGGGAGCCCTGGCAGGATCCCCATTCCTCCCCGGAGGTGACCTCTGTAACGCAGCACAGCCAGAGGTGCAGCCTGGGCTTGCGGATGGTCAACCCACATGGGAGACGGCCGCTTCCAGAGAAACACCAATGTTATGCTGGCATGGGGGGCAATTTGAGGCCTGATCCTGCAATTGTATCCCATCCCACCAAAATACCTCCACAGACAAACCACTCCCACCCACACCACCAACAATCCAGCCCCAGTCCCGTCCACCCCACTGACAATGGGTCCTAACCGTAGAATAATAAATAAACAGTACTTGCATGATGTTGCAGCTGCTCGCGTAGAAAGAGCTGTAAACGAAACAAAAAACATGTGTTACCTATGGTCACAATAGCAAAGAAAAATCAAAACTACTACTCTCCGATCACGGCCCCCCTTTCAAGCCATCCCTAGTGGTCTACTGACTCTCACCCCCCCCATTAAAAATGCATTTGCCCCTCCCTAGGGGCAGATTTCTGCCCTTATGTGGCCCCAAGGAGGGCCACATGAAAGCCCCCCTTCCATTTTGGGTGGGAGGGTTTTCAATACATAACTCACTGGTGGTCTAGGGTGCCCTGCACTCACGTTTTATTTTCAATTTTTGTTTTTGTTTTGCCCCTTCCCTTGAAGCAGATGGACAAATTAATGTGCCCATCTGCCCCGAGCAGGGGGGGCAAAATGTTCTGCCCCATGCCTGAGGGGGCCTGTGACAACAATTCTGGTGGCCCTCTCCCCCCACCCCAAATGGTTGGGGGACATCTCATGTAGCCCATCATCTGCCCCCAGGGGGGCCCAAACCTGCAGCCCCATGCTTTGGGGGGTCTCTCTGGTGGCCCTCTTCCCCCACCCCAAATGGATGGGCGGCCCTTCATGTAGCTCTCCCTGGGAACAGATGCCCCTTCCTAGGGCCAGAAATCTGCCCCCAGGGAGGGTTTAATGAGGTGCCCCCCATCCACTAAGGTGGGGGGGAGAGGGCCACCCCCCTTTCATAAATAAAAATGCCTGGTGGTCTAGTGGGCCCACCTGTATTTATTTATTTATTTATTTATTTATTTTAAAAATAAATCCACTCCCTCCTCCTCACATAGCCTGGGGTTTGGATTTCAGTTTTGTGCGATCCCTGCCGAAGTGCCAAAAATAACACTATGAATGTAAGGCTGAACTCTACAGGCGATATTTACAGGGAAATTAAAGGGGTTAGACAGGGGTGTATTGTCGCCCCTCTTCTGTTCAACTTATAAATGTTGGACCTCTGGCAAAATAAAGAACTCTGCAGCGGTTACGCTCCCAAAATAGTTCAATTAGGGGTGAGTTGCATTAGATATGCGGACGATCTAATCTTATTGGTTTTTGCGCCTGCTGGTCTGCAGCGAGTCCTGAATGAAGTCACATCCTTTCTAAA
Source organism: Ambystoma mexicanum (assembly GCF_040938575.1). NCBI lineage: Eukaryota > Metazoa > Chordata > Amphibia > Caudata > Ambystomatidae > Ambystoma > Ambystoma mexicanum. Next base: position 1,055,193,719 of record NC_090926.1, on the reverse strand, counting down.
TGACACTGGGCTCGCGCTTAATCCAGCCAAATCTAACACCATTACATTTACCAAAAAAGGAAGATTAAGTGTTACTTGTGGACTATTTCCATTAGTGTTATACGCCTTGAATTGGGTCTACAATCCTGCTGGTCCATGTACCAATACAAAAGTATAGGATTACTCTATCCAATCACAGACGAAGAATTAACTGCAATATCACCTTACTTTAAGAAGCTCTGTTTATCTAATTCAAATAAAGCAGTTGTAACCTTGGGTAGGAGATGCAGTGTGTACATGGACAAAATGGACCAACCAGGCATTTCGGAGATCCTAAAGTCCAAAGTGAAAAAATGGGACAGGATTTGGGACATCCAAGATTTACAGAGATTAAAAAAGTATCGGACCTGGGCTGACTTAATCGGCCTCAAAAAGAACTCAGACCCTACCTGATGAAGTTTCCATCTGCAAAGTACTGACAATGGTACCTCAAATTTAGAATAAATTGTCTACCCATAATGGAGATATTAGGACCTCAACCAAACATTCCATCGGAGCTTCGAAATTGTCGTTTATGTACCTCTTGGGTACCAGAAGTTTTACGCCATCTGGTCATGGAAAGTGATCACCACGTGCGGGACAGAATAGTGGCTTTTGAGCCCTACGTTCACTTCATGACAGCAGTAATAACGCAATCAATATGGGCCAGATTGATGACTGGCAGACACATCTCTCTTTTGTTGGCACCGGTCAAGTTTTTAATAATAACCAACTGCAGAGGGAAACCTGATCCTGGAGTCCTATAGCTACATTTATTGTTCAGTTGAGAGTCAATATGGCACTGAATTTTATAGTTTAACATCGAGGTTGAGATTGGTCGAGGAAAATAAACTCTTTTTAGTAAATTAAATCTTCCAGGACTTGCGCCCCCCTCCTCATAATAGGATGTTAGAGTAATTTTTAACAGAATTTGGCTGCCTAGCGTCGCATGAAAGAGATTGTTTGCTTACTTAGGCAAGCCTTTGGGATTGTATAGTTATGTAAGAATATTTTAATCTATGGATAATTTAACTTGTATAGATTTTGTATTGAATTTGTTGTATAAGGTCTCTTGTATGCTAAAAATGCAAAACATGTTTTTTTTTAAATATGCCTCCTCATTGTGCTTGCGTGCATGTCTTCCCCCAGGTCACATGGATCTCATGGTGTCTCAGGTGAGGCGCAGCATCGCCTTCATCGTGCAGCAGTATTCCCACTTTAGGTGAGTTGGGCCTGGACCTGTCGGTCTCTTATTTGTCATGGACCTGATCCTCGCTTGACACTTGCTTCGAGTCAGTGCCTGCAAACAGCACGGGCCGAGGCTCACTAGCGAAAAATGTTGTTGATTAAATATCACCTGGGCGCAGTGCTTCAAGTGGGCCAGTCCTACCTGCGACTCCGTACCTGCACTTCCTATTTTTAGCACTTGAGTACCTGCACTTTTCAATGCCTGAAAGCGAGTACCGGTACTCAACTATGTTGAGAGGTGAAAATGAAAGCCTTTCATTTCACTATTTCGCAATGAAGGAGTTAGCTTTTGGGCCATTGCTGGGAAAGCAGCGCCCTCTCCAGCTTCCTCTCTCCACCATCCGCAACGCACATGTCTCCTTTAGGGTCCACCCAACAAAACTAAAAGCAGAGGCCGACCTGCAGCTCCTGAGGGCTCCGCACACGACGCTAACTTGACCTGTTACGCATGGGGTCCCTTGAGAGTTTGCATATGGAGCACAGATTGATTTGGAAAACCTGTTCAATTACTTTTTTTTTTTAGCATGTTTCTTTGTTATTAGCATTGTCTTTTACTAATATGTAAAGATTTAAGTAATTGGAGTTGTGATGCAACCTTTTGGACTGAAAACCCTGCACACAGCTCTCGTTACATACCAAATACTGTATTAGGCAATGAAAGCGAGCATTAATAAATCTCCTCTTTTAAAGCTAACTTTACAGCTATGATACTATGATAGCTGCTATTTTGACATGCAATAAAAGTCGTTTTATATGGATATTGACATTTTCTTACCACAATGGAGAGAAACCATCTAGAAGTTTGCGTGAAAAAATGCCAAATAACCATGTGTGTGACCCTTGGCAAATCATTTTCTCACTTTCCATTTCCAGCAAAAATTAGGAATTCTCAAAGCCTGCCATCTTTTATACATAACAATACTGGTGTCCAAACAGGTCAAAATCAGTCTGTGATTGATGAGCGTCTTTGAGAGATGGTTGGATTAGGCTGACAGAATCAAATCTAACAGTAAAGCATTACACTGAGATTTTGGTTGGAAACACTGATATGTTTCAGCAGAGCATGCTCCCCAGCCCAAACGCTACAGAGTTTGAGAGTGGGGGATTATAACTGAAGTAGGATGCAGGGACGCCATTTCACCAAAATGCCAGGGGTAGCGGACGTGACATCACACGACCCTTGACATCTGATGACATCACAGGAAGTGATGTCATTTGACCCCAACCAAAGTGCCATCACAGAAAGCGATGGAACATAACCTTTCGCCCCATGACAAAACAGAAGTGGCATCACATAGCATTGTTTCGGAGTACACTTCGAAAATATGGTTACGATATCACTGTAAAGTGATATATTTATTTATTAAATTTATATAGCGTGCAAACAGCCCAGGGGCATTGAGGCGCTGTTACTTGCAAGAGCTTAGTTGCAGGTTGACAGAAGTGGTAGCAGAAGTAGGACACATTGCAAATCAGTCCAAAGCTCCAGATCAGAACACGATTCAGTACATGATGAATCTTGTGTGAAGAGGATGGTTTTCATGTTTTGATATACATTTCATACAAGAATGGATCACCATATGTATCTTTAATATCAGTGTGCATAGGCCCATATTACTGAATCACTGTGAATGCAAGCAGATATCCATGAATAAACGATAATGAGATGTTATTATATAGCACTTACGCTTAAGCGCTTCATATAGAACAAATATACGTACAATATCACCCAACCTGTGTTGGTACTCATTTATCAACCTCTGCAGGATGAAAGGCTGAGTTGACCTTGCTGTGAGTCGAACCTGCAACCTGCAGATCACACACACATTACAGCAGCCAGCGCTCAAACCACTGAGCTATCTTATTGGCTATAGCCATCAGAAAACCAGCCACTCCAGAAACATAGCCACATGCTGCTTGCTGGCCACAGCCCATGAGCCTCAATGTAAACATTTTTTTTTAAAATCATTTGTAGAATTTATTTTTAGGGGTAGCAAGGGAGACATTACTGTGACCCCTGGAGACCCCTAAATGACGTCCATGAGTAGGAGTGTGGGGAGTGAGACATATAGAAATGGACACAAGTAGATAATGAGACGCGAAGATCGAGACACACACAGAAAGTGAGACAAACGGAAAACTAGGGGAATAGTTTTTGAGACGGTCACACAGTTTGAGATTAATTAAAATGGGTCAATGGAACCCGTCTACCTCCAACGTGAGCGCGATTGTAAGAACCTCCAAGTCCACTTTGTCTAGATTGGGGACTACCTACACTTCTTATTTTCCATTGAAAGCACTGCCTGGGAGGGACTCGATCTTGGGACCTGTAGGTAAGCGCAACATTCGTGAACGCGCTAAGCCTCTGGTGACTTTTGTGGACCTTAGACTTTCTGCAGCACCATCACGAGCTCCTGGCTTGCTTGACATGCAGGATTAGCCGCTCACTGCCTTTCCAGCACTCCAAGCACAGATTGGAAACACTGCCTCACACAAAGGTCCAGAAAAACCATGCTATAGTTCTCAACACTGATTGCAAGCTTTCTATCAGGCCTCCCAGCCACTACCACCTCCCAACCAATCCAGCTGCCCCTCCCCCTCAACCCCCCACATGAACATAAGAAACAGGCACGTGGTGTGGGAAGATAAATGCCTGTGGAGCTCTTTGTTAGGCTGGAGTTACCTTACATGAGATGTCCGCCAGGACTCGACTCTGAACTGGTGTCCTGGCTGTGCCTATAAAGAAGTCCATAAACACTTCACCAGGTCACTTGGGCACCAGCCCTAGGGTCGGCTGCTCGAGCACTGGGTCTGGGTGCGGGGTAAACTGGAAGCTATTGGCTGATCACCCTTCCCTCGCTGTCTAGCCACCGTCACTCACTTAGCCCCTTTTCCTAACCCTTTACATAAGCATGACTTATCCTTGGTTTCTGGCTTGGCCCTGCGACTGGTCAGCTGTCCTCTGGTTTCTTGATTGTTCATACCCCAAGCCTCCTCAAAGGCCTTGTACCCTGGGGGTCCGTCAACTGACTCTTGGTAGTGCTGGATCAGTGTGGTCCCAGCCAGCACTCTTTCTGTGGATGCACTTTGGAACTAGGCCACGCAATCTGAAAATAAACAGCATTAGTATCAAAACAAACTGTAATGTGGGGAGGATGGGTGGTTCCCGTCTGAGGAATTGGCCGGTCAGTGCATGTAGAGGTGGGGGAGAATAGACTGCCCTCCACCCCAAAACTTCCTGCACAAACTAAATGGCCTATTCCCATGCCCCACTCAGACCTTTGACCTAGGCCACGGCAACTTGTCTGAGCTGCAGACCACCGCTTATAGCTGCCATACGGCCTGTCCCACCTGCCCCACACCCAGCCCCTCTTTCTGAGGGGAGTGTAGGAGTGCACACTGCTACCGGCAGTAGGGGGCGTGGCTAAGGCTGCAGCACACCAAACCTCCCCAGTCGACACGGACCCCAGCATAGCTGCACCACACCCATCTCCCACAAAGGGATGGCAAGCGCATGGTATAGTTCACAACAGTGATTGGAAGAATTGTGCTAGGCCTCCCAGCTTCTGCCTCCCTCTCCTGACTATCAAGTCTCCCTCACACATAGGTTTCCAGCTTCGCCCCGCGGCCAGTCACCCGCCCTTCAGTTTCATCATTCTTCACTTCTTGCCTCTTGCCCACCCCCTGCACAACCCTACCCCATTTCATGCCCCATAGCCTCCGCCAATGTCTTGTATCCCAGGGCGCTGTAATCTGACTCTTGGCTGCGATGGATTCTGGTCTTAGCCAACACCTTCCCTGTGGATACACCTTGTAACTCTGCCACGGCTCTCAGGTGGGTGCTGACATCCAAGAGGCTCCCTCCTCCCAGCTCGCCTACCACCTACCTCCCGGCAACATGCTTTTTCACATCAACCATGGGTCGTGACCCACATCACAGGGGTTCAAATGTAGGATTGGGCAGCAGAGCAATCTTCACTACAGAGCACCATCAAGAACAACCGTAACACCAGAAGACTGAAATGAGAACCGCGTTGGATAGGGTAGCACGACAACCTTTATTGGGTACAATTGTCAGACAGATCCACTGCGAAGTACCCAAGGTCCTGAGGGTGATCAGAGGACGCCATACCGGCCAAAACGTTCACCAACTGTTAATCCTGCTTCGGGAACCCTCGATTTCCTGCTGGAGACCTGGCCCCCCTACAATTCTGCCGAGGGATAATTTCGAGCCAAGCTACTCCGAGCAAATCTTAGTCCTTCGCCCTTGGACACTTTCCTTTCAAGGGTGGCGAAAGGATCAACCCAAAGACCTCATGTTTACCTGAAATTGTAATCGCATGTGAAAGCTGGAAGCAGAAACGTACCCTTTGCTTACTCATTTCCCATTCAACCCCAGACACAGCCCAATCCCCTTCACCAGAAACCGGTAGCTGTCAACCCTCGCACACATGGGGAGACCCCAAGGACACCCATGACAGTTGCCCATCGTATGCTACACGTGCAAGACCCACCCCTGTCCATCCCCTAGTCTAGCTGGCAACCTGAGCCATGTCATAAATTAGCCCCACCACCACCGTCGGGTGCACCTATGCGGATGACCCATGGCACTGCCCCGAACCTGGCCATCCGCCGGGGACCGGACATGCTACACCTTCGCTGTTGATGCATTGCTGAATCCTTCCTGGACGCAGGTACACCCCCAATCTATCGGCGAAGCAACTGCCCAAAGTCTTTATCGCCACGGTGTGCAGATCGTCTAGAAATGCAGCATTGGCCCCGAAGAGTGTGTAGTGTATTTACCCCCAAGTAAGTTGGCTCCACGCACAGCCTTTTGTAGGACCCTTCTAGATTGGAACTGGGTCAAAGGCTAACCAGCTGCATTCAGTCGCAAGTAGTCATTGCGGCATGGCCGTGCAGCCAAGAACCTGTGTGCCACAATAACTGGACAGTACACCTAGATGCCCAGCTTCCTGAGATCCAGATCCCTTCCCTGGCCGGTCTTGGAGTGCCTGACCAACACCCTCATTCCTTCTGCTGACATCGACACATCACCCACCAATAATGCCCGCTCACTGTGGTCTGCTCCCGTTGGCTGACCCTCATGGCCACGGAAAAAAAACATGAACGAAAAGGCTGTCCGGAACAATACTACTTCATGGCTAGAAAGACCGATGCTGCCCAAAACGCTAAGAAGACATTGCAATGATGTAAAATCAATGGGTGCACAATTGTCCGACTGCTGGACGCCCCTGAGCCCGACCTGCAGGAAGCCTCTTGCACATCTTTAGCAGACCATTGCAAGGTTAGATGGAGCCCCCTCCAGTAGAGACTGCAACCTCATTGCCACCTCAACATGTTCCACAGTTTGTTGTTGAACAGGGTCAGAGCCGATTCTGGTCGGGGAAACCTCAACATCTGTGAGCATCAGCGGCATTGTTGTGACAACCCAGAAGGCGCTTATGTCATAAGTCAGTATTTAATTGCAGACCAACATTTAACAATTGCCTGATCAGATGCATCGTGATGGGGCATTGTGCCGATTGGCTGTTAATGGCCTGCACCACCCCCATATTATCAGACCACGCAGTCGGGGCTTGTTTGACAAAACCTCGGGCCAAGTGTGGAAAGTGACCAATACTGGGAACATTTCAAAGACGTTGCTGTTACTGCACCATCCCCTTATGCCAATCACTCCTACATCATGCCCTCTCCAAGATCACACCAAAGCCGTACCTACCAAAGTCATCCGTGTACGTCCTCTATGTGCAACTAACCGCCCTGATGCCTCCGGGTTAGGCGCGCTATACAAATGGCAAAATAAATAACCCAAGGGGTCTGCCAAGCTCGCACCCCGTTAAACCCGCAAAGGAAACTTTGCTACAACCTTAAATTCTCCTTCAAACCTGCAGTCAACCTAATGTCCTCTGGTACAAGGCTCTTTAGTCTTTCCACCTGCCAAAGGTATACCCAGCTCCATGGACGTCATCTGGAGGTCACCAGGGGTCTCAACTGCGACCCCTGAGGTCTGCCTTGCTACTCCTGTGGTCTACCTTGACACCCCTAAAACAATTTATTTTAAAAAATGTGTTTTTTAATTTTTTTTTAATTGAAGTTCCCTGAGTGTGGCCAGTGTGTTAGGGCCTCTTAAAAAAACAGGGGGTTCCACAAGTGTAACATTTAGAGCAGTGACCCTAAATAAAAAAGAATAGGAATAACAAATAATGTGTCTTTCTGGAATTCTATACAATAATTCCTAGACTTATTAAAGGTTTATATCAGGCACACTTCAGGGGGTGAGTCACTGATTTGGTCTGTTCTTAAACACCCCAAATTCATAATGCAGACAGAAACTTCCCAAAAACATTTGGAGTAGAATAAGCATCCATTTTGGATTGTGTATTTTGCTTTTCGCAAGTTGCAGTTATAGCATGTTGTTATTTTCTGCCGTTCTCTGTTACGATCATCACAAGACATTCCAGCTTGGTGTACTCGGTCGCTTGACAAAATCCTTGTGCCTAAAAGCTTGTGCATAGTGTAGAAATGTTTGACCATAGCACATAAAGTGGCTCTTTATTTCATTGTGCCACAATTAATCCTTTGTTGTAATGTGTCCATCTTTCCTATCTCCATGGCATGCTGTTCAGGATGTTTGTTTGCAAATATGAGGTAAGGAGTGCCCAGAGTACGGGATGATGTTCGAGTGCGCTGCTTTCCCTGCGCTACACTGCACTCTTTAATACACAGTTATGAACCCTCCCAATGGTATGTATTTAGCCTACTTCTGAATCCTGAAAAGTAGATCCATGCTGGCTAGACATGTGGCCAACTTTGCACCAGACTTGCAGATGAACTGGCCAGCTGTTTAATCTCAGTTACCAGTGTAATGGTATCCACTGCAGAGTGTAATTTGCTTTCTGACTTCGAGAACATTCAGACATGTAATTGCTCATTTTACTATAGCCGGTAAGATAGCTGTAGCCGGTAAAATAGCTCAGTTGGTTGAGCGTTCACTTCTGCATGTGTGTGTGATCTGCAGGTTCGGATCCTGGCAAGGCCAGCTCAGCCTTCCATCCTTCTGAGGTTGATAAATGAGTACCAACACAGGTCTGGGGATATTGTATGGGGATATTGTATGTATAGCTGTCTATAGCTTAAGCGGAAGTGCTATATAAAAACACATCATTATCATTTGGCCTTGGACGTCTGCTTGCATTCATATTAATTTGGGCCCATAAACACTGATATTAACGATGCATATGGTGATCCATTCTTGTATGAAATGTATATCACAGTGATATTGTAACCATATATTTCGTAGTGTACTTAGGAACAATGCAATGTAATACCACTATCTGTTTTGTCAAGGCGTGAAAGGTTGTGTTACATCGCTTCCCGTGATGTCACTGCTGGGTGGGATCAAATGGCATCACGTCCTGTGATGTCATCAGATGTCAAGGGTTGTGTGATGTCACGTCCGCTACCCCAGGCATTTTTTATGAAATGACGTCCCTGCCCACCTCATGAGCCATACTGTTACATGTGTCTAGCAACCTATGAAACTCGTCTGTGCCTCCAGCCCCTTTGAATAAGAAATCATCCAGGTAATGAACAAATTGGAACCTGGATGGGGAAGACTCAACACCCATTCAAGGAATGAACTGAAGGCCTCAAAATATGCACACGAAACAGAGCTGCCAATAGGCATACACCTGTCTAACAAAAATCTAATTCAAGTGCTGAAAACGTTGTTGCCCAGAGGAAATGTGAGTGGGCGGGGCCAATTGACCTCTCTGTAGCGCTACCGGTTGACCTGTCCTAAGATCAACGTGGTTTGCATTCGCCACCATAGCACTGTTCAGGCGACCCACCTGACTGGCCCAATGCGTTCTGAGAAGCGCCGACAAGCACTCTGTCCTGCACAATGGACCCACTTAGACGATCAGATGCAGGTGCTGCAACAAATGTGGTCACAACGTATTATGGGGAATGGGAACCCGTTGCCACTGTTGTCAAACTAGGGAGTACCTGCTCCTTCCCATCCAATTCAGCGGTTGTATACGAATTGACCGAATCACAATTAACCAAATCACAATTGACCTTCTGCACTATTGACCAAATTCTAAAGGTCAATTAGTATATATATGCAGGGGGAAACCCCTGCAATCCCCCACCCAATCCAAAAACGCCACGCAACCCCCTACTCAAACCCCTTGTATTATTTATAATAACCAACTCAATATATATATTAAACTAAAAGAACAATTGTGCAAAAGGTCAATTAGGACCATTATAATTCGACAAATTCGGTAATTCGGTCAATTGTGCTCGGTCAATTTGGGTAATACCAATTCAGCACTTCCTTGAAGGTTCCAGCCACTCTTCCACGAACCTATGCGCCCACTTCATGTGGGGGTTCAGCTCCATGCACACACAGAGCCATTAATGGGGTCCTGGCCAGGGGTGTTACTAGTTCTGGAAAAGATCTGGGGCTACGCTGATGTCTGGATGTTGGGACTCGGGGCTAGCTAGCCTTATGGTTTTAACGCTGAGCTTCTATCCGGGGCTACAATCAAAAGACCTGGGGCTATAGCCCCACCAGTACCACCCCCCCCCCCCCCCTCAGTGACGCCTCTGCCTGGCACCATACACTTTGAGGAGGGGAAGTGCTTCCGTTAAGGCTGATCTGAGGTTAACGCAGAGGCTGAGGCTCCTATGAACGAGAAAAGGGCATGGGACGGAATGAGAGCTGAATGGGAGAAAATGAGCAGAAGAGGAATATAAGAAGACAGAATGTAAGGTGTGAAGGGAGACACAGAACTGAAAGTGCAAGGGAGGCATGACAGTGGACAAAGAGGTGGCAGGGGCAATTGCGAGATATGGAGTAGTACGCTAGTGAGAGAAGGAGGCAGGCAGGGGTTCTTCCCAGCTCAAGTTTGTACCCATGTTTGTGTTATTGACAAAATATAAAATGATTATGTTGCTATTTTCCTGGCTCGACTCCTGTTTGGGTATTTGAGCCAGGCCAGACCCCTTGGCTCGGCCTTACCCATGAATTCCCTGGCTCTCCCACAACCCATGAATTCCCTGGGTCCCCCAGATCTATGTTCTGCTGGTCTGCTCCCAGGGGCTTTGAGCGAGCACAGACCGTTCTCTCTTCTCTGACCATGCCATTAGGCTAGTCGCACTGTACTCGGACTCAATGCACAGCACCCACACTTTCCCAGCAGCACGAAGGCTTTGGTCACGGTCTAGAGAGCACAAGAACTCTGCGTCCACAGTCCAGCCGGGGCTGTGATTCTGCCGTGGCTGCTTCAAAGGGTTTGATCTGTAGTTTTATTCATGGAGTTTTACACTGTGCTAAAGAGGGAGAAGGATGTGAGTGTGAACGAGACATCGGGAGGTAGCAAAAGGAGACCTGGTCACAGTTATAATTGACTTTGCACAGTGGGGGCAGTACTTACGCCAGAGTGGTGCACTGGAAGCAGCTGTGGCATGTCTACTTCTTGTATGATGCCTTACACCACCCAAAGGCACATCAGAGGAAAGGGAAGTAAGATATGAGGGGGAAATCGGAGAAAGAGGGTGTGGGGGGCATGGGGGATGTTGGCAAAGATCTTCTGACATAGCTTGACAACCATTTCCCAGCCAGTGCCATTTGCCTACACTGTTCCAATGCTTTTGAACTAGTTAATCACCATTCATTAAAATTGGAAACATCCATGGGCATTCAAGGCCTACCCTCCATCCTGCGAGACGGAAAATCTCCTGTATAATCTGGAAAGCCTTGGCTGACGTCATTGAGCCCTTCTTAGCCTCACTCCAGATGTATGCTATGGCACACTGCCTTCAAACTAAGGGATGCCATTGCTACCTCTCAAGATATCCACTCCTGCCTGGCATTCTTACAAGACTGGATGACTGAAAACTGCCCTTAACTCTACACTTAAAGACAGAGATTCTGTTTATGGTCACATCTCCTCCCCTTTGCCTGGCCACGTCTCCTCCACTTTGCCTGGCCACATCTCCTCCCCTTTGCCTGGCCACCCAACATGGGCCTCCCGCCGCCCCCTGTATCCAATGCCAAGAACGTGCTCATCCTCCATCTTCACCTTCTCAAGAGTATCCTGCGCTTCCTCCACGTGCATCACATAGTGGAAGTAACCGGAGCAGTTGTCCTATTGAGGATTGATTACCTCAACTACTTATACCTTGTTCTCCTCAAAAGCCCACTTCACCAACTTCAACTGATTCAGAACAAAGCTGCCAGATTGATTCTAGGTCTGAAACTGAGTGACCGTACACCACCCCAGCTTTGAAAGCCTTCCAATGGTTCCCAATGATGAGAACAATTGACTTCAGAGTCCTCTGTATGACAAGGCCCACTTACCTGGGCAAGGGACCTACAAGAATATTAAAATAAATACGCTGTACCTCCCATTTGCCCTCAAGGACCAAAGCACTTCCATGTTCTAGCCCGTAGCCAATCTCTGCTAAGCGGGTCCTCCATCTTTCACGATCTTTACAACGCCTGGGTTTGGTCACACAAGGTCCAATCAACTATTGAGCGAGGCATCCCTGTCCCGGTCCTACATTGGAAAAGGAACATAACAGACTGACTACCCCTCTCTCTAAGGTCTATCGACGACACAGATTGAGGTGCTTAGAAACTATTGCATGAATCTGCAATGAGTACTTATTAAAGATGCTAATTATTAGACTGAGACCGTGAAATTACAAAAGTATAAATCATTTTAATAATTTGGTAAAAAACCACACTTTTATAAAAAAAAACTGTACATGTATCGGCTTTTTCATACACATTCATACCTTTCATACTAATTTGTTCGTACTGTAACATAAGGGTTCGGCAATTTACATTTTCTTTGTGCATATTAGTTGTTAATAATATGCATGACATCAGAAAAAACAGTTGGTTTTTCTAAAAAGTCGAGATATGTTTCGGCCCCTTATAATAGTACCATCGTTGTCTACGGTGGTCTACAGCATTGTTATTTGGCCATCTTCAGGACAGTGATGATTTTTTTGGAATCATAAAGTCTTCACCCTTTTCTTATACGAAAAGCCATCTAAAAACATAAATAATACATATATTACATTTTGGAACGGTCTATACTTTTTCAGTTGTTTGCAAGGTGATGGCCAGATTACTATGCCACAAAAGAAGCACCCACCTGTGGTCGAAATGTATTATTTGGGACCACGGAGTTGAAGTTGAAGGGAATCTTCTATATTACCCTTTATCAGGAATCCTATTGAAAGGGAACACATATAGGGGAGGTTACTACCCTGCGTTTTTTGTTTGAATCAACGCTAAGTTTGAAAAAATAGTATAAAGAGTGACTTACAATAAACACCTCGGTGTAGGTTGATCTTCAGAATTCTGTGCTTCAGAGCCGCATAAATCACTGTCACCTAGAGGGAGCTGTATTATGTCGGCAGCATCAAGAGTAGTGCCTACAAAAAAGAGGTTCGTTGTGTAAGTATCTAACTCAAGTCGTGGCTATTAATTGTTTGAGGCAATTAATTTCAAAACATTTATACGCTATGATTTATAAACTAGCCGATCATATGTAGTTTGTGACCGCTGGCACTCAAGTATCAACTATCTTTAGGATGCTTGGCTTGTATTTCATGTTATAACCGTTAAAAGCAAAGTGAATGCCATATATATTTGGTCATGTAAGGCTGCACCTCTTACTACTTGATGCAACTAGCAATCTGTCCTGTGAACATACTAGCGAAATTGTTTAATACTGTTTGTGTTTGACCATATTGTGATTGTCCCCATGGCTTTGGGGCAATTTATATTTAGTGTGTTACCATTGCTATTATAGACTGTGCTATTCATGGCGATCTCGTGTTTGCTAATTAGGGGCGCCATATTGCGCTCCAGTGTTTAAAAAATATATAAAAAATATATGTATATATAGCCGACCGCAGGATTCTCAGTTCGTTTGCCCTCCTGCTATGGCCATATTGTGATTGTCGCTGTGTTTTAAGAGCCGATCTGACCCATATATTACCGTAGATATACTGCTGTTTATAACTATCTTCAGTGTGCTTTATGGGCGTACCATGCCGCGCTGCACTCTAAATACAAATGTCTGACCGCGGGATTCAAAATGTTTCAAATTGTTGCTGCGTGATTAAAAAACGCGCTCGGACTTACCTCGTATGTTTATTTGGGAGGAAACCAGCGTGTCAATGCTTGTGGCGTCCTCTTGCCTGTAGCTGAATAGCTATCGGGAAAGGCAACAGAAAAGGGACTAAATCTTCACATCGGTGACGTGAGATAAAATGGGCGTGTTACTCGCACTGGCTACTCCCGAAAACTTGGCGGCCATTTGTGAACTAGTTGAGCCAAAGGGCTCGTCCTTATTTTAAGAAAGAGGACGAAACTTAAGGGATGCAAATGCACTCCTGAGCGAAAATAAAGCTATATTCTGTATAACATACATTGCTAATTGTACTGTTGTTTAGTCGTTCCTTCATTAATATATGTATGGAACGAGTGAAAAAAGATTTTTTCGCGTATGCCGGGCTAACAGACGTTTAAACGTGATACTTATATGTTAAACAAGGATGAGCATCTGATCTAGAATTAATCAGTAGTTTATGGCGTGCACGCTTATATGCTTGGATGTTCTAAAGGTTAATTGTGAAGGGCCTGATTACTAAGAGAGCACTTCTGGTGAATGAAGGTCCATAAATTGTAGCTATTCTCTTCCAAACGGGTTTTGTGGAGAGAGACACCGCTTGATGAATAGCGGATGATTCAATAAAATAGATGCCTCACTGGTATTAAGGGAAATATATCTTCACAATGTATGAATATTTAGAGAAAGGCACTCCATTCGACGGCTATGTTTAGCCCATTTTGGACAGTTTTCAGGTTATAAATCCATTTTTGTTCTGCTTGGGTAAGTATTTTGTCTTTATTCCCATTACGTGGTGAAATTTTGATAACCTGAATAATGCACCATATGAAATCTGTGCATTTGTGTTGTTTTTGAATATAATGAGCCACTAATGGTTTGTTTTCTACTGAATTACGAATACAGGATTTGTGCTCATTGATGTGCTGGCGAACTGGCCGTTTTGTTTTGCCTCTGTATACCAGGTCGCATGGGCATTTGATAGCGTACACTTCCCAGGGTGTTAAACAATTCGTGAAATCTTTAAGTACAATAGTTTTGTCACACAGGGTGATTTTTTTGAAGGTGGCTGTTTGTGCACACACTGAGCATTGTCTGCATCAGTGGTGGCCAATTACAGGTGGTAAACCCCAAAGTGATGTCTGTGTAGACTTTTTGGATTTTGGAAACTGATACGAATGTACTAGAGTGTCTTTAATATTTGGTTGTCTTTTGAATGCCAACCTAGGAACTGGAGGGTGAAAATCGTCTGTATAGATCATTTTCCAGTGTTTGCGTATAATCTTTCTGTATATGTTGCTAATCGGACTGTACGTGCTGACACAAGTGATCTTATCTTCTTGATGTCGTTGTGCTGGTTCCAAAGTGTTTGTGCGATTTGTATGTAACGCTCTCTTGTATGCTCTGTGTATAGTTTTTTGAGGATAGCCTCTTTCTTTAAGTCTCAACTTGAGGTTTTTAGCATGTTCTTTATACTTTTCTACATCTGTGCAGTTTCTACGAATACATAAAAAATGGCCGTAAGGTAAACCTTCTTTGAGACTTAGAGGATGAAACCTTGTATAGTTAAGTAAGGTATTTCTATCAGTTGGTTTCCTGTATAGGACCGTTTCAATGGAACCTTCTGTTGTTTTCTGTATTTCCAAATCTAAGAACAGTATTTTGTTTAGGTCAGTGTGAATCGTGAATTGGATGTGAGAATTCTGAAGGTTCAACCATTGGTGAAAGGAGGATAATAGCTCTGAAGTTCCACTCCATATGAGACATATATCGTCGATATAACCGAACCAATTTTTTATATAACATTGAAAGGGGTTGTCAGAGCTATATATGGATTGTTGTTCTAAATTATCCATATATAGGTTCGCTAAGTCTGGGGCAAAAGTAGCTCCCATGCTTGTCCCTTTGAGTTGGTTATAGAAATGATCTTTGTATAAGAAGAAGTTCTCTTTCAGAGCTAACCTGATGCATTCTAAGATAAATGCTGTCGGAACCTGATTCAGGGTCTCGGTGCAGCTTTCTAAGTATTCGGCCATCACCTTGAGACACTCATCTTGTGGGATGCTGGTGTATAAACTCACCACATCTAAAGTCACCAAAATATCTGTTGGATCTAAATGGATGTTTGCCAGTATTTTAATCATACTATTAGTATCTTTCACATACAATTTCATTTTTGGAACGAATGGTCTCGGAAACCAATCGGAATACATTGACAAAGGTTCGAGAATGGAATTGATGGCAGCTACAATAGGTCTGCCAGGGGGTTGTTTGTCATTTTTGGGAATTATATAGAAAGTCGGTATAGTAGGAGTTCGATTTACCAGAAATTCTTTTTCTTCAGAGTCTATCCAATTTTCTTCAAGAGTATTTTGCATGAGACTATTAATTTCTTCTTGCAACCGAGGGGTTGGGTCAGCTGGAAGTTCCCTGTATGAAGAGGTATCGTTCAGATGTTTCATTATTTCAATCTCATAGAGATCTTTAGTCCACAGCACTATGCCCCGCCTTTATCTACTGGTTTAATTATTAGATCGTCGTTGGTTTATAGGGCTCTCAATGCTTCTCTTTCTACTTTCGATAAGTTGTTTTTTTAAATGTTTTTATTTTTTATCGCTTTTTGAATTTCCCAGGAGATTTTTTGTTCAAAAGCTACTATTGGAGGACTGACCATAGCGTTGGTGGGTACAAATTTGGAAGGTATTTTTAAACCTGTGGCAGTAGTTTCTTTAGTGGTCGAATTTTTATTTCTGAAGAAGTATTTCAAGCGAACAAGTCTATAAAATGTCTGCAATTCAACTTCTGTTTCGAAGGGTTTGGCTGGCGCTGTTGGAACAAATGACAATCCCTTCGATAGGACACTTATTTCAGTGGGCGAAAGAACATATGGTGATAAGTTGTAGATGGGGATTATCACGTTTCAGCTGGTCCCTGCCAATTCCTGGTGTTCATCCGTGGAGGGCCTTGTTGTTTATTGCGTCCGCGTTGGCCCTTTCCCCGAAAAAATTGTTGCAGAGGGGGTCCTAAGGGACCTTGTTGGCCGGAATCTGATCCACTGCTCGTTGATGCATTTGATGAATTGGAAAAGTTAACAAAAGGTCTTCTTCTGTTGCCCCTGTTATGGGGTCTGACTTGACTGGCTTTCTGAATATCTTCGTAGTAGGACTCTATGAGATATGGGTAAGTGTTGGTTTCTTTATACTGCTCCACATCTTTTTTTAGTTTCCAGATTTTTTTGTCAAGAGTTGTTTTCTTGAAATTCACCATTTCTTCCTCAATTTTTGCTAAAGTTTCTTTTAAATCTTTCATAGTATTGTCTTGTTTGATTTTTGCCTCTAAGGTGTCTATTTCTGTTTTTTCTATTGCTGCTTCTTCATCTGAGGTTTCTATGATCAGAATTAATAGATCTCTTGAACACTTATTACTGACACCACTAAATCTGCTCTTGAATTTAGTGTTATTAGTGAACACTCGAGGGACATTTTTAATTTGCAGACCCTATGGAATTGTTCCTGCTTTTAAGTAAGCCAACATAAGTTTTCCATGGGATTCAGTGCGAATCAATTTTTTCTTTTTTTGAGTTAAAAGTTCTGCGTCATTAGACTGCGGAGTGGTTCCTACTTCGTTGGGGATATCTCCAAGCAGTGTAGGTTGGTTGATGAGTTTTTTGTAATACTCATCTGAGAACGACACTAAATTTTCTATGTCCATTCTCTCACTTCTTAGCACAAAACGTTTGTTTGTGATATCAGAAATGTAACCCAATAACCAAGGGTTGTCCAAGGGAAGTTATAGCAATGGGTACTCCCAAAGTTTTTTGTTATCGGGGGGTCGAGTCTGTAGACAGGGAGATTCTCAACAGGAAACGGAACATAACAGACTGACTACCCCTCTCTCTAAGGTCTATCGACGACACAGATTGAGGTGCTTAGAAACTATTGCATGAATCTGCAATGAGTACTTATTAAAGACGCTAATTATTAGACTGAGACCGTGAAATTACAAAAGTATAAATCATTTTAATAATTTGGTAAAAAAACACATTTTTATAAAAAACTACATTTATCGGCTTTTTCATACACCATTCATACCTTTGCATTTTGGAACGGTCCCTTCAACTTCAACTCCGTGGTCCCAAATAATACATTTCGACCACAGGTGGGTGCTTCTTTTGTGGCATAGTAATCCGGCCATCACCTTGCAAACAACTGAAAAAGTATAGACCGTTCCAAAATGTAATATATGTATTATTTATGTTTTTAGATGGCTTTTCGTATAAGAAAAGGGTGAAGACTTTATGCTTCCAAAAAAATCATCACTGTCCTGAAGATGGCCCAATAACAATGCTGTAGACCACCGTAGACAACGATGGTACTATTATAAGGGGCCGAAACATATGTCGACTTTTTAGAAAAAAACAACTGTTTTTTCTGATGTCATGCATACTATTAACAACTAATATGCACAAAGAAAATGTAAATTGCCGAACCCTTATGTTAAAGTACGAACGAATTAGTATGAAAGGTATGAATGGTGTATGAAAAAGCCGATACATGTACAGTTTTTTTATAAAAGTGTGGTTTTTTACCAAATTATTAAAATGATTTATACTTTCGTAATTTCACGGTCTCAGTCTAATAATTAGCGTCTTCAATAAGTACTCATTGCAGATTCATGCAATAGTTTCTAAGCACCTCAATCTGTGTTGTCGATAGACCTTAGAGAGAGGGGTAGTCAGACTGTTATGTTCCTTTTCCTGTTGAGAATCTCCCTGTCTACAGACTCGACCCCCCGATAACATTTTTTTTTTGGAAGTACCCATTGCTATAACTTCCCCGGTCCTACATTGGCCATCAACACCAGTGATCACAAATCGAGAACTCTGACCTTGCCTAGCACTTCTGACTGCATAAGCTCTAGTAGTATCACAGAGTGTAACGCTCACTAAATACAGGGCTCTGCCTAATGCTCTACTTTCCTCCCCGCCCCCCAAATCCATCAGCCTTCCCCTCTTCCACTTTACTCACCTGGAATGTACCAAGGGCTGCAAAAGATCAAATGTTCAGTCTTCTCCTTCGGAGCCTTGTCCCTCTATCCCGCTTCCTTCCCTTACAGGGCCAACATGGAAAGATGGCAGGCAAGCAGGTACGCATGCTTGCCCCCCAGAATCTGCACATGAATGCTCCCTAGTCCATGCATTAACCTGAAAAGATAAGAGCGTGATTTGACGGGACGGGCCCCCCAAACGTGCCACATAGGTACTTGGAGGGAGGCAGACATTGACAGTCGCCTGCCAAGGGCGTAGCCTGCCCTAGGCTACGAGAGCTCAAGCCCTGAGCTTCTTGGGTGGCTGGTCTTAGGAATTGACGGCCTTGATCCAACCGGGGATTTTGTTTTTGAGAATCAAAGGGGCCTGGTGAACGCAGGTGCTGAACGTTCCCAGTTTAACCTCAGAAAATCTACGAGAAATAGGTGGTAGCGGAAGCAGCCTATGAAATGCACAAGGCTAGGGAAACCACAGTTGGACCAGTGGAGGGCAGTAAAGGGGTGGAGTTACTAAACCTGGAGGCCAGGTAGTAGAAGGGTAACCGCACAATGACCTTTGGGCCACTCTTCTGAGAGCGTATGGGCATGGGCGAAGCAAGGATTCTTTAACAAGTGGGGCCTGAAGCTAATGGAGTTGGGCCCACCTGAAGGGGTGGGTTCTCGGCCGAATATGTGACCGGGCATAGCAAGGGAGCCCAAACCAACCAATCAAGGGATGTTTGGGGTAGGGGATTCTACCCCAAACCCCTTTTTACAAATGGGTTAAAGTTGAACATTTTGTAGCACACTTTGTGTGAAAAAGTGGGTAAAAGGCCACAGTGTATAATCGGTTTTGCAGGGTAAGACATGAAAAAGTCAATTAAGATACCAAGTCCCCAATAGGGCACAGGAGAACTTTCCTTTGCCCACTATATGCCAGTATAAAAAACATGTTTATGCTGACTGTGCCCATACATGTCCATACTGTCTGATGGCTGCACCAACATGTGCCAGAATTCCACATAAGAACATACTCCTGTTTGCTTTGCCCAGCACGCCTGAAATAATACCATAAGAAAACCTATTAATGCTGCCTCTGCTAATATATACCACAATCCACACGTAAAACACTCCCTTTGGCTTTGCCCTTAATTCCAGTAAAACTCTCATGCCACAGTAAGAAAACATGTCATTGCTGGCCCAACAAATGCCCCTCACCATGTAAGAACACACATGCTGGCTTTGTCGTTCACGCCAGTAGAAAATGCAATGCCACAGTATGGAAACATGTCATTGCAAGCTATGCCTCGCCCACCCCATTTAAGAAAGCCCATGTTGGCTTTGCCCTTAAACCCAGTAAAACCTGTCATGCCACAGTAAGAAACATAAACTCCTTGCCGGCTGTACATATGCCCTCACACCCACCATGTAAGAACACTCATGCTGACTTTGTCCTTAACCCCAGAAAAACATGCAATGCGACAGTAAGGAAACATTTTTGTGCTGGCTGCACAAATCCCCCTCACCTAAATATGAGAACGAACACCATTCTTGCTTTGCCCTTAACGGGAGTAAAAAGCTGCCATGCCACATTAAGAAACGTCCAGGCCGCTTGCCGAAGTGTAGCGTAAACCTCTCGCCCCAAAGCATCCTCCACGTAATAACACTCAAGTTGGCTATGCCCAATAAGGGCAGTAAAAGATGCCTTGTTGTCAACGTATGACCACATCCATGCCCCAATGCCCCTTCTGCCCCGTACCTACACACACACACCACACACACACACCCCCCACACACACCCCACACACACACCCCACCCCCCGCACCCAGAACATTAAAACTGCATTCACACCCATACATACACACCATTCACAGTTTTGGTTCATTATTTTGCACAGACACGTCCCACACCTTTGCATGCAGACAGGAAGCAGGGAGAAATGCCTGGTTCCTCACATCCGCAGTGGAGCGAGATCCTTGCCATCTCTCTGCCGCCCCTTTAGAGCGGGCAGTGAGAGGTTCTGGGTGGACATTGCCCGCTCAGGTCTTCGCCCCTGTGCACAGGTACTGCGCCTACGGTTACATTTCTGACAGGATTGTTGACAGCTGGAAGTCTGCCCCTGCTGTACGGGCCGCACAGGGGTGCTACTCGCACTGTCCCGAGAGCACGAGGGCTCCACAACGCCTGTCGTGACAACAATAAGGCCTGTGCTTCCAGTGACCCAACAGGGTAGGTGCTCAGCTACCTGTCTCTCTGGCATCAGGATTCCACTCCCTTTTTTCTGAATATCTCATAATCCTATCTCTTTGCAGTGGGCTTTACCTGTGCGGTCACTCTGCTGGAGCGCACCTGGCAGCCATGGCACTTTCAACGGATTGGTCAGAGTATGGAGTGAGGCCTGACATTAAAGGTAAGACTGCTCCATAACCACCAGAAAAAGGGTCCCCTGACAACATGTCCCCACACACCGAAGATGGGAGCAGGTAAATGCTCCCCTCCAGGGGGTGCATTCCTCTGTGTTGGGGTAGCAGGAATCCTGGGGTCTGGGCACCCCTCTGAGAGCAGAAACGGGCTCGTGTCCTGGAGGCCGGGAACCTTTCCTTGAGGAGAGCAGAGCCATGCTTACTTCTTGGGGGCTGGGCACCTTTCCTTGAGGATAGCAGTAGGCATGCTTACTTCCTGGGGCTGGGGAGGTCTCCTGGGGCTGTGGTGGGGGGGGGGGGTAGAGGAGGAGGAGACAGCTGAGCAAAGAATTTACTACTTTATTTCCTTTGTGGACTGTCCCTCTGTCATGCTGTTATCAGGGGTCAAGTCCTAAAATAAGTGGGGGATACATTAACCTACCAATTGAATGTGGCGTTACCAGAAATTAGCTTATCATGGTGCCCTCTGAAAAAAGTGGAGGACTCCTGAAAAAAAGGGGGGACTCCCTCCACCCGCTTGTACCCTCAACTTGAAACACTTGTGTATAGGCCCGTTACAAATGCCATATCATATCATATAATTGAGCCCTGGCTATAATCACCACCTTGGGACTGGTCTCTTCTGCTAGGGGAGCATCTTCTGAGCCCCCCCCCCACAGCCCCGCCTTGCATTACATTAACTGCTATTTAGTGCATTACATTAACTGCTATTTAGTTCATTTATTTACAGACTCTGTGCTTTGGGCTGTGTTTCAGGGGTGTTCCTGGTCAGTGGGATTTATGACCTGCTCCCCATCACTCGCACCTACGTCAACCAGGAGCTGCAGATGACAGAGTGAGTGTCTCCACAAAGGTATCGTCTGCTTCTGTGATGGCGCATCCTGTGGGTTCTGAACGCTTTAAACTACGACGGATAGGTTTAGAGAGAAAAAAGCACCCGCCCTGCTACCTATGCACACACCGAACAGGAAACACACGGGCACACTTAGGGGTTCCACATGAGTGTGAGTGGATGTCGCCTAACTTTGTGCACACAGCTCCCAGGGCCCCAGAATCCAAGTTCTCCATGAAACGACAGTACATATTATATCTAAAGACTCAGAGGCGGGAGCGGACGGGAGCGGTGCGCCTTTACTTCTTTTAATTAAGTTTTACAGTTCCGATACTTTAATTTAAAAAAGAAATCGTTACGGAATGGTTTCGTTTTAAAATAAGTGTAGGGAGAAGTTGAAACTTTCACTTTCAGTGCACTGCACTGAGCGTTCCCCTAAACAGCCGGAGCATGTGTTTTGGGGTTTGTATTATGCGTGGGAGGGTGTGTGGAGATGGGGTTTGTTGGGATCGGTGCAGGCCAGTAGGGAACACAGTTCCACTACTTCTTTTCATAAACTTCGAACAAAGCTAAAGACATAGCAGGGGGGAGTTATTAATGCTGAAACAGGCTGCTTTAGCACAGCCCTGTATGCATCACAACAACTGACGTGAATAGATACAGTCCTATATCTTGTGAGTATAGTTTGATGACCAATTTCCACAAAGGATCAATGAGAGAAGCCTATCAGCAAAGATGGCCACCTCTGTCTTCCAGTGTCAACGCCCCTGCTCGGATTCATCATACATTCTCCCATGTGCTGAGATCACCCCATCAATTCACTGCTCCTCAAAAACTCAAACACAGAAGCAGGGATCCTGTCAAATAGCTGTTTCTGGACTTGCATGCATTGAAAGTATTGGAAACCAAGGTGACCTCGGAACATCCCTCGTGGCCTGCTGATTCTTCCAGTTGGGTTTCTGCCCAGGCTGGGGGACTAAATCCACAGAGAAGAGCCCATATCTGCCCCGAGAAGGAGCCCATGCCGGTGCTTTCATACTATTGGATAGTTCTGCGTCCTTCCACAGTGTTGACCTCCACGCATTACTCGACCACCTTGCCAATTCTGCGGTTGAGTAGAGCGTCCATTGATAACCTGGGTCACCCCTTTATTGGACAACCACACTCATCAGGTCAAAGCGAGTCAGTTCACATCCAAAACTACCAGCCTTCCCTGAGAATTACTCAGGGTACCGGCTTCTTGTCCTTCCTTTTTTACATCCATGTGGTCCCCTGGCCTAATTGGGTCACATGCAATATTGGCTTCTGTGTGTTTGCAGATGACCCTCCATTCTGCGTGGTTCCACAGGAAAGGTCTAGGCAATGCCTTCAAAATGTTGACAGCTGGACTCATGAAATGTTTCTCTGCCCGAATGGGTCAAAAGCCGTGATTCTGGTCTTGGTGTACTCTTGGTTTCCGTGTTACCCTCTTGTCTTCCCATGCACAGTCCAGACTCACTGGAACCCCCTACAAATTATGTGCAGGACTCAAGAAACCGAACTTTGCATTCTTTTCTGTCCAAACGTTTCTTTCACTAGTATTGTGAAAACAGTAATTACCAAAGTGTTCTATACTCTCTGCCTTTTATTCTCCGGCTCCACTGCTTCTGTGGTTATCTCAGAAGATCACTGTGAATGTTGAGGCCAGCATTTCACGTTGCAATGCCTATTATGCAGGGTTGCTGTCAAAAACACAGATTTAGCTCCAAGAAGCCCAGCATCACACTGCCCTGCTTATATGAGCTGAACAGCACCAGTCATAAAATTATAGACTGTGTGTACGGCGAATAAGAACCTTCATGACCCAACCCTTCTGTACATTTCCAGTCCTGTGACCCTGCATGCGGCATGAGATAACTTTCTAGTAGCCTTCAGTACATCAGTTTGTCAAGTTGCAGGCATTTTAAAAGAATGGGCAATGCTAGAGGAGCACACCCAGGAATGATTTCCTTTAGCATCGAGGAATCGAAGCAGACTCCTTGAAAACACAAAGCTCTACAAACTCACATCTTTAGCGTTGTCTTTAGCCCATAATCATTCAGATTTGGATACCCATTCTAACTGCACCCCAACTAGATGATCAGTAACCTATAACTTGCCTTTCCCTCTGCCCCCCGACCCCACCTGCATTCCCTACCGGTGCACCGCTATGCATTGGGCCTCTACTTCTGAAAGACTTTTTCACCTCCGTTTATCACCCTGAAAAACCACTGATGTCTGATCTCCCGGCAAGATTTTCTACGGTCCCTGTTGCATCCCTTATTGATTGCCACATGACATCAGTAATCTTTATGAAGCCAATCCCTGGTGATAAGTAGCTATTAACAAAGTATTCACAGACTATACTAGAGTTTATTTTACCTTATGTAACAGAACAAGAGCAGGTTCTGCTAGATCGCCCACGCGCCGGCTCTATCCCACTAGCTGCTCGTCAAACCTGCAACGTCCCAGAGCACGGAATCCCATTCAGAACATTTTACTTCTCGTGGAGTGTAGCTTCTTAGAAACGGAGGATGGGATGTCCCTAGATCTTCCACCTTTCCTTGAAATACTGCACTCTGTGTTGCAGAAATGTTTTGTTTGGAATATTTGATCGCTCGTTCACGACGGGTCTTCAGGGCTATCCTACTAGCCAAACAAACGTTCTATTCTGATTGGCTAGAACGCTCCTCTAGCCTTCAAAGGGAGATATTTTCCATAGTAGAAGATCTCGCCGCCCCAACTGCTCTATCTAATGAGGTTCCTGTCTCCAATGAATATGCAATCAAATTGCATCATGTTTTGTTAAGAAAATTCAGATGATTCAACTTCATATTGGTAGTTAGCCGATGTTGACACCTCTGCCCATTGAGATTGCTGTTCTGGCTTTGATATCCCAGCCCATTTGGCCTGATTTTTCACTCTCGTATTTCCTCAGGACATTTTGGCTTCCATCCTGAAGATCCCTATATCTGGATCATTATCTCACACTGCCCTGCTAGACCAGTTCATTAGCCTGCCCCTCTAGTTGCCCCCTTTTTATCTCTGATCATCACCTTTTATATTCTTCAGGTCAAGTTCCAACTTTGTTTGGGCTAGAATTACACCTCTGCTAAAAAAAAAAAATAAACTCTGCTTACAGCAGTTCATTGAATTGGCTACAGCAGTTCATTGAATTGGCTAACATTCTTGACACCGGCCTGCCAGGCTTTCGTCTGTCTGTGGTTATTGAGTCTTATTTCCGTACCGGATGATCTGCAGCAATTGGCCAATGGAGGAGAAATATCAGCGCTGCTGCTGCTCGATCAATCTTTCAGCAGTGTACGATACTGTGGATCATCCAATACTCCTACAGTGGTGGGTATCAGGGGTGCAGTGTTCACTTCCTTTTTGGTATATAGCAAACAGTCCATAGTGATTGGTCTGCAGGGCCTGCTTTTGTCATTTATGCATTTACTCAAGACATTACTCAACATGCCTTTTATGGCTTACGTCCAGCATTTCTCAAAGGAAAACCTCCAAAACGGTATGCATACTAGTCCCTTGTGCTCCAGCACTGGTCTCCTTCTGCAGATTCTTGGGGTCCAGAATAAGAGAATGGGTGATGGTGCTCCACTCCATCAAGGCCCTTCACCCTTCAAACTCCCTTCCACTGAACCGGATATCTATTTGTGATCATGTTTGGTACTGGAAGTTTCTTAAGACATCGCTTTTCCCCAATTAGTCCTAACTGTTCACAACCTTCAGTAATATGACATTGAAGAGTGTTGGATCACTCTACAAAACCCCATTCAAATCAATGAGACCGCGCCATTTCATTTCATGAAGAAGGCATCCCAGCCAGAAAATTCCACCCACCGCCAAGAGGCAAATATTACATGTGAAAACTGTACTAGCAAAAGTAGAAAGCAAAATTCCCTTTAAAGTACCACTACCAAGGGAGAAAAGAAATCCAACATTTTCAAACCACAAACTTGTCTGCTGGACT
Organism: Ambystoma mexicanum; assembly: GCF_040938575.1. Classification (NCBI taxonomy): domain Eukaryota; kingdom Metazoa; phylum Chordata; class Amphibia; order Caudata; family Ambystomatidae; genus Ambystoma; species Ambystoma mexicanum. The sequence continues at coordinate 1,055,167,987 of NC_090926.1, read as the reverse complement.
AGAACAACACTATGGGCCTCATAACGACCTCAGCGGTAGCCATGCCGCTATTGGTGGCATAGCTGCCGCCGAAATCGCGTCCGGGTTCCCAGAATGGGGAATTACCGGGCCATTCTGAGTTTGGAGGGTCCAGTAATTCCTCCCTCCAGGAACCCGGGCCCGGACCTTTCCCATTTCAGCCCCCATAGGGATGAATGGGAATGGGAGAGGGAGCAAACAATGGGCCGATTACGAGTGGCCCGTTGTTTGCTCCCTTGTCCCCTTGCGGGACCCGGTAACGACGCCTGGTTTTTTCCAGGCATCCTTACCGGTTCCCGCAAGGGGACCTCCTAATGTGGCGGAACGGGTTTAACGGGTTCGCCTCCTTTTGCGGAGCCCGTTAACCAGTTCCGCCAGGGTCGTAATGAGGCCCTATGTTTAGAAAGTTAATCCCACCTACCAACTCTGATTTGTTGGACCAATTCAAGGGACTTTTAGTATCCATTCGAAAGGTATAGAATAGTAGCTGGGACATGCTGACCATGTAGTTAAAAAGAGAAGAATCCATAACTTTAATAATAAAGGGGGATATTTTGGTTTAATTCCCCAAATATAAAATATGCTAAATTGAAGCAACTTGTTTGGTCCAATTTGGAAGCAAAGAACATAGGCAACTATTTGCTCCCCCCAGACTCCTGGTTTAACCCACGTTTGTCAACTAATGCTGAGGTACCTTGCATAGTGAGCATTCTAGATATGTTCCCATGGTTCAGCATAAGCTAGGGCCAGCAGAGAAATAGTGGTAGAAATTCCTAGGAATTCATGGATGTCTTACTCGTAAACTGAGAATGTATCCATTCTACCACCACCATTCACCCAGTAACGCTAGCCGATGGGAGACTTGACTGTGGCTCAGATTCGTAGAGCGCTTGCAGACTTGAAAAGGTTTGGGGGCAATGCTATTCACATAAAAACAACCATTGTGTAGTAGTATAATTGTATACCTCAAAGGCCGCAGGCCATACCCTGGCTAGTGTCAAGATAAACAGTAGGAAGGACCAGTAATTAAGCAGAAAAGTTGAACCTTTATGTAATGAGAGGGGGTCCGGGTAACCAGACACTAGGAGGAGGGGAGGGTTGGTTTTCCTGAGAGAAGACGCAACCGGCACAAAGAAACCATCTCCAAAATGCAACTGGCACAAAGAAACCGTCTCCAAAATGAGTTCTTTTGAACTTCTGTACAACTAACAACATGGGGTTTTCAGGCTTTAAGTTGAGTGGTTGCATTGAAATTTAAACTATGGAAGGCCGAGCACACAGCAAAAAGACAGTTGTAAACAATAGGGCCTAAGAATTAATCCGAGTCACAAAACGCACGGGAAAGATCCCAGAGTACAGGGCAATCTGAGGCTACAGAGGCTTATCACAAATTTCAGCCTCTCCATAACATATTGAAGTAAGCAACAGTGTATGGTATTGCCATAGTTGGCGTGTGTGTTCTCGATCTTCATGTTTCCAGGGAAGATTGTAAAGAAGAACCTTAGTATCTTGAGAATATACAAAGGGGATTTAACGCTTAACACTCTGAACGTAAAGGGACAAATTAGCATACAGAATCCAGCCCAGATATCTGACATCTTCTGCAGGATTGGGCCATTGACCATTTCAGGGAACAAGGGACCAGGTGGAGCAAGGTCCAGGACTACAGTGGACCCCTTTACATGGGTTAGGCTTTAGCTAGCTTGTCTTTACCCAAGATTCGACCTCCGTAAGGCTGGCTTGAAGAGTGGCACTGGTGGTTTCTCGATTTCTTTTCATCCTTAATTAATTTTGAGGGTCATCTGTATTAATGGTAAAACTGAATGTACCATTAAGGGTACCCAGGGGGAAAAAAGAAGGGTAAACTCTATTGGAGTAAGCCCTGCTGATCCCTGCATGTAATCACAACCGTATGACAGGTATAAAGGGGAAGCAGAACGGCTTAGCTAAGTCCCAAATCCTAGCTACGTTTTGATGGAGTCCTTTTTAGGAAAGGAATGTATCAAGAATTTGAAGCACAACAGGCTAGGAAACATTATCAGGTGTCCTTTGCTGTCTAAGGAAACAACTTTGGCTGCTTCCACCACCAGATTAGCTACAGTTTGCCCAACCGCACTGTTGTAATGGAAAGACCAGTGTTCTTGCTAGCGCAATTATCTGTCAGTAAGTCTTCCTGGTCAGAATTCAGATGTAGTCTGTTGTGAGCTAGGATGCTGAGATGTTATTCAAGTTGACGTAGAATTAAAACCACTTAAGGACAGTGGCTTGGTGATGGTATCATGAGCTTCCGACTTAGTAGCAAAGGGGATGTAACAAAACCTACAGTACTGCAAATTCATACCAATAGCAGCCGCGTGCTACACAAAACCCCTGCGGCATTGACAAAAGTGGCTATAAAAAACAATTCTGGACAGTTACAAGGCCCACTGTCCCGATCACTCTCGGCATTAATGACTGTAATACAAGTATCTTCCAAAAATAAAATCCCTTATATGATTTTAACACTGGGGCAGGAAGATGTTTCAGTGATTAGTATCATATTAGATTTTACTCCAAAAGGCTTACCAAATAGCTTGTGAGCCTGTGCACCGACAGATACATCCCACAGACATTGCACCCCACCGAGTGTGTTTTGGCAGGCACGGTCCGAAAAGCAGTCAAGCACATGCCATACTGCGGCCAGCTATTGTCATTACATACACACAACCCCTTGTAAACAAATCACACATTTAAGTAATTTCTGTTAAGTCTGTGTGCACTATTGAGTTTGGTTGGGGCAGATGAGTATGATTGCAAGCCATGGTGAAGTTTATTGATTTGTCAGAAGTTCTTTGCCAGCCCCATTTGTGCTGGGTGTGTTAGTTCCGTGGTGTTTGGGTATATTTCCAGCGCATGGCTTGTTTAATTCCTAGAATATGGATGCTCTTGCTTTTCACAAGTCTGTTACACGGCCGAATAGCTTTGTGCTAGTGAATAGGCTCTGGGTCTATTAGAAACATGGGAGGATATGCCTCTCTCACTGCTTAGGGTATCTGCTATGGCTTCCCCTGGGGTAACCAATGACTGTAGTTGGTACAATCCCTGTGTGCAGATGGCTTGATCTGGGGTAACTAGTCAACCTAGTTAGTACAATCCCTCTGTGCTGTTGGCTTGACTGGGTTAACCAATGCACGTAGTTGGTACCAATCCAGGGTGCAGTTGACTTGACCCCGGTTAACCAATGACCGTAGTTAGTACAATCCAAAAAGCGATGGCTGCAGACTCTCAAAGTGGGTAAAAGCCACATAACAGGTTATCATGCCATGTTCTTTCTAGAGAGGGGTGCCTGCTACCTTTTTTGTATTTTTGCTAGGAACATGGGGTTGGTCACCTTAAGTTACCTGGCGGAACCCAGCCGTGGACCCCTTGCTCACTGCGCTCAGAGAGGCACAGCTCCACCTCTCTGAGGAGGCTGACTAGGCCGAAACACGTGTCTGTGGTTGCTGTTACCACTCTTGTTCAAAGGAGGTTTGCCAGGCATTTCGGTGCTGGACTGCCCTTGTGGGCGGGACAAAGACTCCTATACAAATGGATATTCCACCTTTGTGAAAAGTACAGTGAGCAAAAAGCGATGGCTGCAGACTCTCAAAGTGAGTAAAAACCACCAAACCATGCCATGTTCTTTTTAGAGAGGGGCGCCTGCTACCTTTTTTGTAACAATGATTGTAGTTAGTACAATCCATGGGTGCATTTGGCTTGACCTGGGATACCTAGTGAACCTAGTTAGTATATTCCATTCATGCTGTTGGCTTGACCTGGGGTAACTAGTGAACCTAGTTAGTACAATCCTTTCATGCTATTGGCTTGAGCTGGGTTAACTAGTGAACCTAGTTAGTACAATCCATTCATGCTGTTGACTTGGGGGTAACTAGTGAACCTAGTTAGTACAATTCCTTCATGCTGTTGGCTTGACCTGGGGTAACTAGTGAACCTAGTTAGTACAATCCTTGAGTGCTGTTGGCTAACCAATGCACGTAGTTGGTACAAACCCTCGGTGCTGTTGGCTTTCCCTGAGGTAACTAGTGAACCTAGTTAGTACAATCGCTTCATGCTGTTGTCTTGACCTCGGTCACTATTGAACCTAGTTAGTACAATCCCTTCATGATGTTGGCTTGACCTGGGGTAACCAGTGAACCTAGTTAGTACAATCCCTTAGTGCTGTTGTTTTGACCTGGGGTAACCGGTGAACCTAGTTAGTACAATCCCTTGGTGCTGTTGGCTTGACCTGGGGTAATCAATGCACATAGTTGGTACAATCCCTTGGTGCTGTTGGCTTGACCTGGGTTAACCAATGCATGTAGTTGGTACAATCCCTCGGTGCTGTTGGCTTGACCCGGGTTAACCAATGCACTTAGTTGGTACAATCCCACAGTGCTGTGGGCTGAAGCTACTGTGAATGAGGTCAATTTCTGATTGTGATTCTCTCTTTAGGGAAGTTGCATTAAGAAACAGCCCACTGCAGCACCTGCAGGAGGTGAAACCAGCAAATGAAAACTGCAGGATTGCGGTAGTCGTGGCCGAGAATGACTCCCCAGAGTTTCACAGACAGTCTCGAGAATATTTCCAGGTACAGTAGCAAGACCCCTGCACATGATGATCCAGGCAACGCGAACAGGCGTTAGATGACGTTACCTCAGTCATGACCATTGAGTATCCAGATATGTCTGAGTATATGCATTCAATTCTGAATATTTCTAGTGACTGCGCTGAGTGCATGTGGATGGATTTGTTAGGGACGGCTTTCGGGTACTTCTAGCATGGCCCAGATTTCTTCCAGGTGCACTCTCAACTAGATTTCTTCAGCAATCCTTTCAGCTGTACTTCTGAAGTACATTCCCAAGTAGACCGGGGTACAGTTATGTGCATTCCACCCGTAGCCAGCAAGCTATACCATTATTTCTTCATTCACTCCCTAGGGTTACCAAATGACCGTTTATACACATCTAGACCCTCTCAGCAAATGAGATTCCTCTTGTCTCATTTCCAAACCCTTAGAGCTCTTCCATACTTTAGAGGCTGCCTCATGTGTCCTCAAACTGCAGGAGAAAGCGTGTCGCAGATCTAAAACTCTGCATATGGGTATGAACATGTAGAGCGCACAATTGCCAGAGGTATCATGGCATAGATTACACAGACCGAGAAAGAGGAGAAAGGGATGTAGTGCTGTAGAATCTCAGTCTCTTCCCCAACGACACTACAGTAGGATACTTAACCTGCATGTGAGACTATGCACTTTACCAACTGTACAGACCCCATTCCTCCTGTCCCGCTGTAGAGCCCAGGGGATACATCTTTCCCCAGTTTAACAAGGGGGGTCCTAGGAGTCCCTCTGCCAGACATTAGTCCTGGTTACGAGAGACTTATCCAGAGTCTTTAGCTCACTATCTTTCACAGAGAAGAAATATCCCACACATATCAGTCTTTGTCCTGCCCTGGGGCAGTCCAGCACCGAAATGCTTGGCAATTCTCCTCTGAACAAGAGTACCAACAGCAACCCCAGACACTTGTTTCGGTCTGGTTGGACCTTACCCTATGTTAGTAGGGGAATCCAGACATGGACCCCTTGCTCACTATTTAGAGAGGCACAGATCCACCCTACTGATGAGATCCAACCAGACTGAAACACGTGTCTGGGGTTGCTGTTGGTACTCTTGTTCAGAGGAGAATTGCCTAGCATTTCGGTGCTGGACTGCCCCAGGGCAGGACAAAGACTGATATGTTTTGGAAATTTCTCCTCTGTGAAAGATAGTGCGCTAAAGACTCTGGGTAAGGCTCTCATAACCAGGACTAATGTCTGGCAGAGAGACTCCCAGAACCCACCTTGTTATTTGCATACATTTTACCCCAGACCTTGGTTCTCCATACTCTCTTACTTGCCATCCCTGCTCTCTGTCCCTCCGTCAAAGCCTGCTGTGATTTGACCTGAATTAAAGATGGTCTGTACTACATACTCACCCACTCTCGTTTGCTTCCTACAGATGGAGAGAGTAGTAACTATGGGCAGTTCAGTGCATCTTAAGTCTGGATTAGGAGTTCTATTGCTACATTTCCTCTCAGATCTGTGGGATGAAGCTTCACCTAGACCTATGGTGCTGTGCACTGTACAGGCTCTTCATCTTTCATCTCTTTTTAAATGATGACCGAGACTAGGCCCATCCATCTTCTGCCCTCCAGAGTCTGAATGATCAGGGACGCTTTAGACTGAGCCGCTCAGTGCTCTTGCACGCGTCATCTCTCTTCTCCTCCAGAGACTGCGGGATAAGCTTAAGAAAGATCTACAACTTCCTGAGCTTTCAGGGTGAGGCTTAACCCACTTTGCTATCCATACTTTACTAAACCCCCTTGGCCCCCACAGCCTGCGTGTGAAGCCGAACATAGATGTGATATCATATTTAAGAGCCTGCATGCTATATGAAATCACCTGTTCTTCTCTGAACCTTCAGGATGAATCTGGCCTAAATTAGATTTAAGAGAATCTGTACTGCACTCATGATTTCACCACTTTCTCCGCCTTAAATCTGCAGGATGAAGCCTAAACGAGACTCAAGAGTCTTCACACATTATAGACTCACCGTCTCATCCTCTATCATTGGAGACTGCAGCATGAGGCCTGAAATGGTCACAAGACTCCCTAGATTGTACGATTCACAGCCTTTAATCTTGTCCCCTCTAACAGGGCCTACAGAAGCTGGGCTTAAACATTTCCTTTGCCATGGTGGACAATACTGACCATTTTGACGTGATCGAAGGTTTGTGTGAGGAGAATAATGTCCTGACCAAGGTATGTGGAGGCAGAAGAATGCACTGCCTATTAACCAATGTTCTGAAGCATTCTCTTCACCCTATTTTCATCCTCTCTGATGTTCGTTCATTTCACAGCCCTTTCATCTGTTTCTAAAACCTACTCACCTCCTTCATTCATCCATTACATAGTGCCATCATGTTTTCCTTTAACTCACCACTATTTCTCCATTCAACCCTCCTACATTTCACCTTATCCACATTAGTTTCTTTGCTTTCTTTCTACCTGCCTTTCCTCCTCCCTCTAGTCCTTTAATCTCTCACTGATTTGATTTTATTGAGCATTTGTTAGGTGCCTATACAACAGAATTGTGTTTCAAAGTGCCACAAGACTAAATGAGAAGGGAACAGGGGAAATAATAACAATGGCAAAAACAGTAAATCTACAGTGGAGGTCCTACTAGGCCTTGTGGCATTCAGAAGTGTAAGTGCAGTGAGGGAAAATGCGGGAGATAGGGAAGGGAGGCGAGGGGTGGAGCAGAGGAGTGAACAAGTGCTGGAGGTGGGCCCGAGAGGGAAGTGCTTAGGGGAGCCAACGTGGAGAACCTCAGGCTCAGCGCTAGTGCAGGCGACTCCCAGGGTGGAATGCAGAGCCGCCATGTTGGGGCCCCCAAGGGCAGTGCAGTGGGGGTGAGGGTGCTGGTATCGACTGGGAAGAAGGGCCTGGAATCCTGGGAGATTTGAGGATCAGGCCACCAGTCACAGCGGCAGTGAGGTGATTAACAGGGATGGGAAAGAGGTAGAGAAAAGCAGGGGTTTTAGCAGTTTCCGGAACTTAAAGAGGTCTGGCTCAAGTCTGAGATGGGCAGGGAGGCTGTTCCAGAGGGAGACACCAGCCGAGGAGAGGGCCCCCCACTCTCTGCTTGGAGAAGCATTTGACAGTCAAAGAGTTGGAGTTAGAGGAGCGTTGGGCTCTAGCAGTGGAGTAGTTAGGGAGGGAAAGTTGGAGATAGCGTGGTTCCAGGCCGCAGAAGGCCTTGTGGATGATGCAGAGTGTCTTGAATGTGTTCCTTGCAGCCACCAGGAGCCAGTGGAGAGATTTTAGGGCTCGAGAGACATAGTCCCTGGGCTTGAGGCCAGGGATAAGTCTGGCAACCCTATTGTGGATTAGCTGGAGGGGCAAAGGAAAGAAAGAGGGAGATTAAGAAAGAGGTTGTTGCAGTAGTCCAGCCTGGAGAGGACCTGAGCTCTAGAGACATTGAGCTTCTGGGGGAAGGTGAGGACAGGAAGAATACCTCTGGTGAGCTAGAGATGGAAGTGGGACTTCTTGGTAAGGTCCATGATGTGAGGGGTGGAGAGAGCAGAATCGAAGTTGACCCCAAGGTTTTGGGCCTCACAGGATTGTGTTTTGTATTTATTGGTTATTCATTAGGCGCTTTTACAAAAAGACAGTGTTTGGGGGGTTGAGGGCCCTAAGAGGGTGGCCAGTGGGTAGGAGGAAAAGAGGGGACAGGAGTCCCAATGAGAAGGACCTCTGTCTTACTGGCATAAAGAAAGAGATCGTTAGCTGCACACCATGCCTAAATGGCGGACAGTCAAGGAAAGAAGGAGTGGAGGAAATCGGGTGAGCAAGAGTGAGATAGATATTGAAAAGCCACAGCAATAGGAAAGAGCCCTGGGGACACCACAGGTAGAGAGTGAAGTGGCAGAGGAGAAAGGGCCAAGTTGCAGCTGGAAGGGGAGGATAGTGAGGAAAGAGGTCAGTCTATCCAGTGCCTGGTCAGTGATACTGAGGGTGTCACAGAGTAGTTTTATGACCCCTTACAACCCAACAACTATAGACCAATAACCACTGTGCCATTCTTGCTGAAACTACTGGACAAAGCTGCACACTGCCAAATCCAACACTTTCTGGAAACCCACTCCATCCTCGGGACGAGGCAATCGGGCTTCCGGAAAGGACATGGCACAGAAACAGCCCTGGTAGATCTGAAGAGCCAGATCACCCAAATCATGGACAAAGGCAAGCCGGCTCTTCTGCTTCTTCTAGATCTCTCAGCCGCGTTTTATCTGGTTGATCACAAGATTCTCACTTCCCACCTAACGCACTCAGCTAACTTCTCCAATGAAGCAGCCGCCTGGATCACTTCCTTCCTCGAAGGTAGGGCCATGAAAGTCTTCTCGGGCATCGCCAACGCCACTCCCACGACAATCCACTGCGGGGTCCCACAAGGTTCCTGCACTGCACCTACACTCTATAACTTGTTCACCAAGCCACTCTTTGACAAACTTGACTCATACGGCATCACCTACACGAACTACGCGGACGACACACAAGTACTTCTACCCCTCTCAGGCTCATACAACGAAGACGCAAAGGCACTCCACTCCATCTACTCCATCATCAAGGCATGGATGGCAATTAATGGCCTCTGCCTCAATGGTGACAAGACTGAAATCTTGATACTAGGTCAACAAAACACCTTAGACAAACTGGACAAACTGTACTCTAACTTCTCCATTGACAACTCCATCATCCCCGTGTCCACAGCCGTCAAGACACTGGGAGTATACCTTGACTCTTCGCTATCAATGACTAGACAAGTCAGCGCAATCACTTCCGCATCCGCACACACCACCAAACTTATAAACGCCATCAAGCCCTACCTCTCTAAACCTAACTGCCTCTCTATAGCGAGGGCAACCATTGGAGCCAAACTGGACTACTGCAATGCTCTCCTAGCAGGCACATCAGCCAAAAACATAAATAGACTACAAATCACACAGAACAACGCTCTCCGGGCCGCTCTTAGTATCCCAAGAAGAGAGCATATCACCCAGGCCAGGCTCTCAGCCCAATGGCTCCCAGTCAAAGAACGGATCACCCTCAAAATCCTCACCCTCACTCACAAATGCCTCTCCTTCTCCGCCCGTCCTATCTTTCAGATACCATCCTCAAACCTTCCTCCACACGTCCCACTAGGACGCAATACGCCAACCTACTCTGCACCCCACGCATCAAAAAAGCCAAAGCCGGAGGTCTAGGTTTTCCCTACATTGCAGCACAGACATGGAATGCCCTCCCTTCAGACATCCGAACGGAAAACTCACTTCCCATCTTTCGCAGGAAACTAAAAACCTCGTTCCTCGCAAATAATTAGCAAACTCTCAGGAAGCCATGTAAATATACTGCCTTGCTATTGTATATATTTCCTCTGTAATTTATGTACTGCTTGTAACTACGGTTTCCTTTGCAACTAAGATGTCTGTAACAAGCGCCACGATGCCTCTGGGCTGATGTGCGCTCAACAAATTTGAATAAATAAATAAATAAATAAATAAATAGAATGATAGAATGAGAACAGCAGGAGAGTTGGAGTCGAGATTTGCGAGAATGGTTGCACAGGTGTTCAGGAGAGAATTTTCTGTGCCTCTAGATGCCCAGAATCCAGATTGATGGCAATGAAGGCAACCGACAAGATCAGTGGGGAGGGTCAGTTGGTGGAGGACCAACTTCTCCAAGAGTTTACCCAGAAAGGGGGTAGTGGAAATAGGGCGATAGTTAGCCTGGCAGGAGCAGTCAGCAGACGGCTTTTTTAGGAGAGGGTGCACAAGGGAGTGCTTGAGGGATAGAGGGAAAGAGCCAGTGGAGGAGATGTCGTCACTAATGGTTCTGGATGAGCAGGGGAGCACCTGTTTGGAGGAGGCCTTCATAGAGCGGACTACTTTAGAGACCTCATCCTGTGCTAATGGCACGAGGGAGAAGTGTGAAGAGGCTGGAAGGAGAGAGGCCAATGGAGGCAGGGGAGCAGATGTGGGAGTGGGGATGGGGGTGGAGGAGAATGAGGACACGATGTCTTGAGTATATGATGTGAAATGGGAGCCCAAAGTAGTTCTGAGAGCCTGGGAAGGAAGGAGTGAGATGGAGACTACCGCTGGATTGGTGAGTTCCTTGCATATTTTGAAAAGTTTGGCCGTGTTGTTAGTGGCTCCAGAGATACTACGGATGTGGGCCCGCTTCTTGGAGTGGATAGAGAAGCGATATTGCCTTTGGAGCAGGCGTCAGGCCAGTTTGTCAGAGGGTAAGCCCAAGGTGTTCCACTTCCATTCAGCAACTCTGCACTTGTGTTTCAGAGATGCTAGATCAGAGTCGTACCAGCTGTTGTTCATGCAGGCAGGTTTTAGGAGGATCCTTATGACAGGGGCAAGGATGTCAAGGGTGTTAGAGATGCAGGTTAGCAAGGACAGGGTCATAGCGAGAGTCAGAAGTGGCATGGGGATGAAGGTGGAGGTTGAGGCAAAAGCAGCGAGTGACACTCGCCTCATCGGTTGGATGACGGTGAAGGAGGCTGGCAGTGCTGGGGTTGGCTCGGATAAAGTACCAAGGGGCTCCAGGTGGGAGGAAAGGAGAGAGTGATCACACCAAGAGAGGGGGGTGGCGACCATATTGTAGATAAGGCTGTCGCCAGAAATTAGGGCGTCCAGAGTGTGACCGGCAGAGTGGGTCGGGCCAAAAGGAAGAATGGAGAGAGAAAGGGAGTCCCAGAGGAACCGGAATGGAGAGGTGGATGATTCAAGGGAGTCGAGGTGGATGTTGAAGTCACCAACTTGGAGGAGTTGGAAGAAGAGGTTGAGAGGGAGGAGGTGACGTTGGCCCATTAAGAGAGGGATATGACAAGGGAGCCTAGAGATAGTGACATGTGTGAGAGAGAGTAGGCAGGACTCCAAGCCTACAGATGAGGCATTCAAAAGAGGAGCAGGAATGATGGAAGCAGGGACCCACTCGGGGAAGATCAGTGCCACTCCACCTCCAGGCCTGTTGGGTCTGGGCTTGGGAAGGATTTTGTAGCCCTCAGGAAGGAGAGTGTCAAGAGCAGTGACAGAGCTGGCATTGAACCACGTCTTGGTAAGAGACATTTTCTACATCTGATCCTGTTCTCTGTTCATCCATTCCTCTCACTTTTCCACAGCTAGTCTATCCCCTCTCACCTTACATCAATCCAAAATCCCTTTACCTGCTGCTCCTATCGCATGCATTCTACCTCCATTTCCACTTTCATCCCTTTTGTATGGCCTTCATCACTTGCTTTTAGCTTACTGACATTCCATTCTTCATCAATTCCTTCTCAATTCTCTTTCTCTTACTCTCGCCTTCCCCATCTCCTCTCTCGCTTCCTCCACTTGATACCTCCACGAACCCTTTATCGGTTCTTCTCCTTTTTATTTCTTCCTTCTTGTATGCCGTGTACCTTCCATTCATGTGCTACTGTCACCCTTAATACGCCTATGCTCTTGCTCTCTCGCCTCCCCGGCCCTGTCCCTTCTCCTCACCTATTCCTCTTCAACGCCCCGGCCCCCTCCCTTTTTTCCTCCATCTTTCTGGTGGACAGAACTGGTGGCTGCTCATATTTGTGGTTTAAAAAAAGGTACCCAGAGACTCCATCAAGAGTAATTTTTGTTATTTTGTAAATCGGACACCATGACAGTTCAAGTTTCCATCTCTTATATATTTGGCAGAATGAATGGCTTCTAACAGCACCAATCACTACATAGTTTGCCCCCTTGTGTGACCTGCTTATTTGTTTGGAGTATGGTACGCTATGAACCGTTTCAGAGCTGAAACCCCAATGGGAGGTTATGGCAACCAAGTGTGTTGCATTTGTGAACTTCTTCTTCCCTGTATGCTTATTCGATGTCTTGGGTGAACAAGGGGACCTACACGAGACATTCAGAGGAAGTTTAGACATCAATTTGACATTAATGGCTCCCGTCTCCCAGTACAAGATCTAACCCAGACCTGTTTTTCACTATTACAGATGCTTTTAGACCTGATCCTGGAAGCCTAAGGTACTGGGAGTGTGTCCTGGAATTCCATGCCTGTCTACGCTACAGCATATCTGCCTCCCTTCTGACTAGTGGCACTCTGCCGGCTGCAATGAAAGTCATCGCTACGATTCTATTAGCCATGGAATGTGTGCCTGCAGCTCATGGGATCTCTAGCAACCTACCAGTCTGCTAACAAAGGGATTTCTGGCTGCTGACTGTCTATGGGCTTTCAATCTACCTGATGCCCAAGGGATATCTGAAAGCTGCAATCCATATAATCTCTACCACCCAAGGGAACTCCGTCTGCTCTCCAAACGGGTCTGCGCCCCTTGAGGACCAGCGGATCTCTGCCCACCTGCAGTCTAGAAGAATTAATTCTGTCTGCTATTAAAATGGACCTGTTTATCTTCCTGTCCAGAGAATCTTACCTGCCTGATGTACAAAGGATTGCTACCAGGGGGATCTGTGCCCACTGCCACCTCAGGCATCGTACTCTACCTGCTTTCCAGAGGATCTCTGTCTACCTGCTGTCCAGGACATATTTGCCAGCCTGCCTGCTGTGCAGGAGATCCCTGCCCTCCTACTATGCAGAGGATGTCTGCCCGTCTGCCGGCCAAGGACCTCTCTTCCCAGATGCTGTTCCCAGATGAATCGCTGCATTCTGCTCTCTAAGCAAGTGTGTTTTTGTCTTCATGCATCTCATAAGTCTCTGGTCAGGTAAATAAAGTTATCTGCCTCGGGTAGAAATGCCCAACAAGGTGAAAAAAAGATGTATACCCGTGAATGATAAATACATTGTGTACTGGTTAGTCCACAGAATGTAGAAGACTGAGACTACCGGTTTATTTGCAAAATGTTGGAGTGTGTTCACTGTGATTTATTTATTGTTGGTTTTTACAGTGCATGCTGCAAAACAGAGTTACTTCCTGCCACCACGAGATGGAAGGGGTGGAGAGGGTAAGGGAGGGGAATGCAATGAGCTGATCCTTCACAGATCGTGGTCCATTCACCCAGTGAAACTGCAAAAAGAATGCGGGCAAGTGGAGATGGTTGAGCAAGTGCTAAGTGCATGCATAGAAAACGAACACCGTGGTGGCAAATCTAGCGTATGCCACAGACCTAATGAGTAGTGCCTGCAGGCAGCGAGTCCATAGTTAAGGTGTGGTATGGTGCCGGCCAGTCCGACCCCACCGTGATGAGGGTGCTCTGGGAGGCAGAGCGGCAGCTCCAGGTAATTGCATTTGCTGCGCCCATCAGGGCCTCAATAACCACAACTGGAGGGCCATTCAAATGACATGTGATCACAGCCGTCCCCTTGGGTGACGTGCTGTGATCAGCCTGCACCCTACACGTGACTGCACACGCACCCTCGGGTGCCACTCTGTCACATCATGGAACTATTGTCATATTGCTAGCTTCGCCGGCGCTAAAGGAAGCTGTACGAAATATCTCTTTGCCATGGTGGAAATCATTCTCGTGATGAGACTTTTGTAAATCAGTGACTTATTCATTTTTTCCTAACCCTTCAATGGCTTTCTTAGTGTTGAATATCAGATGGGAGGAAGTTCGTTCTGTGGGCAACAGCCTCCTGCACTCATCGATTGTTGGCCAAGCAAGACACGTCTTCCTGAAAGTATTTGACCGTGTTTTGACCTTTGTGGATATGAACGGTTCTGAAAGGAAGCAGAAGTAAAATCACATGATCCTTGGCCTCTGCGATGACATCACAGAAAGTGATGTCATTTTACCCCACATCAAAATGCCATCACAGGAAGTGGAGGCACACGCCCCTTCACCACTTGGCATCACAGGAAGTGACATCACATAGTATCATCCGTCTCCACACTAAGAAAAATATGGTTGCGATATCACTGTAAAGTGAAATACATTTCATGCAAGGATGGGTCATCATATGTAGCATTATTGTCAGTGTGTCAAGACCCATGTTACCACGGGGAGTGTATGAACCCCAATCCTCTCTTTATGTAAATCCGCCCTGTTCAACATGACACAAAACGAACTCATATTCTGGGGGGAGAGGGGTGGCTAGGCGGTTATAGGGATGGGGGAAAGCCAGGATAGAAGGGGAGAGGGAGAAGATTTCACCACCGAACATGCGTTCTTATGGTCGATGGCATCTCCAGTCTTCAATGATTTTGGAATTCACCCGCAGCATTTTTTCTGATTGGACAGGTTACCTTCGGGGTTACCGCTCAGGATGTGTTGTGTTGTACTGAACAAAGCCGAGCAGGGAAGGCCATAAGGAAAGGCCTCCGGTGCTCTTTGCAGCTCCGCTGCGAGCACGAAGCATCCTCGACCAGCTGTGCGCCCGATCAGCTGATTTGATCCACTTCGGAGCGGCCGCGTGTTGCATTCCGCCCACGCTGCAGGCCGCGTGCACCGAAGCCCCAGACAAGATGGCCCCCGTCTCCATGGAAGCACAATCAACAAAATGTGCTCCTGAAATCACCGCTGCGGGCCCGTGTCCCGATTCGCTGCCTCACCCCGCCCGCCCCTCCCCTCCTGCTTTAAATGGAGGGGGAGAGGGCCGAGAGGCGAAGCCGAGCAGGGAAGGCCGTAAGGAAAGGCCTCCGGTGCTCTTTGCAGCTCCGCTGCGAGCACGAAGCATCCTCGACCAGCTGTGCGCCCGATCAGCTGATTTGATCCACTTCGGAGCGGCCGCGTGTTGCATTCCGCCCACGCTGCAGGCCGCGTGCACCGAAGCCCCAGACAAGATGGCCCCCGTCTCCATGGAAGCACAATCAACAAAATGTGCTCCTGAAATCACCGCCGCGGGCCCGTGTCCCGATTCGCTGCCTCACCCCGCCCGCCCCTCCCCTCCTGCTTTAAATGGAGGGGGAGAGGGCCGAGAGGTGAAGCCGAGCAGGGAAGGCCGCTGCAAGCACGAAGCATCCTCGACCAGCTGTGCGCCCGATCAGCTGATTTTATCCACTTCGGAGCGGCCGCGTGTTGCATTCCGCCCACGCTGCAGGCCGCGTGCACCGAAGCCCCAGACAAGATGGCCCCCGTCTCCATGGAAGCACAATCAACAAAATGTGCTCCTGAAATCACCGCTGCGGGCCCGTGTCCCGATTCGCTGCCTCACCCCGCCCGCCCCTCCCCTCCTGCTTTAAATGGAGGGGGAGAGGGCCGAGAGGCGAAGCCGAGCAGGGAAGGCCGTAAGGAAAGGCCTCCGGTGCTCTTTGCAGCTCCGCTGCGAGCACGAAGCATCCTCGACCAGCTGTGCGCCCGATCAGCTGATTTGATCCACTTCGGAGCGGCCGCGTGTTGCATTCCGCCCACGCTGCAGGCCGCGTGCACCGAAGCCCCAGACAAGATGGCCCCCGTCTCCATGGAAGCACAATCAACAAAATGTGCTCCTGAAATCACAGCCGCGGGCCCGTGTCCCGATTCGCTGCCTCACCCCGCCTGCCCCTCCCCTCCTGCTTTAAATGGAGGGGGAGAGGGCCGAGAGGCGAAGCCGAGCAGGGAAGGCCGTAAGGAAAGGCCTCCGGTGCTCTTTGCAGCTCCGCTGCGAGCACGAAGCATCCTCGACCAGCTGTGCGCCCGATCAGCTGATTTGATCCACTTCGGAGCGGCCGCGTGTTGCATTCCGCCCACGCTGCAGGCCGCGTGCACCGAAGCCCCAGACAAGATGGCCCCCGTCTCCATGGAAGCACAATCAACAAAATGTGCTCCTGAAATCACAGCCGCGGGCCCGTGTCCCGATTCGCTGCCTCACCCCGCCCGCCCCTCCCCTCCTGTTTTAAATGGAGGGGGAGAGGGCCGAGAGGCGAAGCCGAGCAGGGAAGGCCGTAAGGAAAGGCCTCCGGTGCTCTTTGCAGCTCTTCGCTGCTCGAAGTCTGCCGTTTGCCGCGGACACCTGCTGGAACCACAAGGTAAGGAGTCCCGCACTCCGGAACTACCCCACACACTCGCAAAAAGGCGAGACCGTCTACGCACACGTACTCTACCTAGCGTATTGGTCACTCTGCCCATCCCCACAAGTGCATGCAATGCACGACTTCAGTCGAGAACCTTAGCTACAACTAACCGAAAGGCCACCTCCCCAGTACTGCATCTATACCATAAACTAAGCCACACATCGAAGCTGAGCCCACTTATCAAGCACCACCGTGAGCCATTTGCATTGGCTACAATGTCTAAGACTCTTGTTAATGTGTCACTCACACGTATGAATGAAATTACCGCTATTTGCAATTCTTCTACCACTGCCTTGCTACCTAATGATGCAATTGCCACTTTATCTGTGTCTATGACTCCAGAAAACATGCCCCCCTCCGGTTTGAATGAAATTACCGCTATTTGCAATTCTTCTACCACTGCCTTGCTACCTAATGATGCAAATGCCACTTTATCTGTGTCTATGACCCCAGAAAACATGCCCCCCAACGGTTTGAATGAAATTACCGCTATTTGCAATTCTTCTACCACTGCCTTGCTACCTAATGATGCAAATGCCACTTTATCTGTGCCTATGACCCCAGAAAACATGCCCCCAACGGTTTGAATGAAATTACCGCTATTTGCAATTCTTCTACCACTGCCTTGCTACCTAATGATGCAAATGCCACTTTATCTGTGTCTATGACCCCAGAAAACTTGCCTCCCACCGGTTCTGATGTGCCACCCTCGACCATCAATGTCACCCCTGAACCACACCTCAAATGTGCCCTCATCAACGCCCGCTCCATCAATGCGCATGCACTAGACATCCACAACCTTATTACCACCCTAGACCTAGATCTTCTAATGGTCACCGAAACTTGGCTACATGAAGCCTCAGGCCCCGCCCTATCCCTTGCTCTCCCACCTGGCTATGCCATCACGAGACAAGATCGCATGACCACTGGAGGTGGTGTCGCACTCATAGCCAAAGACTCAATCACCATCAGAAAGGCTGACAAAACTATCAACAATAACAGCGACTACCTTCAATTAAAACTCACCATCTCGCACCAATGCACCATCACCCTACACCTCATCTATCGACCACCAGGCCCCCTAGGAGACTTCCAGGCCTCCATCACCCACCTCCTGGCGGACAACCTCAAAAAGTCATCCAAAGCCATTCTCCTTGGAGACATCAATCTTGGCCTGAATGACGCCAAAGACCCTACAGCCAAAGCACTTGACACAGCTCTAGCCACCCTAGGATTCGTCAACACCATCAATAACCCCACACACGCCCTAGGCAGATCACTAGATTGGATCGCCCACCACAATTGCCCCATCACAGTCACGGGCAACACCCCCACCCCATGGTCCGACCACCACACCATCACCTTTAACATTCCCACCACTACAACCACATCCCACCCCCCTCCTCCCTTGCCTCCTGCCCTTACAAGGAGTGCCCGTCAACTGACCAAAGAAAGACTCCTACCCTTCTTACTGGGACCTGCCTTCACAGCCCCATTCTCCAACGACCCAGAAACTCTGGCAAAAAATTATGATACGGCCATCACAGCAGCAATCAATACCATCGCCCCACTTAAACCTCGGAAAACCAAACCCACTAGACACGCTAATGCGTGGTTCACCCAAGACCTTCTAAATCTACGCTCCGACAAACGGGCTGCATTAGCTCTTTGGCAAACATCCCGGGATGAGAAAGACAAACTCAACTTCCAATCCCTTGCACCTAATTACAAGAAAGCCATCATTAAAGCCAAAGCTAAATCCTTCGAAGAGTGAATTACTGAGGCCAAGTCGAACACCAAGGAAATGTTCGCCATTTTCAGGGAACTTGAGAACCCCACACCCACCCCCAAAAACTTCACTAAGGACAAAGAATGGTGTGACAACATCCAAACAGCCATGCGCAATAAGATCAGCTCTCCAAGCCAAAATCTTGAACACCAAACTAACACTATCCACCCACACTACAACCTCCCCACCACCACTTCCCCCATCACCCACTGAGGCCCCACCCACCTTCTCGTTTAAAACCATCCAAGAAAACGACATGATCAACATTATGAAAAACATAAAACCCTCCAATTGCAAAGGCGACCCCTGTCCTGCCTCCATCATTAAAGGCTGCGCAGACACCCTGGCCCCTTTCCTAACAGCCTTCGTCAACGCCTCTTTCACCACAGGGAGAGTCCCCGCCTGCCTAAAGGAAGCATGGGTCCGACCCCTCATAAAGAAACCCACACTTGACCCCACCTCCCCTAATAACTACCGCCCCATCACCACTGTCCCTTTCCTCCTCAAGATTCTAGACAAAGCAGCTTACCTCCAGGTCCAACACTTCCTCGAAGAACAGAACCTCCTTGGACTGAGACAATCCGGCTTTCGCCCTAGGCATGGGACAGAGACCGCCCTACTCGACCTAAAAAACCAAATGGACGACGCAAGGGACCAAGGCAAACCTGCCTTGCTCCTTCTCCTGGATCTGTCGGCAGCTTTTGATCTTGTAGACCACGACATCCTCTGCCACCACCTCTCCTCCTCAGCCAACTTCTCTCAAGAAGCCATTACACGGATCACCTCCTTCCTCCAAGGCAGGACCATGCAGGTCTTCTCTGAACTAGCCACTGCATCACCCTCTATCATGCTCTGTGGGGTGCCCCAAGGCTCCTGCCTCTCCCCCACCCTCTACAACATCTTCACCCGCCCCCTCTTCCTCATCCTTGACGCCATGGGCATCTCTTACACCAACTACGCCGACGACAAACAGATCCTTCTCACTCTGACAGGCGACTATGACACGGACTCCACTACCCTCAACAACATCTACAACACAATTCAAATGTGGATGGCTATCAACGGCCTCTGCCTTAACTCTGACAAAACTGAGCTCCTACTCGTAGGCTCCCCTGACACCATCAAGAAACTTGACGCTCAGTTCAGTCATTTCACCATTGACTCAATCACGATACCAGTACTTGACACGGTAAAAACATTAGGCGTCTACTTAGACTCCAATCTATCCATGACCAGACAAGTAAACGCCATTGCCTCCTCGGCCGCTTACCATGCAAAACTCCTTAACGCAATCAGACCTTATCTGTCAAAAGACACTTGCACCAACATAGCCAGGGCCATAACCGGCTCGCGACTTGATTACTGCAATATTCTTTTCCTTGGGACCTCCAACAAAAATCTTGAGAAGCTCCAAGTAATACAGAATAATGCCCTACGCGCTGCACAAGGCATTGCCAAGAGAGAGCACATCACCGCTGCCAGAAAAGCATCCCACTGGCTCCCCATAAAGGAGAGGATCCTATTCAAGGCTCTAAGCATCACCCACAAATGTGTCCATCTTGCCGCCCCAATGTACCTTTCCCAGAGGATCCACCAGGTCTCCTCCACAAGACCCACTAGATCACCCTATGCCAGCATGCTCTCAGTACCTAGGGTAAAAAGGACCAGAGCAGGGGGCTCCAGTTTCCCGTACCCCGCTGCCGTACGCTGGAACACCCTCCCTAGCTCGCTGCGCTCTGAACCCTCACTGACCGCCTTTCGGAAAACCCTGAAAACGACCCTGTTCATCTAACAATTACATGGCCTAGCCCCCATAATTGTATTGTATGATGTATTATGTGGTATATCTGATCACAGGTCACTGCCTCGCTGTAACCCAAGGCACAACCTGCACACATTGTAACTAAGTCTTCATTGCAAGTAACAGTGCCACAATGCCCCTGGGCTGCCTGCGCGCTATATAAATTTAATAAATAAACTGTTTGCGGTTGTTTCACGGACTTTATTACTCCTGCAAAAAACAGCCAGATGCCTCTGAAGTTCACCTCCTTCAGAACAAAGAGCTAAGTTTGGGTTTGATTAGTATCTTGACAAATACTGTTACCTGATCATCTTCCTGGATCTCTGCAAAGTGCTTGTATAACTCAAGATAATCAAAACATTTAAAGTTCGTATTTCTTTACATTACTATACATGGATGTGGGCCAGTTTGATAAGTTACTTCACCATGCGACTAGTAGTTTTGACCAGTGTTACTGACTAAATATTCTTCAAAATGCACAATTTGCATCACATTTCATCACCCCTTCCCAACCCACCCCTTGGGTACTTCTCAAACAGTCTGTTCCAAAAGGAATGAATTGCCATTTGCAACTGTCGGGCACTTTTTCATTGGTTGAAAAACGTGACAACCCCAGAAAACCATGTTAATAACAGTCATTACCGCAGTGCATACAAGTGGGCGTACAAGTACAGCTAGCAGCTACTGTTATCACAATATTATTAAGTTATCCAGCTTTATCATTGAGCCACCTGGCAATCCCACCCATTCTGGGAACATTATATCTTGGTGAGATCAGCCTTGTGGTGCCAACTGGTGTGGTGGCGACCCATTGGCATATATCTGTTTGTGTAGTGTGTTATGGAGTGATTCAGTCAATTTTGCTTGATTTCTACCACACTAAATTCGGCTGTGAACTTGTATTGTTGAATACAAATGGCGCTGATTTCTAAGCAACGCTGCAGGGCAAGACCTAGCAGTTTTTGGTCACTTAATGAATGGCTACAGTAACATCTAACCATCCCCGCGGTAATGAAGAGGTTAATGTGATTTTGGAGGAATGACGCGCACACACAACATTGGGCATAGTGTTCCTCCTTAAGTATGGCAGTAATACATTACTTTAATATGAACTTTTCTATTACCCCAGGTGTCATCTACACGAATTATGTAGACTACACCCAGATCCTCCTTCCTTTAACAGGCATCTACAACACAGATGTACGGCTTGTGAACAAAATCTACCAAATCATTCAGGCATGGATGGCCACTCATGGCCTCTGCCTGAATGACGACAAAATGGACAAAATGATCCCAAACTATGCCTCTTTCAATATAGATGGGAATAGCATCCTAGTGGCCAAAAACGTAAAACCTCTAGGTTTCTATCTGGACGCTACATCTAACTTGAACAAACAAGTTAACATGACTGCTTCAGCCACCGCCTATACGGGCAAACTAATAAGGGCCTGTAGACCACTGCTCCTCAGCAGAAAGTTGCCTCATTTTGGCTAGAGCACTCCTACTGTTCAAATTGGACTATTGTAGCGGTCTTTATCTGGGTGCTAGGAAATTTGTGCTTAACAAATTACAAATAATGCAGAATAATGCACTTAGAGCTGCATTAAATATACCAAAAAGAGAGCGCATCTCAGCAACAAGAAGACAGTACAAATGGCTTTCTATAAAGGAAAGATTGAGCTGAAAACACGTCTTACCTTTAAATCACTGAATCCTACAGCTCCACCTTACCTTACCGAAAAGTTCACTATCAGGTCATCTACACAGGTCACCAGATCAACTAACACGTCATGCCTGGTGGTCCCGAGATATAAATCAAAAAGATCTGGAGGGAGCAGCATCACTC
Organism: Ambystoma mexicanum; assembly: GCF_040938575.1. Lineage (NCBI taxonomy): Eukaryota > Metazoa > Chordata > Amphibia > Caudata > Ambystomatidae > Ambystoma > Ambystoma mexicanum. The sequence continues at coordinate 1,055,145,983 of NC_090926.1, read as the reverse complement.
TGACATCTGAAAACTCCCACAATGCTTTTGTATAGTCAAATTCATGCAAGTTTTCAAATGTTACTGATTAGTCAAACTGTACACATGCAATGTCACACACTTTTACATTGTACATATGTTTGCCAAGGTTTCTGAACACCTGCGCTAGGCAGGCAGCCTGGCTTGGTTTCTTCCGAGCCTAGCAGAATTTCAGATGCCCACATAAAAGCTAGTTTAAATAATAATCAATGTGCACCATTTTAGGGGGGGGGGGCAGCAGTGATTTTCAACATAAGCGGCGGAGAGTAGCTCGGGAGCCCTGCGAGCACTGGGCCAGAGCAATCACGGCTGTTGGCAGCGGTCCTGCTTCTGCTGCAGGCGGGATCAATGGAACTGCTTCGCTGGCACTGCCAGCAGTGCCTTGAGGTGATCGGGAGTGCTGCGCTGACATGGGGTCCGTTCATTATTGCCAAAAAGAGATGTGTGAAGGGAGCGGCGGTGGCCTCGGCTCAGGCTCCCTCTCACTTGCCTGAATTGAATTGAATTGCAAATCCATGATGGATGTTGGCATGTGGCGCTCACAGGCGTCGCTGATGTTCACCAGTTCATTCGCCAAAGGACCAGACAGTACGCACCGCACCACCTGGCGTCTTCACACGCGGGCTGGACGTCTGCTAGAATAAAATGGAGAAAGTGCAAGCCTGTGCTGCTTGTGCGCCGTGCGACGAGGCACGCACGCAATTAGCAGTGTTTTTCAATGGGATAGCCAGGGGTCACAACAGATCGGCAAGGGGGTCGCTCGCTGGAGGCCTGGGGTCAAATAAAAGGCAATAAGGATTTCGGAATTATGCATTCACAAGAAAATAACATAAAATGTTATGTTCTTATGAATGCATAATTCTGAAAGTTTATTGGCTTTTATTTGTGCCAACCTAAATGAATTGTCATGCGGCCTATGGTTCTCTGCCCTGCTAAACGGTCCTTTGGTTTGTGTTCCATCAATGGATACTTTATTTTGTGTGGTTTTAAAACTTATTTGTATATGGTGTGTTCAGCCTTGGATGAAGAGCACATAGCTCGAAACACGTGTCAGGCTGACCTACAATCAATTAAATACATGCCAGTTGCGCATGGACTTTTGTGATTTGTGTGCAGTGTGAATGCAACCTCTGTTCTGTAATTTACAAATTGTGGCAAGCTTGGCAGGCGACCCACACCTTGCATTTACCCGCAGCCGAATCCACTTCTAACATAACAGTACGAGCGCTCCGGTTTTCAAACTTCTTCCTCCGCCAAACCATCTCAGTCTTTGGGCCTCATTACACGGAAGGCGGTGATCCAGGGTGCTATTAGCACCCTGGACCATGCCGGTAAATTACCGGCACCGCCTTGGCGGAAAGGGGATTTACCGCCCCATTCCAAGGTCGGTGGGGCGGTAAATCCCCCTTCCGCCATTGCCCTTCCCCATTCCCATTTCTGCCCCATAGGGCTCAATGGGAATGGGGAAGGCGCTAATTACGGCACCGCAATTTTGCGGTGCCGTAATTAGCTCCGAGGTCCCTTAGCGGGTTGGTTTTTAACGCCTGCAAAAAGCAGGTGTTAGAGCACCAACCCGCAAAGGGACCTCGTAGTACGGCGGTAAGGGTTAACGGTCACCGTTGCCATTAACGGTGACCGTTAACCCTTACCGCCGTCCGTGTAATGAGGCCCTTTGACTTCAGGGATGGGTGCAGGGGCATAGAGCATGGAAGGATTGAGGAATGCTCACACATAGGAACACATCTGTTTTAGATCAGTACAGACACAGGTGGTTTTCAAAGGGCCATTCTCGGATGGAGACTAAGCACTTATGACATGAGATGTGCATGCTGAATTTTGCAGGCTGAAGTCAATATGTGTGTCATTTTCATAGAGCTAGACAGGAGGTTTGAAGCCCTCCGACGTGTCTGCCAGTTGCCCAATGTAACGGTTTATGAGCAGTGCTGATGCCAGTCATTGTGGTGAATGGTTCAGAGCAGAAGGCACCTAATTTCTCCTAATATTACTCATTGGCAATAATTTCAGAGGAAGTATGGAAGGCTCCCACATGAAATGCACCATTTTGAATATCGCTTTTATTTGACTTTTTTCACTAACTTTCTTAGAATACATAATTATTAAAATAGAATTCATTGCAGAAACCTTCACTTATCAAAACATGGTAAAAGGCATCACTTTCAAACTAAACGTGTTATACAGTAAACTAGGACAGCTATCAGGAAACTGTTAGAAGGGTAAATGTGCCTTTATTAATCCTTAAACTCCGATTTATACCCACATCCATTACTAGCCTGCCCATGTCACCTCTACAGTAACACATGCAGTGTAAAATCACTAGGCCCAGTCACTCAGTGTGGGATGCAGGAGGGTCGCATTTGGAGAAGACTGGAGAGTGGTGGAAAGAGCAGACTCTGGAGAGATGGAATAGAATGGAGAGATCGCAACAGTAGAGGGCAGGAAGAGGTGGTGAGAGCGAAGAGGGTCAAAGAGATGGTAGCATCAGCAGCTGCGAGTGGCCCGAAGGAGGTGGCTGGAATTAAGATGAAGCAGGAGGTGGTAACGACGAGAGCACTGAGTGAGGTGGTGAGAGTTAAGGGAGTGACCAAACCGGAGGATGGTTGCAAGAGGAAGTGATAACATATGGTCCTAGCAGTGGAAGTAAGAGGAAGTGCTAGGAAGGAGGTGAAGCCCAAGGAGAAGGAGGTTATGAAGGCAGAGGTTGGGAGTGACAGAGGCAGTGCTAAGTGGAGGGAGGGATACAGAGGAGAAGGCAGGAACACCACAAGGTGTTGGTGAAAGTGGTGGCACATGAAGGTGATAGTGAAGGAAGTACCGAGGATGTTAGATGTGTAATGTAGCAGTACAAGGGATTCCCTTGAGATGGTATTGCCCAGAGCAAGAGGTGGCTTACAGGCATCAACAGTGGGCAGAGGGTATCCGGTAATATTTTCACCAGCAAAAATATCGCCTAACATATGGTCGTCGGGAACGGCCATAGTCGATATTTTTGGTGGCAAAAATATTAGTTGCGGGGGTGTCCCCCGCACATAAATAAATGATGCGGGGGTGTCCCCCGCAGGGTCCATGTGTTATTTTCGCCGCAAAAATATGGCAATATTTTTGAATCGCAATATTTTTGCGGCGAAAATATCACATGGAACCGGGCAGATAGGTCTAGGCAGACCACGGAAAGTTCAGGAGGATGGCTCAGGGGCAACACGCTTGTCTTTGAAGCAAGAGGACATGAGCAACATAGGTTCGATCCCCGGGTACCTGCTTAGAAACCTCTGGGTATTAAGCGTGTTATAAATAACCAATTATAATTATTTTTAAAAAGTACATCCTGAGAGACGAGAGCTGGGATTAGAACATCGGGACAGGAACAAAAGGTTGCGGCAAATAGAGAACCAGTTCTAGGTAGCGAGAACAGGCAGATTCCGGTGGGGCTGGTCGGCTTTCAGCGGGGACCATGAGGCGGGAGGAGCGGCGTGCTCAGCTCAGTGAGATTACTGCAGGAGCAGAGTGGTAATTGGGATCAGACGAGGGATCACTGAGCTGGACACACCTAAAGGGACTGCTCTCCATCTCTGCCGGCCTACCTCAATGACCCCTAGATCACCTACCTCACTTGAGGGACACTCAAGTGGAGAGAATATCTTTGGGGTTCAAGACTCCGGAAGCCATAATGTGTCACGACTCGCCTACCATGGAAACTCATGGCTCGCCTGCCATGGAGAGTATGGAGGAAATAGAGGAAGGACCATTCCCTGAGAACGCTGTACGCGGTCTAGACGTTTGATTCTTGCCGGCCATGTCACCATGAGCAATAGAGGAAGGACTCATTCGGCCTTTATCTTCCAGGAAGCAACTAACGCATTCGCGTTGCAACTTCCAGTGCTACGGAAGGTAATCCAGCGCTCCTGTGTATGTGTACTCTTTTGCCGCTCCCAAACGGCATACACTTCGTTTCTGCCGTTCTCAGACGGCTAGTACTCCTTGTGCCTTCTACTTTGCGTACCTCTTGTATTCCCCTTCTTCCCCGTGCACGCTTGTTCTATTCTACGCGAGGTGCACACCACGCTACCTTTACCTTTCTCATCCAGTCTCCGAATTTCCATCTGTCCGTGTTATTCAAGCATTCAGATCTTCTCCCGGAGATATCACGGAACACTTCATCAACTACACAGTGCATTCTGGGATTCGTTGTCCATTCAGCCATAACCATCTGCCAGGGTTTTTCGGCAAGGCTTTTCCCTGGCCTGGGGTGGGCTCCCCCAGGTCCCCGCTGCCAGGCAAGCTGCATCTCTGGCAAAGTGGCCTCCGGTGGAGCTCACTCCCATCTCTCAACAGGGGAAAAGGACATGTAAGAAGCCCAGCAATAATTGGAGACAGAGATGGAAGGAGCTATCTTCGGACGACTCCGAGGACACAGATACAGACGATACCTCTACCTTCAAGGCATCAGGTGAGGAGGGGGTTGGTGAAGATATTAAAGATCAGACAAAACCTGAGATAATGAGTCAAAAATGCAATATGTCTGCCACTGTACTGTACGAACTGGGGCATTTGCTCCAGAGGCCGGGAACCCTCATCCTGTGGAAGAGACATCGGACAGCGGGGCTGTCTCTGAAGGGAATGGAACCCAATCTCACTTGGGGAGAAACACCCAGACGTTAGTTTTTTTAAGGGAGATCCCATTTTCGGTTGAGTTGCCCATTTTTGTAATCAATCCCCTAAGATAACAAATTAACTGCAACCCATGGTCTTGCTGTCCTTCCGGGTCCTTCTTGGTCCCAGCTGAAGTGCTGCCACACTTTCTTTTGCACCAACACCCCTTTGTTCAGGGGTCTTTTAGTAGGTCTGCCTTCCTACGAGATGTCAACAGCAGGCTTCGTTTACCTTTGAAAATGTCTAAATTCACCAGCTGCTAACCTACTTGTGGGAATTGTGCTAAGAGTGTATGCTTCTCACCTATTGCCTCTCCATGCCACATGCATACCTGGAAGTTCAATAGACACACATGACGCTCCGTTTACATAGCTAAAATATAGATAGTCGTGCACCACAGCACCCTTTCTAAGCTAACCCAATGTGGTTATGGTACAGACACTTTAAACTGAAATAAATAAATGATAGCAGCGTGTGTAATGGGAACCACATCTCTACTGAGCCACGCTGCTTTGCAGAATCTTCATGGGAGGTTTTGAGCACTTCCTGGCGCCCAACCCCTTAAATATTCTGCAAAAAACGTTCACAGTACGTTTAGGCGTACACTAAATACATGAAGCAAACGTGTCAATATGTGCTGTGAAACCTGGTTTAGTTTAGTTGTCTTGCAATAAGAAGGTGATGTTAGCCTTTGGATTTTAACCCTCTAAACCCTGAGGGGGCATCTGTTTCTGTTCAGGACTTACTTCCTATAGAGTTACTCGCGTTTGTGAAGGGAAGGACGAGGGAATGTCCCCGATTTATTTTACACATGGCAGATTATTTCTATATCTTTACTAACCCTGGGCATTTGCTTACCTGTTGTGGTGATATTTTCTTGCATATTTCTAAAAAAAAATGCTTCACGCTTTCAACTGTTTGGCCGATGTGTTGCTTTTGGTGTGATTGAGCAGTTCTTAGCCATCCCATTACTCATCAAAGGAAGAGTCTCACTTTGATGTCTATTGCTAGGTTAATCACTGCTCATATTTGTTTAAGGTTTTACCCCAGAATGGATAGGTGAAATTGGGAATATTGCATCTGTGGATGTTCTACACACAGTGATGCATGAAACACCTGCCCCTTGGATAGGATATGTGGGTGCATATCTAATGTCATTAAGGAGTCCATCGAACACCCAAATGCCCGATATGAGGTTCACTGTTAAGGGAAATGGAGGAAAGTCTGTCTGGGTCAGTAGAACAAAGAGGCATGCTGGAAGATCATATGCAGTGTCTGGTGTAAGGAACTTATGGTGGCAACAGTAAAGACAGACACAAGTGATCACAGTTCAAGCGTGTTTATTAAACTGTATAGGTAGGTTGGAAATATGCCTACCGGGCAGGCAGTCCTAGTGGCGTTGTGTCAAATAGAAGGGTCTATACTAAGAAAAACCTATTGCCAATCCTTGCGCTAAATACAAAGGAAGTGTGGGACAGATTTGCTGCATCCGGAGCTGGACAACCGGATACTATTTAAAGAAGACTGTTACCAATTACTTCAAGTTCCAGTTACTGAAAAGTCCTGGATCCTTTAAATTGTAAATTACAACAAAGGAGTTAACTTAATAAGGCAGCACTTATCAGAATTAACAAATGGAGCACAACTAGATAGTCTTCTGATGAGCCCTTTGACAATATAAGGGTGAAACACATCTAGAGAGTTCTGAGTGAGAGTTCTGAATAAAGATTGTGAATGTACAAATCAAAGGAGTGGAATTAAGTTTAATTGGCTCTCACCACACAAGTGCTTTACCCCACTTTTTTAACGGTGTGGTGCAACTGGGATTATACACACAGCTGGAACCTACACTTTCTATCCTTAAGCAATCAAGATATTAGTATGAACACAGTGCTGGAAACTAATAATTAAAACACTACAAAGAAACATCTGTGATTGGATTTGCCCAAGAAAAGTCCTCATGATTGCTATCTTCTCTACAATGAAGTGTGGGACAATGTTCATAAGAAAGAAGGAAGTGTTCACAAATAATAAGGCAGGATGTGGTAGTCGGGGTCTCCCTTGCCCACGTTTTAAGCACAGGACAAGGTAGGATCCTGGAGCACGGCACATGCCAGAGCTTTCCCAGCACGAGCGGACAGTTCCGCTCTCAGCAATCGGAGCCTTTGGTGGTGAGGTCTCTTTTCTTCAAAAAGTTTCTCCGAGGACCTGACGTGTTTCAAAAATAATAAACACAAGTTCCTTTGTTTATACATTAGGTGATGCTTTTTCACCCCGGGACCCCCCTCTCCCGAGCTCAGACCCTTCTCGAGTGTTATCCTCCCTTCGTCGGGTTCACTACAGCTTTCAGAACAATCTCTTCGATGACATTCATGAATCTTAATGTCTTTTTAAACAGTTCACTGTGGACATCCCTCCGCCGGGTTCACTCTTGCCAGCACACATTTTCATTGAGGCATCAGACTTTGCCCCTTTTTATCGGCCTCCCTCCTCTGGGTTCACTCTTGCCAACTTTGTCAAACGCACAGTTTCTCAATCAGTTCTTGCAATGCAGGATTAATTTCCCACAGCTTCACAATCATCTGTTGGTCAAAGACTTTCGACTGTACAGAGGGTTTTACTAGACCCCTATATGACCACTTTGACCCCTTTCTTGCCTTTCCCAAGGCTTTCTGGTTCTGGTAGTTTCAACAATCGAGTATTCGCCCAGCGTTTCCAGAGTGGGCACCCACGTGGTGCCGGACTCCTCTTTTGCTGGTTTTCCCCCTTTTGGTATCAACAGTTCTTTGTACTGTCACAGTACAATTAGCCGTTTGCTACTTTCGTTCAACACAGTTTGGTTTCCTATCGGCTTTCCCATCGACTCACCGGCTGTGATGAGCCGTTTGGTGTTTCTTCTCCCTGGAGTCAAGGTTATTACTAAGGAGACAAGCGTCTCTTGTTAATCAGTGGAGGAGTGTCCCATGTACCGTTGACATCTGCTGCAACACACGCAGGCTATTGTTCGCTGTTTTACGATTCCTTCCGCAGAGGTTTCATGGGCCTTGGTTAGAAAGGGCAAGGTCGCTTCTCTCTTTGTCACCCTCTCGGTTCGTGCCATCTTTCTCCTCCATTTGAACTGCTGTGCTGAGTTAGCTCTCCTGTCGGGCGGTCTGCCTTGCTCGTATTGTGCTTTTGTGCTCCACCTTTTATCCCTGTGGGGAAGGGAAAGGGCTGTCAGGTGTGTGTGGGATTCTGGTCAATTGCTTTACTTTGTCTGACCCTTGTGTTGGGACATGTCAGGTAAATGGCTTGGTTGTTAGTCTGTCATCCTTCATGATATGCAAATGTGTTTGCGTCGGAAAAGGGTTAGGTTAGAGTGTTTGAGTATCCTACGTGGTAGGTTGGGAAGAAGGTGTTATAAGAAGGGGGATACTGCGTCTCACCTGTCGGTGTCCCGCTTCCACTCCCCATGACCCCCCATCCAGGTGTTCCTCCCTCACTGGTCCAACCCCAGGAACTGGATCTAATAGCGATGGCCATGTCCTGGCCATCTGGATGACAGACCCCGGGGACTAGTCAGGGAGACACCTTCAAACAGAACAGGGTCTCCCTTGCTGTACATGGACCCGAGTGCTAAGAGTCCAGGGGCCTCATTACGAGTAATGCGGTTGAGGGTTAACAGTGCCGGTAGAGCTTCCGGCGCCGCTAAGCCTTTACCGCTCCATTACGAGGTCAACTCGCAGGACCCGCTAAGGACGCCTGCTATGCTAACAACGGGCCCGTCATTAACGGGCCGGTTGTTAGCATCCTCCCCATTCGCATTGAGCCCTATGGGGGCTCAAATGGGAATGGGGATGGTCCGGGTTCCTGGAAAGGGAATTACCGGGCCCTCCAAAGTTGGAATGGCCTGGTAATTCCTCATTCCAGAAACCCAGACCTGGTACCCGGTATTGGGGTAGCCATGCCGCTAGAAGCGGCATGGCTACCTCCATACTTGTAATGAGGCCCCAGGTCTTGTTCTAAAAAGAAAGGTTCTTAAATTCCCTCAGGACAGTGCCCAATAGGTCACTCAGTCTCAGAGGTTGTTGACCTTGCACACTTCTTCCTGTATGGTGGGTTCTGTTCCTCCATGGTGGGTTTTGGCCATAGCGTGTTGTCTGTGCTTTGGCAATGTTGCCTCCTGATGAAATATCCTCCGGTGGTTGTTGGAATCCCTTGTGTCAAGGTCTGGAATGGGCAGGTTTGTAGTTCTCCATCCTGCCACAGTGGTCTCCTGGCCTTAAGTGTCGTGCCTTGGACAACTCGGGTAGGAACCCCCCCCCAACTATGGGTGGGTCCAATTAGAATTCCTACTACCTAGTTCTGGAGTTCTCAGGGTGTAGCTAATGGCCACAGGGGTCTTTTGAGAGAAGGCGGCTCCATGCAGTCCCTCAAGGGGGCTTCAGAGATAACATTAAGGTATAGTGTGATGGCCCAATCCTGCCACCCTATTCTTAACCCCATCCCTGAGTCTGCTCCTGACTCCCCATTCTGAGCACCATCCCTGGGTCTGCTCCTGCCACCCTATTCTGTACCCTGCCCATGGGTCTGCTCCTGCCACCCCATTCTGAATCCCAACCCTGGATCTGGGGAGTCTAGCAACCAGGCTCACTTCGACACCATAAGGAGGTATAGTGCCCTTAGCTAGCACAGCAACCTAAACGGGATATAATTGCTGCTTACTCATTCAGTAAACCTACAGTGATATGGCAACCCTGATTCGCTTCAACAATCTTACAGTGTTAGTGGTTGTTCCCTGGCCCAATGGTCCATCTGGCACTTTTGTGGGGAGCTGGATCATCATTATATTGGTCTTTCATCCCTTGGCTTTCAAACCAGGCTTTGTTATAAGTATTTATACAGTGCTAGACCAAAACAGGAGGGCTGAGAGACAGATGATATCAATTAAACACAGAGAAGTTTTCATTAGGTGCCAGGACTGATAATGGTGTTCATTGCTCCTAGGTGAAGGTGGCAGATTGTTTCACAACTTAGCAGCGATTGAAAAAGCACGTCCACTAGCCCGGGACAGCCAAACCCGGGGAACTTCAATCAGACAAGCATCTAGGGAGCAGAGAAGATGCCTTGAGACATAAGGAGCACATTTCGCACGTAAATATTCTGATTCTTGCCCATAAAAGACCCGGTGAACAATACACAAGGACTTGAACACAACCGTTTTAGCGACTGGGAGCCAGTGGAGAGACCATACTACCGGGGAAATGTGAGCACCATTGGACTACCTGGTGGCCACTCGTGCTACTAAATTTTGAAGCAGTTGCACCCGGTGTATAATAAAAAGATGCTGAGCCAGAAAAAGAGCATTGCAGTAGTCCATACGACTCAGCAGTAAGGAGATCACCACCCGAGTCTGCAGGTGAACTGGAAGGTAGCCAAGGACTCTTCGGAGAACCCTCAGATGGTAATTCCCAGTCTGACAGATGTGACTGACCTGTGCCTCCATGGAAAGGTACACGGAAATCTTAACACCAAGATTTTTTACCACTGCAACTGCCACTGGTGTAGTCCACAGCACAGGAGGCCAAAAAGAGGAGGTCCTTAGGGAAGAGACAGGTGGAGTGGGAGCGGGGCCAACCGCCAGGACCTCCATCTCGTCTACATTGAGCTTCAGCTAATTGTGACCCATCCAATAACCCATGGACCCCAAGCACTCCCAGAAACACGCTGACACCTCGGATTCGGAGCGATCCAGCTGAACAATAATCTGGATGTCATTGAGTAACAGCAGAGGCTGTGGGAGAGGATGAGGTGGGCAAGTGGCTGCACCTAGACAATGAATAGTATGGGAGACCGGGCGGATCCCTGTAGGACTCCACAAGAGATAGATCTAATAATATTGGTGCTCCGCTAGGTCCTTTGAATTCTCTGCCATCTATCTGTAGGAGGCATATGTGCTCTAAACCTTCCTCTACATCATTTAGAAGACCAGGGAGCTCTTGGATCCCTATTCTATCAACCAAGTGATATAATGACATAGGGGAAGCACCTGTGGCACCCAGAGGTCCCCGTTTCCCATTGATACTGGGACCACAGTGACTTCATTACATACTGCCCTACTTTCTGCCACCCCATACACATTGGGGTGCTGAATGTCTACTTGGGGAAAATTAGTTTGGAGTTTTCCTTGTCTGTATCCTACCAAACACATAGGACTGAAGACTCACAAACTAACTCATGTTCCTGGTGTTTGTATCTTTACAAACCAGTCAGGTTACGTAGGTGTAGTCTGACTTAAACTGACTAATTGATTTTCCTTCGTGGTAGATCGTATGTAAGGGTCTAAATAGCCCGCTTGATGGGCAGACATTCAAGTTCTAAAATGATGTACTTCTTTTCCCTTGGGAACAGCTTGCAACTTATATAAATATTCGAGCATGTGCCTCTCTTGGGGTAAAGCTACACCTAAGACAACCTTAGAGGCATCCAATTGAAGAATGAAAGGCTGAGAAAAGGGGGTTACAAAGGGCATCTTTTTAATGTGTGGGAAGCTGACACTGCATCGACTTCTCCGCCCTTAAACTATTGGTGAGGAGACCTCTTGAATAGAATAATTAGGAATACAGTCTGTGTATTATGCCACAAGCTCTCGGAATGCTCATAACTCATTTTTAGTGGTGTGACATGGTACATACAGTACTGCTGTTAACTTTTCAGATTGGGACTGCACCAAGCGTTCGCCTATATAGAACCCCTAGCCGGGGTGGCTCGACACTTGACAGGATTAGCCTCATAGATCCCTCATTTTATTTCTCCCCATTTATGACTGTCAATAATTATAGCGTCTATATAGGTTGAGTGAAACATTACGATGCTTTCAAGACCATATCCATTAATCTCTAAAAGGTGGTTGGGTCCCCGTTGACTTTAAAGAGTAGGACAGTGAAGAAGGGCGACGCCCCGGAGTGGAGAAATCAGTATTTTCCTCATCCTCAAGGACTAGATGCACTAAGATCTAGGGTAGATCTAGCAGTTAGAGGTCCAATTTACTGAATTCATTTATTACCTCTGGGCATAAGATAAATGTCCAGCTGGGATAGTTTGCTCACCTTTCATAAATCTGTACGAAATCACCAGCTGCGGTCAGGTTTTCCCACCAACTCTATTTGGGATGATCACAGACAGCTCAATAACTCCCCGACCGAACAGTTTCTTAATCTTGTCCGTCTCTATCTTGTCAGCATGCTTCCTTTCAGAATATTTGTGTCATACTGGAGAAAGATTGGACAGAATATACTGCATCTTGGTGCAGATGAAAGACAAACATTCATTAATACCCGGAAAAAGGGAGCCATTATGCCAAAATGTGTTCTGGGGGCTTTCCTGAAGAGCGGCAAGGAGGTGATACTTTGAGTTGCAGAGGGAAAAGGCTGCATTCACACGGAAAACTGCCTATCAGACCACTATTTAAAACGAGAACTGGGATCGTACAAAAGGCATTGATTTTGAGAGGGAAGTCGTTTTACAGGTTGTTATGGTTCGATCGTCTCATCTAAGTAGGGGCAAGACGGTGCAGGCATTTAAAAACAAGGCAAAGCAGTTTACACTGGATTCTCTGCTTGCAAGAGAGCCAGTGCAGAAACTGCCTGAACTGGAAGATGGAGGTGAACTTGGAGAGAATTGGAACATTTGCATTCTGTACTGACTGGAACTGAGCTAGTTGGTATTCTGGGATTAGCATAGTAGTCCTGTTTCGAGTTTACAAGAGGCTCCAATACTAAAGAATAGGCATCTTTCAGCATGAAAACAAGAACCTGATGATGGAGCAGTAATGTAAAGAAAGTGGATTCAACAATTTCACCCACCTCCCGATTACAGCCCAAATCAGAATCGCAGATACAATGCAGTCTTTTTATTGCACCTTGTTGGTAAAAGAACTGGAAAGGCCAACATGTTGCGGAGACGGGGTAGAGGGTGCCAAGACGGAGCATTTAGAAGGTGTTTCGGTCCAAAAAGAGTAGCCTCTATTTTAGAGGGATTACATTGGAGCCCATTGTTAACCATCTAGCTACTAACTGCATTCAAACAAGAGGAGACACCTAAAAAGTCCTTGCAGTCTGGGAGATCTGACATATCTGAGTATCAACATGTACGGGATTCAGAGGATAAAAAATGGGGAAAAATTGACAGGGTTTCAATATAGATATTGACCAAATAGGGGTGATCAGATTTAGAGAGGAAAGCGTACACCTTAACTGTTTAGCTTTCTTCCCAAAAAAAAAGCAAAACTACTCAAGAGCCTGGTCACAGACTGTTTGGCTAAACTGGAAAGTAGGGTGTTATTGTCAACCATATCAAAGGCTGCAGACAGATCCAGTAGGGACAGAGTGCACTATCTGTTAACTAAAATATTGGTACAAATGCAAACAGTAAGCAAGGTGGTTTTGGTGCCAGGCGAAATCCGATTGTATAGAGTCCAGAACGTGTGATTTTTCATCATGGTCATGCAGTTGAATGGTAACAATCTTCTCAACGCCAAGATCAAGTGAGGGCTTCTTTGAACTAGAGTAACCAGAGAAGCCTTCAAGGGGGAGGGGTGTAACCTTGAGATCAGAGAGGTTTATGAAATGTGTAATTCGCTTGGCCAACATATTGGCATGGTGAAGGGCCCCACAAGCAGGTAGAGGAACATTCTCTTTGCATGTATGTTATAAAGCAAGTAACAAAGGAATTACTTCAGTGGAAAGGAACTACGGAAATGTGTCCAGAGCTGAAATATAATCAGTGACACATGGAGAGGCACATAAAGGAGTGTTAATGAGTGTTTTGTCCTGGATCTTTATGTTTGCCACAAAAGTCATTAAAATCTTTGGCCAACTTATAAAATGGTGCATGGTGCAAGTGCTTGTGTTAAGCTAGGAGGGTGGTACAATATTTAATAATGGTAACACGCTTTGAGGTTTATTGAAGGCATGAGAAATGTTGCCCTTGATAAAAGAGGCATTTGCAAGAAAGAGTGGCTTCTCACAAGCAGCTAGCGCTGCATTAGTATGTCATGCTGATATTTCTCAGGTATATGTGAACTCTAATCCAGGGGTATTGAATTAGCTGTGGCCCATTAGTATGTTGTCACCAGCCACCTGTCTTATACAATGCCCTGCACATAGCGCAAATAATAATACATTCATTGTGAATTAATTCAAAATCTGAACTTTACACAAGTTATACAAGTACATCCATTAACTTAATACATGCAATCACCACTTCAAAATAAGGTAGAGTCATACATATAAATCATAATAAGAGGAGTGCACAGAGACCTAAGAACCTAAAAACCGAAACATCATAAAAGTATGTCATAAATAATACAATCAGGAAATAATAATATTAGGAGGTGCTAAGCCAATTTCTCCTCCAGCCCTCGGGATAGCATCAGTTTCAGGGGGGGGGGGGGAAACCTCCTGATCTTGTTCCACTCTAAATTCAATGGCATCAGGCTGCTTCAATAGCAAACTTTTAACATTGGTCCATGCCCTGTATAGTGCCAGCTGTGTCCCGATAGAGTCTGAATTTAAACAGTAGTCCCAGAAGGGCTCTCCCTTAATAGAATCGTAATTACATACCAGCCTACCCAATAGACACATATACAATAATTAAATTACAAGGATAGGCCCCGGAAGAGGAAAAAGAGTTATGGGTCAAAAGAGGGTGCAAACAATCCCCTACTGATTTATTGTGGAGGCAGGAATGCACATGAAAAGCAATTATGCCACACAAACTGTTGGTAATTGCATTTGATCAGCTCCATCACTCCTCCCACAGCTCCAAACACCACATTGCTGCGGATATCCAGGAGTATTGGTTCATTCTAAACATCCAGGAACACATAACAAGTATGGTTATTAGATGCACCATGTGTCAATGTTTCAGCACAGACATGATGTTGTGAACACTGAGAAGCACTCTGCCCCACCCCACTGGACCAATCCGTGAGTTTCATATCGACTACGCGGACATGGGGCGAGAGGTGTAGTGGATCCGGCATCTGATCGTTGTCTGCACCTTCACACATTGAGTGAAGGCAGGTCCTTGTGCACATCCAGATGCCAAATGCGCCGCAAAATGTTTGGTCTGCGAAGTGTTGCCCTGATGGGGCATGTGACGTATTAAAGTCAGATAATGGCACACACTTTTTAAGTGAATTGTTTAAGATTACTGTACTACTTGGCATTAAACACCAGACCTTTTGGCACTATTCATTTCATTCATTTTACACCTAAAAATACCACCATTTATCACCCCATGAGCTGGTAACTGGTCGCCGCATACACACGCCCATTTCTCTGATCAGAAGAGCGTCAAACGCACATAGAGCAGCAGCAGTTTTAGGTGACGAGTTTAAAGACTATTTAACTCCCCTAACACAAGCACTCAAATGTATTTCCTGACAGATTGCACCACCCCAATCTGATGACGTGCTAGGCACCACAGCTGACTCCACAACCGATTCCCCACACACTCAACCGCTGCTGCCCGGAGAACTTGTCTACTTGCGGTCCTTTGTCCGCAGGTGGAACCTTCAATGGACCATTTGAGGTAGCGTTTTCTACTCCTCTTGCAGTGAAAGTGAAAGGTCTTTGTTATTGGCTCCACCTATCCGATGTTCGGAAAGCACCTCCAGATGTTGCACAGCCACTTTAAAACACTGTTAGTGTGCATCTAACTCCTTTCCCTTTTCACTACCAGCTTGCGAATTTGGATTGCCTTACCCACCAAACATGTTATATTTGTACAGGGCAGTATTCTCTTGCGTGCACTCCCTCTCTCATACTCTTTTTCCTCCTCTATCTATTTACTACTCTTCCTCCCCATCTCTCTTCCACTCTTCCTTGCTCCTCTCTCTCTACCCCTCTCCATCTCTCTCTCTATCATCCTCTCTGTCTCTCTTTTTGTGTGCATACATTTTGTCTTTCAGGTCACAAAGAAGATGGAACCAGTGCTCTCAGATCGGTTCCATGTGTTGAAATCACGGCAAAAAAGGCTGTGGACGCAAAATATCCCAGCAAAAAGGCAGTGGTTTTGCCACCACAATCCATATAAAGGATACGGGGGACACCCCCGCAACCCCTGGACCCATTATACCATTTAAGGGAAGCGGGGGACACCCCCACAACCCACGCTCCCCTTAAATGGTATAATGGGGTACATCTTTACCGGGTCAAACCATGGCATTTCTGCCACGATTTTTTGGCACAGAAGACATTTTTGCCGCGATTTTCACTGCATACCCTCAAATCACTCATTATGTGTTAGAAAAAAAGTGTAACTATAGTATTGTGCCTAGGTTTTCCTATTCATATATGTGTGAAAGGCATTTTATAGCCGGTATATTCATCATTCTAATGTTTATTTTAGGGATTTATTTAGGAACTTCTTTTATATTTAAAGGGCATATAAAAGAAGGGTGTGTGGGGGAGAAGAAGAAATTACAGTCTCGCTGTAAATAATGGATCAAACACACACTCAAATGAAACAGAACATTTATTTTCCCCTTTATTTACCCTTAAACCCAGCTCTACGCATCAACATGTCAACAATTCTGTACATGACAAACATGTATACACTCGTACTGGATTATTAGAATATGTTGCTAGGTCCCTACTGTTTCCAAGATTTTATAATGTTTTTTATAACACAAACATTACCCATGTAGATCATTTTATGACTGTTATTAATGGATATATAGTTGCACCCAAACGTACGAAGAGACAAGCAGGAAGGGCGAAGTACGACGCCTACCACGGGCTTAGCCTTGACGATTGTGCATCACCCAGAAATGTCTAATAGTTGGTATATGGACATGAGCTCAGTGGGGAGGAACAAAGTGAATGGCAGATGTTATGTGTGTTCATTGATACCACATGCGTCAGGGGCAACCAAGGTCCTAGTGCCACTGGAAGTACCAATTCTAGAGGCACAATGCCTAGTACATCTTGAGCTATGTAGGCTCAGGGGAACTTTCCAGGTACACAACGTAAGGCTGGAACTTCTTGATCCCCTGCAATGCGACAATAACCCAAAAGGTAGCAAATTCCTAAAGAGACCTTATCTTGTCATACAAGGACTAAAATACACAAATTACAAATGCCAAGAAACAACATTACGCTGCATGGCAGAGGGCCTGATGCGGAATGAAGAAGAGGTTAGGGCGTGGGTGGAAGCAGTATGTGCACCGTTCTGGACTCAACACATCACAAAGCTAACATGGATTGAAGCAATGGAGAAACAGACAAAGGTGCACAGAGGAGAAACATACAATCTTTGCTTTTACAGAGACTGACCGATATCTGTATGGTCCAACGAACATTGCAATAAGACTCTGCTTATTCCTGATCTCAAGAAATGCATGGCAGCAGTGATGCATTACTATTGGGTGTGCGGCCAACAAGCATACTTGCACCTACCACTATCATGGAGGGGATATTGTACGCTGGCCACGCTGCACTCAACCCTACTTGTAATCCCAGATGTACATCTGCAAGGGGGGCCAACAGAGTCTTTTGCCCCTGCCACCTTTCCAACCACTGAAGAAGAAACAAGATACCCATTGCCAGCACCAGAGTTCCACACCCTCCCAGCGACAGAAAAGGGTGTAACACTATGAAGGAAGAAAAGAGTGAACTATCTATCTAATTACTCATCAAACCTGCTCAAGGATAAACCAGACGAATACAGGCTCTTCAAAAAAGCAGAGACTTTCTTTGCTTCCTTGTTACTGCCTGGTGTGCAAGCTGCAGCCAATGCTAAATGGCTGCAGACTGTCTGCTGGGAGCTAATAGAGCTGGCCAACGACACAGAGCAATGGTTCAATGTCATGAAAGTGGAACTCTGTGCCCTAAGACTAATGATGATGCAGAACTGCTACGTCCTAGATATGCTTAATGTAATGCAGGGCGGCGTGTGCAACATAATATGGGATTCCTGCTGCAGAATCGTGCCCCCCGAAGATGCTGAGAATGGCTCTCTGTAACACATAATCGGAGCTGTGCACAACCTGAGAGTGCGCATGAAGAAAGAAGCTGGAATACAAAATTAAGACTGGTTCGACCTGACATTCTCTTGGGCTCCATCCTGGCTGGTGGCGATTGTGAAAAGGCTAGTGCCCGTCATCGTCTTCATCCTGGTCCTTTTTTGCACGTGACAATTGGGACAAAGCAGTGCCCAGTAGCGCAATGATGATGGTCTCCATTGGGGGAACACTCAAAGCACCTCGCGATACCACAGAGAGTGGTACTCGGACAGACGACCCAAACAAACCCTGCATGATAGAGATTTACCATCCCTTACATCCCCAAGGCACAGTCACCACACCCCCACCTGACCCTGAGAATTATACAGAGCACTGGGTTGATCTAGCTGGGGATGGGGGTTGTATTTACATGACATGTACCCCAAAGGAATATGCCCAGTCTGGAGCGAGTTTGTGGGATGTTTGCAGAACATTAGCTCCAAGGGACAGGTCCACGCCATACATGAAAGCTGAAAGGTTAGAGAGGGTGCATAGGGGGATGAGAATATTTACTGGAACTTAGCTGCCACTTACACTGCGGGGAGCTCATTAATTTAGGATTAACGAGAGGGGGGAATGTTGGGAAGGAGAGAGGGTCTTTCTACCCCCTATGCGATACCAATATAGAACTAAACACTTATAGAGCACATCCAAGGGGTAGGAGGGTGCACATAGAGGAGGGTGTGTGATCACCTTAGTGCATGCATTACAAGCCCTGTGGCAGATGTAGGTGTGAATGCCATCTTGGGGATCAGCAGCCATCTTAGAATATAGGCCCTAGCACGGCAAACTGCATTATATATGTTAGTATTAGATCCCTTGCATGAGCGCAAACACCACCCTCACCCCTGCCTCCATTGTCCCAGAAGTTACAGGCCCTCGCACCCTAGGAAGAATGTATCCTACAAGGTCATGAGAAAAGAGCAGAGCGCCTCTTGGCAGTACCGTGGAACAGATAGCAAGGCCCTTCTGCCCACAAAGATCCCCCACAAGAAATTCAGCATTGGAATGCCTTCATCCTGAGACCCCTGCGTGCCACAGGACCATCCAGACCCAGACCACCGACCATAAATCTTTTTCACCCACTCGATCGATCACTAAAATCAGAAGGCAAGGCTGTCACGCCCTAATAAATGGGTCACATGATTTGGACAGCGAGGTGCAAGTGGCAACAAATTATGGCCAAAAACAAAGGTGGAGGACATTGGGAGTTGTTAAACTGTCGGAGAAGCGAGTGAAGCATGTGAGTTAGAGTGACCTCGGCTCTCTCTACGAGCCCTTCCCTGTATCTTCCAGATGCTTGTTACAACGATAAAATAACATTGTTTGTGTTAGTAGCCAATCAATTGTTAGGCCAACTTCACCTCGGATGACGAGCCCAGAAGTACCGACGTGGAAAGGGATGGACAGATGAATATGGACCAATGGCCTGGCATTCCATATGGAGCTGGTCCTACACGTATAGGACCCTCTAATTCGTATTGTAGAATCATACTTTATGACGTGACGTCATTAGTGACATCTTTTTAGCTCAAAACGTGCTGCACGTCCCTACGGAACTCAGAACGTTCAGCGGCAGCAGAGTTCTTTGCTGATGCATTTCTATTTTGTAGAAATGAATACTTGTTATCCTTGCAAGTGTGTATTGGTCCTTGTTTCCCTAGTGGGCTGTATTTTTTCTGGTGTGAGCCTTCAACCCCCTTCTTCGCACTACTTGACCCTCATCCCAACCCCCTTTTGCACTTGCCCTCCAGGTCCTCCCTAGCACTTGGCCTTTCACAACTTTGTGATGAAAGAAAAAGTCTTGGAGAGAGCTAGGAAGATAGAGCACATTTCGTACAACGGGTCTGAGATTTTTTTGTACCAGGATTTGGCACAGATAACATTGATTAAGAAGAGGTGAATGGGCCCGGTTTTGGCACATTTGTGAGCCCAACAAGTCCGCTATAGATGGACTCATCCATTCGGACTGAGTTTTAGCTGGCAGGGGAAAGAACATAAGATCACGACTTGTGAGGAAGGGCTAGAACTGTTGCAACTGGAAGTGCAGACGCAGCGGAGCCCAGCAGTAACACCCTAGCGCCGCAATGCCAGAAAACCATGGGAATGGTCCACGATGAGTTCTAAACATCAAAGGAGGAATCCCGCCCCATAAATGGAATCACTCCGAAGAAAGCAGAGACAGAACAACAAAATAAGTTACTGGAGGACCCGACCAAGGCCTGAAGTTTGGAGGCGAAGCTAACTTTGAAATGTGAGTCTGGGGGAAGGCACTCGCGATCTAGGGTTAATAGCACCGCTTCAGGAAATTATTGGAACTAGGAAAGTCAACTGGTGGGGAGGGAGGGAAGGGGTAGACACTTGGAATGGGATGGGGATATCCTGTGTTAGGTACTCCGGGGTATGACATGGAGCTCAGCTCTCGTCACTATAGAACGAAAGGGGCTGAGGGCCAGCTGAGCTCACCCGAGGGGCAGGGGAGTGTGGGGGAAGGAGAGGAAGGGGGTCAGGAGAGGGGAAACTGTTAATAGGTTCATAAAGTACACTTCACAGCAGTCCTTGTGTTGAGAGATTTATTTAGCAATACATCCAAGAGAAAGGCCCCCAGCTGTGAGCCAGGATATCTGTCTCTCCTCCTCCTCTCAATCCTCCCCCCAGCTGGAATGTGGAACTCTTGCTTAATCATAACAGCAATGGTTCCTTGGTAGCTAGTTTACATAGCAGAAGATGACAATGATGGTAAGTCTAGACACCTCCTAACACCTCCCTTCCTTTTACACAAAATATGAGTGCTGGCCCCATGTAAACAAACATTGCATTGAAGAACTTGAGGCTTCTTATTTACATTGTAAGCGATACAACACTGTGAGAGAGGATAGGTTGAAGACAGTAATGTAAAGTTACCAGGTGTTGTTAACATTTTAGCAAATTGCTATCCTTGTCATGATCACTGCTTCCAAGGAGTCAGGAACAGCCCAACATCCTTGGAAGCAGGCCCCTAACCGTTATCTTAGGCACCAGCCGGTCCCCACTGGGACCTTTTGGACCTTGTCCTGGCGCCGGTGGCACCAGGCTCATCAAAGTCATCGGTCCCGGCACTGGAAGCGCCGGGCTCATATTATGTATGAAGATGCTTGGGTGGACATACCTGCAGCAGACCATGCTGCTTACTTACCAGCCACTTAGAAGTCCTCTGTGAACAGGAACTACTTTCTTACCTGGGTGGGGCAAGCTCCACTCCCTGGATACAGCACTGGAACTCTTCTGGAACTGGAACTCTTTTCTTACCTAGGCGGGGCCGTGGAGGAAGACGCCTCATCACTCCAAGGCTATTTAAACCACACCCGATAGATGAAACGTGCTTCGCGTTATTCGGCATCTGCAGCAGAACGCTCACCGAGTCTGTTCCAGCCTTTCTTCTTTCGATCCTGAACCTGCAAGAATTATACTTACCATTCCTGTATCCAGTCAACAACAGCACCTGCAAAGACAAGAAACAACAGGTTAGCAAGGCAACCTTTACACGCAGTGCTTATTCACCTGATCCATCGGCTGCGGCCATTTCTTCACGCTGCACCTCCGCCTGTGAAGACAAAAGCATTGTTATTACTTACCGGCACTCTGCGAATTCCGGATTTCTTCACGCTGCATCGCCGCCTGTGAAGACAAAAGAAGAGACATTAGACAGGTATTTACTTACGCCCATCGCGCTCGTCACAATAGAATGCCTGCAAATACTCCGGCGTCTCTTCAGCACGAACTAAGCAGCAAGGGAAAAAGACAGTTTGAGCGCTTGCATTTACTTGCTCATTTCCAGGCGCTTCACTCCATCTTCCATCTCCAGAGTCCTGCAAGACAAAAAGGGAAAAGCATTACACAGAGTCCTGTTCAATATTAACGTGCCACGCACCTAAAGACTATAAAGACTAAAAAGGTGTCTGGAAACTCACTGCTCGTGCAGTTAACGACGGTAACGATCCTCTGAGTTAAAGAGGCCTATGTTTCACCAGTGAAGGAACTGGCAACGGCACCCTGCACCAGACGCAGATGGAGAGTTCAGCATTCACCTATCTAAGGTGAGCAGGTTGACCTGGGGGCTCTACGGAGAAGCTAGGAAGAGAGGGAGAGAGAGAGGGACATTCAACAACCCAGACCCTTAACCCCCATATTCTTTCACCTGCAGAAACCTCACCCTTCGAGTTCGACACACAGTGAGAAGAGGTTCGACCCCAGAAGCCAATCGAGTCCTGCACATCACTTTTCGAGTCACAGACACCTCCCTGCCAAGACCAGCGCCTCCGTGGGAATCAGGTGAGCGTTACAGAACGCGAAGCCCACCGCAAAACTCCTACCCAGGCGCAATGGAAACCTCAGACACTGATCAATTAGCCCAGTTGCTCGGGGAATTAAGAGCAGAAGTACATGCAGCTCGTCAGGAAACAAACTCTCTAAGAAGAGAGCTGATAATTTCCAAGGAGCGAACAGAGGACCTCGCTAGGCAATTGCTACAAACGCAGGCAGGACAGACACCTTTGCCCGCTCCAGGAGGAAGTTATCCTTCTGCATCATCTTTAAATCCAGTGCAAATAAATCTACCCGGTAATGTGCCATTGGCTCCGCCCGAACGCTTTTCTGGTGACCCAAAGAAATTTGCAGTGTTCATCAACCAGTGCCGCCTACACTTCTTATGTCGACCAGCTGCATTCCCAACAGATCAGACCAAGGTGGCTTTCGTGCTTTCTTATCTCAGTGGCAGCGCAGCAGATTGGTCGATCCCTTTAGTCACCCAGGATGATCCGGTTTTACATGATTTCCAGGCCTTCCAGTCCAGCATGGAGAAACTGTTCGCAAGACATGCACAAGGGCAGGCCTTGGACAATGAACTTCTTTCATTACGACAGGGTAATCAAGACCTCTTGACTTATATAGCCTCATTCAACAGACTTATAGTGGAAACTCAATGGCCCGAGGATAAGAGAATAACGCTTTTCTACCGAGGCTTGCGTGGAGAGCTCAAGGATGTGTTAGCTGAAGTTGTGAATCCTCCACAAGAATGCTCAGACTATATTGACTTAGTTGTCCGATTGGACCACAGATTACAGAACAGGAAGGCTGATCGTTCCAAATTTGATACCCGAGTGTTTTCTAAACCACAGACCTCTACTAGGGGAGCTGACACTGTGGAACCCATGCAAATAGGGGGCATGAAAGGACCTTTAACCCAAAAGGAGCGGGAAAGAAGAAGACAGCTGCAATTATGCCTCTATTGCGGAAGCTCAGGGCACTTTCTTCGAGACTGTCCAGTGAAACCAGCTAAGAAGGCTGTAGGAGCCGCAGATACCTGTACCACAAATTCTGAGCAGGGAAACGACCTAGCCCGACAAGTGTAGAGGTCCTCTTGCCGAGCGTTAAGATCTGTCCCGTGACCTCGCATTTCGTGGTGCCCATGGTCCTCATTAGTCCTGATCGTCCGGAGCGTTTGCATGCAATTGAAGCTTACATCGACAGCGGAGCAATCGGTAATTATGTGGACCGTGAAATGGTATCAAGGATGAACCTACCCCTTGTCCCTAAGGCAGTAAAAGACGTCATTACTACAGTGGATGGCAGGGAGATAGCCTCCGGACCAGTAACGCACGCCACCCAAGAAGTGACGCTAGTGAGCCAAGATGGACACCGGGAGAAAATCATGCTCGATGTGATCAAGGCCCCTCAGTTCCAGATTATTCTGGGAATCCCTTGTTTAGAGAAGCACAATCCTCAGATCGATTGGCGAGCAAAGACGGTTCAGTTTCCAGAATGTTTTACCACTTGTTATCCTCGGCCTGATGTTTCACTGGCGGCAATCTCTTCTGAGGTTCCCAAATTACCTCCCGAATACCAGGAATTCCAAGACGTCTTTCGGAAGGATCAAGCTAACACCCTGCCTCCTCATAGGTCTTACGACTGTCAAATAGATCTGATACCCGGAACAACTCCTCCTTGCAGTAGGATTTATGCCCTCACCGAGCCAGAGAATCTTCACCTCAGACAATATCTGGACCAATACCTAGCCAACGGGTTTATCTGTCCTTCAAAATCTCCAGCTTCCTCGGCTTTGTTCTTCATTCCGAAAAAGGAAGGAGACCTTAGGACTTGTATAGATTACCGCGCCCTGAATCAAATCACCGTTAAAAACAGATACCCGTTACCTTTGATCCCTAAACTCCTGGACCAAGTCAAAGACGCATGTATATATACAAAGTTGGATCTCAGAGGAGCCTACCACTTGGTACGAATAAAAGAGGGCGATGAATGGAAGACGGCCTTCCGCACCAAGTATGGGCTGTTTGAATATCAAGTTATGCCCTTTGGACTTTGCAACGCTCCTGCCGCCTTCCAGTATTTTATGAATGATGTCCTTAGAGAACTCATAGATGTGTGTGTTGTTGTCTACATTGATGACATCCTCGTCTATTCATCATCTAAAGAAGAACATCGGAAACATGTTAGAGAGGTCCTCAAGAGACTACGTCAACATAACCTTTTTGCTAAACTCGAAAAATGCGTTTTCAACGTAACTGAAGTTGAGTTCCTGGGATTCATATTGTCACCCAACGGAGTCCATATGGATTCAAAGAAAGTCGATGCAATTATCAAGTGGCCTTCACCAACCTCTATAAAGGGAGTCCAAAGCATGTTAGGCTTCGCTAATTTTTACCACAGATTCATTCCTGAATTCTCTCGAATAGTCCAGCCCATCACTGCTCTGTTAAAGAAAAACAAACGTTTTGAGTGGTCTACTGAGGCGGAACAAGCTTTTCAGGACTTTAAAACTAAATTCATTTCTGCACCTGTTCTAAAACATCCTCGTCCAGAACTCCCCTACATCGTAGAAAAAGATGCTTCAAGTCTTGCTATGGGGGCAGTTTTATCACAAAGAGATCTGGTCACACATCAATTACATCCTGTAGCCTTTTGGTCCCGCAAATTCTCGGCTCCCGAGATCAACTATTCAATTACAGACAAGGAACTTTTAGCTATCAGATCGGCCTTTAAAGCCTGGCGGCATTATCTTTTGGGAGCCAGACACACAGTCACCGTAATGACTGATCACCGCAACTTACAGTATCTGAAGACGGCCAAAGCTCAGTCTACCAGGCAGCTTCGCTGGGCTCTGTTTTTGGCTGAATTTGATTTTATTATTACTTATCGACCTGGCAGTAAAAATGGAAAAGCAGATGCCCTCTCCCGGATGGGAATAGATGAACATTTGACCAATCCAGAACCAATACCCATAATCCCTGAACAAAGGATTTTGGGTTTGGTCAGCGCTCAATCCTTTGAAGACATCAAGACCACAGTCAAATCACTTCTAACTCCGGCCGACTTACAGGACTGACAATTAAGGGGAAAAGAATTTTCAGTGGATCAAGACCTACCTTTTTTCCGAGGACGATTGTACTTGCCCAGTGAGAAGATACAAAGACAGGTAATCTCCTGCTATCAGGATTCACTAATGGAGGGTCACCCTGGCATAACCAAAACCATGGAAAAGGTCAAAAGACATTTCTGGTGGCCATCATGGAAAAAGGATATTAGAGACTTTGTAATCTCTTGCGGTGTATGCGCCCAAAATAAAAGTCTGAAGGAGAAACCAGCCGGCCTCTTACACTAGACATCCCTCCCTGTCCATGGCATACCCTGTCCATGGATTTCATCACGGACTTACCTCCATGCTCAGGGTATAATACCATTTTAGTAGTCGTGGATCTATTCTCCAAGATGGCTCACTTCATTCCCCTGAAGGGCCTACCTTCAGCTTTAGTATTGGCCCGAGAATTCTTAGAAAACATCGTTCGGTTACACGGTTTTCCCTCGGTTTTGGTTTCCGATAGGGGAAGTCAATTCATCTCCCACTTTTGTCGAAGTTGCTGTCGTTTAGCCCAAATAGATGTGAGACTTTCTACCAGTCACCATCCCCAAACTGACGGACAAACCGAGAGGACAAATCAAACTCTAGAGCAATATCTACGTTGCATGCTCCAACAAACTCAAAACCCTTGGAAGGACATTCTTTGGATTGCTGAATACGCTTATAACAATTCGACTCATTCTGGAACCGGAAAGACTCCCTTCTTCTTATTATACGGACACCATCCTAGAACCTCTAACCTTAATCCTCCCCAAGAATTTGAGGCACCTGCTGTGGATCACTTGCACTCGGAGATCACTCGTGCTTTTAAGGAAGCCACTGACCATCTGCAAAGAGCTAAAGCTCAATTCAAGAAAGAAGCAGATCAGCACCGTAAAGAGGCCCCTCACTACGCAGTGGGAGATCAGGTCTGGTTATCCACTAAGCACCTACCTCTAAAAGGACCCCGCACTTTTATCCCCAGATACCTTGGACCCTATCTTATCTCTGCCATAATTAATCCAGTGGCTGTTAAATTGGATTTGCCTTCGCATATGAAAATACATCCAGTATTCCATGTCTCCTTACTAAAACCAGTACAACCAGGAACCCGATTGACCGAACTCCCAGAACCTGTTTTAGTAGATGGAGAAATTGAGTTCGAAGTAAAGAACATCCTAGACTCCAAAATCTCCAAATCTAAATTATATTACCTGGTTGATTGGAAAGGATACGGCCCCCAGGAAAGGTCTTGGGAACCCTCAGAACATGTCCACGCACCTCGTCTGGTCAAGAAATTCCATTTGAATCACCCTGACAAGCCAAAACCCCCGGAGAAGACACGCTTGGGAGGGGCCTTGAGGGGGGGTGCTGTCATGATCACTGCTTCCAAGGAGTCAGGAACAGCCCAACATCCTTGGAAGCAGGCCGCTAACCGTTATTTTAGGCACCAGCCGGTCCCCACTGGGACCTTTTGGACCTTGTCCTGGCGCCGGTGGCACCTGGTTCATCAAAGTCATCGGTCCCGGCACTGGAAGCGCCGGGCTCATATTATGTATGAAGATGCTTGGGTGGACTTACCTGCAGCAGACCATGCTGCTTACTTACCAGCCACTTAGAAGTCCTCGGTGAACAGGAACTACTTTCTTACCTGGGTGGGGCAAGCTTCACTCCCTGGATACAGCACTGGAACTCTTCTGGAACTGGAACTCTTTTCTTACCTAGGCGGGGCCGTGGAGGAAGATCCCTCATCACTCCAAGGCTATTAAAACCACACCCGATAGATGAAACGTGCTTCGCGTTATTCTGCATCTGCAGCAGAACGCTCACTGAGTCTGTTCCAGCCTTTCTTCTTTCGATCCTGAACCTGCAAGAATTATACTTACCATTCCTGTATCCAGTCAACAACAGCACCTGCAAAGACAAGAAACAACAGGTTAGCAAGGCAACCTTTACACGCAGTGCTTACTCACCTGATCCATCAGCTGCGGCCATTTCTTCACGCTGCACCTCCGCCTGTGAAGACAAAAGCATTGTTATTACTTACCGGCACTCCGCGAATTCCGGATTTCTTCACGCTGCATCGCCGCCTGTGAAGACAAAAGAAGAGACATTCGACAGGTATTTACTTACGCCCATCGCGCTCGTCACAATAGAATGCCTGCAAATACTCCGGCGTCTCTTCAGCACGAACTAAGCAGCAAGGGAAAAAGACAGTTTGAGCGCTTGCATTTACTTACTCATTTCCAGGCGCTTCACTCCATCTTCCATCTCCAGAGTCCTGCAAGACAAAAAGGGAAAAGCATTACACAGAGTCCTGTTCAATATTAACGTGCCACGCACCTAAAGACTATAAAGACTAAAAAGGTGTCTGGAAACTCACCGCTCGTGCAGTTAACGACGGTAACGATCCTCTGAGTTAAAGAGGTCTATATTTCACCAGTGAAGGAACTGGCAACGGCACCCTGCACCAGACGCAGATGGAGAGTCCAGCATTCACCTATCTAAGGTGAGCAGGTTGACCTGGGGGCTCTACGGAGAAGCTAGGAAGAGAGGGAGAGAGAGAGGGACATTCAACAACCCAGACCCTTAACCCCCATATTCTTTCACCTGCAGAAACCTCACCCTTCGAGTTCGACACACAGTGAGAAGAGGTTCGACCCCAGAAGCCAATCGAGTCCTGCACATCACTTTTCGAGTCACAGACACCTCCCTGCCAAGACCAGCGCCTCCGTGGGAATCAGGTCAGCGTTACAGAACGCGAAGCCCACCGCAAAACTCCTACCCAGGCGCAATGGAAACCTCAGACACTGATCAATTAGCCCAGTTGCTCGGGGAATTAAGAGCAGAAGTACATGCAGCTCGTCAGGAAACAAACTCTCTAAGAAGAGAGCTGATAATTTCCAAGGAGCGAACAGAGGACCTCGCTAGGCAATTGCTACAAACGCAGGCAGGACAGACACCTTTGCCCGCTCCAGGAGGAAGTTATCCTTCTGCATCATCTTTAAAACCAGTGCAAATCAATCTACCCGGTAATGTGCCATTGGCTCCGCCCGAACGCTTTTCTGGTGACCCAAAGAAATTTGCAGTGTTCATCAACCAGTGCCGCCTACACTTCTTATGTCGACCAGCTGCATTCCCAACAGATCAGACCAAGGTGGCTTTCGTGCTTTCTTATCTCAGTGGCAGCGCAGCAGATTGGTCGATCCCTTTAGTCACCCAGGATGATCCGGTTTTACATGATTTCCAGGCCTTCCAGTCCAGCATGGAGAAACTGTTCGCAAGACATGCACAAGGGCAGGCCTTGGACAATGAACTTCTTTCATTACGACAGGGTAATCAAGACCTCTTGACTTATATAGCCTCATTCAACAGAGTTATAGTGGAAACTCAATGGCCCGAGGATAAGAGAATAACGCTTTTCTACCAAGGCTTGCGTGGAGAGCTCAAGGATGTGTTAGTTCAAGTTGTGAATCCTCCACAAGAATGCTCAGACTATATTGACTTAGTTGTCCGATTGGACCACAGATTGCAGAACAGGAAGGCTGATCGTTCCAAATTTGATACCCGAGTGTTTTCTAAACCACAGACCTCTACTAGGGGAGCTGACACTGTGGAACCCATGCAAATAGGGGGCATGAAAGGACCTTTAACCCAAAAGGAGCGGGAAAGAAGAAGACAGCTGCAATTATGCCTCTATTGCGGAAACTCAGGGCACTTTCTTCGAGACTGTCCAGTGAAACCAGCTAAGAAGGCTGTAGGAGCCGCAGATACCTGTACCACAAATTCTGAGCAGGGAAACGACCCAGCCCGACAAGTGTAGAGGTCCTCTTGCCGAGCGTTAAGATCTGTCCCGTGACCTCGCATTTCGTGGTGCCCATGGTCCTCATTAGTCCTGATCGTCCGGAGCGTTTGCATGCAATTGAAGCTTACATCGACAGCGGAGCAATCGGTAATTATGTGGACCGTGAAATGGTATCAAGGATGAACCTACCCCTTGTCCCTAAGGCAGTAAAAGACGTCATTACTACAGTGGATGGCAGGGAGATAGCCTCCGGACCAGTAACGCACGCCACCCAAGAAGTGATGCTAGTGAGCCAAGATGGACACCGGGAGAAAATCGTGCTCGATGTGATCAAGGCCCCTCAGTTCCAGATTATTCTGGGAATCCCTTGTTTAGAGAAGCACAATCCTCAGATCGATTGGCGAGCAAAGACGGTTCAGTTTCCAGAATGTTTTACCACTTGTTATCCTCGGCCTGATGTTTCACTGGCGGCAATCTCTTCTGAGGTTCCCAAATTACCTCCCGAATACCAGGAATTCCAAGACGTCTTTCGGAAGGATCAAGCTAACACCCTGCCTCCTCATAGGTCTTACGACTGTCAAATAGATCTGATACCCGGAACAACTCCTCCTTGCAGTAGGATTTATGCCCTCACCGAGCCAGAGAATCTTCACCTCAGACAATATCTGGACCAATACCTAGCCAACGGGTTTATCCGTCCTTCAAAATCTCCAGCTTCCTCGGCTTTGTTCTTCATTCCGAAAAAGGAAGGAGACCTTAGGACTTGTATAGATTACCGCGCCCTGAATCAAATCACCGTTAAAAACAGATACCCGTTACCTTTGATCCCTGAACTCCTGGACCAAGTCAAAGACGCATGTATATATACTAAGTTGGATCTCAGAGGAGCCTACCACTTGGTACGAATAAAAGAGGGCGATGAATGGAAGACGGCCTTCCGCACCAAGTATGGGCTGTTTGAATATCAAGTTATGCCCTTTGGACTTTGCAACGCTCCTGCCGCCTTCCAGTATTTTATGAATGATGTCCTTAGAGAACTCATAGATGTGTGTGTTGTTGTCTACATTGATGACATCCTCGTCTATTCATCATCTAAAGAAGAACATCGGAAACATGTTAGAGAGGTCCTCAAGAGACTACGTCAACATAACCTTTTTGCTAAACTCGAAAAATGCGTTTTCAACGTAACTGAAGTTGAGTTCCTGGGATTCATATTGTCACCCAACGGAGTCCATATGGATTCAAAGAAAGTCGATGCAATTATCAAGTGGCCTTCACCAACCTCTATAAAGGGAGTCCAAAGCATGTTAGGCTTCGCTAATTTTTACCGCAGATTCATTCCTGAATTCTCTCGAATAGTCCAGCCCATCACTGCTCTGTTAAAGAAAAACAAACGTTTTGAGTGGTCTACTCAGGCGGAACAAGCTTTTCAGGACTTTAAAACTAAATTCATTTCTGCATCTGTTCTAAAACATCCTCGTCCAGAACTCCCCTACATCGTAGAAAAAGATGCTTCAAGTCTTGCTATGGGGGCAGTTTTATCACAAAGAGATCCGGTCACACATCAATTACATCCTGTAGCCTTTTGGTCCCGCAAATTCTCGGCTCCCGAGATCAACTATTCAATTACAGACAAGGAACTTTTAGCTATCAGATCGGCCTTTAAAGCCTGGCGGCATTATCTTTTGGGAGCCAGACACACAGTCACCGTAATGACTGATCACCGCAACTTACAGTATCTGAAGACGGCCAAAGCTCAGTCTTCCAGGCAGCTTCGCTGGGCTCTGTTTTTGGCTGAATTTGATTTTATTATTACTTATCGACCTGGCAGTAAAAATGGAAAAGCAGATGCCCTCTCCCGGATGGGAATAGATGAACATTTGACCAATCCAGAACCAATACCCATAATCCCTGAACAAAGGATTTTGGGTTTGGTCAGCGCTCAATCCTTTGAAGACATCAAGACCACAGTCAAATCACTTCTAACTCCGGCCGACTTACAGGACTGGCAATTAAGGGGAAAAGAATTTTCAGTGGATCAAGACCTACCTTTTTTCCGAGGACGATTGTACTTGCCCAGTGAGAAGATACAAAGACAGGTAATCTCCTGCTATCAGGATTCACTAATGGAGGGTCACCCTGGCATAACCAAAACCATGGAAAAGGTCAAAAGACATTTCTGGTGGCCATCATGGAAAAAGGATATTAGAGACTTTGTAATCTCTTGCGGTGTATGCGCCCAAAATAAAAGTCTGAAGGAGAAACCAGCCGGCCTCTTACACCCACTAGACATCCCTCCCTGTCCATGGCATACCCTGTCCATAGATTTCATCACGGACTTACCTCCATGCTCAGGGTATAATACCATTTTAGTAGTCGTGGATCTATTCTCCAAGATGGCTCACTTCCTTCCCCTGAAGGGCCTACCTTCAGCTTTAGTATTGGCCCGAGAATTCTTAGAAAACATCGTTCGGTTACACGGTTTTCCCTCGGTTTTGGTTTCCGATAGGGGAAGTCAATTCATCTCCCACTTTTGTCGAAGTTGCTGTCGTTTAGCCCAAATAGATGTGAGACTTTCTACCAGTCACCATCCCCAAACTGACGGACAAACCGAGAGGACAAATCAAACTCTAGAGCAATATCTACGTTGCATGCTCCAACAAACTCAAAACCCTTGGAAGGACATTCTTTGGATTGCTGAATACGCTTATAACAATTCGACTCATTCTGGAACCGGAAAGACTCCCTTCTTCTTATTATACGGACACCATCCTAGAACCTCTAACCTGGATCCTACCCAAGAATTCGAGGCACCTGCTGTGGATCACTTGCACTCGGAGATCACTCGTGCTTTTAAGGAAGCCACTGACCATCTGCAAAGAGCTAAAGCTCAATTCAAGAAAGAAGCAGATCAGCACCGTAAAGAGGTCCCTCACTACGCAGTGGGAGATCAGGTCTGGTTATCCACTAAGCACCTACCTCTAAAAGGACCCCGCACTTTTATCCCGAGATACCTTGGACCCTATCTTATCTCTGCCATAATTAATCCAGTGGCTGTTAAATTGGAATTGCCTTCGCATATGAAAATACATCCAGTATTCCATGTCTCCTTACTAAAACCAGTACAACCAGGAACCCGATTGACCGAACTCCCAGAACCTGTTTTAGTAGATGGAGAAATTGAGTTCGAAGTAAAGAACATCCTAGACTCCAAAATCTCCAAATCTAAATTATATTACCTGGTTGATTGGAAAGGATACGGCCCCCAGGAAAGGTCTTGGGAACCCTCAGAACATGTCCACGCACCTCGTCTGGTCAAGAAATTCCATTTGAATCACCCTGACAAGCCAAAACCCCCGGAGAAGACACGCTTGGGAGGGGCCTTGAGGGGGGGTGCTGTCATGATCACTGCTTCCAAGGAGTCAGGAACAGCCCAACATCCTTGGAAGCAGGCCGCTAACCGTTATCTTAGGCACCAGCCGGTCCCCACTGGGACCTTTTGGACCTTGTCCTGGCGCCGGTGGCACCTGGTTCATCAAAGTCATCGGTCCCGGCACTGGAAGCGCCGGGCTCATATTATGTATGAAGATGCTTGGGTGGACTTACCTGCAGCAGACCATGCTGCTTACTTACCAGCCACTTAGAAGTCCTCTGTGAACAGGAACTACTTTCTTACCTGGGTGGGGCAAGCTCCACTCCCTGGATACAGCACTGGAACTCTTCTGGAACTGGAACTCTTTTCTTACCTAGGCGGGGCCGTGGAGGAAGACGCCTCATCACTCCAAGGCTATTTAAACCACACCCGATAGATGAAACGTGCTTCGCGTTATTCTGCATCTGCAGCAGAACGCTCACCGAGTCTGTTCCAGCCTTTCTTCTTTCGATCCTGAACCTGCAAGAATTATACTTACCATTCCTGTATCCAGTCAACAACAGCACCTGCAAAGACAAGAAACAACAGGTTAGCAAGGCAACCTTTACACGCAGTGCTTACTCACCTGATCCATCGGCTGCGGCCATTTCTTCACGCTGCACCTCCGCCTGTGAAGACAAAAGCATTGTTATTACTTACCGGCACTCCGCGAATTCCGGATTTCTTCACGCTGCATCGCCGCCTGTGAAGACAAAAGAAGAGACATTAGACAGGTATTTACTTACGCCCATCGCGCTCGTCACAATAGAACGCCTGCAAATACTCCAGCGTCTCTTCAGCACGAACTAAGCAGCAAGGGAAAAAGACAGTTTGAGCGCTTGCATTTACTTACTCATTTCCAGGCGCTTCACTCCATCTTCCATCTCCAGAGTCCTGCAAGACAAAAAGGGAAAAGCATTATACAGAGTCCTGTTCAATATTAACGTGCCACGCACCTAAAGACTATAAAGACTAAAAAGGTGTCCGGAAACTCACCGCTCGTGCAGTTAACGACGGTAACGATCCTCTGAGTTCAAGAGGCCTATGTTTCACCAGTGAAGGAACTGGCAACGGCACCCTGCACCAGACGCAGATGGAGAGTCCAGCATTCACCTATCTAAGGTGAGCACGTTGACCTGGGGGCTCTAAGGAGAAGCTAGGAAGAGAGGGAGAGAGAGAGGGACATTCAACAACCCAGACCCTTAACCCCCATATTCTTTCACCTGCAGAAACCTCACCCTTCGAGTTCGACACACAGTGAGAAGAGGTTCGACCCCAGAAGCCAATCGAGTCCTGCACATCACTTTTTGAGTCACAGACACCTCCCTGCCAAGACCAGCGCCTCCGTGGGAATCAGGTGAGCGTTACAATCCTCTCCTTGTTCCAGACCCCACCTCCTTTGACAAGAACAGATGATCCTAAGTCCTTAACAACCTGTTTGGGCTGAGAAAATAGGGATGCACCCTTGCACACCTTGTTAGGCAGTTTGATCTTAATCCAGTCACCTTCCTCAAGACTGAACTCTCTACAAGTATTTCTCCTGTCATACTGCTCCTTAGATTTTACACCTGAATCGAATATCTTCCCCCTCACTGCCTCCAAATCTACTCCTACCAATTTTGACTTTCCCATCCAGCCTGGACACATGTGCGAGTTAGGCTTCCTCCCTCTTAGTAGTTCAAAAGTAGACACACCCGTAACACTGTGCGGGGCTAGTCGATACTGAAATGTTCTCTCCATTATGGTCCTCACCCAATCGCCTCCTGTGGCCACAGCAATTCTAATGGCATCCATGAGAGTGCGGTTGAAGCGTTCTATGCACCCATTGGACTGGGGATGATATAATCAGGTGTTTACTGGTTCTATGCCATGGTTACTCAAACATTCTCTGAATTCCCTGGAAACCAATTGGGTGCCATTATCTGACAAACACTTCCTAGGGAATCCTTCTCTCCAAAACAATTGCTCCAAACATTTAATGATGCTACTACTGGATATATCTCTTAGTGTAAATATTTCAGGCCACTTAGATAATAAGTCTATGACAACCAACACATAGGTATCTCTCCCACCTCTGATATTAAAAGGACCTAATAAATCCAAGGCAACCTCATCCCAGGGAACCGTGGAAGGTTTCCTAATGGTCATGGGCACTTTCTGTAATGATAGCATTGAAAGATGGGTTAGACCTGACAATCAAAGCAGTGCAGAAGTCACCCAGACAGATATTTTACCTTCAACAGTCAACACCTGATCTGGGTGACTTGCTTCAAGCCTTATCTTGAGCTCTGCCTGATCGCTCCAGGACAACAGCTCTCCACCTCTGTTGGCCACATGGACAGTCCCTATCAACTTCCTGTCTTTGAATTGCAGCTCGGCTTCAAAGCACCCTAAAATTTCTATAGGCACATCTCCATAAGCATTTGCTCTCACCACATTCTCCCACAATGTACAACATCCAAATTTCTCTCTCCACACATGCACACTTATCAATGTATAATCTGCTCCACTGTCCATGAGCATTGATACTGGCACACCCCCAATGAGCACAGTTGCATATGGTTTCTTTTTCTTGACCTTACCATCAATGACATTGACAGAGTAAACAACTTCCCTACCAGCATCATCAATTGAAATATAATCCTGATCCACATTGACTTCATGTATTTGACCTTAGGTGGTATTGAAATTCATACAGCATTTAGCCATGTGTCCTCTGATCCCACATTCATTACATACAATGTGTGTTGCATAACATTCTTTGTCAGAAGCTATGTGAGACAAACTCCCACATCTGAAACACCTCCTAGTTGAAGCTATCCTCGGGTAACCAGTGACTCTGCCACCCCTAAATGTATTATTCTCACTGGGCGGTCCTCCGGTAGATGACCCTTGTTGTCCCCATACTCTGGTGGAGAGACCTTGACGACCCTCAGGTCTCCTACCCATTTGCCAAGGGCGACGCGAAGTCCCTGCCACACTTCTCTGCATCACTTTCGAAACCCTTTGTATGGCAGCTTCATTGTCATCTGTTTTGGACTTATCCTGAGAAGTATTATCCAGCTGGAGAACTTTTATACATTTATCTGTATGTTCTACCATTTTCGATATCTCAATTGCCCTGTCAAGAGAAGGATTCCTTTCCTTCCATAACTCCTTCCTGATGTTATCATTAGAACACTTGATCATCAGTTGATCCCTGACATGCTCATCTCGACAATGGTCAAATCTACATTTGATGGCTAAACCTCTAAGAGCAGTTACAAATTCCTCAATACTCTCTCCAGTTTTCTGAGCTCTCGTAGCAAATTTGTACCTCTCAAGAATTATATTCTCCTCAACACAGTAATGTTTGTCCAATTTCGCTAAAGTCTTCTCATATAGCCCCCCATCAGGGATGTCTGGAGGTTCTGGAAGTTTTTTGACCACCTCCTGCCCTGCAGCGCCTAAGCAGTGAAAAAGAAGCGCCTCTTTGCGCTCATTAGAGAAGTTGGGTCCAAATGCTGCCAGTGCATATTTGTGAAATCCCTCCTTCCAGTCTAACCAACGCACTCTTGGTTCACCTGGCGTTGGAAGGAAGAATACTGGGGCTGGTACGTTTGCCATACTGTGGATAAACAAATGTCACCCCAGGTAACAAACACTCCAAACGTGGTGCCCCAACCAACTGTACCAAAGTTACAATGTGTGCACCCACCAGGTAGATTCCAGTTTAATACACCGTTCCAGGTCCCGGATCCGGCATCCGACTGCACAACCAGTTGCTGTGTGTCAATGTAATCGAGGCGTCTCGTTTTTCCGAAACGTGTTACTGACACGACATAAAGATGGCCGCCACGCTTACAGGTCCTTTACTCTAATTGCTTGCTGACGTGACGCAAGGCTGCAACATCAGGAGATCCACTGCGAGAGTTCCTCGCGCTCGACCATTCATTCACCCGACAGCCGGGTTCCATTCAAAGGTAAACAACTGTAAGCCACGGCGGTTGTGTGCAACGGCGGGACCATAAGTAATCAAGGCAATGGCAAAAGTACATAGGTGACTGACCTCAGGGTGAGACCTCTGCGGGTCCTGTCAGCGCTGCCTCTCGTAGTTACAAGTCACAATCCACAAAACAAAAACTCCTCAGCATTCGTGTTCCGCTCCAGGATGCACCTTAGTGGTTCACTCTCCACAAATCAAAACTCCTCAGCATTCGTGCTCCGTTCGAGGATGCACCTTAGTGGTTCACTCCGCTCCGAGACACTGACCGTGTTTCTCGCCTGCAATTCCACATCAAACAGGACACTCCGTCCAAGTGCATCTACGCCTATAATCAATTATTGCTGCTGCCGGGGGCCTTTTCTCCTTGGCCCAATCCTCGTCGCCAATGTTAATAGGTTCATAAAGTACACTTCACAGCAGTCCTTGTGTTGAGAGATTTATTTAGCAATACATCCGAGAGAAAGGCCCCCAGCTGTGAGCCAGGATATCTGTCTCTCCTCCTCCTCTCAATCCTCCCCCCAGCTGGAATGTGGAACTCTTGCTTAATCATAACAGCAATGGTTCCTTGGTAGCTAGGTTACATAGCAGAAGATGACAATTATGGTAAGTCTAGACACCTCCTAACAGAAACACAGCAGGGTTAGGGGAGTTTGTTAAGGGGTTGCAGGAGATCAGGGTAGACGGAAATGTTTCCGGGGGCAGGGGTGAAGATAACCAAGGGTGCCAAGGAAGGAGGGTTGTTATTAAAAGGTAGCTGGAGATGGCTGACAGAGAACGGTTGAAACTACTATCATTGAATGTCAATGGGCTGAACTCACCGTTCAAGAGGAAGAAGGTGGAGAGGTTTTTAAGAAGGGAACATGCGCACATAGTGGTGCTTTAGGAAACCCACATGCAAACCAGAGACACCCATAGAATAAAGGTATGGGGATTTTCCAGAGTCTTTCAGGCCACTCAGTCCTGTAAGAAAGGGGGCGTATTGATAGCATTGAAAGATGGGTTAGACCTGACAATCAAAGCAGTGCAGAAGGACGAACAGGGGAGATATCTGGCTGTGATATTAGAAGGGAGGGGGGAAATATACACTGTGGCGACTATATATGCCCCAAACAATAGCCAAGACACCTTCATACAAAAATCCCTTACCCAGCTGGAAAGATTCGCCAGGGGACATATTATACTAACGGGCGATTTTAATTTGACATGGGACCCGGCTAGAGATAGGAGTTCGCCTGGATGGGGACTGAAGGTGGGGCCCTCAGGAGACCTTAAGAAGAAAATATATGATATAGGCACGGTAGATGCCTGGAGGGAGACGCAGGGGAGCGTCGAGGGCTATACTTTTTATTCCCACGCACACAGGTTGCACTCCCGAATTGACTACATGTGGGTATCTCAGCCTCTGCTAGGCCGAATCACGAACGTGGCGTTAGGAGCGATGGCAATCTCGGACCACACCCCAATGACCCTGGCCATCCTCAGGCCACGCGGCCCCCCGACTCTCTGGAAGTGGCGGTATCCGACTCCACTATTTAAAGACGCAACACTCACCGAGAAATTGAGGGAGAGATTGAGGGACTTCCCAACACCTGGGAAGATACCACCCCTCAGATTTGGTGGGATGCTCTAAAGGCCACTGTAATAGGGAAGATCATTGCGTTAAAGGCTAGAAGGGATAGAGAGCTAAAGAGGGAGGAAGAAATGCTAGAGAGCAGACTCAAAGAGATTATGGCGCGGATGGGAACAAAACTTACTGCAGCCACCAAAAGGGAGTATAGAGCAGTGAGAGGGCAATTAAATCTCATTCAGACTAGGGCGGCTGAGCGTTGCTTGTTACGGCTATGGCAGAGATACTATATCGAAGCTAATAAGTCTGGTCGTAACTTGGCAAGATTGCTGAGGAAAGCGGAGAGATATAAACACATTCCGAAAGTCCAAGGGGAAGGGGGCTGTATATATACTAGAAATGAGGATATAGAAAGAGAGTTCCGCTGCTATTGTACTGCCCTGTACTCTTCGGCTAAACCAGTCCCAGCGGAGCAGGAGGCCTACTTGGCCAAGATAGAACTGCCAACACTCACTCAGGAGGAGAGAGAATATCTGGAAGGGGATATCACTAAGGATGGGTGTCCAGTCAAAGGATCGTATACATTGTTTCGAATTACAATAGTTTCTAAACAAAAGGAACGAAAAAAAAGATGGAACGCCTTTTTTTAAATTTCTTTTTATTTTTTGTCTTCCGTATAGGAAAAAAAGTGGTTTTTACACCAAAAACAGATGTTTGGGGGGAGGAGGGATGGGGCCAAAAAAAACAACAACATTCAACCTTTTTTTCGGTCCTTTTGACTCGAAACTAATGCATTCGAATCAATTGCAGTCAACCCTTTAACCTACAACCCTAAGGATGAGATAAGGAGGGCAATATCCAACCTCCCAGCATATAAGGCACCGGGACCCGATGGTTTCGTTACAGAATTCTATAAGCTACATAAAGAGATGCTAATCCCCTATCTTACAAAGCTGTACAATTATGTTGGCTCCACTAAGGCCCTACCAAAATCAATGGAAGAGGCGAAGGTGGTGCTCATACATAAAGAGGGCAAAGATCCAACAGAATGTGGTTCATACCGCCCAATAGCTTTAATAAATGTAGACACCAAAATTCATACCAAAATCTTAGCGTCAAGGTTACACACGATCATGCCCAGAATAATCAGACCCGACCAAGCGGGCTTCATTAGAGGCAGACAAACGGCGGACAATGTGAGGAGAATAGCCCATCTGCTGGAGAAGACAGAGATAAAGGGGATTCCCGCCCTCCTGCTGGCGATCAACCCCGAAAAAGCCTTCGATCGGGTGGAGTGGGGATTCCTCTTTACGA
This sequence comes from Ambystoma mexicanum, assembly GCF_040938575.1. Lineage (NCBI taxonomy): Eukaryota > Metazoa > Chordata > Amphibia > Caudata > Ambystomatidae > Ambystoma > Ambystoma mexicanum. Next base: position 1,055,106,773 of record NC_090926.1, on the reverse strand, counting down.
CAATGGTTAAGATGGGTTTTGGGCCCAACTTCCTAGATCGGGCCAGTGCCAATTACCAAAGTCCACACCTTCGATTAGCGATCAACGGTCAGATCTTCGGGCCTGTTCCGGTTGAAAGAGGCACGAAACAAGGATGCCCGCTCTCCCCCTTCCTATATGCACTCCATCAAGAGCCATTTTTGGCAGCAATAAGATTGGCAGAAGATATTAAAGACATTCGAATGGGATGGCAGGTTCATAAAATACTCACTTTTGCGGACAACATGTTGCTCACCTTGACCCACCCTGACACTTCTCTTCCAGCAGTGATTAGAGAACTCAGCCGTTTTGGACAGGTGGCAGGACTCAGAGTCAACCTAAGCAAGTCCGAGATACCTAGTCTCGGCGTGCCCCAAAGCGCAAAGAGGTATATCAAGGGGACATACACATATAAGTGGGCAGACAAATCTATCCGGCCTTATTGATGAAACTTAGAACAAAACTGGTCGACTGGGGCCCGCTGTGTATCAATTGGCTAGGTTGCATTAATGTCCTAAAGATGGTGGTACTTCCACAGTTGCTGTATCACTATACGGCCTTACCGATATACATCCAGCCTACCTTCTTTAGAGTGCTCCATAAAGCTACGGTCCGATTCGTTTGGAACCAGAAGCGCTCCAGAGTAGCCACAAAGCTTATGAGGTTGCCAACCTCTAGAGGAGGTATGGGGGAGCCAGATTTTAGGGCATATTATATTGCCGCCCAAATAAGAGTTGTTAGTGACTGACTAAGGGATGACAGGGGGAAGATATGGTGGTCGATGGATACGGCAGTGGCTGAAGGTAGTTTAGAGGAAATGCTGTGGAAGCCGAAACAGTGTGGAATCAGAAAAATATAATATTACGGCTGTTACACCGAGCAAAGGAAAATACACCAACACGGGATTATAAAGATTCCCAGAAATTTTATTACAAAACTGAACAGTATTCAACAAAGTACACAAATAGCTATTTGGCCGTCAATACATCACAGAGACCACCAGCAGGTCCAATATGAGCAGTGAGGGAATTTCCTAGCTGGACATCGGTGCTTTTATACAATTTGTAAAATGATGTCCAGCCCCCTTACAGGTTAATCATGCACTGGGCTAGGGTCGCGCCAGGTTTACTTTCCTAATTTACATATCTCGTACATGCGGTTTACTTTTCAATACATTTACTAACACACTCCATTATTCTTCAATTTAACATTTACACTCTTTATATATTGCTTTAATACAGACCAAACAATGTTTCGCATATTATATTCGGATAGCATTACTGTTCTTGTATACTTGTAGTTTAACATTGCTAATTCAGGTAATCCCCTGCTCCGAGGTCAACAAAGGACAAGGTCTACATGACCCTAACATGTAGCCTGAAGGCAGGTTGGACATTAACTTCCCTACAAAGGTTGGAGAGGTTAAGGCAAGAACAAGGACACACGAGACGGCCACTTTAGATTACAGGGTGACTTTGTATAAAACCCCAAAATGGCGGTTTCTAACCTAAAATGGAGGCTTGATTCAAGATGGCGGCTTACATCAATTTCTAAGGTCAAGACCTTGCCGCAGAGAGTTATTCGCGTACAATTTTCAAGCAACTTGGCGTAGGCCAATGTACATACAAATCGTTTGTAATAAGAGGCATAATTTAATATCCGGTTTGACAAACCCTCCTTTTGGCCTATGCCAAGTGCTAATACTATTTCTGATTTGATTGCAAGTAACTCCATGCGTCATCGTCCAGACACCCCGAATCATTGTCGGACATATCTATTGCCATTAGGTCTGATACCAGAGTTTCCTTCAACACATACTCTTTGGAGAGCTCCTTTGGGGCGTATATTTTATTCCCCAATACGCTTGTTGCTTGCGCGCAACATCCCCCTAATACTGAGCATATACCAGGGAGACACTGTATACAACAACAAAGAAACAGAAAACCTCCCAAGATAATCAGTAGGGCTGAGAACAACTTCCATCCCCATGACCGTAGGAGGTCCCAAAACCATGTACCAAGTTCCTAATTTCCCTCAGGAACATGTACTTCTGAACTAAGGACATGTAGATTTTGGATCGCCCTAAAGATCATTGGAGAGGAGTCTTGAATGTAAACGCAGCAAAGCGAACCCCACTAATTTACATACTCCTCCTCGCTCTGCCAGGATGACATCTTATGCCATCCGGTTCTGAAGAGCCACTAATCTTATCGCTCTCTACTCTAGTGTCATATTATAGAGTATGTCAGTGGTCCGTTTGATGGTTCTCTCCAATACTCTCGCTAGTCCCCTAATATCTTCTGAATTCGTAATTTGCCCAAAAATGGTACAAAAGATTTCATAATATCTCCTAAAGTTTGTGCCGGAGTATCCCCTTTTACACCTCGTCGTGGACGAGTCTTTGAAATTTCTGTGGTACTGGCAATAAATACCCCAGGTAATAGAATCCCTAAATAAAAGGTTCCTTGACAATCCCTGGGCAACCACGGAAATGCCACATTACCGCAAACAAAATAGACAGGTTCGCCTACGTACAGAGGTCTGTTTTCACTAGTCAAATTCGCAACGTTGGCGCACTTTCTAAAATTACCCATTGACCGTGTTCCATTCCTCTGTATGCAGAAGGATACTGAATCGGGGCTGTGATTAACAGAATAAGATGGAGGCGTGGCATCCTTATTGCCTACAGGAGCCATTTTGAAAGAGATTAAAGACTGAAAAGGACGGGACAATCTATCAGAGGGCCTAACAGAAGCAACGTTTGGCTTGCTTCTATTTGCAAAAAGCGAGCATCCCAGGGGCATCAAAACATTCTTTTCAAAACTATTTAAATTTGTACCATCAAAGTTCCCTGAAATGCTGTCATTCCATCAACCAAAAAATAGTGCTCTAAGAGAAGCGTAACAGGCAGTTGTCAGAGGCAAAGGGTAAATATACCAACCAAGCCCTTTATCCCCATGTTGCGGTAAATGTGTACAGATCCAGCAATTGGTCTTATTAAAAATTGCATGAGTGGCATTCATGATTAATATAAGGGTATTATTCTGATAATTCCGTCTATGCAAAGAATCTCTAGGCAAAAAGTATGTAATTGCACAGAAGGAGTGGGAATCACAGATACATTGTCAATAGGTAAAAAGTCCTCTAACGGATATGCTTCTTCCAGATACCATAACCCAAACCCAAAAGTCATTACAAATCCAGTAATTAGTACGAGAAGGCAACAATACACTTTGGGGGTCCCCTTACATACTTGATCATTGTCTCTGCTAGTCATATTTTTATCTAAAAGTTCAGTACGAGCGGTAGCGGGTGCAGGCATCGTAGTCTTCAATCGAAAAAACACCAATTGTTCGTTTGCTGGCGACTCCAGTCGCGCGTCTTCTTAATGTCTTTCCCACAACCCTTAGCCGACAGAATCTTTCCGTACAATCGGGCCAAAAAGACAAGCCCTCGAATGATCTTTTACAGTCGCACAGTCAGACCATGCTGTACATTTATTTCCTTGGGCGCAAATTATATTTTGCCGTTTCTGGTGAGAACAAAGTGTCGTCACTTCCTCCTGGAAGTGGTGAACGGACGGAAATGGGATCAAGAAAGGATTGATCCGGAAGTTCCACTGTTGGGGAGTGCGGAGACAAGATGGGCGTTTTTTTATCCGACCCTGCGGATTCTGAAGCGGTCTCCGATTCTCCCTTGTTGGTTATTGCTGTTTCAGGCACGCGAGTTACAGCAGTGGGAAGAGATTCTGTGTCTTCTGTATCGTATGGCACGGGCTGTGGGATCCGTTTGGTGTGCGTCGCATGGATCCAGTGTTTTCGACCCGCTACCCGCACAACAGTCTGGGTGACTAGCAGGACTTGGTAGGGACCCCTCCACCGAGGTGCAAGGCAAGATGACCTCTCAAAAACCTTCGTGAGGATCCAGTCCCCCGGTCGTAGACTGTGACCAGGGCCCTCGTAGTGTACAGGTAATGCCTCTCGCACCTGGTGATAAATTGAAAACAGATTTTTAGTCAACTGGTTACAGTAGTCTGAAAGAAGCACATTTTCTATATCCCGTAGTGAGCGACTTTTTGGCATACCCCAAATATTAGCAGGTCTCCCCATTACCACTTCAAAGGGAGAGAGCCCAATCTTAGTTTGAGGGGTCATTCTCATCGATAGTAACACGATCGGTAAGGCGTCTGGGCATTTTAGCTTGGTGCCAGCACACGTCTTAGCGAGTTTGTTCTTTATAATGCCATTGTGCCTTTCCACTAATCCGGCACTCTGGGCATGTCTAACTGAATGGAACCATTTGTCAATCTGTAGTCCTTTGCAAATTTGCAGGACCACAGTGGCAATAAAGTGTGGCCCATTATCAGACCAGATGACTCTCGGCAGCCCGAACCTAGGAAAAAACTCTTTCAACAGAGTTTTTGCCGTGGTTATGGCCGTTGCATCTTTAACCAGGTAGGCTTCAACCCACTTACTAAATGCGCAAATAACAACCAATACATATTTAAGATTGTTACACCGTTCCATTTCAATAAAATCAAAGTGAATAACCTCAAACGGGACAGAAGGTGGAGCGAAACTTCCTCTAGGAGTCGAGGTACCTTTCCGTACATTGTGCTGCAAGCAAACCATGCAGTTTTGGACAAAACGCTCCGCAATTTTGAAAATCTTATCATTGGCCCATACACTGTGCAGCATTTTTGTTATTTTCCTCGCACACACATGTGTCGGACCATGAGCCATAATAACCATCATCGTAATGTAGGCGTCAGGGAGTAACCATTTCCCTTCAACATTGTCTACCCAATACCCATCATCATCCAATCTTCCTGCACCCTCGATCCATCTCTTAGTTTCCTCCATAGTAGCATCTGCTTGAATATCTTTTACAACATCAATACTTTCTCCCAAAGTGCAAACATTTACAACTTCTTTTACAGCATACATTTCTGAACTGAAATCAGTGGCAGTCTGTTTAGCTATCTGATCGGCGAAGGCATTCCCTTTTCCTACATCATCTGTAACTTTTTGATGTGCTGAGCATTTTATGATAGCTAACTGAACAGGGAGTGCAAGTGCTGAAAGCAATCGCACTATTAAAGTGCCGTGCTGGATTTTCGTTCCGTGCGAGGTCAAGAAACCTCTTTCTTTCCAAAGTCTACCGAAATTGTGGGCCACCCCAAAGGCATACTGACTGTCAGTATATATATTCACTGTACGCCCTTCAGAAAGCTCACAAGCCCGAGTTAACGCTATAATTTCTGCGGCCTGTGCAGAGTTATGCATAATTTTTTTGGTTTCCACAACCGTGCTTAAAGTAGTGACAGCATAAGCAGCCGTGGATGTACCGTCTGGAAGTTTAAAACAAGAGCCATCACAAAATAGCTCTCCTTGAGGGCTATTCAAAGGCGTGTCTTTCAAATCGATTTTGCCTTTAGTCTCTTGTTCTGTCGTATAAAGGCAATCATGTGACGTATCGTCATTATCAACAATATTTTGTGAGACAGGTAAAAGTTCAGCTGGATTTAATACGCAACACCTATGATTTGAATGTGGGGAGCAAACAAGATCAGTTCATACCTTGTCAATCGTGCAGAAGTGAGGTGTTGCGTTTGAGTTCTATTCCATAGAATATCTACAGAGTGAGGTACCATTAGGGTTAACGTATGACCCAGGACCATTTCCTCACTCTGTTTTACAGACGCAGCAGCAGCAACAGCGCGCAAACATCTTGGCAAAGCGCATGCTACAGGATCAAGGGCGGAGGAATAGTAGCCGCACGGCCTATTTTTCCCTCCATGTTCCTGCGTTAACACAGCTAAAGCACATCCATCACGTTCATGCACAAACAATACAAAGGCCTTATCATAATTTGGAGTTCCTAAAACCGGCGCCGAACACAGCGCGGATTTGAGCAAATCGAATGCTGTCTGGTGTTCCAAGGTCCATGGCAATGGCAAGGAAATGCCCTTCTTTGTCAAAGCCAACATTGGTTTAATTTGTTAACGAAAAATTCGGGATCCACAATCTACAATAAGAAGCCATACCTATCAAGGCTCTATCTTCCTTTTGCGTATTTGGGACAGACATACCAGAAATGGTCTTTATTCCTTCAGGTGTCAACTGTCTTCCCTCCTTTGACAGGAGATAGCCGAAATAGGCGACCTCCTGGCAACAATATTGGAATTTCTTAAGTGAAGCTTTGTGGCCATGTTTTGCTAGATGACAAAGCAGCAACACGGTGCCTTCTTTACAGGCACTCTCAGAATCAGCGACCAAGAGGAGATCATCTACGTACTGTAGTAACGTGCAAGTAGTAGGCAACTCGAGGGTATCAAGCTGCTCTTTCAATGCCCTACTATAAATACTTGGACTCTCAGTGTACCCTTGTGGTGCACGAGTGAATGTAAACGAGCGTCCACCTAGGGTAAACGCAAACAAATACCTACTATCCTTGTGTATAGGAATACTGAAAAACGCGTTTTTAAGATCAACAACGCTAAAGTGAGTGGCAGAAGCCGGAATCATGGTTAATATTGTTGTAACATCAGGTACAATAGGAAATTGAGGAGCCACAATTTTGTTAATAGCGCGTAAATCAATTATAAAACTAAAGGGAATCGCATTATCACCTTTTTTGTATACTGGCAAAATGGGGCTGTTACATATGCTACCCGTAATCTCCTCAATTACTCCACGATGTACAAAATCAGAAACTATACATTTCAAAGCCTGTTCGCCTTCAACTTAACAGATCTTATATTGCGAGATGCGAGGCAATTTTACTCCATGTTTCAAAATAATTTTAACAGGTTCAATTTGGAGAATGCCCACATCATTATCATCGATTGCCCATAAGCATTCTGGAACATTACTAAATTCTGGCGGTAAAGGTTGAGTCAAAAACTGAGAAGCGAGTGATTGCTGTGGTGAAATTGTTAGCCGAATCCCATCCGGAGAACAATGAATTACGGCGTGTAATGCTTTCAACAAATTTAGCCCCAGCAAGTTCTCCCCACAGTTTGTGGTAAGTAAAAATGGACACTGTTCCGTTAAGGGACCCAGTGTTATCGGTACCGGCAAAGAGACTGGACAAACTACAGGTGTGCCTGAAAACCCTACAGAAACGTTGGATTGCCCTGACAGGGGAATATTTGGAACCTGTGAATGGTCAATGGAACATTTCTGTGCTCCTGTATCTACTAAAAATAGATGCTTCCTATTTCCCACCGCCATCTCAACGTAGGGGCCTTTCTGATGAACGGGAATAGGTGTAGGTTCCAAATCCTACTTCGGGCATCCTAGCGGAACAAAATATTATCAAAAGGAAGTTCTTCGGAGAGGTACGCGGCAGAAGGGTGATCAAAAATGTTTCCATTATCCACGTTCGAAACTTGCTTATCATGTGAAGGAGATTGCTGTGATTCTGGTGCAAACTGACCTCTGCTAGGGCCCCCTGCACCTGGGCGATGTCTGGATCGTCTACCCATGTTCCCAAATTACCTTTGCTGTAAGGTCGGGCATTGTGTGCGCCAGTGGCCTTCCTGCCGGCACGAGGCACACTGGTTAATGGTTACCGGTGCCAAGGGCGCACTTCCCTGTGGAATGTACTGACCTCTAAATTGATTACCCCCTCTAGGGTTTCTAACGATCTGCTGCAAAAAAACTTTAGTTTTGAAGTCACCCTTTTTTTTTTCAAGCTTCTCTTTTTCAGTGTTTACACGATTTTCATAATACTGAGCCATATGCAATACTTCTGATTGGGACTTCGCCTGCCAAGCGCTTTCAGAGAACATAATCTGTAACTGGATGTCAGGCAGCAATCCACGTACAAATTTGTCGACAAACAACCTTTTCCCTGACTCTGTGCCCAAATCTTGTCCACTGAAATCCGAAAATACCTGCTCGAACCGATTGCAAAAATCGGTAGCACCCTCAGACTTTCCTTGGACACAGGGCCTCATTACGACCCTTGCGGAAATCGAAAAACGATGGCGGAAATGCAATACCGCCATCGAATAGCGCTCGGTGCGACTATGACCCGTCATCGCAAAGTACGATGCCATTAGCGACACCGTAGTGAACGCCAACGCTAACTGCACCAAGTACGCGCGCGCGCGCCATGCCAAACCGTAAATACCACCATGGCGCAAGGGTACGCGAATTCCGACCCTAGCGGACATGTACCTAACGCCATCAAGCATGGCGGAAAGTACCATTCCGCCATGGTGAGAAGTACGGCATCGAGAATCAACCGTAAACGGCCCCACTGAGTGCCTGTACACCGCTCCCTGCCCACAAAGTACAACTCCCCGTAGGTGCAATGAAGTCACAATGCAACCAGTGAAATGTACAAGTCACCCATGCATGCCAACGAACAAAAGATCCACAAGAGGGGCCAATGGGAGCTGCAGGGCACAGATGGCACGAATACAGAAGCCATTCCAATGGACATGACCACAGTCCCCCCCCCCGAAACGCACGCAAACACAGGCACCTGTGACCAGCAATATTCCGAAAATCACATCATTCCACCAGTCCACCTGGCTGACCGGCATCTGTTACACAAAACCCAATCCCCCGCCCCTGAGCATGACAACATTCAAACTGTCATATTGGCAGCCCCCATCCCTGACCTCACTGGGCTTCGTAGGCAAACGCGCCCAGCACAGTACCACGCAACTAAACTCCGAAGCTGGAACCCAATGCAGACCTCCTCACAATACATCGCTCCCCAAATAGGAATATGCCACATCACTCGCAAAGAAGAACGCTACACGGCCCATATCAGAATAGGAATTTAATGCACAACAAAATCACCAAGCCCATACAGCCATTAGGCCATGAACTCCAAAACACATTTCACCATTGTGGGCTGCATCCGCAAGAAATGACCAGCTACTACTTGTGTGACGCCCTGTTCCATCATGGTACACAGAGCCACAATCACGTACGAAAAGGCAACATGGAAGCGCACAGAACCGCAGGGCCGTCCCAATGGGGAGGTACTAGTCCAGCTGAAAGGCCGAAATGTTGCTCCGAGCCACCAGTACTGCGTAAGGGCATGTGGCCCATTGGCGATCGTCCCATAAGATCGTAATGCTGCTCCACTGATTAACACGAAGCAGCAGGTGTCGGGAGTAAAAGCCATCTGCAGGAGTGGCATACAGATGGCAGTGGCAAAAGGGGAGGAGATACCTGTCAACCAAAAGAAAAGAAAAAGAACAGAATGGCCATCAGAACTACATCCGAACAACTCACTTCAATGATCACACTGAATCCACAGCCATATGCATGCTAGCCCACTCCAAAGGATCATCACCACCCCAAAACCACTTGCGACTCATAACCATCTATATCGAGGTGTAAACACCATCACAAACGAGTGTACCTGTGCATGCGTCTGTGAAAACAGAATCCATCTGATGGGATTGTTAACGTGCATGGACACAAGTGTCTGAAGGCGCGTCGAGAAAGGGAGGGCTCAACAAGGCCAGATAGACGATGGTCCCACTATGGCAGCCCTGCATCACATAGCGCAGGGGAGGCGGACAGATTCCAAGAAGCCCTGTACATGGCAAACTCTGTATCAAATCATCTGCCCATGCATCCATTCATCATTCCCTCATCCCGGTATAAAAACGCCTGAACATTTACTCACATAACATTAGAAATATCCATTGAGTCTGTGCGTTATGCAGCCTGCAAAATCCACAGTGCCCCAGCCCGTAATTCCAGTGTTGTGAAGTAACATGTATTTGGGAACGTCCGGCCTCATCGCCCACGTCGCTATTGCGCATCCCAAACTATTCATATCAATCATTGCTTCCTCGCCATGGCCCCTGTCTCAAGGACATTGAACAATAGAACGTTATATTTGCAGTCAGACCTGTGGGCATCTCCTCGCCGCGAGCTGAAAACCGAAAGCGCCGCCCTTCGAATTCCTCATTTGCAACATCACGTCGAAAAGGCATCTGTGGCCGTTTGAAATCACAAATTAATCCATCTAGTGCGGCTGTGTGTGAAAATGGCAACTGCCTTCACCCACAAATGGGACGCCCCGCCCGTCGGTGCAACTCGGTACAGTGATGCATGAGGGCCCACCGTTACTCGAGTACTACGTTCCACTGACCCTTCACAAGTCTGTTCGCGACTGCAAAGATTGCATGTGAAACAATGGGACCATAGCCGAATGTACATATCAACAAATGTTACACGGCCATCGGGTACAAATACATGATTGCAATAGCAAGATGCCATTACCGAATTGCAGCGTTGTGTGCGGGACGTGCTCGGCCAAAGGGGAGAGCAGCTTGCACAGGTGGAATGAATCACCACAGGTGGAGGCCATACAGCCTGAAAACACATAAATTGCACACCCAGTCTCCTCCCACAACCACACCCACTCCGAAATGCTACCGGCAGGACTCGCGATGTTGGCCCTGGGGGACCTGATAGCACTGCAAGTACTCCAACTCCAAGAAGAAGACGAACACCAACTACAACCGGCCGCACGGAGGAGACGCAGGAGGAGGAGGAGGAGGAGGCCAAGGCAGGGCCAGCAAGGGCCGCCAGCACAGCCACTACCACCACGCAGGCAGCCCGCAATCCCACGCCTCCGAGCACATCCGTTCAACCTCACTGATGAGCAGATCCACACCCTCTACCGTTTGGACCGGGACACCATAGCCGCCATTGTGGACATGACACAGGCTGACCTTGTCAGCATGATAGATAGCCCAACCGCCATCCCACCCCTACTGAAGGTGGTGTCTGTACTCCACTTCCTGGCCACAGGCACCTACCAGCACACAGTCGGACAGTTGCATGGCATTTCTCAGCCACTGTTCTCATGGACACTATTGCAAGTGCTCGATGCCCTCCTGCAGCACGCAGACGACTACATCTCCCTACCACGCTCGGAGCAGGAAATTACAAACACGAAAGTGGGATTCCATGCACTTGCCGGCATACCGGGTTGCATTGGTGCCATCGACTGCACCCATGTTGAATTGGTCGTCCCACATGCCATGGAGGCCCAGTACCGCAACCGAAAACAATTTCATTCCCTGAATGTACAAATGGTGTGTGACTCCAACAGGATCATTACACATTGTTGTGCCCGATTCCCTGGATCAACCCATGATTCTATGGTCTTGAGGAACTCTACAATACCACGCTACATGGAGCGACACGCAGGGAACAGATCCTGGCTACTCGGTGAGTCTCATTACATGCATGATAATGTGGGGTATGTGATTCGGCAATGACCTGGCAGGAAGGGTGGGGGGGGGGTGTGCGTACGTAGCAATGGCATTCCACATAATCCGTTTATCGTCCACATACAGGTGATGCTGGATATCCACTGAAGAGATGGCTCCTCACACCAGTCCGGAACCCACGGGACCAGCATGAGGAGGACTACAACCATGCCCACTCACGTACCCGTGTAGTCATTGAACAGGCATTCGGCCTACTGAAGACTCGTTTCCGCTGCCTCAGCAGGTCTGGCGGGGCACTCCTGTACCGCCATGAGAAGGTTGCAAAGATGGTGATGGCATGTGTCATGCTCCACAACATGTGCGTACGTAGAAATGTGCCCATGCCCCCTGACGCAGAACTGCAAGCACCTGATGATGGTCATGATGAGGGTGGGGATGTGGCAGCACCTCAAGGAGTCTGCGAGGCACCGGAGGGCCGTGACATTCGTCAGCATCTCATTGATGCATGCTTCTCGCACTCACGCCTGGTGGCTGATACATGGACACGGTACTCGTGGCACTGTGTGTGTCTGGTACATGCACAATATGGACTGTACGCCTATGATGGCCTAGTACACAATGATCATTGTCCACACATCTCATTGGTTGATCGTGCACTGTTTATGGCATATGTGATATCATATTGAACACCCTATCGACCCGCCACCCAAGTGAGCCCAACACACCCCCTCCACCCTCCTACCTCCCCCCCGAACACCAGTGTCCAAAGATGCTCATTGTCAGTGGGCTGTCGCTATTGCAAGCCCCCTCTGCGGGTATCAGGGGCACCCCTGCCTGTGGAGCGCAGGTTCCTCCCAGATCTACGTTGGGGGCTGCCCTGGACGGAACTTGCAACGGATGATGTCTCTGCCTGCTCACGTCCATGCATGTCCCTAAGTGTTTGTGAGAGCTCAGTGAGCACACGGCGCACTGCGGCAAGTTCGGCACATACGTCTTTGGACGTCGGATGCAGTTCCCCCCTCAGGCTCTCGGTGCTTCTCTCCATTTGGACTCTCAGGCTCTCGGTGCTAGTCTCCATTTGGACTCTCAGGCTCTCGGTGCTAGTCTCCATTTGGACTCTCAGGCTCTCGGTGCTACTCTCCATTTGTGCCCTTAGTGTCTCTGTACTTCTCTCCATTTCTGCCCTAAGTGTCTCAGTTGCTGTTTCTATGTCTGCCTTAGTGCCCCCACATTCATCGGCATGGTCCTTGAGGAGCGTGGCCAGTTGCTGCTGTTGCACGATTAACTGGTCGAGGGACTGTTGCCTCTGCTGGGCCATGGCCATTTGCGGGGGTGTCACAGAGGGGCTGTTGACCTCATGTTGCCTTGCCACAGGGCTTGTGGGGGATGGCCAGTCGTCGTCTTGTGGGTGCCCCTGCGTGGTATCCTCATGTTGTACGGGATGGGACAGACAGGGGGATTGGGACAGGTCATGGATGGATCTGACTTCGACATCCCCGTCTTCTGTGTCGGAGCATGCTGCCATCAATGGGGTGTCACCTATGGTGCTGCTGCCACCAGAGGCAGTGCCTTCTGTGGCATCCGTTGGGGGGACCTGTGGTGGTGGTGTTGTGGGCATGCTGGCTGCTGGGGTGCCTGTTGATGTTCCCTCCTCTGTGCTGCCACCTGATTTGTGCTGCTGCCGTGTCTTGATGCGTGCAGCTGAGGTGGAGGGTCTTTGGCCGTTGGTCTTGGCCCTCTTTGCAGGTGTGCTGGTAGGGGTGTCCTGATGCTCGTCGTTTGGATCGGACCCTGTGGTGGAGTAAAGGAGGGCGAGGGTTATTAATGGGTCTGTGGGTATTGGAATGGCATTGTATCACATGCATTGGGGTGGTACCTGAGGGTGATTTGGGTCGGGGCCTTGGAGGTGCTTTCATTTGTGTGTGGAGTGAGGGTGCAGTTGTTTGGCAGCCTGCAGTTAGGGTGTGCCTGCTGCACGTGTAGTGGGTGTTTTAGGGGTTTTTAATTATTTATGTATTTATTGTGAGTTTTAAAGTGCGCTATCAGGCCGATGTGTGTGGACGTTCTCCTGGACATGTGTTTCTGTTGCACTATGTGGACACATGGTACTTCACATGATTGGACATTGTGGATTTGGCATTGTTTTATTTGGCCCACCTACCTGAATCTTCGGATGTCTGCACTCCTTTCTCCATCCCTCCGACTCCCTCTATGCTCTCCATTCCGATGGTGGAGGCACAGATTTCTTCCCAGGGGGTCAACTTGATGGGTGATTCAGGACCTCCCCCGGTGGCTGTGGCAATGTTGCGGTTGGCAGAAAGTATGCTGCGGACGCGTATCCGCAGGTCGTCCCATCGCTTTCTGCATTGCTGTGGGTTGCGGGGTGCGGTCCCCACCGCACTTACACGCTGTGCCACCAGAGCCCATATGGCCTTCTTGTTCGCAAGTGCCGTCCTGGTCATTTGCGTGGAGAAGACGACGGCAGCATTCTCCTGGAGGGTCTCTGTTAGCACGGTGAGTTCCTCACGGGAGAAGTGGACCTGCCGCTTGCGGTCGCACGCTTTCTTCGCTGCTTTTCCCATTTTTCTTGGTTTCGCTAGGGTGGATGACGGGTTGGGGTGTGTCTCAGGGTAGTGTTTTTAGTGGTTGTGTGGATTTTGTGGTTTTATAGGTGTACGGCGGGATGTTTCCCGTTCCGGGCCCATGTTTTTACTTCCGTTTCCGTATATTTACGGTCACCGTACTTTCCGGTTGGCGCTCACTGCGGTGTCCGCTGTGATGGGTGGCGGTATTGCACCTAGGGCGCCGTACGGCGGCGGTGTGGGCCGTTTTGGGGTCATTTCCGCCATCGCGGACTTTGCACTTCCGCCATGGCGTGGTGCTCGTGCCCGATGGGTCGGAATGGGCCGCACTTTGCTCCATCGTGCAATGGCGGAAACGCTATTTACGCTGTGGCGGTCCGGTCAGTCACTTTCCGCCAGGGTCGTAATGAGGGCCACAGTCTGTAAGCTTGTCCCATATGATTCTTTTTTCTGGAACCATAGTTTTCAATTTTACAATAATTCTATCAGGCAAGGTTAACATCACTTGAGGTGGTCGTTCGCCAGCTGGTCTTTCTCTGTCCAGCCTAGTCATGTTATCCCATGTATCTCCCAACCCAGGTATGTCATCTATAGTCCTAATCTGCTTCCACAAATCGACTGGCAGGAGTACGGGAAATAATAGGTCAATATCACTTAAAGTGAATACCGACGACTGTAAGACCGACTCTATTTCTTTATAGAATCCGGTCGGATTTTTTCGTATATCAGGAATAGATTGCTTTATGGTGTTCACTTCCTGTCTTGAAAACAGGACGTGAACAAACTGTGAAACGTAATGTGCAGGAATTTCTCCGGCTTCTATACCTCGTGCAGCATCAGCCGCAATCTCAACTTTTGGGACAAATGTCGGAGGGACCTCTCTCATAGGCAACTGAGAAGTAGGCAGCCCCGAACGCTTACTAAGCAACAGAGCCAAGTCAAGCGCTAAGGCAGTCGAAGAAGTTACAATCAAAAAGGCTCTCTTATAAACACTTAACAATTCTGCGGGACAACAAATCTTTCTTCTTACACACTCATTCTGCAGGTGCTCTACCATCACCTGTATCACTTTCTTTTGCATTTCTATCGTATATTGACTGGATGTGTCATATACTTCTTCTGGAGTTATCAACATATCCGAAATCCATCTTATCGCGTCCTTTGTACAAATTCGTGCTTCCTCACCTTTTAATTCTCGACGAGGAGAAAACTGTTTCTTTAAGTACATAAAACCTAAACTATCACCATCTACTTCCTCGTTCTGTAACTCTTCCAACTCCTTCCTATACTCAAACATCCTCTCAACATGCTCATATACCTTCTCCGCAGTATCTCTGGACAACGCTAAGGCGTTCAAATCCCGTAACCCTTGTGGGAAATCTACATCATCTAGTCTATTCCACATTATACTTAAATGAGTCCCTAATCCTTCGATAAAAACATTTTTCTCAGGAATCTCTTTTAAATTTTCAAGTGTGGAAAAAACATCAGCTTGTTCACCCTTCTCCATACAATGTTTAGCCCAAGCAGTCAATTAATTCCTCTTGTCTGGCAAACAGTATTACGAGTCACAACCCTTGGTCTTGCTCCCTGGTCTACTACAAGCGATGCAGGATCACTTGGAAGAGGAAGAGTAGGCACATTCTGAATAGCAACAGGTGAAGGCAAGGGGGCAGGCAAAGGGGCGACGGCTGGAAGAACAACAGGAAGAACAACAGGGAGGACCGGAGGAACTATGGGAGGGGGAACTACAACAGGAAGGGGCAAAGCGCCAGGAGGAGGGACATATGGAGGTGGCGCAGAGGCATCAGGCCTTCGTTCATGCAAAAGTTTATTAATCAATTCGTCTGATGTATGAAAATCTTTTGAAGGGTAGATTTTCTGAATGCCTAATTGAAATGCCCTGTCCGTGTTCCTAACTGACTCCAATTGCTTATTTTGATCATACAACTGTGCCTTTTCGACACTCGTCATATGTCGACACATATGTTTCTCTCTACTCTTTTGTTGCTGTAAAGCTTCTATTTTCCAACTATGCAACCCGTCAAATGCTGCAGGCCTAGCCTTCTTCTTTACTAATACAGACTCTAAATATTCTATACGAGGGATTTCAAAACTACCATTGGTCGGCCACCGAAGATTATAATTATGTCTGGTTTGTCTGTGCCAAATGTCATTAAATGCTATACTACCAAAGCCTTTCTTACAGTACATAGTACATGCCGGCGACCCCTCCTGTGGTGCGGGATGGCTATCTTCCAAAGATTGTCTGTCACTGCGGAAAAATGCCCTAAAGCAGGCAGACAATTTCCCAGGCATATCAAAGTTCTGGTGTTACCTGGTTAAATAATTGTGCTCGCGAGTACTATGCTCCAAATTCAAATTTGTCAGGGTTAAATTAAGAATCGGGACACGATTCACCTGACCAAAGGACTGGGAGGCCCGATCAGGTTACTAAGGACAATGCAAAGGACCCACGTGTCTGGTGTTTTTCAGCAAATTTACCCACCTCAAATATATGGACCCTCGTCAAGACGTCGTCTCGGGCTATAGCTCACCGTCCAGGGATCGGATCGTGCAGTTTCGTCGAGGAATTCACCTCTCGTTTTTTGAGTGGCCAGTTCTGTTGACACCGTCCGATCCCGGTCCGATAGCCGAGCCAACCTTCAACGAGACAAAGTCAATCTTGAGGGTCCCTATTCGGGCGCCATCTGTGGAATAAAAAAAAATACAATATTACGGCTGTTACACCAAGCAAAGGAAAATACACCGACACGGGCTTGTAGGGATTCCCAGAATCTTTATTACAAAACTGAACAGTATTGCACAAAGTACACAAATAGCTATTTGGCTGTCAATACATCACAGAGACCACCAGCAGGGTTCAATGTGAGCAGTGAGCAGAATTTCCTAGCTGGAAATCAGCGTATTTATACAGTTTGTTATGATGATGTCCAGCCTCTTACAAGTTAATTATACACTGGGCTAGGGTCGTGCCAGATTCATTTCCTAATTTACATAACTCGTGCATGCGGTTTACCATTAAATACATTTTCTAACAGACATTATTATTCTCTAATTTAACTTTACACTCTTTACATATTGCTTTAATACAGATCAAACAAATGTTTTGCATGTCGTATTTGGATAGCATTTATTGTTCTTGTATACTTGTAGGTTAACGTTGCTAATTCAAGTAATCCCCTGATCCCGAGGTCAACAAAGGAAAAGGTCTACATGACCCTAACATGTAGCCTGAAGGCAGGTTGGACATTAACCCTCCTACAGAGGTTGAAGAGGTTAAGGCAAGAACAAGGACACACGAGACGGCCATTTTAGATTACAGGGTGACTTTGTATAAAACAACCAAAATGGCGGTTCCTAACCTAAAATGGAGGCTTGATTCAAGATGGCGGCTTACATCAATTTCTAAGGTCAAGACCTTGCTGCAGAGAGTTATTTGCGTACAATTTTCAAGCAACTTGGCGTAGGCCAATGTACATACAAATCGTTTGTAATAAGAGGCATAATTTAATATCCGGTTTGACAGCAGGATAGACCATCTCAAATGTAACTATGGGAGCAGATACCTAGACTGGCCAGGTCACTCCAGATCAGAGAAATGTGGATGAAGTTGATGTTCCAGTGGCATTTAACCCCAGCCAGGGTACATAGAATGTTCCCAAAAACCTCAAGGTATTGCTGGAGGGAATGTGGGGAGGTGGGTACATGGGCCCATATGTGGTAGGAATGCCCGAAGCCAGAGCCTTATTGGGGCATGGTATGACGAGCAATGACCAAGGTCTTGGGAGTCACAGGGGGGATGAACATAGGGCTAGATCTGCTGGGGCTAAATGGGGTCTTGAAGGGAATCACCACAATATTGGCGCAGAAATTATATGTTGTTATGATGATGGCGCAACAATGGTGTTGGCTCGCAAGTGGAGAAGTGGAGATCAAAAGAAGAACCCCCCCCCACAAGAAAATGAGTGGACTGCAAAATTATGGTCACTAGTCGCCATGGAATGGCTCACTTTTCAATTCAAGGGGACGGCACAAGGTTCGCCGCAGAATGGGCTGGCCTTCTGAGCTACGTAAAGGCTGGAGCACACAGATCTTAGTGCCCTAGGTTGATGACCCTGCTGGGGATTGTAGACCCGAAAGAGGAAAGTGACTTATCAAAGGGAGACACTGAACCACGAAGAGGGTCGGGCCCTCCATGGAAGAAGGGAATACGAACAGCATAGCGGCAATTCGGGAAGAGGAACGAGGCCCAAGGCAACTCCTGGTGTGGAGTGGGAGGGGGGGTTTGGGGGGCGGAACCTGCTGTGCTTCATTGTTTGTTTAAAAATGTTCATATAAACTTAGGTAAAAAACAATATATATCTTGCAAAGACAACGAAACATAGCCATGGTAACTCAGTCTCAATATTGAGATTTTCTATCACATATTTCTTAAAATCACTCTTTCAATTCACAATTTAACCATATCTACAACTAAAAATGGAGATAAACTCATAGCAAAACAGTCAGTATAGCATTAAGGGGACACAAAAATAGATGTATGGGTCTGGGGAAGGGCAGTGATAGGTATGGGGGGATATACTAACTAGACTTAAAGTCTAAAGAAGGCCGAGAGCTTGGGGGAGATACACAATCTGGGTCATTAGAAAAAGTCTCAACCTCTCCCAGAACATTTCTGACAATAACTGTTCTTCCTTTCCCACAAATTGGCCCAAGAGTATCACCTCACATCCAAAGTATCCTTACACCCAATTATAATATGTCTGAGAGCCTGGGGGCCAGGAGCTGCACATAGCCTGCAACTTATTTGGGGATCTCAGGCTATATCACGGTAGAGCAGTACTTTCCCTGTGTGGAGGAGGTTGAGCCGTAATTTTAAGAAGGCACGCCTCACCATCCAACTAGTGGATTGTCTCAGGTATCTGTGCAAATACCCCACCTTTTTCTCATGTGTGGAGAGTGATTTAGCCAGTCAGCCCCTGCAAAGTGTCAATTCTGTCAATCCAGTCTGTGTGTTTCATTAGAGCCTTCACTTTCATTGGACTTTAACTGCAAGAGGAACACCTAGGGGCACCTGGCCAGGTACCCACTGATATCTTCATATAGTGAATTAGCTTTTGGAGTCAAAATCAGTCTAAAGTGTGAGACCAGTCTCTATTCTGCACTTATGAGCCACCCGCTGGTTGCACTTGTGAGTTAACTGCACTTTCTACTTCACCTCCCCCCTGGCACTTCTTCCCTCTTCCCCGCACTTGCACGATCTGAATGACACAAGGCCCAGTAAGATCGTTATTTGTCCTCCTTTGTTTCACCCTCCTTGTCTTGTCGCACCTAGAAACACGTGTGTACAGGCATGTTATAAATGCAGCATCATATCATATCATTCTGCATATGACCGCAATGATTGAAGGCCTAGCTCGTAACTTAGGCTTGCCATTGGCAAACTATGCGAAAGGCCCAATACCTTCTTCCATATTTGGCCCTCTACCCTTGACCAATTAATTTTCCAAGATTGCAGGTTCACCTCCATCTCATAAAGAATTGTGTGGGAACTACCTTGCCGACATAGAACTTAATGAGCGGCAGTATTGAGAAGTTGCAAAATGTGATTGAAACTTTGCACATTTGTGCTGTTAATTGTGCAGCTTTTCTGTCACAGATCAACTGGGTTTGAGTGAATGAAGTGGATGCACAGAGAGCAAAACCCAGATATGCTACCTCTGTCGCCACCAGAATTATGTGGCCACCCAATCTCCACTTGAAAGTTGGGACCCAATGTCCAGGCCTCCTAAAGATCATTATCTTGGACTTCTCTGGGTTAATTGACAAATCATTGGCAAAAACATAATTCCCCAAAGAATTTAGAAGGCGCTGCAAGCCGATGGCGGTGCGGTCCAGGAGGACAAGGTCGTCAGCGTATGCCCAGCCACCTAACGGCCTGAAGGCCAATCTTTGGACTAGCCAACGCTGACAAGTCCAATGCTCCCCGCAGATCTGCCAGATATAGGTTTAAGAGGAATGGTGCCACCATACATCCCTGCCTCACTCCCCTCTCCAACCTAACCGCCTCGGATAGGTGTCCCATTGCGTCCAGCTTCACCCTCAAGAAAATTTCCTTGTGTAAGCTCGAGAGTATGGCCAAAAGGGGTCGCTGCAATTTTCCAGCTTGCCCCACAACCGATCCCTATTCACCGCATCAAAAGCTCTGGATAAATCTATTCAGGCTCTGAAGAACACTGGGCCCCTCTTATTCCATGAGCATTCATCCAAGATTTCCAGGACTGTCCCATTCAGGCTCGTTGAGAGGCATTTCTGGAAACCTGTCTGGAACCTTGAGAGAGTGTTTTTTTGCATTTTCCACCGTTCCAAGTCACCCAACGGCAATCCCGCAAATACATTCCTTTGCACGTCAAGGAGGGAGCTCGGATGGTAATTCACTGCTTCCGTGCAAACTGCCCCCTTGAAAATAGGTATTACTATTGGGGTTTTCCAGGAAGGTGGGAATATTTTGTCCTTTAGAATGTTACGGAAAAGGCGGGCTAGGAGCCTTGACCACATACCCACATCTCCCTTCAAGACCTGATAGGTCAGTCCGTTAGTACCGGCCGCCCTTGAGGAGATTGACCTGCAAATTAATTCTGTTATACTACTTTCAGAGTGGTCCATTTCCCATGGTGTGTCTGGGATCCACAAGCTCGATTTTGTAGGAGCCTTTTTGTAGAGCTGTCAAAAGTTGTTACACCAGTTTGTCTCAGAGACCACATTCCCTTGGAGGCTAGCCTGTGGGAATGTCCTCTTATTTAGTAAGCCCCAAGAATTACACAAGCTCTTATTTAACAATGCGATGAGCATCGATTCTCCATCTTTTTGTAGGCGGAGGGCTCTCTGTCCCCGTGACCAATTCCTATATTTATTCACCAAGAAAGACATACCCTTATTTTATAATCAGCTATTTCGAGCTGTTCAGCCCCTGGTCCCTCACTGCTCTGCGTAGTTCCCGTTTCTTTTCCCAGATCGCCTCATCAAACACCCGGGTGCTGATTATATGCGCTTCTAAGCGTGTCCTCCCCGGACGATCGACTGCTCACAAAAAATCCAAGAAGTTCCCCGGGCTACAGCCACTCATCAGGATGTGCTCACACTCTTCATCCCTATACCTCAGAAGCCTACTATTCAAGTCTATTTCGTCCTTTCTGTACTTTACCAATCTATTCCCACCGCTATTGACTACTACTGGTTGCTGGTAGCCCAGCCCTTTCCCACAGTTTTCCTCCAGCCGACTGTGGTCACTACACCCTCCCTTTATGACCCGAAGGTTATGACAACTCTCAAAAATGCCACGGGAAAAAAGACATAGTCGATGACTGAGCTTGCCACTCCCCTTCTCCAGGTCGTTGAAGGTGGAACATTCCACTCTATCACTTAATTTGCCATCTGCAGGTTCCAGTCAGCAAAAAATGATACCCATCGTCTTCCCACAGCCGTCTGTCTTTTTGGACCTGAACCTTCTCGCTGCGGTGGCATATCTATACATTGGGAATTACAATCTGCTGCCAGAAGAACATTAACACTGGAGTAATCTAAATGTACCCTTGTCAACACTTCTGACAGTGCTTCCAGGAATGTTGCGAGATCGGAACTGGTGGGGTTCCAATATATGTTAATAACTATCAGGGAGGAGCCCTGAGGTCTCCCCCGAGGTCCCAATTTTTCTGCCAATATTCCCTTCTTTTTAACGGGGATAGGCACCAGAGCTGTAAATACAGATTTGCTGGCGCCGATGTTCAGGCCCCCTGAGGGTCTGCCTCCATGTTCATGAGTGGCCACCTGGTGTGTTATTAAGAATCTATCCAGTTCAAATGTACTCAGCAGCCAGGTTTGCTGGAGGAAGACTAGATCTTTCTTTCCAAAGATGACCTCCTTCATAGACCCAGATCTAAAAGAATTCTGGCCCCGTGAGTTCCAACTCACAAAAGACCACTCATTTTTACTAAAGAGGCACCTTCCTCTCCCCCAGCTTCTGGAGTACCTGTGAAAGAATCTTGGGCAATAACCAGGCCTTCACTTGGACGTCATTCTAGTACACTTTTGTCCCTCTGCTGCCAAAACTTCCACCTCTCCGTGATATTCAAATCCCAACCAGCTTCTCCCACCCAATGCTCCCATTATCTAGATTTGGTTCTCTCTCGGGTAATGCTGTAAAAACCTGTAGACCTTGCTTTCCAAGGTCACCTGAGGCTGCTACAATGGCCTTTGCGCCTACCATTGATTTAAGACCCACCTCTGCCAGTAGAGTATCCTTAACTGGGAAAGAAACAAACTCCATCTCACTAGATGTGAACAGATACAAGTCACTAATCGTTTTAAAGATATCCAGAATAGTTCCATGATTTAATGATTAAAATTCCCTGTCTTTCCCAGAGTATTTTAACCAGAGTCTCTGTATGGCGAATGGTGATAATTCATCATCACAAGCCAGACCCTCCTGTGCCAATGCCAAGTTCCCATTAATAATGATGTCTTTGTTTAGATGGGGGTCCATTGCTTTGTATCCTTCCCTTTGACTTACTTCCTTGGCTGTTCTCTCCACTGTTGGCACTACCCGCTTAATGCTCGCAGACCCTTGTAAGGCACCTGTTTGTGCTGGGGGATTGCCAATCTGGTCAACTCCCTGGTTCAAAGTCTTCCCCTGCCGGAAGATAGGAGCCCCTCTTTGAAGCTTCTGTTCTGGCCATACCGAGGTAAAACCCTGAGCTTTCCGGGGGCTGTTACGCCCCCTTGTGCCCTTGTTGGAATATAGGGACTTTCTTAATTGATTTAGGCATCATGCAGGCAGGCACCCAGAAGGGATTACTAAATGTACTCTGAATCTGAGAAGGCCACATTTCTGTCTGTATTTCAATTGTTGCATGAACGGCCGCTGCCCGTTCACTTCTGGCGATACGTCTTCTTTGGCCGTGGTCTGATACTGTTGGGACAAGGCCTGTGATTCAACTTCTGGAAGATCTTTCTCCTGGACTTGCATTCCCACTGATCTATGGTGATCTCGCCGATTCTGCCTCCCATTCACAGCCACCCTACAGGGTATTCTGAGTACGTTGAAGAAACTGGCAGTTCCTGTTTTCTTGCATTTGTCCAATTTTTGGTTCTTTGTTTTCCTTTCTACAACAGGCTCTGTAGCCTCCTTCCCCTTTTTCTCCCTCTTTCTTTTAGCTTTCCCCTTCCTATCTTTATACAATCAGTGACAGCTGACTCCGCAACATTTGAAACCTCTTCAAGGGCTTGCCTGGGCTGCAGAGCTATTATTTCGAGTAGAGTATCCAAAGGTGCCTCTTCTGCAGCCCTAGCCAGTCTTCGAAATTCCTCTAATGTTGATTTAGAGAGGGGGTATCGTCAAAAAGTCTGTCCGATCTATCCTCTGAGGGTTTTAGGTCTCCCACTTCCCCATGGGGGCAGCTAACGTCTTTATTTAGTAGCAACTGTGAAATAATGCCCCACCTCCTTTTCCTTCCTTCCTTAGCTTCAGATATTCCTCCCTGGATGAGACGTATGTCCTCTGATTGCCTCAAAGCCCCCTCCTCCAAATTCTTTAATGAGGGGACTGTTGTGGTATTTATGACATTGCCGAGGCCCACCATTGAGGATTCGCAAGCGCCCACTTCCTTAGTGAGTTCCATTAGTATTCCGGAATGTACCTGGAAGTTCGGAGACATTGACCAATGAATTCAGAACAAAGTTCAGGGCCACCAAAGTAGTATCACTCAGAACTGGCTCTCCTGGGTTATCCCCGGCAGGCCTCCTAGATCTCAGTTCCAGAGCGTCCTCCCTTAGTCATGGCCCTGATGGTGCCAGATGGCCTGCGGTTGATCTCTCAACCAGGGATCTCAAAAGTGTGCTCAGTGCTGCTATGTCATGGCTCTCCTCCTGAGAGAAACCTTCCCCCAAAGAGCACTGACCCTCCAACTCGGAATCCATGAACCGAGAGGTTGAGTCGTCTCCAAACAGCACTTTGGAGCCCATACTCTGGTACTTCCGTAAGGGGAAGAAATCCCTGTTTTACTGCTTAATGTTAGTGTCTGTGAGTCTATACTCCAGGCCACGAGCAAATAAATTGGCTGGGACTGCCACATTCATTGGTGTCCTTCCCCCCCTTTTGGGCTTCGTATTCATTCTCCTTTGCGTGGACTTGTGCGCACACCACATTAGATTGTTTCTCACTTCCCGATTTTAATGGCCGCTGAAGGTGTGGCTGATTCCTGTCCATTACAGCACCCTCCATGATCACACATTCAACCTCGGGGGCTCGCAAGTCATCAGCCAAAGCACAACTCCGGCAGTGAAGGAAATTTGAGGTCATTGGAGGCATGAAAAGTACAGCAGATACATTTGGCAATTATGAGTTGCTAATGAATGTCCATGTCCAAATTTGTAGCACGCTCCTGCAGACTGATACTTAGAGGGAAAATTACCTTGGTTCCAAAGGTCTGTACCCCACAGAGGTCCGGCTCAAAGACTAAACACGGCTCAAAGGGCGGAGCCCCACAGTCACTGTGCGCAAAACCTACCCACTGCTCTCAAAGGGCGATGACCTGCCGTCACCGTAAACACAACCTATGCATGGCTCAAAGGCCGATGCCCCACTGTCACCGCACTCAAAGACCTATCCACGGCACAAAGGTCAAAACCCCACAGTCGCTGTGCACAAGAGCCTTTCCACAAATCGATATTCTAACAGTCTAAGTGTTCCCAATTCAAGATGATAATGTGGCCTGTAGTCGGTTATTCACTCTGTACTGGCCTCCTGGACAAGCATCTATGTCTTTGCCTTGGTTGTTAGTTTATTATGTTCTGTTAATCAGGCTCACAGCTGCTTACTTAAAGGAATGGTTCGGTCAAAACATTTTATTGGCCCTACGGGTCGGCCATGTGTTTTTAAGCCCAAGTCGCTCGATTTTAGAAAAAGTTCCTATGGACCTTACCCGAGTTTTCGTCCATTAAACACACGCGAAAACAGGCAGTAGGGTGCCGCCATTTTGTGATAATCCTATCACTTGCCGCATCGCCCTGGCTGACCTTCTTTTGCGGCACTAAATCATATCCCCCGTCCCTGAACCTGTCATCAGCAGACGCGTACCGCCCATTTCACAACGCCAAAGCACGTCTTGTGTCAACATTCGCTGCGCTTCAGCTAATGACGTGTCGCCATGGAAATGGCAGGACGCCTCTTTCCTCAATAAGTATAAACAGAACGTTTCCCAACACACAGCAGCAGATTTTCGATTCCATTCCTCTCTCTGTGTTACTTTGAGTATTCTGTGACTCGTTTCTGTGCTCTGGTCAGCTACCTTCGTTGCTTGTAGCCCGTGTGAACAGATACCAGTACCACCGCTATAAATTATTTTAGTTTGTTTAACACACAATGGCTACAATAATGCCCTACATGTACGAGCCCGAGTATACAGAGGAGGAACTACTGGAAAGGGAAACACGTGAAAATGATGGGCCTTCGGACGGCAGTTGGGAGGACGATTCAACAGCTGAAGAGCCTGGCCCTAGTCGCATGGACGGTGTTTCCACCTGGTGCACATGCAATCGGTGCGAGCTAATGCCAACCGAGGACGAGAACTGCTGCTGCTGTGAAAACTTGGGATGCATGGCCTACATTTCGGAAGGCGAGCCACGACCGCAATGCATCACCGAGCTGCCAGACTTCAGGGCAGCCTGCCTCACACGGTCCGTGTTGAGGATAATGATGGTGCTTATGCAAGAACTGCACGCAACTGTTCGTCCTCGTATTCCGAGTAACGAGTAAGTATACTCTGCTTGTCATGCCACTCCTATTTCATGGTCTTCTACTATATCCAAAATAACACATACATATCATTGTAACGCATGAAAGTCGTTCAATAGTGTGCAGTGTCTAGATAGCATTTGTTCGAGCAGAATGCCATTAGTTACAAGAATTGTCATTGACAACAAACGTTTATTAAACTTATCTTGGTCATTTAAAAACTGTTTGTTTCATTCCTTTTCACAGGTGGTACAGGCTGGTGGCCTATCGTCCCTTTACATGGTGGCTTCACGGAAGGCTTGGACACCGCGTTCGAAGAGTAATACCCGCCTGTTCCGTTCGTGCCATAAGAGAAACTTTCCCAAGTGACAGCGGTCAGTACAGGAGATTTTCTCTCGCTGTGCTGCAACCTGACCTGTACAATGTGTAAAGTCTTGTATTTTTGTGTCATCAAAATAAGATACAAAATAAAACACCACATATATTTTAACAACGGGTGTTTCGATTTTTTAAATGAATCAAGTGTGTCTCCATTCAAGGATGGACGTCAGACATCTGTGCTCCGAATGGGTGAAGGTCAGGTCGCTGTGAAGCAGGGTGGTCACTATCTAAGCTAACATAATATATTCTCAATAATGCATGCACTAAATAACACTTGTTCAAAGTCTTTCAGTCGGTTATCGCTCACATGGCCTCCTCAGACCCCGTGTCTCCAGACAGGCCTCCCCTGAGGCAGGTCGCCCCCTTGCAATCCACATAAGTGTGTCTCCATTCAGCAGTCTTTCTGTGCCTTATCTGCACGCCCCAGGCCCATCCATCCCACCCCCCTCTATCAAAGGCGGTTTGCACCCGGGGATGAGCGCTGGCATGGGGGGCTGTCACGGGCGCAAACGGCCAAGGTGCCAAACAGTATGTACACTTCAAAAGGTATCCCTCGCCCAGGGGCCATCGCTCACATGGCCTCCTCAGACCCTGTGTCTCCAGGCAGGCCTCCCCTGAGGCAGGCCGCCCCCCTGGAATCCACATAATACCACGACATACACACGTCATTCATTCATAAACACACCCCTGTTTCTAATACTTTATAAACCACTTGATATGTCTCATGAGAACATCTTTGTGCTTTGCAAGTCAACTCCTGAACCTTCTACCTGAGAAGCACTGAGATCTATGCTAATCTGCTCGTCGTCGTGCTATCTGTGACCACTTCAAGCAAACTCGTCAGTGTGCTACCTGTGGCCATCTACCTGTTCTCCTGCAACATACTGCTCGGCCTGCTGAATCAAACTGTTTGTTGGTCAAGGTAAGGCCATGTATCCTAGTCATATTTCGGTCATTTTTACATTTCTATCTATTTGCGATTACAGTACCCAATAGTGCTATGGTCATTGGTCTCATTGCTATTGACTTGAGTTTCAATTGTTATGCTATCAATAGATCTATTTATTTTCATCTGTGTCAATTGTCATCGAATTGCATCCTTCGGGGTTCCAGTATATAATGTAAGCATGTTTCCTTCTCGTGCAAGACAGAACATCCAAGGGACGAGTCACATGTTCAGAGTTTAGTCACATCATTTAAAAAGTTTCTGTAACTTATGCAAATACTAACCCGCACTTGATGAACTGGTATAGTTCCGGCGACCAAAACAAACCTTGCATTGAACATGGTATGGTTCATTTACTTTTTTATGACATTTTTATTCATCAATTTCAACAATGCCTGCCTGTTCGATTAGCGGTTGCCCTTCGAAGACCCATGCTAAATCTGAAGGCACTACAATGCATATATTCCCTAAAACTGTTGATCGAATAAGAGAATGGGTCAGACATTGCGGATATCCACTGGAAGAGCTTGAAAGTAGAGTCCAGCAAGTCTTTGAGGACAAGAGTGGTGATCGATACCGCATCTGCAGCCGGCACTTTTCCTCGAACATGTACGCCACATCTTGGGTAACAAAGAAGGATAAACGGCGAACGACACGAAAATTGCTCACAAACGCTATTCCAACTCTATTCATCCACATTCCGCCACTGGTGAGTCAAGTGTCCAGATTTAGCTTTAGGCCTTGCGGTAGTGTGTAGGTAGCGGAATGGATTAATTGACATTTTAGGTTTTGAATAATGACCTTTATCAATAAATTCGATTTTATAATCCCCAAAGGAAATCTATTTATGGGCACAGGGAACTGTGCTATATTGCACATTTTCAATAGCATTATTCTCAAGTATTCTGTCGGTTTACATGGCAATGTTTTAATATTTGCATTTAATTATCAAACAATAATTTACCTTTACAACTGCTTGACTATCCCACTGAATCTGAAGCAAGAATATTCTACATCCGTGATGTGCCCGCAGTTATCAACCACTTCTAGCGCGTATCAGGTAATCATACTTGGCTATTCCGCTACAGACTTGTTTTATGCATGTCAAGTAATAGTTTTTATGTATCGTGTAATTATTTTACCGAATGTTTGGTTAGTGCTTTCCAATTGATATACACCTTAGTTGTCGTCCCCTGGTGTTTGTTTTCAGTTATAATTAGTGTTATCCATACTAATGCAAGTACTGTCTTTCAGGGAGATGCTGAAGCGTCCACCACATTGACAACAGCCCTAGATGTTCTTCAGCAGCACGAGGTATGGATACTGACAGCTCCATCGACCGTGATCATCAGGACTGGAACACTTGTCGTTTGATTGTTCTACACCATGTTTCATTCGTGGTTAGCCATTGATATGTACCTGTGCGGTCGACCCCAAGTGTGTGTTGTGTTTTCAATATTGTAATCCTTACTAATGCAAATACTATGTTTCATGCAGTTGTTGAAGCGTCAACCCACGCACTTGATGCTGAGCCTGACATTCAAGTAATTCCAGGGGAAGTGGAAGCGGGACCATGCGGATACGAATCGTCGCAACAGCTTTCGGAAGTGCGCACCACATTTACAACATCCATAGATATTCTTCAGCAGCACGAGGTATGGCTACTGACAGCTCCATCGAGCGTCATCATATAACGTGATTCCATTTGCTAAACTTTCTTCCCTATTAAGGCAAGTACTGTGTTTCAGGGAGACGATGGAGCTTCCACTACAATTACAAGATCGCATTTAGATGATGCAGATGTAAAGAAATCGGAGAAATAAGTCGATTAAATCTGATCATATTTAAATATTCCTTGATTCTTTTAGACAATGCATCATTTGTGGTTATCTCTTCATATGTACCTTTGCCGTCGACGCCAAGTGTGTGTTATGTTTACAATATTGAAAACCATACTAACGCATATACTGTGTTTCAGGGAGTTGCTGATGCCTCCTCTCCAATACAATCATTCATGGCAGTCCATGCAGAGCCAGAGGTATGGATACTGACAGTTCTATGGAACTAGGTCATTAGAGCTCGAATCACTTGTCATTTGATTGTTCTACACAATGTTTAATTTGTGCTGAGCTATTGAGATGTACCTGTGTGTTCGTCCTCACGTGTGTTTTATGTTATCAATATTGTGATACATAGTAATGAAATTACTATGTTTCAGGGAGTCGATGGAGCCTCATTCCGTGCTGTCTATGCGGATACAGAAAATATAGTCATTGCAGCGCAAGAGGAACGGAAGAGATGCGGAAACGAATCGGAGCTACAGCGTGCAGATGTTGAAGGTCGAGTCAAGAAAGTTGCAAAGAAAAGAAACAAAAATAAGGTTAGTTACAAACAGTTCATATATTTAAACTTTCTTTGTGATGGGGACTATTTTATGTTTTTTTCCAGTCAATTGTACTATACTTTATCTTGTGTTTAAACTGAACATCCCTTTTCCAATCTGTCCTCTAGTTACCTGTGGGTGTACGAACTATACATACACAGACAGTGAAGCGAATGAGAGATGTTGCTTGTCAGACCATTTACACTATGGAGGAACTATTAATTCAGACGCCGCATGTTGAGACTAGAGATGCTCATATCCAATGGCCAGAACATGAAATTAATGTGTTCGGAGAATCCAGTAAAGTTGTAAAGGACCATTGCTACATTGCGACTGCAACACAAGAAGATGATACTGAATGTATTGAGGATAGCTCGGAAGTAGTCGCAGATCAATTCACACAATCTACACCCGCCACAAAATTGCCACCAAAAAAGCTGTCGACATTGTTGTGTTCTCCCATCAATGTTGAAGTAACAGATGTTGAAATGACAGAGAATGAACCAGCAGCAGCATTCCCCGACGCATCAGAATCTGATATCGGCGATATTTCTTTCTATGCTGCTGATATGTCCTCAACGATGCAGTCCGAAACAAGTGTGATGCCAGATGACAGTCTAATGAAAGAGGGCAAATACATAGTATTCGACTGTTGTTTGATGGATATTATAAGTATGCTGAAATGTGGGCATTCCGTCAGAGGGAAAGTATGTGGGAAGCCATTGATTCATGTGATTCGTCAAAAACAAGGCAGTAACGTCACAATAAATGCCGCCTGTAGATTAAATCATACGTTCTCATGGTCTGCACAACCGATGCTGGGGAAACTGCCAGCAGGCAATCTACTGTGTGCAGCTGCATCACTTTTTAGTGGCTCCAGTTTTAGAAAGTTAGAGTCTATCATTCAGTTTGTGGGACTTCATTTCATTTCTAAAACACAGTACTACAAATACCAACATGATTATCTGTTTCTGGCCATTAGTGATGCTTGGAAAATTGAGCAATTGTCTCTAGCAAATACATTCGAAGAGAAACGA
Source organism: Ambystoma mexicanum (assembly GCF_040938575.1). Taxonomy (NCBI): domain Eukaryota; kingdom Metazoa; phylum Chordata; class Amphibia; order Caudata; family Ambystomatidae; genus Ambystoma; species Ambystoma mexicanum. Next base: position 1,055,076,390 of record NC_090926.1, on the reverse strand, counting down.
TTCAGGCTAGCTGGCGATGGACAGTGCGACAGCCCTGGATTTTCTGCCAATTACTGCACCTACCACTTTCAGGACATGAATAGTAAGAAAATTGTGAGTTTGGTGGTCGTGCAGGTAACACAATGTACATCCTCAGTGGCCATGGAGAAACTAGGATTTATAAAATCAGTGGAATATCTACAATCGAGGGGAATGCACATCGACCTCATAGCCACGGACAGACACGTTTCAATTGCCAAGACAATGAGAGAGCAGTTCCCACATATTAAACATCAATTTGATGTATGGCATCTTGCTAAATCAATCAATAAGAAAATCTCGGCTGCAGGGGGAAAAAAAAGGTTTGGAAAGTATTTCACAGTGGTCCCAGTCTATCAGCAACCATCTTTGGTGGAGCTCCAAAACTTGTGAAGGGTCAGTGGAAATACTACTTAAAAAATGGCAGTCACTGATGCACCAGTGTACCAACGTTCACCGCTGGTCAGAAAACCTACATTTCCACCAATGTGAACATGGCTTTTGTCCCCAGAGGAGGCAAGGAAGAAGAAGTTGTTGATTCCATCTTCACCGACTGTAGTGATACACGAAATTGCAACCTTGCCAATCAGGGCTTTAGATGACAGCATTAGCCGCTGAAAGCCAATAGTGTATTCAAAGTATGTGCTAAAAATGCTGACAGTAGTCTGTTGTAGCACTTCCATTATGCAGTAGTGAGCTACAAGGAATATGCAGGCCTAGTATGAAATAGGTCACATTAAGCATTGTTGATAGACAGGCAGGGAGGACCCCTAGCTCTGTACCTAATAGGTATTTTTGGAGTGTTTGGAACATCATGGCACCTATATAGCGCTTAGATAGCCAGTCTTAAGCGCTATAAACACTAAGCTATGAGTGCATGCCTTTTAGAGCTTGCAGATGGGGTTAATACATCCCTGCTTCCCTTAGAATATTCAGCCTCACTAACGGTAGCCCTGGCTCCAAGCTAATCTTCCTTTTCTCTGGGAAGGTACTGATAAGACATTCCTCAGCCAGCGCAGATGGGAACCAAGGGAGGGGGTAGGAGCGAGCAGGGAGCATCTCAGAGAGAGCTGGGTTTTTTCCATGAACCAGCCTCACAGGGAAAGTTCTGGAACTATGCGTCATGGTGACTGACAGCAAGAGATTATAAAATATCCATGCACACATGGGATCAGGGGGAGATCGTCCTGTGGACTTGATTCGTGTACAGTCAGGTGCCCTGAATTGGCTCTCACGGTGTCCTCCAGCATTGTTTTTCTATGAAAAACCATGGTCTCCCAGTGCTGATTAAAGGGACGTAAGACTGTGTTTCTCTATGTTTCTTTGTTTTATGCTTTGTAATATTCTCTAACTTGAATCCCAAATGTATATGAAATTCACTGCTTAGAATAAATATGCTAAAACTTTGAGGGTGTCATTTGTCACTAGCATGAGATCACTGCTCAGCACAATAGAACCTGTATTTTGGGCTGAATTGGGTATTTTTGCTCTCAAAGGGCTGGCCCCGAGGAAGATTTTGCCCATATCAAGACATTTGGTGGCAGCTTTGTGGGATTTGTGAAGAGCAGTGCCATGCTGACATGACAAATGGTGTGAGAGAACACAGTGTAGAGTGGGGAGCAGGCTGTCGCATTTCCTTGATGGTCTCACTGCAGCTCTGAGACTTCAAAAGGCAGCAATGTTGTGTCGGCTTGCCGTGGCTGATAGCTTGTGTGGTTAAGACTCCCTTCAGTAAATCAGTCGTGACTGACTTATTGCATGGGATTGGTGCCAGGGAGTACAAGGCGATAAACGAGCGGGAAATGGCTTTGTTTAAAGCACTCCGATGAATGGTTAAGAAAGATGTATGCTCAATTAGAAAAAGAATTTTATCATGCGGTTTCCCAAGTTTAAAGTTGTAATTTGGAATGCATAGTGAGACGGAGTTCTCATCTCTATTCTGTCATGAGGGCAGGAAAAAAATAATTGCAGGGATTTGACATGCAAATTGTGAATAGTGATTTAACCATTGACTCAGCCCCAGTGTGCTAGCGAGTGGGGGCTGTAATGTTCGGAGGCGAAGGTTCGCTTTTTTGATGTATGCTTTTGAATGTTGGCATTCCTGAATAATGAGGAGCCATGCTTAGGAGAATGAGTAACATCTGTGCTGAGAGCCTAAAGAGTTTTTTCTTTCTTTTGGCAACTGTAAAATTCCATGTGCTGGTAGTGGCGAATTCTGTTTTAAAGGAAACACACTAAAATGGTTATATTGCATTTTAAGCTGTGCCATGCTTTTAATGGGTGAGAGACTCACTTAAAAGGAAAGTGAGTGAATGTTATTTGGATTTTCGATTTTGTGTATTGATTTGAATTTGCAGAATCAGTTTGCAATGGTTTGGGGGGAAAAACAATTTATATTTTTCTAAATTGCCCCTGGAGTATTTTTGACTGTCCCCATGCTATGCCATGGATTTGTGCTGTTGCCTTATAAGTGATGTATGATTTGGAAATAGTGTCCTGTTGACTGTGATACATGGGGAAAAATGTTGTTGACACATTAAACAGCCCACAAGCAATAGAGTGTGGGTTGTTCTTGCAAAAAAAAACGTGCAGGGAGCTGCACTAAACATTGGCATTTTTATTTTTAAATGCACTGAACTGAGTGGTTATAGTTTGGCAATGGTACAACAGAATTGACATCTGTGTGTGATAAGATAGCACAAAGATTTAATGGGTTGTGAGTTCTCTTGAAAGATCGCACATTACAAAAAAAAAGTGCCGCTTTTGAAAACAAGAGTCTTGCTGTGTGTGCAGAGCTTGTGCCTTGAAGCTGTTTTGGGCGAGGTGCGTGAAGGCAAACAAAAGCAGAAACAGTACAAGAAAGAGTTAATCTGGATGAACTGTCTGAAACGAGTGCTTCCCATTGAAGCCGCCACAGTATAAGAGTTATAGGCAAAAGAGATAAGCTGCGTGCTCATGGCGCTGCCAGGTGCACACGAAAGATAAACATGCCTGCATTCCTGAGGAAGGGGGAGCAAAAAGAGAGAGCTGTTCAAAAAGTAAAGAATTTGCCCAGTAAACTGTGGTAGGGAACAAAGGCTTCATGCAGGATGGCAGACGGGCACATCACATCTGAACATTTACCTATGCATCTGTGAATGGGCCAAGAAAAGACAGCTGCCCATTCCAACAGACATTACTGTGCAAACCGCATTCCCATGTGATGTGATGTGAAGTGAAGTGAAACGCTATTGCTGTGCAAGCTGCATTCCAATGCTCCATGTGATGTGAACTGAAGTAAAGCGCTGTGCACTGGAGAAGAAACCTCTAGGCGCTTTGAGAAGAGAAAATACACATCTGGCAAACTGCAAGCTACATTGCCAGGGATGGAGTAACTGACAAAGACATTATGGCATTCCAGATGGAAGCAAAACTGACAAAAGTGCTTAGCCGTTTTGCAAGAGACAACATGCAGAGCGGGGCTTTGAAGTACAACATGAACACTGCACATTAGCCATGATCCAGAAGCCACACGGCTTAGTGCAAGAATGAATGATTTGTTGAAGCAACAAAAGAAACTGACTTAGACTATCGCACTCAAAGGGGTGGTTCAGGAAACAGCAAACGCCCTTTGAAATAAATGACAAGTGAAAAAACCAGAGGCTTGAAAAGACACTGCCTGTATGAAAAATAAACAGCTGCTTGTACAACTGTAAGCGGTATTGGACTGAAAGACTTTACCTTTGAAAAATGGAGTGATGCCAGCAGGGCAACCTAAACCAAGATCATGGGACACTGGAAGCAAGTTGGCGCCTGGCATTTGTGATCGCTTTGGTGAAAAAGAAAAGCATTGTGCGACCTGGGTACTTACTATATGGCTTTGTAAAAGCACAGATCAGTCTGAGGTACCATTGACCAGCTATGATTGCATTGCACAAATAACTTTGTGATTAGGCAGTTACACCCCGTATGGTTGAGTGTAAATAAGCCCCCAGAAACATGCAGAAAGGTGATAAATAATTGCAGTAGCAATGACAAAGTGTGTAGTTACCTGATGAGACTTTTTGAAGGAGGGGGTGGTATTATGGGAACGGGTGGATAACGCTGATATTGAAGTTTTGATGAAATCCTAACATTTCTGTTTGTATTTTGCCTAGGCAAAAAAAACGACAAGGCATTTCACAATATCAGAAATAGATGTGTGCAGTTTGTGGGTGACACTGATCTCATAGAGTATGCGAGTCAACTTTAACGTGCCCTGCACCGCACTCAACGCTGCTGCAACCTGCGAAAAGTGTCCAACAGAGTAATAACTTTTGCTGAACTGGCACGATGCAGACTTGGCTAATTATCAAGTATTTGATGCTACACATTCAAATGACTCAGTTGCTGGAAATAACTTAATTGACATGTTTTGCCCTTTCTTGTTTAAAGGACTATGGACAATGAATTGTGGACTGTAACATCAGGCACCACATACAGCTGTGTGACACAGCAATTGAATGCTAACACATTGAAAAATGGTTTTTAAATGCACTGTTGAGATGAATCTGAAAAAACGAAATGGTTTTACTCTTCCAACTGAATTGCTTTAACCAGAGATGTTTTGTTTTTTGAGAAAAAAAAAAAATATTCTACATTGCACGTAGGCAGGAAAATGATTTATGAACTGTTGGGGCAGCAGAATTATGCAAGCAGGAGCGTAATTTATTTTGAGATAAGATGAGTGCGCACATTAAAGTCACCTGTGCGTAGGTTAAGATTCTTAATTGAAGTAATGCTGCCAAGTGTGTGAGCTCTAATTTGAAATGGTAATCTTTGAAACACTGGATACTTTTACAGCCAGCTTAAGGCAGGTAAATGAAACCATGACTGACTTGATGTTTGATTTTTTAACACAGAGTGTGACACGGTTTTTGTTAAACCAACCGGTTTCATGTTTTTGTGGGGACAGCTGTCTCCAGCACGCTAATGCAAAGAGTCACCTTTTGATTGTAGACATTTGGAATAATTCTTTGGAAAAGCGCTACAAATGAGTATCCACATGGAATTGCTAGCGTACTGGTCTGGCACATTGTCAGGCATCTTTTGTCACTGAATGGATACCATTTGTTTAATTTGTCTAATGTGATGTTTTTCTGACCAAGAACTGCAGCGAGTGTTCTCGCCAAGATTTTATGGACTATAACTTGACTAAGGCATTTTACCATGGTGTGATGAAACAGCCACTGCCGGATAGTAGTATGGTGTTTGTGGCTAAAGTTAATATTGTATATGGTAGATATCCCACTTGAAGAAGAGTATTCTCCAAGTCACAATAGGTAGACTGGTAATGCACACCTCCATAATTACAGTGATACACTTAGACATAGATTTATCATGAGGCAATGTTTCCTTAGTACTACCAAGCTGCTACAAATGGAGTCCATTTCTATGGCCCATCACTAGAGTGCGCGTAGCTAGGGAGCTAGATTCATTAATTGCAGGTGCTTTATATGCTTGTGACATAGAAACTGTGCACAATAAGCTAGCCACTATGGGTTCTGATGCCAGCTCTGCTATAGAACCTCTGGCCTAGTGGGGCCCATTGATATGCCCAGCACTGCTACAAGTATTGACAGCCAATTGAAGATGACAGAATTTTAGACATGAAGACATTTTTGTCTGCCATAGGGCAGGTCAACAAGACTGCTAAATACACACGATGCATTGTATGGCAAACATTGTTAAATCAGCAGGTGTTGGCTTATTACTGGGTGGGGGCAACCATCCTCCACACACTGACACGCAGAGCTACAGTTACCAGCATACATATGGATTGAATTGCTTGCTTTTTGATTGCATGAATAACACATGCCATGCTTTGATGTAAATTAGTAGAATTGTTTTTATTTAGATAACCTGGTGCCCATGGGTTCACCTTGTTCACGAAATTAGATGGTTTCTGGTTGGGATCCACCTACCTGGGGGAAGTGTCTAGTCACACAGCCCATAGTCACGCTTGAATGCCCTGGGATCAGGGGGAGGGTAAGCCCTTAGAGTGAAAGGCTGCCAGCTTTTAGAATTGGTAACCATACATAAATGCAATAGTGCATTGTAGATTAGACTACACTGGATTGCCTTGACATTTTAACTGCATGCTGCTTTTTAACTGACAATCAGTTATACAAAATTGATTTAGGTATTTTTGTGTAGGCCAGGTTTTGGCTAGAGTAAATGTCCATGTTCACTTGGTGTAGGTATTTTTTGTGTAGGCCAGGTTTTGGCAAGGGTATATGTCACTGTTCACTTTGTGTACATTTTTGTTTAGGTAGTGTTTTACCTTGCATGCCACGCTAACTAACCGCTAGAAGATAGTTTGCTTAAACCTCTTGCAAAGCCCCAAGGTCTTTATCACTGCACTAAATACTATATTGATAGGTATTAGTCAGCATTTGTCGCACAAACGTTGAATAGGGGTGGAATGTAGTGATACACGAAATTGCAACCTTGCCAATCAGGGCTTTAGATGACAGCATTAGCCGCTGAAAGCCAATAGTGTATTCAAAGTATGTGCTAAAAATGCTGACAGTAGTCTGTTGTAGCACTTCCATTATGCAGTAGTGAGCTACAAGGAATATGCAGGCCTAGTATGAAATAGGTCACATTAAGCATTGTTGATAGACAGGCAGGGAGGACCCCTAGCTCTGTACCTAATAGGTATTTTTGGAGTGTTTGGAACATCATGGCACCTATATAGCGCTTAGATAGCCAGTCTTAAGCGCTATAAACACTAAGCTATGAGTGCATGCCTTTTAGAGCTTGCAGATGGGGTTAATACATCCCTGCTTCCCTTAGAATATTCAGCCTCACTAACGGTAGCCCTGGCTCCAAGCTAATCTTCCTTTTCTCTGGGAAGGTACTGATAAGACATTCCTCAGCCAGCGCAGATGGGAACCAAGGGAGGGGGTAGGAGCGAGCAGGGAGCATCTCAGAGAGAGCTGGGTTTTTTCCATGAACCAGCCTCACAGGGAAAGTTCTGGAACTATGCGTCATGGTGACTGACAGCAAGAGATTATAAAATATCCATGCACACATGGGATCAGGGGGAGATCGTCCTGTGGACTTGATTCATGTACAGTCAGGTGCCCGGAATTGGCTCTCACGGTGTCCTCCAGCATTGTTTTTCTATGAAAAACCATGGTCTCCCAGTGCTGATTAAAGGGACGTAAGACTGTGTTTCTCTATGTTTCTTTGTTTTATGCTTTGTAATATTCTCTAACTTGAATCCCAAATGTATATGAAATTCACTGCTTAGAATAAATATGCTAAAACTTTGAGGGTGTCATTTGTCACTAGCATGAGATCACTGCTCAGCACAATAGAACCTGTATTTTGGGCTGAATTGGGTATTTTTGCTCTCAAAGGGCTGGCCCCGAGGAAGATTTTGCCCATATCAAGACACCGACACACAAAGCCATTGAGAAGATTGTTTTCGATAAAACTCTATCAAGAGATTTGAGGGACTGACAGAATTCTGTCACACAGGAGGTTTGGAGGTGTTCCACAATATGTGCCTAAAGTACAGGCCAAAGCGCTTGCATTTCAGCATACAGGGCATGAAACATAGTGTGGAATCAGAAAAAATACAATATTACGGCTGTTACACCGAGCAAAGGAAAATACACCGACACAGGCTTATAAAGATTCCCAGAATCTTTATTACAAAACTGAACAGTATTCAACAAAATACACAAATAGCTATTTGGCCGTCAATACATCACAGAGACCACCAGCAGGTCCAATATGAGCAGTGAGGGAATTTCCTAGCTGGACATCGGTGCTTTTATACAATTTGTAAAATGATGTCCAGCCCCCTTACAGGTTAATCATGCACTGGGCTAGGGTCGCGCCAGGTTCACTTTCCTAATTTACATATCTTGTGCATGTGGTTTACTTTTCGATACATTTACTAACACACTCCATTATTCTTCAATTTAAAATGTACACTCTTTATATATATTGCTTTAATACAGACCAAACAATGTTACGCATATTATATTCGGATAGCATTACTTTTCTTGTATACTTGTACTTTAACATTGCTAATTCAAGTAATCCCCTGCTCCGAGGTCAACAAAGGACAAGGTCTACATGACCCTAACATGTGGCCTGAAGGCAGGTTGGACATTAACTTCCCTACAGAGGTTGGAGAGGTTAAGGCAAGAACAAGGACACACGAGACGGCCATTTTAGATTACAGGGTGACTTTGTACAAAAACCCCAAAATGGCGGTTTCTAACCCAAAATGGAGGCTTGATTCAAGATGGCAGCTTACATCAATTTCTAAGGTCAAGACCTTGCCGCAAAGAGTTATTCGCATACAATTTTCAAGCAACTTGGCGTAGGCCAATATACATACAAATCGTTTGTAATAAGAGGCATAATTTAATATCCGGTTTGACAAACCCTCCTTTTGGCCTATGCCAAGTGCTAATACTATTTCTGATTTGATTGCAAGTAACTCCATGCGTCATCGTCCAGACACCCCGAATCATTGTCGGACACATCTATTGCCATTAGGACTGATACCAGAGTTTCCTTCAACACATACTCTTTGGAGAGCTCCTTTGGGGCGTATATGTTATTCCCCAATACACTTATTGCTTGCGCGCAACATCCCCCTAATACTGAGCATATACCAGGGAGACACTGTATACAACAACAAAGAAACAGAAAACTTCCCAAGATAATCAGTAGGGCCGAGAACAACTTCCATCCCCATGACCGTAGGAGGTCCCAAAACCATGTACCAAGTTCCCAATTTCCCTCAGGAACATGTACTTCTGAACTAAGGACATGTAGATTTTGGATCGCCCTAAAGATCGTTGGAGAGGAGTCTGGAACGTAAACGCAGCAAGCGGACCCCACTAATTTACATACTCCTCATCGCTCTGCCAGGATGACATCTAATGCTATCCGGTTCTGAAGAGCCACTAATATTATCGCTCTCTGCTCTAGCATCATATTATAGAGTATGTCAGTGGTCCGATTGATGGTTCTCTCCAATACTCTCGCTAGTCCCCTAATATCTTCTGAATTCGTAATTTGCCCAAAAATGCTACAAAAGATTTCATAATATCTCCTAAAGTTTGCCCTGGAGTATCCCCTTTTACACCTCGTCGTGGACGAGTCTTTGAAATTTCTGTAGTACTGGCAATAAATACCCCAGGTAATAGAATCCCTAAATAACAGGTTCCTTGCCAATCCCTGGGCAACCACGGAAATGCCACATTACCGCAAACAAAATAGACAGGGTCGCCTACGTACAGAGGTCTGTTTTCACTAGTCAAATTCGCAACGTTGGCGCACTTTCTAAAATTACCCATTGACTGTGTTCCATTCCTCTGTATGCAGAAGGATACTGAATCGGGGCTGTGATTAACAGAATAAGATGGAGGTGTGGCATCCTTATTGCCTATAGGAGCCATTTTGAAATAGATTAAAGACTGAAAAGGACGGGACAATCTATCAGAGGGCCTAACAGAAGCAACGTTTGGCTTGCTTCTATATGCAAAAAGCAAGCATCCCAGGGGCATCAAAACATTCTTTTCAAAACTATTTAAATTTGTACCATCAAAGTTCCCTGAGATGCTGTCATTCCATTGACCAAAAAATAGTGCTCTAAGGGAAGCGTAACAGGCAGTTGTCAGAGGCAGAGGGTAAATATACCAACCTAGCCCTTTATCCCCATGTTGCGGTAAATGCGTACAGATCCAGCAATTGGTTTTATTAAAAATTGCATGAGTGGCATTCATGATTAATAAAAGGGTATTATTCTGATAATTCCGTCTATGCAAAGAATCTCTAGGTGACAAAGTATGCAATTGCACAGAAGGAGTGGGAATCACAGATACATTGTCAATAGGTAAAAAGTCCTCTAACGGATATGCTTCTTCCAGATACCATAACCCAAACCCAAAAGTCATTACAAATCCAGTAATTAGTACGAGAAGGCAACAATACACTTTGGGGGGTCCCCTTACATACTTGATCATTGTCTCTGCTAGTCATATTTTTATCTAAAAGTTCAATACGAGCGGTAGCGGGTGCAGGCACCGTAGTCTTCAATCGAAAAACACCAATTGTTCGTTTGCTGGCAACTCCAGTCGCGTGTCTTCTTAATGTCTTTCCCACAACCCTTAGCCGACAGAATCTTTCCGTACCATCGGGCCAAAAAGACAAGCCCTCAAATGATTTTTTCCAGTCGCACAGTCAGACCATGCTGTACATTTATTTCCTTGGGCGCAAATTATATTTTGCCATTTCTGGTGAGAACAAGGTGTCGTCACTTCCTCCTGGAAGTGGTGAACGAACGGAAATGGGATCAAGAAAGGATTGATCCGGTAGTTCCACTGTTGGGGAGTGCAGAGACAAGATGGCCGTTTTGTCCAGCCCTGCGGATTCTGAAGCGGTCTCCGATTCTCCCTTGTTGGTTGTTGCTGTTTCAGGCCCACAAGTTACAGCAGTGGGAAGAGATTCTGTGTCTTCTGTATCGTATGGCACGGGCTGTGGGATCCGTTTGGTGAGCGTCGCATGGATCCAGTGTTTTCGACCTGCTACCCGCACGGCAGTCTGGGTGACTAGCAGGACTTGGTGGGGACCCCTCCACCGATGCGCAAGGCAAGATGACCTCTCAAAAACCTTCGTGAGGATCCAGTCCCCCGGTCGTAGACTGTGACCAGGGCCCTCGTAGTGTACAGGTAATGCCTCTCGCACCTGGTGATAAATTGAAAACAGATTTTTAGTCAACTGGTTACAGTAGTCTGAAAGAAGCACATTTTCTATATCCCGTAGTGAGCGACTTTTTTGGCATACCCCAAATATTAGCAGGTCTCCCCATTACCACCTCAAAGGGAGAGAGCCCAGTCTTAGTTTGAGGGGTCGTTCTCATCGATAGTAACACGATCGGTAAGGCGTCTGGCCATTTTAGCTTGGTGCCAGCACACGTCTTAGCGAGTTTGTTCTTTATAATGCCATTGTGCCTTTCCACTAATCCGGCACTCTGGGCATGTCTAACTGAATGGAACCATTTGTCAATCTGTAGTCCTTTGCAAAATTGCAGGACTACAGTGGCAATAAAGTGTGGCCCATTATCAGACCAGATGACTCTCGGCAGCCCGAACCTAGGAAAAAACTCTTTCAACAGAGTTTTTGCCGTGGTTATGGCCGTTGCATCTTTAACCGGGTAGGCTTCAACCCACTTACTAAATGCGCAAATAACAACCAATACATATTTAAGATTGTTACACCGTTACATTTCAATAAAATCAAAGTGAATAACCTCAAATGGGACAGAAGGTGGAGCGAAACTTCCTCTAGGAGTCGAGGTACCTTTCCCTACATTGTGCTGTAAGCAAACCATGCAGTTCTGGACAAAACGTGCAGCAATTTTGAAAATCTTATCATTGGCCCATACACTGTGTAGCATTTTCGTTAGTTTCCTCGCACACACATGTGTCGGACCATGAGCCATAATAACCATTATTGTAATGTAGGCGTCAGGGAGTAACCATTTCCCTTCAACATTGTCTACCCAATACCCATCATCATCCAATCTTCCTGCACCCTCGATCCATCTCTTAGTTTCCTCTATAGTAGCATCTGCTTGAATATCTTTTACAACATCAATACTTTCTCCCAAAGTGCAAACATTTACAACTTCTTTTACAGCGCACATTTCTGAACTGAAATCAGTGGCAGTCTGTGTAGCTATCTGATCGGTGAAGGCATTGTCTTTTCCTACATCATCTGTAACTTTTTGATGTGCTGAACATTTTATGATAGCTAACTGAACAGGGAGTGCAAGTGCTGAAAGCAATTGCACTATTAAAGTGCCGTGCTGGATTTTCGTTCCGTGCGAGGTCAAGAAACCTCGTTCTTTCCAAAGTCTACCGAAATTGTGGGCCACCCCAAAAGCATACTGACTGTCAGTATATATATTCACTGTACGCCCTCCGGAAAGCTCACAAGCTCGTGTTAACGCTATAATCTCTGCGGCCTGCGCAGAGTTATGCATAATTCTTTTGGTTTCCACAACCGTGCTTAAAGTAGTGACAGCATAAGCAGCCGTGGATGTACCGTCTGGAAGTTTAAAACAAGAGCCATCACAAAATAGCTCTCCTTGAGGGCTATTCAAAGACATGTCTTTCAAATCTATTCTGCCTTTAGTCTCTTGTTCTGTCATACAAAGGCAATCGTGTGACGTATCGTCATCATCAACAATATTTTGTGAGACAGGTAAAAGTTCGGCCGGATTTAATACGCAACACCTCTGAATTTGAATGTGGGGAGCGAACAAGATCAGTTCATATCTTGTCAACCGTGCAGAAGTGAGGTGTTGCGTTTGAGTTCTGTTCAATAGAATATCTACAGAGTGAGGTACCATTAGGGTTAACGCATGACCCAGGACCATTCCCTCACTCTGTTTTACAGACGCAGCAGCAGCAGCAACAACGCGCAAACATCTTGGCAACGCGCTTGCTACAGGATCAAGGGCGGAGGAATAGTAGCCGCACGGCCTATTTTTCCCTCCATTTTCCTGCGTTAACACAGCCAAAGCACATCCATCACGTTCATGCACAAACAATACAAAGGCCTTCTCATAATTCGGAGTTCCTAAAACCGGTGCCGAACACAGCGCGGATTTGAGCAAATCGAATGCTGTCTGGTGTCCCAAGGTCCATGGCAATGGCAAAGAAATGCCCTTCTTTGTCAAAGCCAACATTGGTTTAATCATTAACGAAAAATTCGGGATCCACAATCTACAATAAGAAGCCATACCTATCAAGGCTCTAACTTCCTATTGCGTATTTGGGACAGACATACCAGAAATGGTCTTTATTCGTTCAGGTGTCAACCGTCTTCCCTCCTTTGATAGGAGATAGCCTTAATAGGCGACCTCCTGGCAACAATATTGGAATTTCTTAAGTGAAGCTTTGTGGCCATGTTTTGCTAGATGACAAAGCAGCAAGACGGTGCCTTCTTTACAGGCACTCTCAGAAACAGTGGCCAAGAGGAGGTCATCTACGTACTGTAGTAACGTGCAAGTAGTAGGCAACTCGAGGGTATCAAGCTGCTCTTTCAATGCCCTACTATAAATACTTGGACTCTCAGTGTACCCTTGTGGTGCACGAGTGAATGTAAACGAGCGTCCACCTAGGGTAAACACAAACAAATATCTACTATCCTTGTGTATAGGAATACTTAAAAAGACATTTTTAAGATCAACAACGCTAAAATGAGTGGCAGAAGCCGGAATCATGGTTAATATCGTTGTAACATCAGGTACAATAGGAAATTGAGGAGCCACAATTTTCTTAATAGCGTGTAAATCAATAATAAAACGAAAGGGAATTGCATTATCACCTTTTTTGTATACTGGCAAAATGGGGCTGTTACATATGCTACCCGTAATCTCCTCAATTACTCCACGATGTACAAAATCATAAACAATACATTTCAAAGCCTGTTCGCCTTCAACTGAGATCTTATACTGCGGGATGCGAGGCAATTTTACTCCATGTTTCAAAATAATTTTAACAGGTTCAATTTGGAGAATGCCCACATCATTATCATCGATTGCCCATAAGCATTCTGGAACATTACTAAATTCTGGCGGTAAAGGTCGAGTCAAAAACTGAGAGGCGAGTGATTGCTGGGGTGAAATTGTTAGCCGAATCTCATCGGGAGAACAATGAATTACTGCGTGTAATGCTTTCAACAAATTTAGCGCCAGCAAGTTCTCCCCACAGTTGTTGGTAAGTAAAAATGGACACTGTTCCGTGAAGGGACCCAGTGTTATCGCTACTGGCAAAGAGACCGGACAAACTACAGGTGTGCCTGAAAAACCCTACGGAAAAGTTGGATTGCCCTGACAGGGGAATATTTGGAACCCGTGAATGGTCAATGGAACATTTCTGTGCTCCCGTATCTACTAAAAATAGATGCTTCCTATTTCCCACCGCCATCTCAACGTAGGGGCCTTTCTGATGAAGGGGAATAGGTGTAGGTTCCAAATCCTGCTTCGGGCAATCCCAGCGGAACAAAATATTATCAAAAGGAAGTTCTTCAGAGAGGTACGTGGCAGAAGGGTGATCAAAAATGTTTCTATTATCCACATTCGAAACTTGCTTATCTTGTGAAGGAGATTGCTGTGATTCTGGTGTAAACTGACCTCTGCCAGGGCCCCCTGCACCTGGGCGACCTCTGGATCGTCTACCCATGTTTCCAAATGACCTTTCCTGTAAGGTCGGGCATTGTGCGCGCCAGTGGGCTTCCTGCCAGCAGTAGGCACACTGGTTAATGGTTACCGGAGCCAAGGGCGCACTTCCCTGTGGAATGTACTGACCTCTAAATTGATTACCCCCTCTAGGGATTCTAATGATCTGCTGCAATAAAACTTTAGTTTTCAAGTCACCCTTTTTTTTCTCAAGCTTCTCTTTTTCAGTGTTTACACGATTTTCATAATACTGAGCCATATGCAATACTTCTGATTGGGACTTCGCCTGCCAAGCGCTTTCAGAGGACATAATCTGTAACTGGATGTCAGGCAGCAATCCACGTACAAATTTGTCGACAAACAACCTTTTCCCTGACTCTGTGCCCAAATCTTGTCCACTGAAATCCGAGAATACCTGCTCAAACCGATTGAAAAAATCGGTAGCACCCTCAGACTTTCCTTGGACACAGGCCGTAAGCTTGTCCCATATGATTCTTTTTTCTGGAACCATAGTTTTCAATTTTACAATAATTCTATCAAGCAAGGTTAATATCACTTGTGGTGGTCGTTCGCCAGCTGGTCTTTCTCTGTCCAGCCTAGTCATGTTATCCCATGTATCTCCCAACCCAGGTATGTCATCTATAGTCCGAATCTGCTTCCACAAATCAACTGGCAGGAGTACAGGAAATAATAGGTCAATATCACTTAGAGTGAATACCGACGAATGTAAGACCGACTCTATTTCTTTATAGAATCCGGTCGGATTTTTTCGTATATCAGGAATAGATTGCTTTATGGTGTTCACTTCCTGTCTTGAAAACGGGACGTGAACAAACTGTGAAACGTAATGTGCAGGAATTTCTCTGGCTAATATACCTCGTGCAGCATCAGCCGGAATCTCAACTTTCGGGACAAATGTCGGAGGGACCTCTCTCATAGGCAACTGAGAAGTAGGCAGCTCCGAACGCTTACTAAGCAACAGAGCCAAGTCAAGCGCTAAGGCAGTCGAAGAAGTATCAATCGAAAAAGCTCTCTTATAAACACTTAACAATTCTGCGGGACAACAAATCTTTCTTCCTACACACTCATTCTGCAGGTGCTCTACCATCACCTGTATCACTTTCTTTTGCATTTGTAACATATATTGACTGTATGTGTCATATACTTCATCTGGAGTTATCGACATATTCGAAATCCATCTTATCGCATCCTTTGTACAAATTCGTACTTCCTCACCTTTTAATTCTCATCGAGGAGAAAACTGTTTCTGTGAGTACATAATACCTAAACTATCACCATCTACTTCCTCGTTCTGTAACTCTTCCAACTCCTTCCTATACTCAAAAATCCTCTCAACATGCTCGTATAGCTTCTCCGCAGTATCTCTGGACAATGCTAAGACGTTCAAATCCCGTAACCCTTGTGGGAAATCTACATCATCTAGTCTATTCCACATTATACTTAAATGAGTCCCTAATCCTTCGATAAAAACATTTTTCTCAGGAATCTCTTTTAAATTTTCGAGTGTGGAAAAAACATCAGCTTGTTCACCCTTCTCCATACAATGTTTAGCCCAAGCAGTCAATTCATTCCTCTTGTCTGGCGACACAGTATTACGAGTCACAACCCTGGGTCTTGCCCCCTGGTCTACTATAAGCGATGCAGGATCACTTGGAAGAGGAAGAGTAGGCACATTCTGAATAGCAACAGGTGAAGGCAAGGGGGCAGGCAAAGGGGCGACGGCTGGAAGAACAACAGGAAGAACAACAGGGAGGACCGGAGGAACTATGGGAGGGGGAAATACAACAGGAAGGGGCAAAGCGCCAGAAGGAGGAACATATGGAGGTGGCGCGGAGGCAATCGGGCCTTCGTTCATGCAAAAGTGTATTGATCAATTCGTCTGACGTATGAAAATCTTTTGAAGGGTAGATTTTCTGGATGCCTAATTGAAATGCCCTGTCTGTGTTCCTAACTGACTCCAATTGCTTATTTTGATCATATAGCCGTGCCTTTTCGACACTCGTCATATGTCGACGCATATGTTTCTCTCTACTCTTTTGTTGCTGCAACGCTTCTATTTTCCAACTGTGCAACGCATCAAATGCTGCAGGCCTAGCCTTCTTCTTTACTAATAAAGACTCTAAATATTCTATACGAGGGATTTCAAAACTACCATTGGTCGGCCACCGAAGATCAGAATTATGTCTGGTTTGTCTGTGCCAAATGTCATTAAATGCTATACTACCAAAGCCTTTCTTACAGTACATAGTACATGCCGGCGACCCCTCCTGTGGTGCGGGACGGCTATCTTCCAAAGATTGTCTGTCGCTGCGGAAAAATGCCCTAAAGCAGGCAGACAATTTCCCAGGCATATCAAAGTTCTGGTGTTACCTGGTTAAATAATTGTGCTCGCGAGTACAATGCTCCAAATTCAAATTTGTCAGGGTTAAATTAAGAATCAGGACACGATTCACCTGACCAAAGGACTGGGAGGCCCGATCGGGTTACTAAGGACAATGCAAAGGACCCACGTGTCTGGTGAATTTCGGCAAATTTACCCACCTCAAATATATGGACCCTCGTCAAGACGTCGTCTCGGGCTATAGCTCACCGTCCAGGGATCGGATCGTGCAGTTTCGTCGAGGAATTCACTTCTCGTTTTAGAGTGGTCGGTTCTGTTGACACCGTCCGATCCCGGTCCGATAGCCGAGCCAACCTTCAAAGAGACAAAGTCAATCTTGAGGGTCCTTATTCGGGCGCCATCTGTGGAATCAGAAAAAATACAATATTACGGCAGTTACACCGAGCAAAGGAAAATACACCGACACATGCTTATAAAGATTCCCAGAATCTTTATTACAAAACTGAACAGTATTCAACAAAGTACACAAATAGCTATTTGGCCGTCAATACATCACAGAGACCACCAGCAGGTCCAATATGAGCAGTGAGGGAATTTCCTAGCTGGACATCGGTGCTTTTATACAATTTGTAAAATGATGTCCAGCCCCCTTGCAGGTTAATCATGCACTGGGCGAGTGTCGCGCCAGGTTCACTTTCCTAATTTACATATCTCGTGCATGCGGTTTACTTTTCGATACATTTACTAACACACTCCATTATTCTTCAATTTAACATTTACACTCTTTATATATATTGCTTTAATACAGACCAAACAATGTTACGCATATTATATTCGGATAGCATTACTGTTCTTGTATACTTGTACTTTAACATTGCTAATTCAAGTAATCCCCTGCTCTGAGGTCAACAAAGGAGAAGGTCTACATGACCCTAACATGTAGCCTCAAGGCAGGTTGGACATTAATTTCCCTACAGAGGTTGGAGAGGTTAAGGCAAGAACAAGGACACACGAGACGGCCATTTTAGATTACAGGGTGACTTTGTACAAAAACCCCAAAATGGTGGTTTCTAACCCAAAATGGAGGCTTGATTCAAGATGGCGGCTTACATCAATTTCTAAGGTCAAGACCTTGCCGCAGAGAGTTATTCGCGTACAATTTTCAAGCAACTTGGCGTAGGCCAATATACATACAAATCGTTTGTAATAAGAGGCATAATTTAATATCCGGTTTGACAATAGGACTCTACTTGCAGTCTTGGCCCATAACGAGAATCTCTGCCGTGAACAATCTAGGACTACGGGTAATTTAAGGATGCCTCGCTACACTAAGGTATTTTCTAAAAGAAGTAAGCAATGGGTGATCAAACCAGTCTATGAGGAAATGGAGTTCGACTTTGTAAAAAGCCTTACTGTTGCTGTACTCGAGAAGCACAGATATGGAATTTTGAACATTTCTGTGCAGAGCACTGATGCATTTTTAATTGTAATATGATTGTCTTTTTGTAAATAAATGTTATTGTACAGTGTACATACAAAGTATACTAGCCCCAACTCCTCCCTTCACCATCCTGGGTGGCGAACAACCTGGGTGTCATCTTTGACTTCTCTCTCTATTCACCTCACATCACTGACCTTGTCAATATGTGTATGTATATATTTTTGTTGCTGTAATTAAGTTTCGCAATCTCATGTAAATACTGTGCACTGTTAACCGAGGGGAGGCTTGCGTATTGCAAATAATAAAACAAACAAACAATAAATCTCACTTTCAACTCAACTCCTCGGGTACGTTATACTTTCCCTGACCTTCCCTCAAAAAGTCAATGTCTCAATAGTTATGGTTCTCTAGGGCTGCAAAGCTCGCGGACAACGAGGACAAAATTGGGGGCCTCAGAACGCGCCAAGCGAGCCGTTGCAGATGTAAGAGAAGCCAGTTCGCATTTGCACATTGAGGCCTAGTACATAGATGGATTTGAAAATTCAAGTTCTCAAAGATGGCTTTACACGGGATGTTTCAAAGTAAGAATGTATGCTCATTTAGAGTGAAGGTCAGCGCCTTTGATTTTCAGCTGGTGGCCTGAAGAGGCCCACAACTCGCACTGGCAGTATAAGGTTCTATTGTTTTTTTACCTTGAGAGACAGGAACCATGCCGAAAGGACTTCATTTGAAGGAGGGGTGCAATAACGTAAAAGACGATAAGGCAGAAAATTCTGAAACTAGACCGAGTTTCATGTTAGTTCATTATACGAAAAATCGTTGTCAAGAGCTCAGTGGGATTTACGGACTGCATTACGCAGAGACACAATGGAAATTGCAAATATAATGTAAGTAACTCTTTAGACGCTTTTATACCGGAATGAAGAATTAATGAATGGATGAATGAATGAATGAAGAGCAAGTAAAACGTTTGTGGGATCGTCTTTGTACCGGGCGCATGGGCATGCAGGTCCACATTGCACACGCATGTAGACAAACAGTCGTTTCTCATTGTGTGTTAACCTCGATTTATTTAATTAGTTTTCGCATTGATTTTAGAGCCGAACATACTCCATTGCACTATCCTTGAAAGCAAATAGTTTCAGATCGGCCGTAATAAATAAAATGAATAATATTAATGAAGATCTGCTGGTGAGACTAATTATAATTTTTATGTTTTCAAAACAGGTATATCCTACCCTACTGCTACTGCCACCAGTTTCAGACCCCAGCAGATGGTTTTTTCAACCGCCAGCTGCAGCTTATTGTAAACAACTGCACCACTTTGACGATCTTATGGGACGATTGCCAAGGGCCCATATGCCCTTATGCGGTACTAGCGGCTGGAAGCAACATATCAACCTTTACGCTGGCCTAGTGCCTAGTTGATGGAACAGCCTTGCGGTTCACCGTGCGACCAAAGTGCTTCTTTTAACGAAAACCAACACCCTGTGTACCATAAAGGAACAGCGCGTGACTCACGATAAAACGGAACAGGATTTGCGGATGGAGAGAAAAGAAAAAAAATCACATTCCGATTTAATATGCCAGTTGCTGAATATTCTATAAACATTTAATGTTAAATAAATGTACTTTACCAAATGTACCGTGTTGCTGTTTGATTTGAAAGTACAGTTTCATATTCCAAATTGTGGCGCGCTGTGTTGTGAGTTGATCTGTGTTGGTTTCCGGGTTCTGTGTGAAGTCGCGTAGAAGACGACTGGGCGCGTTTGCCTACGCAGCACAGTAACGTCACGGAGAGAGGCGGGGAATATGAATGTTTTGATAATGTCTGGCTCAGGGGTGGGGGATATGATTTAGTGCCGCAAAAGCAGGTCGGACAGGGCCATGCGGCAAGTGATAGGATTATCACAAAATGGCGGCGCCCTACTGCCTGTTTTCGCGTGTGTTTAATGGACGAAAACTCGGGTAAGGTCCATAGGAATTTTTTCTAAAATCGAGCGACTTAGGCTTAAAAACACATGGCCGACCCGTAGGGCCAATAAAACATTTTGACTGAACCATTCCTTTAATATTGGTTACAGCTACACTGGTTTAGGGTTGAAGATTGTGTCATGTTTAAGTCCTTGCCACTCACCCATAAGTGTCTGTATGGTAAGGGCCCGGCTTACCTTAAGTCTAAACCTTAAGTCTAAAATTGTGGCTACACACCTACCCGTACATTAAGATCCAAGGCTCAAGGGCTCATTGTAGTGAACCCATACAAAAAAGCTAACGGTCTAGGCAGAGCCTTCCCCAACCGGATTGCTGTCAGTTGGAATAAACTGCCCCTGAACTTGAGACTAGAACCCAATCGCCTCAAATTCAGAAAGACATTGAAAACGTTCCTGTTCATATGAAAATAAGACTGTAGCATAGTAATTGTTCATCTTTGTCCTGGCCTGTCAAGTGTCTCGTCCATTACGTAAGTCAGCTAGCTCCTGTTTCTCTTTTTGTCTTTTTGTGGCGCCCTGATGCCCGCGGGCTTCCGGTGCCTAATAAATAAATAAATAACTCGGTTGAGCACTGTCTGATAAAGGAAATCGGCGTTCAATCACAGTCGTTATTTTGCTTTCTATGATTGTTCTAACATACCTGTCGTCAGTCGCTGCTCCTGCTGCTCCACCGAAGACCACGGCAGTCCACTTGCCCTTCCACTTTCCACTCCGCGTTCCGCAGAGGTATTGAGTGTAACTGCAAGCCGCTGCTGCTCAATGCTCCAGAACCACTCCACCAACAACAAACAGAGAAAAAAAGCTAAGACCACAGCAGACCACTTTCCGTTGCACTTTTCAAAAACACAAGCAAACTGACAAAGGCACCAAAAAACAGTACCTCCAAAAAGATGGCAATGGTGTTGGCGATCAGTCAACCTATCTAATTTTATCTCTATGGTCAAAAGTAATGGTTGTGAGGCTTCTGCAACCACTTTATTAGGGTTTTCCCATTCGCTGCGTGCTGCGGCTGATATAGTAGCCCCTTTATGGCTTATCAGACCTCGGAGACTTCCCTCAGAACACTGGTTCTCAGAGAACCTTAAGTCACTATGTCTTACTATGAGGCAGGCGGAACGCAAGTGGCGGATGACGCATGATCCAAGCCTCAGGCTATGCTAAAATTAATTTGCGGCAGCATATTCTGCAGCTATTTTGGTAGCAAAAAAAGCTTTTTTTGCCCAGAAAATTGAATCAGCGATCTGCCAACCCAAATCGCTTTTCTCGGTTGTGAGATCTCTTTCATTTACAGCTAGATTGACCCCCTCAGCTAGCCCCACTCAAGATTTTTGTGATCTATTTGCTCAATCTTTTATTAAAAAAATTGAGACGATACATACTAATATAGCGAAGGCTACTACAACAACTGTTCCTATTACTGGGATTCAAACACTTGCTCCTATGAGCCGGACAGTTTCAGATGGCTGGTCTTCCTTTCCGCTGTTTACTGAGTTAGATGTTCTCACCGCTATTCAGTGTATTAAGTCCGGGGCTCCTTCAAATGTTATTCCTCTTGCCGCCATGAAGGACATGTCCCCTGAGCTAGTGTGTGAGATTACGGGCGCGATTAATAACTCATGTCAGGCAGGCAATATCCCGTCTGAACTTAAGGCTGCCACAGTGATCCCTTTACTTAAGAAATCTTCGCTTGACCCTTTTGAAGGGAAGGTCCCATCACCCTCTCACTGGGCCTTGGCACCCCCGGATCAGGACAGACAGGCGTAAACACATCAGGACACTCAGGCTGTTTAGTAATCTGTTTATTCTTTTCAGCAGACCAGGACAAAGCATACAGCATACTGAAGAAAATTCTGCAACTCCCTCCCTAAAGAACACACTGCGACAGAAATCTGCAATATTATGAGAGCTATGCACCCTAAAAGTTGTCCGGGCGAACTCTTACCGTCAAAAATTATACTTGAACATAAGGACATCTTCACCCCCTTTCTCTGTCAGTTTGTAAACTCTTCTTTTCCCACAAGTCACATTCCCCCTTCTATAAAACACGTAGCTGTCACACCGCTGCTAAAAAAAGTTGACCTGGATCTTAATGATGCTGCCAATCTTAGGCCAATTACCAATACCCTCTTCTTCCTGGAACTTGTGGATAAAGTAGCAACGCTACAATTACAGACACATGTGTTAGAAAACGGTATCTTCCACACAAAAAAGTCAAGGTTCCGCAGTTTCCACGGCACCGAGAGTGCCTTATTGGATTTGCAGAGGTATATGTTATCCGGTTTGGAATCTAGCAAGTCGGGCTGCTGATGTTATTAGATTTATCAGCAGCTTTTGACTTGCTGGACCACGGGATTCTACTGCATCGGAAGTCCACTGTGGGGTTTCTGAGAAGAGGCAACGACCTGGCTTAAGTCGTTTCTTGAGGGGCGCAGCTCCCGAGTGCATTGGTGCGACAGCGCCTCTGGTGCCGAGATTACCATTTGTGGAGTTCCTCAGAGGGCTTGCCTTTCCCCTTTGCTTTTTAATATTTACATTATCCCATTATGTAGAGACCTTGACAATTCAGATCCTTTTTTCTGCAATTATGCAGATGATTTCCAGTTGGCTCTGGAGGTTAGTGGAGATCAGTGGCCCCCCTAGTTGCCCCCCTAGTTGCCCCCCTACCTAAGACGAGGAGTGACCATGTTCACCCCCTACATTTGTCTGTGCCCCCCTACTTTTGTCTTTGGACCGCTTCTGTGCCCCTCCTAAATTTGATTCCTGGTGACGCCACTGGTGGAGATCATAATAAAGATCAACAAACTTTGGATCAGGCCTACCTAATAGTGAAAGGCTGGATGACAACTAACTGGCTCTGCCTTAACGCCACAAAGATGGAACTTATGCTGTATGGTCCTAAACAGGTCAGAGAGAAGCTGGATCCTCTGTACAGTAGTTTCCTGGCTGACGGTAATCAGATACCAGTGGTACATAAGGACAAAGCTTTGAATACTTATCTGGAGGCCAATGTAGAAAATAATGCCCACGTAGAGGGAATTGTAAAAAGTACCAATTATCACCTGAAAGTGCTCCGCCAAGTAGCCCCTTTAGTTTCAGAGGAAAACCGCAAAAAACTGGTTCAAGCTGTAATCTTACCAAGAATGGACTATTGCAACACCCTCCTGGGTGGAGCCAAGAAGGTGGACCTTCAGACACTCCAGAAGATACAAAACTCTGCAGTACGAATTGTCTTTCAGATGAAGTGCTTTGAGCCGACATCAGCAGCAAGGAGGACTCTCCATTGGTTGCCAGTCTCGGCCAGAGTTCAGTTCAAGCTTTTAACCATTTGTCATAAATACGTTTATGGTGATGCACCCATTTATCTTAAGAACAAACTGAGATTATACATTCCCAGAAGGTCACTTCGTCCGGCTAAGAACTGCCTCCTGTAAATAGATCGCTTCAAAAGAGCTGGCTGAAACGGTCGCGCTTTTCATGTGCGGGCTGCACAGGCTTGGAATGCCTTGCCAGCTCCTCTGTGCAACACAGCAAATCTTCTGGTTTCAGGAAACAGTTGAATACATTTTTGTTTGCCTAAATCTTTTCTGCTACCTGGCTTAAATAGGGTTTCTTTCTTCTTTTATGGCACCTGGACACCTTTGGGCTTTGGCGCCCTATAAATAAAATAACATAACATAACATCCCCTAAGGCTTCAGCCGCTTATATACTATTTTAGAAGGCGAGGTGATGCAATGATCAATATACAACTCCCGATTGGCCTTAGTACTTGAAGACAACCCCTTTTTCAATCCCTGATTGGTTGCCTTAGCTGTCACGCAGAACAAGTTTAAACAGGTTCCACCTAGCTCATTCTACACCAGTGGACTTTCCATGAACTTCTATGAAAACATTATCCACTGACCTCATCATGTCTTTACACAAATCGACCCTTTTGTATGCTCAAGCATCCATTTTAGAGTTGCCTGACTTGTCTTAACAAAAATGGCCGACCAAATTACGACATGCCTGACCAACCTATTTTTGATCAGAACTTGGTACCTGCTCCGTTTCAGATATAGATTGTTTGATAATTTATCATAAACTTGTACTACTCAACATCTTCTCCTCTTTGCAAAACATTCTGACCCCACAAAATAGATCGCCTTAAAAGCGCTTTTCTAGAAGGCACTAAATTTCTGATCTTCGCAGTATTAGAGTCATTGATCAATCCGATAAGTTATCTACATTTGGTTTGAGGGGGGTGGGGTCTATCTCCTATACAGTCAGTTTGAGGGGATGGGGGGCTACCTCCTGTGCACTCTGGTGCCTTTGAACTATCATCCTATCTCACTACTACTGTTTCTTATGAAACTTCTTGAGTCACTAGTCTCTCCCATGTGTCATCCTATAGGAAATCGACGGGGCTTTTTGACCCTGCCCAATCTGGATTTAGGCCTGGTCGGGGGACATAGAGTGTCCTGGTCTCAGTTCTTGACGACATGGCCAGACTGGTTGATGCTGGAGGAGTTGGTGCCCTGATTTTATTAGACCTGTCAGCAGCATTTGACACCGTGGACCACCTCATCCTGCTTGACCGCCTGGCTTATGTTGGAATTTCAGACCAGGTGCACGCCTGGTTTACTTCATTCCTTACCGAGAGAACCTAGACTCTTTCACTTCCTCCATTTCTCTCTACTGTGTTCTCTCTTCTCTGTGGTGTCCCTCAAGGCTCTGCCTTGTCTCCTATTCTCTTCAATATTTACATCTGGCCTCTTGTGTGTCTCTTCCGCTCCTTCAGTGTCAGGTGCTATTCGTATGCCATCGACACTCATATCCTGATCCGTTTAGATCTTGATCAGGCTGAGGGGTCGTCGTGCCTGCGGCGGTGCCTGGTGTCCGTGGGAGACTGGATGAACCTCAACTGGATGAAGTTGAATGGAGACAAGACAGAGGTGCCAGTGGTGGGTTCTCCTCCTGATCCTTCACTTTGGGTGTCTTCCTTCTGGCCTTCTTCTTTGGGTCCCCTTCCTGTTCTGACCGAAAAGATTAGGAATTTGGGTGTAATAGTCTCTGCCTCACTTTCATGGAGTCACAAGTTGCCGCTGTCTGAAAAGCGGGGCCTTTTCAACTCAGAATTCTGAGGAAGGTACTTCCGCTGATAACTTCTCATTTACATCCTCTTGTAGTTGCTGCCCTTGCTTAGACTATTGTAACTCCCTTTATCCGTCTCAACCAAAGGGCTTAACACAGCGGCTTCAACGCTTGCAAAATATGGCTGCCCGGATTGCCACTGGCTCCCCTTATGGGTCCCATATATCTCCTGTGCTGCATTCTCTACACTGGTTGCCGGTTGCCCAGCGCATTGCCTTCAAGGCCCTCTGCTTGGTAAACTGTGCCCTGCATGCCCAATCTGCTGAAGACCTCTGCAATAAGTTTTCCTGTTACCTTCCTACGTTCTGCTACCACGGGCCTACTTGTTCCTTTAATTTCGACGGTCTCGCATTGGTGGCCGAGCTTTCTCCGTTTCCTCGGCTCGACTATGGAACAGCCTCCCGCTGATCTTGAAACAAAATTCAAATCACCTTACCTTTAGAAAGGCATTGAAAACGTATCTGTTTTAGGGCTGTGATTGTAGTCGAGGCGGTTCTCTCTGCTTTCAACGCCATCATGCCCTTCGGTGAACTAGCGCTTAATAAGTGAAAATAACATAACATAACAAAGTGATCAATCCAGGAGAAAGGATCGTTTTTAAAAATGTAACCCCAGGCTCTCTAACCGGGTCAAATCCAAACAAGGTCGTAGGCGATGGGGAGTGGAGGCAATTAAGGATAGGAGATCATGGCTATGAATTATACCAAGATGTTTGGTCGAATGTGGTCTATCGGGGGCATTGTGACAAATGTTAGATCCTCCCAAGATTACAAGGTTGGCACATTGTAAAGCTTGTGTGACTGGATATTCGTTCACGTCAACTAGCAAACTAGTACCTACCTGTTCCATGGGGGGTGATAACAGCATGCTTTTGAAGGAGAGGGATTGAGGTGGTGTAAGGTTAAAGGTGTGACAAAGTTCGATAAGCCTAGGCATTATGAGCTCAGTTTTACCCATTTTAAGGTTAAAAAAATGTGCAGGACTAAAAGTTGAAAAGGGACGGGCAATTATCAGTAAACCTATTCTACGTGATGAAAACAATATCAGGGTGAAATTACAGATAAGAACCGCAGTGGCGTTACTCGCTGCAGACATGGCATCAATGAAAGCAGATTGGAAGAGAGTATATGACCCGGCGAAGGTGGGGAGGTGGCGGCAGTGGTTATGAATGATCGATGAGGGTACTGGGTTTATGGTAAACGTTGAACGTCCTAATTTTATTCAATGTTCTAAGATTGGTTGGCCCTGTTTCATATTGAGAAAGAAAAGTTCCTTTGAGTAGGAAATCATTCTGGGTGAAAAGGGACGAGAAGAAAATAAAACCAAGGTTGTGATAAAAGCCAATGACCGGTTGTAGAAAGAAAGCTCAAAGACGTCAGTTTCAACATTTCAGAAGCAGCCCATGTAAAACGACACTAGGCAACTGACCAGGTCGAATGGAAACGGACTCCCACGCCAACTGCAGCAGGCCCAAAAAGATGCAAGCCTTTTCTGGCCTGCAGGTGCGACAAGATGACCCAATCACCAAGAGAAACAGGAATGCTGGAAAGTGTAGTTTGGGCAGGCGAGTCAGCACTTGCGAAAGCATGCACCTATGGGCCAAGAGACAAGTAGAAAGCGAAGGCTAAAAATGAGTTCAAAATAATTCTTTATTGTAACACAGTTCTCTTTGGTTCCAACTTTAAGAACACAGAGTTCCAATTTGATAACACCAAGTTCTTGAAATAAATTCTGTTCAGCGATTCAGAATATTTCCTTGCTTCATGGGTTTCAACAAAAGGTTGTTGTCAGGATGTTTCTGAACAAGATCGCAAAACCATTTGTTTGACAATATTAAAGATTTCAGCAGCAGTTCACATAACACTTGCTTCAATGTCATTAATTTGTCAAGATGATTCTGCATTAATCAAGAAAATACTTTAATGGTTCTTCAACTTCTTGAAGACTTTTAACCATACCACAGTACTTCAAAGGCTTCCACTTGGTACATTCACCTGCCAGGCTCATTAAGACAACGTTCTCTCCTCTGGTGTACTCTCCTGCCAGAACAGATCCAACTACTACAACAATCTCTGACCTGGTGTACTCTCCTGCCATGCCAGAGTAATCTACTACTTGTCAGTACTTCAGTGGTAAAGTTTGAACTCAAACAAAACAAATGAGCAATGTCCGTTTCTCCACGACTTCAAATATAAGAACCACTTCAAGGGAAACAAGAACCACACGGATTCTGTTTCTTACACCTGTGTTGTGGCCACATTCTCTGTAGGTTATGCTCATCTCCCTCTGCCACTCTTGCTTCTTCCCTTTTCCACTAACCAACTGCTGATAAGGGTTGTGTTTCAATTTCACACTATTTTGGCTTTGGCAATGTGGGTTTAAGTCCTCTCTCAGGACCGTCTTTTCATATGGGCAATCATTTTTGTAAACATTATTGAAAACGCCAAATGTCTTCTTTTGGCAATTATGGTTCTTTATAAATTGCTTTGGTATATTTCTCTTTTGGCTTTGGCAATGAGTGTTTATCTTTCTATCATAGATATTGCCCCTTTTCACTGCTGGCTCTTTGCATCCCCCACAATGCCACAATCACCCGCTCCTGATATGGCAATCAGATTCTTATGTCGCCACCTGTGCCCTTTTAAATCAGCTTGCTTGTTAACATAGTAATGTCCTTGTTTCTATCAGTTCTGTATTGAAAGGGGTTCTTTTTCACTCATTTCAGTTCACTTATTACGTTACTATAGTTGAGGTTCTTGGACTTGGCCAGCGGTTGTATATGAAGCGCTCCGGGGTAATTATCTACCAGTGAACTCCCTGGGTCTGGTGTGCGCATCATTCGCCTCGCTGCCTCCAGGTCCTCTGGTTCACTCTCCCCGCTCAGTCTGTGAATCTCTTCTCCACGGTCCTCATGCGGCTCGCATCTACCGTCAGCAGGGCTCTTCTGGCTCCAACAACATGTTGGTGCTCTCCTGCCCCAGTACCTGGAAAACAAGGGGGCACGTTTTCAAAAGGTGTGCTTTCTGCTGCGTGACCTCTGCGGCTGCATTCTTCAGAGGGAGTGGCGCCTCTCCCGGTGCTTCCTGCTGCGCCCACTCTGAAATTGCGATCTGGAGCAATTAGGACCTTCTCAAGACCGGCATCGACCTCACACGCCACCGTGGTCCTGGCGTTGCTGCTCCCACATGGCCTCTGCTCCTGCTGCTGCCATGTGGAGTTAGGAAAAGTATGCCACCTTCTACTGTTACTCGTTCCTATGGTCTGTAGCTGAGGGGGCTTTTTATGTCTCCCAGTCCTCCTCAGGTGTGACTCATTACTCCTGATTGACTGCAACCTGCAGTATTGTGCCTGTTGTGAGGGGACAGTAACGTGAGGCGGACAACTGCTTGTAGTTTTCTCAGTATTTGGCATTTTATTTCAATGGACAAATCCAAATAAAATCTAACTAAGCCTACTCCACCAGGGAATTCCCTGCCTAGTCTAGGATCTAAGTGAAAGTCTCCAAGCATGTGCAAAACTGGCCTTCACTTCAAATAATAAAAACAATCCAAACAAAGCATAAATAACATCCATAAAGGATTACCAAACAACCAGTGTATTGGATGACTTCTATCTGGCCTGGACAAATCTTCTTCCCCAGGAACGACCAAAGTCAATTTCTTCCAAAGAAAATAAAGTCTTAAATCAGTCATTGAAAAGTTCCACTTGTAATTGTAATTGTTTATTTATAGCGCGCTTATACACAGCTTTGTTTCCAAAGAAACGAAAGTTCACTTAAACAATAAATTCACTGGTAACAGTTCCTTCTTGGTTTGATGGATGACCTCTGTCCAGGATTGAATGCATAAAGTTCAAAACAAAAGTACCACTTCTGCTTTATCAACAATTCTTCTTCTGCAGCGTCTTGAATACAATTTGTCAGGATAATTCTTCTAATGATGTTGCTCTCTCCTTGGCAACTCCCTTCTACAAATGATACTGTGAGAGCAGGTGCCTCTGCCTCACAGTCCACTACTGCTTCCACTACATTCAAAGGGAAAATGTTCTGACAAAATAATAGAAAACCACATCTCTGCTGCTCCTGCTGCAAACGTACACTTTAAAATATGCTAGGAAACTTTAAACAAGACTCTTCGACCTCTGCTATAAGAAAGGGCAGCCTCTCTGCCTCTCCTTTCTGTCTTGTAGCTACCATAAAAATCTGTTTTGGCGTCTAGAAGACTTCTTTCTGCCAGCTTTAACCGTCTCAAGCTTCACAGATGAATTTTTTTAACAAGCACCTAACTCCCTTCCCCAACGTTACCCCAAAGCTGTATTGCCACTCTTCCAGCCTTGGATAACCTTCTCACCCTTGCATAGGAGGACTCTGGGTTGGTATCCGCTTCAACAACTTCAGAGCATCAGTGTTCAGATCTTAATTGAGCTGGTTCCCCTTTATGAACTGTCTACTGGCTTGGGTAATGCTTGTTCTGCTCGTGACTTCAATAACTTCTAGCAGTTTTCACATCTGAAATGAATTTTGGTATACGCAATTTCTCTTTGATGATAAACTTGAGCTTACAAACTTGCATTCCCTTTTATTCAGGGTGCATTCTACTTTAATAAAGATCAGGAAGCACAGTTCCTCATATGCAACCTTTCTGTGATGTGAAATATTCTTGTAACATTTGGGAAAGGCGATTACTACTTCTTGACCAATTACTGATAACAATCTCCCGCTTAATAGGAGATACGCGACAGCCCGGTAATGGTTTAAAGGTAACAATGGGAAAAGAAAGATTTTCTTCTTACGCATGCATTTTATCTTCTGCTGAAAACGTGTGATACAAATTCACTTTGTTACTGAAGACTTCCCACAATTGCGAACAACTTCACTCGCTCCAACTTATCCGCAAGTGTAAATTCAACTGGCTACAGTTACTGGCAAGATAATTCTTGTGCTTTGGGAGTACCGGGCTTCACTCACCGGCTCCAAAGTGACTGTGTTTGCAGGTGGCTTCCACTTCCCGACTTTCTTACTTCTGCTACAGGCTCTCTTGGGACCCACACCCCTCTGCAGCATGGGTGTCTAGGATCCGGCCTCAACAATGGAGAGTCTTCTTCTCTCTAGCGTCCCTTGGCTTGCTTCTACACACACAGGATTCGGGTAGCTACAGAACCTCAGCTCTGCATTAACAGCAATTAGGCAGACATGAAGAGACTGCTTGTTTCTCCCAGTCTGTTCTGATGCAGCCACAGCAAAGTAGGGTTTGTGAGCACAGGACCAACTCTCAGCCTACAGTTGAAATCTGCTCTTCCTTCGCTCCTGCGTCCCTTCTGTGGTCACACTTCCTAGTGATCTGTCAGCCTCGTGCTCGGCTTCTTCTTTTGCTACTACCGACGACCTTCCAGCTCATGCTCCAGCTTTCCTTCTACTGCTCCTTCCTGCAGCAGCCTTTTAATCCCCTCAGGTGAGTTAATTGGCTTCAGGTACCGGCCCTTAGAGATGATTGCCTGACCCTGCCACAGGCTGTTAGGCTTGTCTGCCTGTCCTTTAGCTGTACATGCCTCTTCATGCCTCTTCTTCGTCACAATCCCGGAGGGATTCTGGGACATGTAGTTTGTTCCAAGGAAATCAGGGTTTTCATCTTCCATGAGTTGGCATTAGAAGAGCAGGGTTATGGGGAAAGTTAAAAAGGGGTTCCTCGCAGTCTTCCTGGTCTGATTCCCCCCCCCCCCATGTGTTCCTCCCGCAGTACACCACACCCAGGGTCGGGATCGGAGAGCGCCTGCCTTGCCCTGGACACATGGGAAGGGTCCCAGAACAGGTTTCTGGGGAGAATCCCATTGGATTCTCCACTCTACAGTCCTCTTCTTCGTCACAGTACTTAGGGATTTATGGGACTTGTAGTCCATAATATAGAATTCTGCTATTTTTCATGAAAATATCATTATTGCATTCACTTTCCATCTTATACCTATTCTCCAAAGTAGTATGAGGATTACAAATATTATTTGACTTTACAGAAGGGTAGGTTTTTTTAGGAATAAGGTAACATTTAAAGACTCTTCTTCCTTACTTCGCTGGGACTCATAGGGGCGTTTATGTTTAGGAATGTCAGTGAATTTAAGAGGGTTTATCTGACTTTCAGAATATAACTGTTTGTGGTTATCTTCATCTCTATTCCGACAGTCAGTTTGGGTTAATAAAAACTCTCTCTGACAGCAAGCCATTACATATTCCGGCATTACAGATATTCCCCTCCTTGAGCCAGGCACATACTGCCTCTCATCCCACAAAGTCCTCTTATTTCTCTGGGTGATCCTCCTGGCTAACACCACCCCCATATTTAGGATCAGGAAGCATCTGCCTTTCCCAAGCCACGTGGGAGGAGGCTTCAGGTAGGGTTTTTGTGAGGACTGTGATACAGGCATGGTATCAAGAGAGACACAGACTCAAAAGTGTTTGTTTCAAAATCTTTATTTACTAAGGTTTGTGTAATGCCTGACTGGCTCTAACTCTAAAGGGATGGTTCCCTTAACTGATGTTTCTAAAGGCTGTCGATGCCAAATTATCCAAAATAAAAGTCCTTCTGTGTCTAAACCTATGCTTGTTCTCACCCTTTATAAAAATGTGATAGGAAGTCTTTCAAAAGAAAAATAGTGGTTCAACAGAAAATAGGAAACCAAGGTTGGATTCAGGTGGTCTTCTCACCAGGTTATTTAGTCAATGTCACAAAAATGTGTTCAATCAAAAAGGGCTGTCCGTAAGACCTTCTCCACGGAGACCTTGCAATATTCTCAAATACCTTCAGTGTCTTTGGATACCTTGGGGATCCCTTCCCCAACCTTCAACTTGTTCAAGTTCCATACACCACAAACGAAATATAACACAGTTCCCTTTGAAGCTCCTCAGGGTTCCTTTTCCCAAGCTTTTATCCTTTCAACACTACAAAACAATGAGTCTCCAACTTGGTTAGGCCGCTCAGGGATCCCTTCCTCAACCTCAGGCCCCTTTCAGTTTCCAACACAAATTCAGTTTTGTCAGGATGTACTTTGATTTCTTTGTTAGGCCCCTCAGGGTTCCCTTCCCCAAGCTTAGGCCCCTTTTTGGTTACAAATGCAAGTACAACTTGTCACGATGTACCTTTCCTTTTAAACACAGTTTGTTCATACACACTTCACTTGTGGGGCACAATCAGAGATTTTTGAAACCGCCTGGCTCTTTGCTCCTCCTAGGCGTGACCACTCCGATCTGTAACCAGTCTCTTTGTTCCTTGCTCTTCTTTTTAAACCTTTCATCTTCAGGTGCTTCCTGCACCCCTTCTTGTTTTCCTCGGCTCGTGCACACTTGCTGCTGTTCCTTATCTTCCTCAGTGCACTCTTGCACTTTCCTTTACTTTCTTATCGTGCCTCTTGTACACCCCACATCCTTTTGTTACACTGTGCACTATTGCATTTATCTGTTTCTTTCTCATGCTTCCTGCACACTTAATACACTGGGCCTCATTACACGGAAGGCGGTAGGGGATTACCGGCACTGGTAAGGGCACCGGTGCCGGTAATCCCCACCGCCCTACTACGAGGTCCCTCAGCGGGTCCCGTCCTTAATGTGTGGTCAGACCACACGTTAAGGACAGGACCCGCTGAGGGACTTCAGTTCAAATAACGGTACCGCAAATTGCGGTACCGTTATTTGCTCCTTCCCCATTCCCATTGAGCCCTATGGGGGCTCAAATGGGAATGGGGAATGGTTCCCGGAATGGGGACTTACCGGTCCCGCAAAGGTCAGAGTAGGCCGGTAAGTCCCTATTCCGGGAACGCGGCCTCCAACGGCGGTAAGGGGGTAGCCATGGCGCTAACAGCGCCATGGCTACCGCCTTCCGTGTAATGAGGCCCACTGTCTTTTCTTTACCATGAACGCTTTGCACTTCTCTTCATCGTACACGCTCTGCCCTCTTTAAACTCTTCACATTCCTTTCTTTTGCTTATTCTTTTCTTCTGCGCTGTTAGTGCCCATTTTCTTCCTTCTATTTCTCTTCATCTGTTCATTTCTTATGCTTTCTGCCTTCGCACACCTTTAAACTGCTCTGTACCACTTTAAAACAGTGTCCTTCTTCCGCTCTGCTTCAGTCAAACTCACGCTCCCGTGTGTGTGTCTCTCTCTCTCTCTTACCGGGTAGCGTCGCAGTGACAAGTGGTTCCTCTGGATGCACAGAGTTGAGGTTAGGGTCTCACCAACTACCCCTTAGATACCCTTGGGACCGGCACATGTCCCAAAGGAACAAGCATTTTCCCAAACACCACCAGCAGGATGCAGGCTGCCTTATTCTGGCTCCTTGGAGATACGGCTCCCTAGCCACGCTGTAGCCCCTCACAAACACCAGGCCAGCTTCTCAGCAAACTGTTCTCCTCCAGGCTTTTACTCCGGCTGCTCTCTGATCCTTGGCTTCTCGGGGCCTGACAGCATCCCCAGCTCGCTTTCTTTCTTGTGAAAAACCACACATTATATAGTTGAAACAACAGCCAAGTGGAGTCAGGTGTGAGTTCTCATTATTAAATGCCTGACCCTATTAGTGGGACAACTTGAGTTCTTTCTTCAGTAGGTTTGCCTTACTTTCCCCATGTTGTTTTTAAGGGTAATCTGTACTACTCCTAGCTGCCTCATCCTCGTCTCAGTATTTGTTGGAAATGGGGAGGGGAAGATGGGGTGAGATTGAAAATACCCCAAGAAGGCTGATGGAGAGTGTGTTGGGGCATTACTGAGGCTGGGGGAATACCATGTCGTGCCCATGGGAATCCTCCTCCCAATCCCTCATGACTCTCCAGTCAGGTGATCCTCCCTCGCTTGTCTGCCGCCATGGTCAGATTCCAAAAGCAATGCCTCTTCCCTGGCCTCCTGAATGGAAGATCCCAAGAGAGTAGGTGGGAGAATACCATTAGGTTTCTCACACATCTCTGCAGGATTCATCACAATACCCAACCCCTTAATGGCCTATTGTCATCGAATGGTTCCCCCTGGTAGAGGAAATCAAGAAACCTTTTCTTTACAATTTTCTAGTCAGACCCCCACCTCTGACCCAAACTCCCACACAACTCACACATAGCACCTTTTGTCTCCAATATGTCTGTATGTAAAATACCTGAGAAAAAACAGTTGAGGGTTAAAAGCCCAATGACATCCATGGACTCCAACTCCCATAATCACTCTGGTACTGAGACAAGGAGAAGGAGGAGGGAGTTTGTGCAAAGATACAGAAGCTCGAAGTATGACATGCATGCTATTTGTTCTTCAAAACCTCCAGTATGCAGGACATTTAGAGATGGAAAACACACTGACAAGACGAGCAGCGCAGGAGAGGTTGGTGAACTCCAGGAGGAGGTTTGCGAACACCAGGTGCACAGAGAAGGCTACTGGGACAGAAGCAAAGAGGCCGCAGATGGGCAGGAAAAGCCAGGGTGATGCTGGAAGCCACGCAAGAGCTCCTGGTTGTTGTTCTGCTTGAGAAAGCAGCGTTTGTCAGTCCGATCTGGGAAGGAAAGCCAGCGTGCAACCGTGGAGCTGCTCAGAACGCTGCTGACTCCAGAGTGGAAAGCAGGCAAAGCAGCAATTCCACAAAGGCGCAAGCAGTCGTAAATGGAGGCCACCAGTGAGTCTACCCAAAGCAGCTGGGGACCCTAGGGTGTTCCGACAAGTACACCAGCAAGTATTTGATGAATATGAAATATAATACTGAAAATAGCAGAAGGTTGTTTGAACGCAGTCAAGGCGAAGTGCAAATCCAACATCCAATAAGAAGAATGTTTGAATGCAGTCAAGGCAAAGTACAAATTCAACACCCGATAAGAAGAATGTTTGTATGCATACAAGACACAGTACAAAAGCAAACCCCAATTCAGTATAGATGCATAAGATGCTAGTGTGGGGAAGAAGTTTGAACAAGTGTTACCATAGGAAAATATAGCATGTACCTTATGGTATAGGCCATTGTGGTATACACAAGGAACAGTGAATTGATTAAGAGAATTCCTGGCAGGCGAGTACACCAGGCAGCTGAAATATATAAAGGATCCTGGCAGGGGGGTTAACAATGTGATCTGAAAAGAACTATAGAAGAAATCCTGGCAGGTGAGTATACCAGGTGGTTGAAATTGAATGAAGATTCCTGGCATGGGTGTACACCAGGGGATCCAGTGATTCCCTCGAATACAAATGCAAAAGCATTGAATGCAAAAGCTTAGAAAAATGCATTTTTATTTTAGGTAAAGTTTTTTTTTAAATGGGTTTTAAGGGGTAAAAAAGGGTGGTTAGGGGGGACCCCCCCATAAAATAAATGAAACAAAAAATGCATTTTTTCAATGCATTTTTTTTCGAGGCTTTTGCATTCAATGCTTTGGATGTCGAGGCTATCACTAGGAACCACACCAGGCAATCTGCAAAGTTAAAAGTAAACAGGAACGTTGTGAGTCCAGTGATGACGCAAAGGAAGTATTAATTAAAGTGAAACTTTTGCAATCCTACTCAAGAATCCAGGGGAAGGTGATCCCCCTCTGTATCCAAAGGTCTCTTCCTTGGAGAAATGTTTTTGTTGGATACATTATTACGCTTTTGGTTTTGAACACTTTTGCTAACATCAAGGTAAAGACATTTTCTCACACCACTGTGTTTTTTTAAGGAGAGGGTCAGGATAGGACATTTTGGACACAAGGATGGCTTTTCAGTTACCGACTTTCTGACATAGACTGATCCTTAGTTTTGATATATAGGTAGGGAAATTCCTCTTTAGAATAGGGCTAGTTATTTTTTTAATAAAATGTCTTTGTTTGAAAACACAACTACCTTTTGTCTGTTGTCATTGCTGAATATTTACAACTCCTCAAGATGGAAAACGTGTCCGTGGTCAGATATATGTTATGTTATGTTATGTTATTTTGCATTTATATAGCGCCTTATACACCATTGGTATGGTCTGAATGCGCTGGTAGGTTGA
Source organism: Ambystoma mexicanum (assembly GCF_040938575.1). Taxonomy (NCBI): domain Eukaryota; kingdom Metazoa; phylum Chordata; class Amphibia; order Caudata; family Ambystomatidae; genus Ambystoma; species Ambystoma mexicanum. The sequence goes on along the minus strand of NC_090926.1, from coordinate 1,055,040,235 downwards.
ACGCCCTTGGGAACCGAAGTTCAGGTCAGTAGAGAGAGTAGAGAGAGTCAAGGTGCCTGTGAGCACCGGGTATGTGTGCAGCTGGTGCGGTATTCATGTAATAGCTGCTTTTTAGCGGTAGGTGTGGTGGTTGAGAGATCAGTAGTATGTGTTCGTTCTGGCAGGATTTATCCAGACCGAATGTGGCTGCGTCAGGCCTGAGGAGAACGCCTGGCTGGGGGGTGTGTAACCAGCAGTGTTTACTTAGAATGATGTGGAGTGAGCGGCGGATGTTGGTATGAGAACAGTTATACCGAATCGTGTCATAGTATCTCTGTGTTCTAGTTGAGTGGTGGAGTAGAGAAGATAGTAAGCGTGGTGGTGAGATATGATGGGTTATATGCTCTTTCAAACGTTCCCTGCATTCCAAACCATACTATGTACGTCACGCATCATGCATTCATCTGTTTTGCTCACTCACCCGCTCTACGCCCTCGTCCGTTTTATGTCCTCACACGCACTATGCATTCATAGTATGATGGGTTATATGCTCTTTCAAACGTTCCCTGCATTCCAAACCATACTATGTACGTCACGCCTCATGCATTCATCTGTTTTGCTCACTCACCCGCTCTACGCACTCGTCCGTTTTATGTCCTCACACGCACTATGCATTCACCCCCTCTGCTCACTCACCCCCTCTGCTCACTCACCCCCTCTATGCACTCACCCTCTCTGCGCACTCACCCCCTCTACGCACTCTCACCTCCTCTATGCACTCACCCCCTGTACACCCTCACCTCCTCTACGCCCTCAACCCCTCTACGCCCTCACCCCCTCTACGCACTCATCCCCTCCACGCACTCATCCCCTCCACGCACTCATCCCCTCCATGCACTCATCCCTTTCAGGTACTCATCTCTTCCACGCGTTCATCCCCTCCACGCACTCATCCCCTCCACGCACTCATCCCTTCCAAGCATTCATCCCTTCCACGCATTCATCCCTTCCACGCACTCATCCCTTCCACACAGAGAGGGCACACTTCTAAATGGACTTTTCACAGAGAGGCTATTGGGCACACTTCGAAATGGACTTTTCACTTAGATGCTATTGGGCACACTTCTAAATGGACTTTTCACAGAGAGGCTATTGGGTACACTTCTAAATTCAACTTTCACAGAGAAGCTATTGGGCATACTTTTAAAAGCCCTTTTCACAGAGAGGCTATTGGGCACACTTCTAACTGCACTTTCCTCAGAGAGGCTATTGGGCACACTTCTAACTGCACTTTCCACAGAGTGGCTATTGGGCACACTTCTAAATGCAACTTCTAAATGCACTTCTAAATTCTACTTTCACCGAGAGGCTATTGGGCACACTACTAAATTCAACTTTTCACAGAGAGGCTATTGGGCACACTTCTAAGTTCAACTTTCACACCGAGGCTATTGGGCACACTACTAAATTCAACTTTTTGCAGAGAGCCTATTGGGCACACTTTTAGATTCAGCTTCTAAATGCACTTCTAAATTCAACTTTCACAGAGAGGCTATTGCGCACACTACTAAATTCAACTTTTCGCAGAGAGCCTATTGGGCACACTTTTAGATTCAGCTTCTAAATGCACTTCTAAATTCTACTTTCCCCGAGAGGCTATTGGGCACACTACTAAATTCAACTTTTCGCAGAGAGCCTATTGGGCACACTTTTAGATTCAGCTTCTCAAGACTAGTCTCTTCAATTAATGTGCCTGTTCTCTGTTTCGCTACCTTGGACCTATGTATCTGTAACTCTGCTTGTATACTCTAAGATCTCCTCTGGGGTGGCTTTTTTGTAACCCTTAATCAAGCCTTCTTAAGCACCACTTATCAGCGCCTCTATGCCTCAGGGCTGCAGTGCGCTTTACAAATGTAAAAAATAAAAAAAAAAAAATAATAAATAAATGCACTTCTAAATTCAACTTTCACAGAGAGGCTATTGGGCACACTTCTGAATGCACTTTCCACAGAGAGACTATTGGGTACATTTCTAAATTCAGCTTTCAGAGAGGCTATTGGGCGCACTTCTAAATGCACTTTTCACAGCGAGGCTATTGGGCACACTTCTAAATGCACTTTTCACAGAGAGGCTATTGGGCACACTTCTAAATTCAACTTCTAAATGCACTTCTAAATTCAACTTTCACAGAGAGGCAATTGGGCATACTTCTAAATTCAACTTCTAAATGCACTTCTAGATTCAACTTTCGCAGAGAGTCTATTGGGCACACTTCTAAATTCAAATTTCACATAAAAGATGTTGGGAACACTTCTCGATTCAACTTTCACAGAGATGCTATTGGGTACACTTCTAAATTCGACTTCTAAATGCACTTCTAAATTCAGCTTTCACAGCGAGGCTATTGGGAACACTTCTAGATTCAACTTCCACCTAGAAGCTATTGGGTAAATACAATTTTCACAGGAGGGTATTGGGCATACTTCTAAATACAGCTTTCACAGAGAGGCTATTGGGCACACTTCTAGATTTAACTTTCACAGAGAGGCTATTGGGTCACTTCTAAATTCAACTTTCCATGAGCGGCTATTGGGTACTCTTCTAAATGCAATTTTCACAGGAGGCTATTGGGCACACTTCTAAATACAGCTTTGAGAGGCTATGGGGCATACTTCTAAATTCAATTTTCAATGAGGGGCTATTGGGGACACTTCTAAATTCACAGAGTGGTTATTGGGCACACTTCAAATTCAACTTTCCATAAACGGCTATTGGGCGCACTTCTAAATTCACAGAGAAGCTATTGGGCAGAACTTCTAAGTGCTATTTGGTACACTTCTAAATGCAATTGGGCACATTTCTAAATGCAACTTTCTTCAGAGAGGCTATTGGTCACAACTTCTAAATGCAATTGGGGACACTTCTAAATTCAATTTTCCTCAGAGAGACTATTGGGCACAACTTCTAAATGCAATTGGTTACTCTTCTAAATGCAATTGGGCACACTTCTAACTGCAACTTTTCTCTGAGAGGCTATTGGGCACAGCTTCTAAATGCAATTGGGTACACTTCTAAATGCAATTGGGCACACTTCTAAATGCAACTTTTCTCAGAGAGACAATTGGGCACAACTTCTGAATGCAATTGGGGATATTTCTAAATTCAGCTTTTCTCAGAGAGACTGTTGGGCACAACATCTAAATGCAACTTTTCTGAGAGAGACTATTGGGCACAAACTTCTAAATGCAACTTTTCTCAGAGAGGCTATTGGGCCCAACTTCTAAATGCATCTTTTCTCAGAGAGGCTATTGGGCACAACTTCTAAATGCGATTGGCTAAACTTCTAAATGCAACTTTTCTCCGAGAGGCTATTGGGCACAACTTCTAAATGCAATTCGGGACACTTCTAAATGCAGTTGGGCACACTTCTAATGCAATTGGGAACACTTCTAAATTCAACTTTTCTCAGAGTGATTATTTGGCACAACTTCTAAATGCAAATGGGGACATTTCTAAATTCAACTTTTCTCGGAGAGACTATTGGGTGCAACTTCTAAATGCGACTTTTCTCAGAGAGGCTATTGGGCACAACTTGTAAATGCAACTTTCTCAGAGAGGCTATTGGGCACAACTTCTAACTGCAACTTTGCTCAGGGAGACTATTGGGCGCAGCTTCAAATGCAATTTTCTCAGAGAGGCTATTGGGCACAGCTTCTAACTGGAACTTTGCTCAGGGAGACTATTGGGCACAGCTTCAAATGCAATTTTCTCAGAGAGGCTATTGGGCACAGCTTCTAAGGGCAACTTTTCTCAGAGAGGCTATTGGGCACAACTTCTAAATGCGATTGGGTACACTTCTAAATGCAATTGGGCACACTTCTAAATGCAACTTCTCTCAGAGAGATTATTGGGTACCACTTCTAAATGCAATTGGGGACACATCAAAATTCAACTTTTCTCAGAGAGACTATTGGACACAACTTCTGAATCTGAATGCAACTTTTCTCAGAGAGGCTATTGGGCACAATTTCTAAATGCAACTTTTCTCAGAGAGGCTGTTGGGCACAACCTCTAAATGCAACTTTTCTCAGAGAGGCTATTGGGCACAACTTCTAACTGCAACTTTTCTCAGGGAGACTATTGGGTACAGATTCAAATGCAATTGTCTCAGAGAGACTATTGGGCAAAACTTCTAAATGTGATTGGGTACACTTCTAAATGCAATTGGGCACACTTCTAAATGCAACTTTTCTCAGAGAGGCTATTGGGCACAATTTCTAAATACAATTTTTCTCAGAGAGGCTGTTGGGCACAACTTCTAAATGCAACTTTTCTCAGAGAGACTATTGGGCACAAACTTCTAAATGCAACTTTTCTCAGAGAGGCTATTGGGCACAACTTCTAAATGCAACTTTTCTCAGAGAGGCTATTGGGCACAACTTCTAAATGCGATTGGGTAAACTTCTAAATGCAACTTTTCTCAGAGAGGCTATTGGGCACAAACTGTAAATTTGATTGGGTAAACTTCTAAATGCAATTGGGGACACTTCTAGATTCAACTTTTCTCAGAGAGACTATTGGGCACAACTTCTAAATGCAATTGGGGACACTTCTAAATGCAGTTGGGCACACTTCTAATGCAATTGGGAACACTTCTAAATTCAACTTTTCTCAGAGAGATTATTGGGCACAACTTCTAAATGCAAATGGCGACATTTCTAAATTCAACTTTTCTCGGAGAGACTATTGGGCGCAACTTCTAAATGCAACTTTTCTCAGAGAGGCTATTGGGCACAAATTCTAACTGCAACTTTTCTCAGGGAGACTATTGGGCACAGCTTCAAATGCAATTTTCTCAGAGAGGCTATTGGGCACAACTTCTAAATACGATTGGGTACACTTCTAAATGCAATTGGGCACACTTCTAAATGCAACTTTTCTCAGGGAGACTATTGGGCACAGCTTCAAATGCAATTTTCTCAGAGAGGCTATTGAGCACAGCTTCTAAGTGCAACTTTTCTCAGAGAGACTATTGGACACAACTTCTGAATGCAACTTTTCTCAGAGAGGCTATTGGGCACAATTTCTAAATGCAACTTTTCTCAGAGAGGCTGTTGGGCACAACTTCTAAATGCAACTTTTCGCAGAGAGGCTATTGGGCACAACTTCTAACTGCAACTTTTCTCAGGGAGACTATTGGGCACAGCTTCAAATGCAATTTTTTTCTCAGAGAGGCTATTGGGCACAACTTCTAAATGCAACTTTTCTCAGAGAGGCTATTGGGCACAACTTCTAAATGCGATTGGGTACACTTCTAAATGCAATTGGGCACACTTCTAAATGCAACTTTTCTCAGAGAGACTATTGGGTACAACTTCTAAATGCAATTGGGGACACTTCTAAATGCAGTTGGGCACACTTCTAATGCAATTGGGAACACTTCTAAATTCAACTTTTCTCAGAGAAATTATTGGGCACAACTTCTAAATGCAAATGGGGACATTTCTAAATTCAACTTTTCTCGGAGAGACTATTGGGCGCAACTTCTAAATGCAACTTTTCTCAGAGAGGCTATTGGGCACAACTTGTAAATGCAACTTTCTCAGAGAGGCTATTGGGCACAACTTCTAAATGCAACTTTTCTCAGGGAGACTATTGGGCACAGCTTCAAATCCAATTTTCTCAGAGAGGCTATTGGGCACAGCTTCTAAGTGCAACTTTTCTCAGAGAGGCTATTGAGCACAACTTCTAAATGTGATTGGGTACACTTCTAAATGCAATTGGGCACACTTCTAAATGCAACTTTTCTCAGAGAGACTATTGGGCACAACGTCTGAATGCAATTGGGGACACTTCAAAATTCAACTTTTCTCAGAGAGTCTATTGGACACAACTTCTGAATGCAACTTTTCTCAGAGAGGCTATTGGGCACAATTTCTAAATGCAACTTTTCTCAGAGAGGCTGTTGGGCACAACTTCTAAATGCAACTTTTCTCAGAGAGGCTATTGGGTACAACTTCTAACTGCAACTTTTCTCAGGGAGACTATTGGGCACAGCTTCAAATGCAATTTTCTCAGAGAGGCTATTGGACACAACTTCTAAATGCAACTTTTCTCAGAGAGGCTATTGGGCACAACTTCTAAATGCGATTGGGTACACTTCTAAATGCAATTGGGCACACTTCTTCTAAATGCAACTTTTCTCAGAGAGACTATTTGGTACAACTTCTAAATGCAATTGGGGACACTTCTAAATGCAGTTGGGCACAGTTCTAATGCAATTGGGAACACTTCTAAATTCAACTTTTCTCAGAGGAATTATTGGGCACAACTTCTAAATGCAAATGGGGACATTTCTAAATTCAACTTTTCTCGGAGAGACTATTGGGCGCAACTTCTAAATGCAACTTTTCTCAGAGAGGCTATTGGGCACAACTTGTAAATGCAACTTTCTCAGAGAGGCTATTGGGCACAACTTCTAAATGCAACTTTCTCGGAGAGGCTATTGGGCACAACTTCTAACTGCAACTTTTCTCAGGGAGACTATTGGGCACAGCTTCAAATGCAATTTCTCAGAGAGGCTAATGGGCGCAGCTTCTAAGTGCAACTTTTCTCAGAGAGGCTATTGGGCACAACTTCTAAATGCGATTGGGTACACTTCTAAATGCAATTGGGCACACTTCTAAATGCAACTTTTCTCAGAGAGACTATTGGGCACAACTTCTAAATGCAATTGGGGACACTTCAAAATTCAACTTTTCTCAGAGAGTCTATTGGACACAACTTCTGAATGCAACTTTTCTCAGAGAGGCTATTGGGCACAATTTCTAAATGCAACTTTTCTCAGAGAGGCTGTTGGGCACAACTTCTAAATGCAACTTTTCTCAGAGAGGCTATTGGGTACAACGTATAACTGCAACTTTTCTCAGGGAGACTATTGGGCACAGCTTCAAATGCAATTTTCTCAGAGAGGCTATTGGGCACAACTTCTAAATGCAACTTTTTTCAGAGAGGCTATTGGGCACAACTTCTAAATGCGATTGGGTACACTTCTAAATGCAATTGGGCACACTTCTAAATGCATCTTTTCTCAGAGAGACTATTGGGCACAACTTCTGAATGCAATTGGGGATATTTCTAAATTCAGCTTTTCTCAGAGAGACTATTGGGCACAACTTCTAAATGCAACTTTTCTCAGAGAGACTTTTGGGCACAACATCTAAATGCAACTTTTCTCAGAGAGGCTATTGGGCACAATTTCTAAATGCAACTTTTCTCAGAGAGGCTGTTGGGCACAACTTCTAAATGCAACTTTTCTCAGAGAGACTATTGGGCACAAACTTCTAAATGCAACTTTTCTCAGAGAGGCTATTGGGCACAACTTCTAAATGCAACTTTTCTCAGAGAGGCTATTGGGCACAACTTCTAAATGCGATTGGGTAAACTTCTAAATGCAACTTTTCTCAGAGAGGCTATTGGGCACAACTTGTAAATTTGATTGGGTAAACTTCTAAATGCAATTGGGGACACTTCTAGATTCAACTTTTCTCAGAGAGACTATTGGGCACAACTTCTAAATGCAATTGGGGACACTTCTAAATGCATTTGGGCACATTTCTAATGCAATTGGGAACACTTCTAAATTCAACTTTTCTCAGAGAGATTATTGGGCACAACTTCTAAATGCAAATGGGGACATTTCTAAATTCAACTTTTCTCGAAGAGACTATTTGGTGTAACTTCTAATTGCAACTTTTCTCAGAGAGGCTATTGGGCACAACTTCTAAATGCAACTTTCTCAGAGAGGCTATTGGGCACAACTTCTAACTGCAACTTTTCTCAGGGAGACTATTGGGCACAGCTTCAAATGCAATTTTCTCAGAGAGGCTATTGGGCACAGCTTCTAAGTGCAACTTTTCTCACAAAGGCTATTGGGCACAACTTCTAAATGCGATTGGGTACACTTCTAAATGCAATTGGGCACACTTCTAAATGCAACTTTACTCAGAGAGACTATTGGGCACAACTTCTAAATGCAATTGGGGACACTTCAAAATTCAACTTTTCTCAGAGAGACTATTGGGCACAACTTCTGAATGCCACTTTTCTCAGAGAGACTATTGGGTACAACTTCTTAATGCAACTTTTCTCAGAGAGGCTATTGGGCACACCTTCTAAATGCAACTTTCACAGAGAGGCTATTGGGAACAATTCTAAATGCATTTTTCAGAGAGAGGCTATTGGGCACACTTCTAAATGCTTTCACAGAGAGGCTATTGGGCACACTTCTAGATTCGCAGAGAGGCTATTGGGAACAATTCTAAATGCAACTTTCACAGAGAGGCTATTGGGCACACTTCTAGATTTGCAGAGAGGCTATTGGGAACAATTCTAAATGCAACTTTCACAGAGCGGCTATTTGGCACACTTCTAAATTAGTAGAGAGGCTATTGGGTACATTTCTAAATGCAACTTTCACCGAGAGGCTATTGGGCACACTTCTAGATTTGCAGAGAGGCTATTGGGAGCAATTCTAAATGCAACTTTCACAGAGAGGCTATTGGGCACACTTCTAAATTAGCAGAGGCTATTGGGAGCAATTCTCAATGCAACTTTCACAGAGAGGTTATTGGGCACACTTCTAAATGCAACTTTCATAAAGAGGTTATTGGGCACACTTCTAAATGCAACTTTCATGGAGAGGCTATTGGGCACAGTTCTAAATTCACAGAGAGGCTATTGGGCACAATTCTAAATGCTTTCACAGAGCGGCTATTGGGCAGAATTCTAAGTGCAACTTTCACAGAGAGGTTATTGGGCACACTTCTAAATGCAACTTTCACAGAGAGGCTATTGGGCACACTTCTAAATTCACAGAGAGGCTATTGGGAACAATTCTAAATGCTTTCACAGAGCGGCTATTGGGCAGACTTCTAAGTGCAACTTTCACAGAGAGGCTATTGGGCACACTTCTAAATGCAACTTTCACAGAGGGGCTATTGGGCACAGCTTCTAAATGCAATTGGGTACACTTCTAAATGCAATTGGGCACACTTCTAACTGCAACTTTCCTCATAGAGGCTATTGGGCACAACTTCTAAATGTGATTGGGTAAACTTCTAAATGCAATTGGGCACACTTCTAGATGCAGCTTTTCTTGGAGAGGCTATTGAGCACAACTTCTAAATGTGATTGGGTACACTTCTAAATGCAATTGGGCACACTTCTAAATGCAACTTTTCTCAGAGAGACTATTGGGCACAACTTCTGAATGCAATTGGGGATATTTCTAAATTCAGCTTTTCTCAGAGAGACTATTGGGCACAACTTCTAAATGCAACTTTTCTCAGAGAGGCTATTGGGCACAACTTCTAAATGCAACTTTTCTCAGAGAGACTATTGGGCACAAACTTCTAAATGCAACTTTTCTCAGAGAGGCTATTGGGCACAACTTCTAAATGCAACTTTTCTCAGAGAGGCTATTGGGCACAACTTGTAAATTTGATTGGGTAAACTTCTAAATGCAATTGGGGACACTTCTAGATTCAACTTTTCTCAGAGAGATTATTGGGCACAACTTCTAAATGCGCTAGTCGCTAGACCCAGGGAACACGATCCAAGTAACCAATCAGGGCAGGTGGGTGGGTCGGGAGGCGGGAGGGAGGAAAGGCACCAGGAAATGGGTAATGCGAGGGTTGGGAGGGGAATCAGGCTACGTGGGTGCGGGGAGGGTGTTCAAAATACAGAAAAGTTACACAAAAGGCCCTCAGAGCAGCACAAAGGATTCACACTCACCAGTTCAGGCGCACGGGTCAACCGGGCGGAACAAGATCCAGAATGCTAGCGGAGCTAGCAAAGGATTTTTGACATTTATACCTACAAAGGAAGGTAAAGGTAATGGCGTAATACCTACCGGGGCTGCAGAACAAAGTAGCATAATGGAATTCGAGGTATCTGAGGGATGCCAGTGACTGGCACCTGGACCCCAAGGTTTTCAATGAACTGATGTCCAGATGGGGTGCCTGTTTGACAGACCTATTTGCATTGAGGTTGAATAAACAACTGCCTCGTTTCTTCAGTTGAAGACCGGACCCTGAGGCAGAGGCGACAGATGTGTTCCTCTAGTCCTGGTGGCCGGACAAGAATATGCGTTTCCACAGTTCACAATGATTCCGAGGACTCTAGCACAGGTGAGAAGGCAAAGAGTATCTCTGGTATTGGTAACACCAGACTGGAATGGCCAATCATGGTTCCTGAGCCTGTTGGAGATGGCATGTGACAAGCCAATCTCTCTACTGAGGTGGTAGACAATTATGCTGGGGCCATCGGGTGAGCGCCAACATGTGGTGATCTCAGGCAACCTGAACTTAATAGGGTGGGTAATTTCCAGGGATCCTGGGTTATGCCGGGTCTTTCAGGAGAAGCTGAACACATCATTGAGGAGTCGTGGGCTCCCGGGACTAGGAAAATGTACAAATCAGCGTGGACACAGTGGCATAGCTGGTATCTGGAGAGGAACATGCATCCCACTGTAACAGAAGAGGTTCACGTGGGTAATTTCCTGACGCAATTGGTGGCACAAGGGAAAGCCTATAGGCCGATTAATACAGCGCACTCTGCGATATCAGCGGGGCACCCGCGAATCGAGGTCAGACCATTTGTTGCACATCGCTTTGTATGTAGGCTGTTGAGAGGAATACAGATTTTAAAGCCACCTACACCTAAGTACACACGGCTATGGGATGTGAACGAAGTGTTAAAGCTTTTTAGAGGTTGGCCGCACAATGCAGATCTTTCAAGGAAAGCCCTATCGGCCAATGTGACAATGCTGCTATGTCTAGTATCTTGCAAAAGAGTCTTGGACTGTCTCGGGGAGGACAAATACTGGTTTAAGGACAGTGTCCTATGTATCATTCCCGATTAGCCAAAACTTTGTCCGGTCAGATGTCTGGCTGCTTACGACGCCATGACAGAGCACCTTAGGCCCGCTGGAGATTCCCAACTCCACATAGCGTTACGTAAACCTTATATGGTGGTAACACTAGCTACCCTGGCGAGATGGTGTATGCAACAAGTGGACATTGAAGTACAAATCTACGGTGCACACTCAGTGAGGGGGGCAATGGCCTCTAAAGCGTACAGTGTAGGTGCTCAGCTAGAGAATATTCTGAAGGCATCCGACTTGTTGAATGAGTCGACTTTTAAACTTTTTTATTTTAGAGCAATTGAACAGATTTCGACGTTGGTAGTAAGTAGGCTTTGAACAAGCCAAATCCGAGCCTCCGGTCTGGACATAGAATTCAGATTTTCAACACTGTTATAGAAAGTTATAATTCTATTAAAGACGTGTAAGCGAAGGATTATCCCACCCTTGCAATCGTCAATACAGTCGTAATTGTATGTACTGACTGTTGATTATTATGATTTACTGTAATGTGGTGATATTTTGGTAGGATGGCCCCCCAGTGAAGGTCCCTGCTTAAGACATGTTTGTATTGTAGGTGCGGATGCAGAGAATAAGCCAGCCGGTTCAATGAAGGGCGAGATAAAGTGGAACTTGAAGTTGGGGTTGACCGGTTGGGGGGCAGGAGTTAAAGAATCAAGGAGCAGAGAAAGAAAGAAGAGGAAGTAGCAGGGGTGTCAGAGGATAAAGGCATGAAGATGTGTTGGATTGGTTACTGGGAGTTACGTGTCAATGGACACCAATCATTCAGAGACTACCAAAAGACTCAACTACCATGGGATTTGTAGTATTTCGTTTGGTTTTGGTTATCATTGTTATAGTATGACAATGCTGCTCGAGAAGTAAAGAATGGAGTTTAGCATAATCCTTCACCTCCATGTCTTTAATAGAATTATGGCTTTCTATAACGTCAGTGTTGAAAATCTGAATTCTTAGTGGAACAAGCTCTTAAAAACACATTAAAGATGGTGGTTTCTTTTTTCAGAGAGTAAATGTGAAATATTTAACAGCAATCCATGGTTTGTGGGAAATGTTTTGTTTTGGTGAAGATTTTCATGGCTGCTAACTTGTCCTTTTTTGGCCTTCAAATGGAGCTGTGTAGGATTTCAATCTAGAGTAACCCTTTCATCTCCCCGAAATGATTGGGGAAAAAACCTCTCCCATGTTTAGTTAAGGTCTCTTTAGGAATGCAAACCTGAGAGAAACTGAGTTCTAGATATTTAAGAATATGTCTGGGGATGTTAACTCTCAGTGAAAATACATCAGGAAATCTGATTATTATATCTGCAATAACCAGGATATATCAATGTTCAGTTCCGTGGTTCGAGGGGGTATCATCATTTCCATGCCAATGCGAGAAAATAGAACATCAATAATGGGTAAGGGTTGCAGTGGGGTATTTGGCATGTTCACTGGGGACGTTTACTGGCAAACAGAGCAGATCGTGCAGCTCTTTTAGGTGGTCAAAAAAACAGCCTGTGAAACCAGTGCAGTACATGATCCTGTGTTTTAGCTACCACCCTGATGACTCACAGAGAGGTGAGTGTGCCATTTCCATGGGAGTGTGTTTGAAGGCCTTAGGTACCACCAACTGGAATTGGGTCTCTGCATCTGGGACAGCCTGTTTGAAAGTTGCCTTCAAGGTGTAGGCATTTCTCTGAGTGCTAGCAGAGTTAGAAGACTCCTGCAACTTCTGTACCATTTCCGTTTCTGTCTTTTGGGTGGAGCCACAGTTTGTCTTCCCTATCCTAGCATTCATGCCAACACTACAGATTTTCCATATATTTGTTACAGAAAGTCATGATTCTATTAAAGACTTGGAGGCGAAGGATTATGCTTTTACTTCTCTTTACTTACTCGAGCAGCATCAGTTTCATCAACAAACATGAACAACAAACAACCAAAACTACAAATCCCAACAAAAAGCATCACATTTGTAGTCTGTTTTTCATAGGCTGTTCTCGTCACGTGACTTCAAACTCCAATCACGCCTCTCCTATCCTCTATAATACGATCTGTCCCCATAGTCCTTCCTCTTTCTTTAGCTGAACAAATTCAAACTTGCGCCCCAACCGGTAGACGACTTAACTCTCCCTTCTTTCCTTCTCAAGGCGTCGTTTTCTGCTCCGTCCCTGAAACAAAAATAAACCATTACCAATCTCATTATGAACGGGTGGCCAATCGCATAACAATAACATTACGAAATCCAATACAAGATCACATTATTTTCCATATATAATATTTACACATTTTTATTGTAGCGATTGAAATTGGGTGGAATAATCTTTCGTCTCTGAGTCTTTAACAGAATCATGACTTTCTGTAACAAATGTATGGAAAATCTGTATTCTATGTCAAGACTCGGAGGCTCAGATTATGCTCGTTTAAAGCTTACTTACCACCAACGACGCTACTTGTTCTACCGGTCTAAAATAAAAATTCTTAAACGTCTCCTCATTAGACCAGTCTGCCGCCTTCAAAATATCTTGCAGGTGGACTCCTGCCATAAAAGCAGACGATGCCATAGCACCCCATACCACCACATCTATACCTGCCTCTGCCATACACCACCATACCCATCTAGACAAGGTGGCTGCTGCTACCGCTTTAAAAGGTTTCCTAATAGCTATCAGCAACTGATATTCCCCATTAGGTCTCACCCTATTCGCTCTTTCTTCATACACTTTCAGGCATCTAACTGGACACAATTTAGGTTTCCCCGGAAAGGCCATGTACTCAACCAATTTAATGTTCGTCTTTGTTCTCTTCTCTACATAAAATACTACTCCAACCAGAGAAAATGATTTCCTATTTACCTCTATAGCTTTCACATCAGACACTCTCTTACATGAAATCAAACACAACAGAGTAGTTAACATAGCCCACAGTGCTTTCCTGGACAAATACTCATTATCTGGCCAAGCCTCAAACATCTTCAATACCACACTCACATCCCACAAATGAGAATATTTAGGTGTGGGTGGTCTCATACATCCGATTCCTTTCTTGAGCATACATACTAAAGGGTGTTCGCCTACCGGCTTACTCTCAATGTACACATGACCTGCCGATATCGCTGAGCTATAATTATTAATGGTAGTGTAAGCCTGCGCCTGCGCCGCTTGTGCTACTAAAGAATTCACTATGTGAATTACATCTGTTCGTACGGGATCAACCTTTCTCGCCATACACCAATCACTCCATTTACTCCATGCCACTCTATAGGCCTTCCCTGTAGCCAGGGCCCATGATTCTCTAATAAATTCTTGAGCTGTCCCTGAAAGTCCTGGCTTAGACCAATTTTCCCTGCAATCGCCCAAGCTATGAGGCTCAAGTTCCCTGACCTCACCAGCCGGTGAGTCTCTCCTGCTGGGTTTAACAATATATCCTCTCTGTCTGGTAACTGAATTGGAGCCTCGTAAGACAACTCCAGAAGATACGGAAACCAAGCCTGACCTCTCCAGTCTGGTGTTATTAAAATCACTATAGCTTTTTGTCACCTGACTTGCACCACTGTGCGTGCCATCAAGGCGAACGGAGGGAAAACGTATTCTCTTGCTGGTCCCCAAACCTGGAGAAATGCATCTGTCGCTATCGCTCCCGGATCCGGTCTCCAGCTGTAAAATCTGGAGATCTTCCTGTTCAGCCTGGACGCGAACAGATCTGTCTGACACGGACCCCTGCGACGCATTATCTCCTGAAATACCAAGTCGTCCAGCTGCCAATCGTGGGTGTCCCTCAAGTATCTCGAATTCCAATCTGCTACCAGATTGAGATCCCCTGGCAGATGCTCCGCTCTCACGCTTATTCCCTTTTGGAGACATATCTGCCAAAACTCTTTGGCCATCTCCGTCAGCCTCTTCGATCTCGTTCCGTCCAGTCGATTTATATATCTGACTGCCGAAACATTGTCCATTTTCAATAGAATGGCGGCTTCCACTCCTTCCCGGGCCCAACACCGAATGGCGAAGGATCCCGCTAGAAGCTCCAGGAAATTGATGCCGAGTCCCAGCTCCTTGCTCGACCATCTCCCTCCTGTCGATTGGGCTCCACATCTGGCTCCCCATCCCCATCGACTGGCGTCCGACTCTATCACCAGGTCCGGGGATGAGCCAAATATCGCCCTGCCATTCCATGCCTCCATGTGATAGTACCACCATTCCAGTTCCAATCTCGCTTCCTGCAATATCACCACTTTCTGTTCATAAGATAAACCTCTCCTGAGATGCTCTATCTTCAGCCTCTGCAATGCTCTGTAATGCGGAGGCCCTGGGAATATCGGCTGAATTGAAGATGACAGGCGGCCTACCAGTCTCGCTATTTCCCTCAATGAAATCTCTCGCTTCGTCATCATACTCTTGATCTCCTTCTTTACTGAATTCACCTTGTCTAATGGAAGCTTGAGAATACCCTTTGTTGTTTCTACGCTGAATCCCAGGAATGTCATCTCCTGCACTGGCTATAGTTCTGACTTCTCCCAGTTTATCAAAAACCCCAGTTGTTGCAGCAAAACAGTGGTTATCCGAACCTGTTCTACTAGAATCTCCTTGTCCTGACACATCAGACAGATATCGTCCAGATAAATGATCATCCTGATCCCCTGCTCTCTCAGATATCTTACCACAGGTCTCAATAGGTTGGTGAAACACCATGGCGCTGACGCCAACCCAAATGGAAGACATTTGAACTCCCACTTCTGTCCCTTCCATACAAACTGTAATAGCCTTCTCTGATCTGCCTGAATCGGAATCGTTAAGTATGCATCTCCCAGATCTATCCTTGCCAACCAATCTCCCTTCTGGAGGACATCTCTTAAAAGATGAATCCCTTCCATCTTGAAGTGCCTGTACACTAGGAAGTAATTCAAACCTTTCAGGTTTATCACCGGTCTTACCTTGTTTTTCCTTTTCACTAAAAACAGATTGCTTACGAAACCTCCCAGACCTTCTGAGGCTGGGCCTATTGCGTTCTTTACCCTGAGGAACTCTATTTCCTTGTCTAGAAGCTCCTCGTCTTCTCTGCTGAACCTTATTTGTGTTACACTTCAGACTTCCCCGCCGGCATCCTTGCAGAATACAACTTCTTTACAGGCTCCTCTATGGTCCAGGTACAAGCTACCATGGCGTCTGTACAAACGTCGACGCACTCCAGGTCACCTGACACGTCTTGTACGTGGAAGACGTACAGCAAGCCACGCCCCTCTTACGACTATAAAACCACCGTCTTCCAAGGGGCTCGTTGCTGCTAATTAGCGTTACCAGCTACACGCGGTTTCATCCGTTTCCTCTTCGTGTCTCCCTACACAAATCCTTATCTGAACTCCTGGTTTTGACCTTTTGCCTGAATTTTGGATTGCTTCATCTCCTCCCTTATTCTTGTTGTGATCATCTGGTTGTTGGACTCGGAACGCTACTGGATACGGCTCTCTTCTGTGTCTTGCGGTTCTTTCCTGGTTGCCGCTCTGCACATCAATTTGCTGTCTTCATCCGGATCATCTCAACAGCTACTCAACTATACTCGTGTACTCAGGTACATATCTATTGTCTTCCATGGATATTGTCTTCTGTTGGATTCTGTGACATTGAGTGACTTTCCTGTGAGATTGCTCTTTAGTGCATATGAACGCTCTCCTGAACTGCACCAACCCGGCATTAGTGCGTCCCTCGTGCCGTTCGGGGTTACTTACCTATACTAACTTCCCTGTTTGTTATTTTCTCCTGTCGTTGTCTTCGGAATCCTGGACTCCTCTTACTCCATTTATCTTTACTCAGGTCAGTTGTTATCAATTCTATAGTTAAAGTGGGAACCGATACTGATTTAGTTCAATTCCACTCATTTGTGTTATTCTTTGTAGATTATCCCGGGGAAACGCAACTCCACTCCAATATCTATATAGGTAGTTGTCCAATCATTTCAACTGTTCTAATCACCTGTATAATATCAACCCTGTCTAATTTCTTGATATTCTTTTTGCAGCATTGGTATTGGCGGTGTGTGTTCTCCCCGCTCTTTTATTCAATTGACATCTCTGTCTGTTCTAACTGAAACAGCAGAGAGGTACATTGTGGAAAAGAGCCCCTCTTTGAGGAAGCCTGAGTCTTGTACTCAGGGGAGCTGGGATGGAAGGCTGAATTCGGAATCCTATACCACCAACATCTCCAAGGTCATTTTCTCCGCATCTTCGGCCTATTCGGAGTGGTGAGTAACAGAATTAGCAGCCTTAAAAATGTCCAGTGATGCTTTGAATCAAATCGTGCAAATGGTCACAGATCTACGTACCGACTTGACCAATGCACAAGAAGCACTGCGCCAACATATGGACGCCATTCAGTCTTTGGTTACCACACCAGCGTCACAGATGGCTGGTGCCGGAGCTACAGCATCCGGTTCAGGGTTTCCACCTCCACAGCAGGAACCAAATCCGATCATGCTTACAACCCAGTTCTCGCTAGCTCCTCCTGAACGCTTCCTAGGTGACCCTAAACAATACTGAACCTTCATCAATCAATGCAAATTGCATTTTCTGTGTCGCCCTGCCTCATTTCCCACATATACAACCAAAGCGGCTTTTGTTTTGTCTCATTTGGGAGGCACTACAGCCGCATGGGCTAATCTGTTGTTGGAATCTAATAGTGATGTTCTTTACAATTGTGATGCCCTTCTTGCTATGATGAGTAAAGTATTTGATACACATTATACTACTCAAGCTACTGATCTGGAACTCTTAAAACATCGACAAGGAAACAATTCTTTATTAGTTTATTTGGCACGATTCAATCAGTTGGCAGCAGAGACTGACTGGCCTGAAGAAAAGAAGACAGCTGTCTTCTATCAAGGCCTCTCAGATGAACTAAAGGACATCCTCTCCACTGTTCCTGTAGTTCCCGCGGCATTCGGGGAACTGCTAGATTTAGTCCTGCAGATTGATGCTCGTAAGTCTGAAAGATGCGGCGAAAAGAAAACAGCATTGTTCAGCACGGTTTCAGCAGAGGCCTCATCTTCGTCATCTCCTGCGCCTGAACCTATGCAGATTGGGGTGGTTAGGGGACCGCTTACCCCTGCTCAACGAGAATATCGTTGATCACACAATCTCTGCATGTATTGTGGGGCCTCTGATCACTTGTTACCTGAGTGTACCAAAAAACCTAAAAGGAAGGCGGGAAACGCCAAATCCCGACAGTAGACAGAGTGCCTATGTCGGGAAACTCTCCCTTGGACTCTACATTACAGAATCCGAGTCATTTAGTTCGCCTACCTGTTACATTTTCTTTAGATCATGGTGTTTCATTCCAGACTACAGCTGTGATCGATTCAGGTGCAACAGGTAATTATGTTGATCAATGTTTTGCCACCATGTCAAGAATACCACTAGTTCGCAAAACTATACCTGAAACAGTGAATGCAGTGGATGGTTCGCTTCTTGTCTCAGGAATGGTAACTCACCAAACAGTTCCACTCCATATGAGTACTGATGAAGGCCATACGGAAGACATATCATTTGATATCATTAAAGCACCAGCTTACAAAGTCATTCTGGGCATTCCATGGTTGAAACTTCATAATCCTGCCATCGACTGGTCGACATCTCAGATTCAGTTCCCTTCCAATATGTGCAATACTTGATGTACTACATTACTTGGTATTACCCATGATAGTCCAGTCAGGGCGCTAGTTTCACCTACTATGCATATCGGAGCTGTCTCTAAAAACATATCCTCTGTGATACCTTCGCAATATGCAGATTATACAGATGTTTTTGACAAAGGGATGGCGGAGACTCTACCCCCACATAGAGCTTATGATTGTCCAATAGACCTAATTCCGGGAGTAAAAATACCATCCGGCAGAGTGTACTCCCTCACTCTCAAAGAAGACGAAGTTCTTAAGGATTACATAGACAAGGCTTTGACCATGGGATTTATTCGTTCTTCCAAATCACCTATTTTATCACCACTTTTCTTTGTCCCTAAGAGGGAAGGGGATCTACGTCCTTGTATAGATTATCGTGCTTTGAATGCAGCAACCATTAAAAACCAGTATCCTCTTCCTCTGATTTCTGTCCTTCTTGATCAATTGGTTTCTTCCAAAATATTCACTAAGCTTGATCTCAGAGGAGCTTACAATCTTGTCCGCATGAGAGAGGGGGACGAATGGAAGACCGCATTTAAAACACGTTACGGTCTATTTGAATATCTTGTCATGCCGTTTGGGTTATGTAATGCCCCGGCCACCTTTCAAGCTTTCATGAACGATCTGTTTTACGACATTCTTGATCAATTTGTTGTTGTCTACCTGGATGACATTTTGATTTACTCTCAAAACCAGGAAGACCACGAAAAACATGTCAAGACAGTACTCCAATGTCTGAGAGAACATAGATTGTTCGTTAAAGCCGGAAAGTGCATATTTCATGCCTCAGAGGTGGAATTTCTGGGATATGACCTTACTAACAATGGTGTGCGCATGAGTCAATCCAAAATTAGTGCGATCCTGGAATGGCCTGTGCCCAATTCAGTCAAATCATTACAATCATTCCTGGGATTTGCAAACTTTTATAGACGCTTCATCAATGGGTTTTCTGAAATATCTGCACCACTTACCTCTCTGACAAGTGCCAAAGTACCATTTGTATGGTCTTCAGAAGCTCAGAGATCCTTTGATCAATTAAAATCAGCCTTCACCTCCGCTCCTGTCCTCAAACATCCTGATCCCGAGCTTCCTTTTTTTGTTGAAGCTGATGCTTCAGGTTATGCCATTGGGGCGGTATTGTCTCAAACCTGTCCGCATTCGGGAGAGATTCATCCTGTTGTCTATTTCTCTCGTAAATTGACAGCTTACGAAAAGAATTATTCCATCACAGAACGCGAACTTTTAGCCATCAGAGATGCATTCTTGGAATGGAGGCATCATCTTTTGGCGGCCAAACACCTTGTAACTGTATACTCTGATCACCGCAGTCTGTTAGCCTTCAAATCTATGAAATGTCTTACGGCTAGACAGGCGCGGTGGCATTTATTCTTTTCACAATACCAATTTGTTATTACATACAGTCCTGCTAAAGCTCAAGTTCTGGCTGATACTCTCTCGCGCTTACATGCGGATGGTCAGTCTCAACAGATCGAAGCTCTTCCTCTTCTACCAAACAAGGTTGTTTGTGGTTGTTCGGTTCAGCCCTCTTTGCGTTCAATCATCCTTGATTGGGTTTCAAAACATCCAAAAGAGATCATTGACCTCAATCTGGAAGTCATTCAGGGTATGCCATTCATTCAAGGGCGCGTCTATATACCCTCAGGTCAAGCTAGAGATTTAGCTCTTCAGTGGTCTCACGATTCCTTGATTGCTGCACATCCAGGAAGTCAAAAGACTCTTGAAGCCTTACGGCGTTGGGCTTGGTGGCCTTCTATGGTTCGTGATGTAAAGGATTACATATTGACTTGTTCCATATGCACTCAGTGTAAAACTTCTAGAGCCAAACCAGTTGGATTGTTACAACCTCTTCCTGTGCCGTACAAACCTTGGCAGATGCTGTCTATGGATTTCATTGTGGAACTTCCTGACGTTCAGGGCTATGACACTATTTGGGTAATTGTTGATTACTTCACTAAATACGCACTGTTCATACCTTGTTCTGGTTTGCCTGCAGCTCCAGAATTGGCGAAACTGTTCTTGATGAATGTGTTTCGTTTCTTTGGTTTACCCTCGGTTATTGTTTCCGATCGTGGCACGCAATTTACGTCACGATTCTGGAAGGCTCTTACAGCTTCTTTGGGTATTGAGGACAGGTATTCCTCGGCTTACCATCCTCAAACGAATGGGCAAACTGAGAGAACTAATGCTACCATCGAACAGTATCTACGCTGTTTATGCCTTCAGTACCAACAGTCTTGGTTTACTTCTTTATCTTATGCAGAATTTGCATATAACAACTCTATGCATACATCAACTGGAGTATCTCCCTTTTTTGCCCTGTATGGTGGTCATCCTAGGGCACTTGCACTTGATCCGGTATTTCCGGCCATTAATCCTGCAGCAAAGGATTGCATTAGAGATCTCGATAAGATTCATCGGGATGTACGCTGCCATTTACTCCGAGCCCAAGATCGTGCCAAGAAGTATGCCGATGTGCATAGATCACCTGCTCCAGTCGATCGCAGTGGCATGAAGGTGTGGTTATCGTCCCGCAATTTGCGAATTGCGGGTAAACGCTCGCTTCTGCCCAAATTTGTGGGACCCTATGTCATTACTGATGTCATCAATCCTGTGGCAGTTAAGCTTTCTCTGCCGCGATCATGGCGAATACATCCAGTCTTTCATGTCTCCTTGATTAAGCCTTTCATCCTTGGGACCCGTCTGCCTACTCGTCCTTCGCCGATCTTGGTGGATGGTGAGGAGGAATATGAGGTCTCGCGTATCCTGGATTGCAGGGTGTCTAGGGGTATGTTGTTCTACCTCGTGGATTGGAAGGGGTATGGGCCTGAGGACCGTACTTGGGAGCCACTCTCCAATTTGCGTTGTCCGGTTCTTCTGAGGAGCTTCCATTCCGCCAGGGGGTTGCCGGTGTCTTTGGGGGACGATGCTGTTACACTTCAGACTTCCCCGCCGGCATCCTTGCAGAATACAACTTCTTTACAGGCTCCTCTATGGTCCAGGTACAAGCTACAATGGCGTCTGTACAAACGTCGACGCACTCCAGGTCACCTGACACGTCTTGTACGTGGAAGACGTACAGCAAGCCACGCCCCTCTTACGACTATAAAACCACTGTCTTCCAAGGGGCTCGTTGCTGCTAATTAGCGTTACCAGCTACACGCGGTTTCATCCGTTTCCTCTGCGTGTCTCCCTACACGAATCCTTATCTGAACTCCTGGTTTTGACCTTTTGCCTGAATTTTGGATTGCTTCGTCTCCTCCCTTATTCTTGTCGTGATCGTCTGGTTGTTGGACTCGGAACGCTACTGGATACGGCTCTCTTCTGTGTCTTGCGGTTCTTTCCTGGTTGCCGCTCTGCACATCAATTTGCTGTCTTCATCCGGATCATCTCAACAGCTACTCAACTATACTCGTGTACTCAGGTACATATCTATTGTCTTCCATGGATATTGTCTTCTGTTGGATTCTGGGACATTGAGTGACTTTCCTGTGAGATTGCTCTTTAGTATATATGAACGCTCTCCTGAACTGCATCAACCCGGCTCTAGTGCGTCCATCGTGCCGTTCGGGGTTACTTACCTATACTAACTTCCCTGTTTGTTATTTTCTCCTGTCGTTGTCTTCAGAATCCTGGACTCCTCTTACTCCATTTATCTTTACTCAGGTCAGTTGTTATCAATTCTATAGTTAAAGTGGGAACCGATACTGATTTAGTTCAATTCCACTCATTTGTGTTATTCTTTGTAGATTATCCCGGGGAAATGCAACTCCACTCCAATATCTATATAGGTAGTTGTTCAATCATTTCAACTGTTCTAATCACCTGTATAATATCAACCCTGTCTAATATCTTGATATTCTTTTTTCAGCATTGGTATTGGCGGTGTGTGTTCTCCCCGCTCTTTTATTCAATTGACATCTCTGTCTATTCTAACTGAAACACCAGAGAGGTACATTGTGGAAAAGAGCCCCTCTTTGAGGAAGCCTGAGTCTTGTACTCAGGGGAGCTGGGATGGAAGGCTGAATTCGGAATCCTATACCACCAACATCTCCAAGGTCATTTTCTCCGCATCTTCGGCCTATTCGGAGTGGTGAGTAACAATTTGCCTCAGCAACACCACCTGATATGGTTCTTGCCAGAATTCCAACTGAAAACCTTGCAGTCTGCCTTACCCATGCATCTGAGTACAACTCCTCCCATTTTTCTACATGCAGCTTCACTCTCCCTCCTCCCAGAGGAATACTCACAACCAACCTTTCTGCCGATCTTACTTCTCTCACCTGTTATTGCTCCTCCAACCTCTACCCCTACCTCTTCCCCTAGAAGGGAAGAAGGGGTTGGATCTTCGATCTTCTTGTTTCCAATTAGCTCTGTCTCTATAGGAGCCGCTATACTGGCCACGGCTGGACGAACAGCCCTTTCCTCCTCCGGCCCTGTCAAAAACCTTTCGGCCAAATATTTTCTTCAAAGAAGATTGGGCTCTATCCATTGAGACATATGTACTGGCGAACTTCGCCATGTCCTTAATAAACAGGTCCCCAAACAGCTTGCCCTTTGCTGGCTGCCATCGCCTGTTCTGATGTCGCCATCTCACCCAGACTGGTGACCAGTTTCATTAGGATGGACCTCCTCCTCTCTGTGGCTAACGCCGTATTAGTGTTACCCAACAGACTGAGGGTCCTCTGAGCCCAACCAGCTACAATGTCCGGAACCATGGGCTCCTTCTTAGCTTTTGCCTCTTCCGCCAGCTGCCAGATTCTTGTAATCGACCCCAACATGTCCAGCAATTTATCCTGGCAGGACCTCCAGGACCTGTCAATGCCCTTCTTCACGTCCCTGCCATATCTGCCCAGGAACCTGAGGATCCTGTCATTGATCTCAGGGGTCTCAGCAACCCTGTCCGGAACCCTCGGTCTCGGGCACTCCGCTTTCAGTTTGGATCTTGCTTGCTTGCTCAGCGGCGCCCTCAACCGTCTCCTGATATACTCCGCAATTTTCTCCGGAGGGTCCCACTCATTGGACTTTGGATGCACAAGGTCGTCAGGATCAAACTCGTCTCTGAGAGGGTCCTCCTCTTCCCTCCTGCCTCTTTTACTTTTAGGCTACCATTCATCCTCTTCTGGGGAGGTCTGAGGTTCTGATGAAGTGAATTCCTCAGATCTTGAACTGCTCCTGCAGTACTCATCACCCGACTCGCTTGAGCTTGTGACTCGCCTCTCACAAGACCTCGCCTTCCTTTTCCCTGAGCTGGATCTGCGGGGTGAACCTGGGGGGTCTGGGCGCTTCGGTCCCTGCGGGTTTTATGTTTACTTCCCCCTTTTCTTTTGTGTGCCTTGCCTTGCGACAAGGCAGCCAGGCCTCGCAAAATGCCCCTCTCTCCACTGGGCTTCTCGGCACTCTCCATTCTTTGGACTGCTTCACTCATATGCAGGTCGCTGCCGTGGGGTCCTTCAGATTCCTCTGAGTAATCACTCATGTTAGTAGTGCCTTAATAAATGTATTTGCAGTTTGCTTGGGCTGCCCCCGTCAAAAAATATATATTATAGTGTAGCTTAGCGAGTCTCGGTATCAGCAGTTTTGCCTGGGACTGAGCCTGTCAATGTGATATTGCACAATCTCCTAATGCCACCTCCCCAGCAGGCAGAACAATGAGGGGTCTATTCCACTTTACCTGGGCTGGACCCAGCTGTATGGCATCAGAGCTCTTTTCAGCCTGCGGTACCACCTTCCGTCACTAGATGGGGCCTACAGCTTCTTCAGCAGAGCTGCTCGCTCTTCACACCCAAAATACAGCTTTATAATGCTGTTGCTCAATAGAATGCCCGGATCAGGCAATCCAATCCTCTCTGTATGCGCACCGAAGCTGCCACTCCTAAACTCTAAGTTTGCAATGGCGCCTGAACCCAAAGAGTCCTGTTGCGCTGTTGCGAACTTCCGTTGTTGTAGTGCCTCCTAACAAGGCGAAATGACGCCGGAACAGAAGTCACGTCGTGCCCCCTTACTGCGGATATGCTCCGCCGACTAATGCTAGCGCGCCGCATTTCCTAAGCACTGTAGATGCGCCCGCACGCACATATGACCATAAACATTAATCAAAATACACATGAAATTCACAATAGATAAAATTAAGTACTTATCTCAGCTGCTCGAGCAGCAAAGAAAGAGGAAGGACTATGGGGACAGATCGTATTATAGAGGATAGGAGAAGCGTGATTGGAGTTTGAAGTCATGTGACCAGACCAACCTATGAAAAACGGACTACAAATGTGATGGTTTTTGTTGGGATTTGTAGTTTTGGTTGTTTGTTTTTCAGGTTCGTTGATGAAACTGATGCTGCTCGAGTAAGTAAAGAGAAGTAAGAGCATAATCTGAGTCTCCGAGTCTTGACATAGAATCCCAATTTGGATTGGAGACTCCTAATTTTTTCACAAAAAATGTGCCTATTTTTTACTCTCCCTCCTAAAATATTTGTAACCACAATTCAATCCAATGGGAACATCCAGTTCTCCCGATTTCTGTTACAAAATCTCCTTCCCAGTTGTGGCAAAGGTTGGCATGTATGTCCCAGTGGGAGGTAATTCAGAGACCTTCAATAAATCTGGACTTGAGGACCATGGCTGCAGGTTTTTGAGCTTGCTTGTGCTGGATGCTACCGAAATGAGCCCTACTTGAAACTAAAAGGCGCCAGACATCAGGCATAGCTCTCAACTCACATGCTTTTGGTGGGTGTCACCCGCCCTGTAAAGGGCTGACTCACCCGCCAAGCCTCCTGCTCGCCCATTAATTCCAATGGGCGTCTCACCCGCCAAAAACAAAATCGGGTGATTTCACCCACCTTTGCAACAGAAATGGTTGAGAGCTATGCATCAGGTGTGGTGTCCATCCTTGTATCAGAGATGAAAAAGGTGGAGCAGTCTTGAAAAAATCTTCTTGCTGATTATTAGTAGGGTATTTATTTAGCGCGAACCTAGCTTCGGGAAGCAACTGAGCTCTTTATAATCATAGAGGGAAGAACATGGTGAGGGTAGCAAAGAAACACATGTGCAGGGGGTTGCCCTTTTGGACATCTGCAGAACTGCAACCTGGGTCTGCCGCAATATGTTTATTAGATAAAACCAATTGAATGTGGAGGGTCCTGAAAAACTGTGGAGGTGGGTGCCATGCTAGTTCTGCAATTGACTAATTTTCTCTTTGCTCCTTCTTCGGAATTCACAATAAAATGGTGACTGAGACGTTGAGCATTGAACAGTGAGTCAGTGTGGTTATTCTGCATAGGCCCCTTGGCCACTGGCCTAGCTTTGGTACGTCTCAAATGTAAGTACTGGGACGAGGGCGAGGGAAGTGGATTTAATGTGTTGATTGCTTACCGGTAATCTTCATTACTCGTTGTCCCACTCTTCCTCGTCCCAGTTGGTATGTCCCTCCTCTCCCTCCCTGGAAGGGAAGGGCTCCATGACTTCACTTGTATATGGAACCGGGGTATCATGGCCAGGGGGGAAGTTCTAACTTCCAAGGAGGGCGGAGCCAGAAACCTCTCCAAGTACTGAGACGAAGAAGAGTAGGCCTCAGAGCAATGAAGGTTACTGGTACGTAATTCAGGCATATCACCACAATGTAGACAGATCAACGCACAGCACGAAAACCTATCCATTTGCATGAAGAATGGAAGCAAAAGCTCTTTAATGGAGCAGTTAGAAAAACCTCTCACCTTCCCCAACAGCTCTACTGCTGGCCCTTACAAAATGTGAGATTGAACACAATGCATTAATTGGTTAAACATAACTTATTGGCTGACTGACAACAGAGAGCCACTTGTTGACATCTTTATTGTTAATACATGCCGGGAGTTGGGCGTGCAGAGAGCTTTGAGCGCCAGCTTCTTGGGCTCTGCTCCACAACCTGGCCATCGCGGTGTACACTAGAGAAGCGTAGTTATGTATGTATTAATAAGACGCTTCAACAGCTATCTTGCGTTTATTTGTTGCTCAGCATATCACCGTTAGGGAAGAACATTGCAGTTTGTCGCCCCTTTAAAACTGCTATTAGTACATACACACACATTAATTGCGTTTAGGGGACTTTTTCAAGACTGCTATTTATGTTGACGTTTTTCTCCCAACATGCTTTTCGTCAGCCAAGCAGAAGCCAGAACGGGTTTTGATTACAGCTATTTTCCGGTTACGTACCCAGTCCAGCGTTTGCCGGAACTTGTAGTTCGTTTACATCCCGACAAATAGAGCAACTTCTCAGGATGTTTCACCGCACGACCCCACTACTACATTTCCCGTCAGCCACACGTGATGACGTCTTGCAACCGCCGATTTGAATTGGACCCGAAATCTTGTTCAGTAAAACTACGCCTGTGGTCTACCCCTCGCATTAGCGAGAGTGCCCGCTTTCTCCAGCAATCAACCTGCCTTCAGGGACCCCGGCAACACATCAGGATGCAGACCACTTCCAGCATCGCGGCGGGCGCCTCGCTACCTCCAGAGTGGCGGCTCTATCTGCAGCAGTGCCGCGAAGAGACGTACAGCAACTGGCCCTTCACAGAGAGCTGTGCCTGCACCCCCCGAGCGGTGAGACTGGCGGGAGGAGTTGTGAAAATGTTTTGGGGAATTTGATTATTAAACTGCTGACCTATAAAACCATACATTCAACGAAAGGTGGGACTTCAATCATTCGCGTTTTATTCAGGAGATGCTAGCCAAGTCTGTGTGAGCCATTGTTAAGATGTGGGATCTTGGGCTTCTAGTTAAATATTTCCACGTTAAAGCCAGATCTCTCACTTTTTGAACACTGTATGCATTTGCATAGTCAATGACCTCACAGGACGTGGTCATCTGACCACCATATCTTCACAGGAAATGACCTCGAGTGCCGTCGCAGGATATTCCCCCACAAACACTCCCAAATCACACTACAGCTAAATAAAGGTAGAGGTCTGGACATATATAAACGTATGTCATAGCATCAGATGTATACCGCCCATAGCCACACAATACTCTGCCCAGTTGCACTAGTTTCCGCCTACATGTCAAAAACGTAAACCCTAGTGAATGGGTGATGGGATGTTTGCACAGAACTGCATCAAATGAAACTGGCATCAAAAAACATATTAACCGTTTTTTTTTTTACTGTGCCCTTTTGCGTTTGGAAAACGTACACTAATTGGGATGTGCAGGCAGGTCTTTTCAGCTGCAGGCAAGGAGGCTTCCAAACATCTGCCCACACACCATTCCATTCAGCGAGGGCCTTCCAGCCTCTTTTATTGGATTCTGGGAATATACTTCTGGTTTTCCTTTTATAACTACAAGACTACGAGTCCCACAATGCAAAATTATTTTAAAAAAAAGCCTGGACACTCTTTACATCCGAATGGTTGGCATGTGCGCAAACCCACAACAGGGAATAGAAAACTACAGCCCTGAACACGAAAACGGGAGTGAAAACTACGTGGAAGTTAGGCAGGTATGCACAGGCTACTGTAACACGGAATGCCCACTCCAAGCACTGTGATGCCAGCATAGGAGGGGTGGCTTCCCTGGTTTCGAGCCAGTGGAGCCACTTTCAAACTGAAACGCCCATGGTCGTCCTTATTTTTGTAAAACACTCCCTTACAGCATTTCTCACATTGTTACCCTTTCCCCTTCATAATCAAAGACTAGGAAATTCGACAATTTAATTTATAAAGCGCAGCCAGGCCCGGGGGCATATGGGTGCGTAAGTTAGATCTGGTTACAGTTACAATTAAAAGCAGTCAACAGTAGTTACGTTACAGTTACATATAGGTACAAACATAGTATTGCAAGTGCGTACAAATATATACATTGAATTACAAAGTGTGCCGGCAGCGGTCTAGCATGCTGGGATCCAGAGGTTAGGCTGTCATGGAGTCTAAATTGTGAAGCCAGCACTTCGTGTTGTTTGAACAGGTTGAATGAGGATTCTGCTCGCAAGGGTGCGGGGATAGTGTTCCATAATTTGGAAGCTTGTACAGGGAAGCTAGCTCCACCCGAGTTATGAAGTTTGAATCTCGGTATGGTCATGGTATTTGTGCTGGTCTTGAAGAGGTGTGGGGGGTGTAAATTGGTTAGTAAGGTATATTGGAGCAAGGTTGGCCCTGGCTTTGTGTATAAGGGGCAATGTTTTTCTAAAACGTATTTTTATTAGTTTTTTAAGTGATACAAAAGGTAAACAATCCCACAACTCCCCATCCCGCCTCCCCCCACCCACCCTCTTCCGGAAGTATAGTCCTTGTTCCATTGAACTCGGGGCTGATTAAGAGGTGAATATGTCCGTTATTTTTATGGAGTGCGGGCACCACTGTGCCATGTAGTCTGACTGGAGATATTCTAGCACTCCTCCCCATTCTTTTGTGAAGGAGCTGTGCGTTCCGTGGAGATTGTGTGTGATTTTTTTCCATGGTCATTTGGGTCCAGACCTTAAGTAACCATGTGAACAGCATCGGTGGGTCTCTTTTTTTCCATCCCTGTGCGATTGTTGCCCATGAAGCTTTTCCTTTGCGCCTTGGTGAGTGTGTTGTCATAGTGTTCTGTGAATCCACAGAGCCAGGTTTTCTCCGTGTAACGATCCACGTTTGGGAAGATCTTCTTCAGTTCGGCTAATACTTCTGTCCAGAAGAGTTTGACCTTAGGGCAGTCCCACCAGATGTGTCTCCACGTGCCTGCATCTGTGCAGCCTCTCCAGCAGCGATTAGGTGTATGTGGGTACATGCTGTTTAGCCTCTCCGGGGTGTAGTGCCATTGCGTGATGACCTTTATCCACATTTCTTTGGTTTGAACTGCTCTGGTCAGTTTGTGGATATCGGCCCATAGCGACTGCCACTGCTGTATGGTGATGTCTACCCCCAGCGTCTTTTCCCATCTTTTCATGTATGCCCACTTGATGTCTTCTCCCTGGGTATTTATGAACCTATAGAGGTTGGAGACTAGTTTTCTGTCTCCTGAGTTGGTGAGGAGAAACTTTTCGAAGGCGGTAAGCTCTCTTGTTGCAGCTCGGATGATCTCAGGCGTGGTCAGCCAGTGTCTGAGTTGTTCATATTTGTACCTGTCCGCGTTTGTGAGGTTCCAGAGTGATTTGCAGTCGGCAAAAGATCTCATCTCCCCGTCTACGAACATTTTCCCTATTTTCCTGCAGCCAGCTTCCTCCCAGTTCCCATAGGCCCCTTGCTCTGTCCCCGGAGGGAATTGCCGGTTCCTGCAGATTGGGGTGAACGGGGCAGTTGCCGTGGTGATATTCTCTTTCCGTGTCTGCTCGTCCCAGGCGTTCAGCGTGGTCCTCATGATCTCACTGATGCGCAGATTTGTATGCCTGTGCTGCTTTGGTGTCCATAAGAGGTCTTCCAGTGGCGTTCTGGCGACTGCCCTGTCCTGTGTCACCCATATCGTTCGTTGATTGTCCCCTAGCCATTCTTTCAGGATCCTGAGTTGTGCCGCTTGGTAGTAGTTTTTAAAGTGTGGGAGAGCCAGGCCCCCTTCCCTAGTATTGGATGTGAGGATGGTTCTGGATACTCTGGGGGGTTTCCTGTTCCATATGAAGGACAAGACCGACTTAGCTAGGGCTCTGAAAAAGGAGTCAGGGACCCCAACCGGTAGGGATTGGAAGTAGTACAGCGCTTTAGGGAGGATGTTCATTTTTATCGATTGTATTCTCCCCCACCAGGAAATATTTAGGGGATTCCACCTCTCTAGATCTTTCTGAATCCTGGCAAGGAGTGGGGGATAGTTCTTTTTATACAATGTCTCTACCTTATGAGTGAGTGTTATGCCCAAATATTTTATGCCCTCCTCCGCGACCTTTAGGTCCAGATGGCCTGCCTCCCTTCCCAGTGTTTCACTGCTCCCGGCTAATATAAGCATTTCTCATTTTTTTCTTATTTATTCTTAAGCCAGATATGTTCCCAAATAGTTCTAGTAGGCGGATCGCCTCTGGGGCTGAGTGGGTTGGGTCCTCCAGTGCCAATAGCATGTCATCCGCATAGGCAATAACCTTATGTTGTCTCCCCGCCATCTCGATCCCCCTGATTTGGTCTGTTTCCCTAATTTTAATAAGTAGGGGTTCTAGGAATAGCGCATATAGGAGTGGTGATAGCGGGCAGCCCTGTTTCGTTCCCCTGGAGATTTCCACCCTCTCCGTTAACTCTCCATTTACCGCTATCCTAGCAGAGGGGGAGGAGTAATTGGCTTTGATCATGTTAATATATTGATTCCCAAATCCCATGTGTGCCAGGGTTTTAAAGAGCATAGACCATTCTACACGGTCAAACGCCTTTTCGGCATCCAAAGAGAGTAGAACTGCAGGGGTGCGGGAGAAATTAATTTTCTCTATAAGGTGTGCTAGTCTTCTGGTGTTGTCGTGTGTCTGCCTTCCCGGGATGAATCCTGATTGATCTGGGTTAATTAATGAGGGGAGCAGTGGGGAGAGCCTGGCCGCCAGGATTTTGGTGTAGATTTTTGAATCTAGATTAATTAGGGCAATAGGTCTGTATGAGCCCGGGAGGGAGGGATCCTTCCCTTGTTTATGGAAAACTAATATTTTTGCCTCATTCATAGATGGGGTAACATTACCGCTATCTTTGAAGGTGTTTAGTAGTCTCGTGAGGAATGGGGCGAGAATGTCTACATATTTTTTGTAGAATGGGGCTGTGAAGCCGTCCGGGCCGGGTGCTTTGTTGCGTGGAAGGCTCATTATCGCCTTTTTCACTTCACTTTCGGTTATCTGGGCCTCCAGGTCTGCTCTGACCTCTTCTGATATTTTCTGACAGGGGATCGATGCCAGGAATCTGTTTTGGTCAGCTTCATTCAGGTTCTCTGTGGAGTACAGGTTCTGATAGAACTCCCTGAATGTGTCCCCTATGTCCTCGGAGTTCGTTAGCGTATCCCCTTGCGCACTTTTGACATTCCTGATGGTTGTTACGTTCCGCTTCGAGGAGAGCAGCCGGGCAAGATACCGGTCTGCCTTGTTGGCTTTTATGTAGTATTTCTGTTTGAGGTATAGGAGAGATCTCTGGGCTCGTTTGCTACGGAGGTGTTCGAGTTGTCCCTCGGTGTGTTTGAGTGTCTTTTTTAGGTCTCTTGTGGGGTTTGCCATTAATTCTTCCCGGATATCTGACAGCTTCTTTTCCAGTTCTGATTCCCATTGCAGTGTTTGTCTATCCCTGGTCGCCTTGAGGGCTATTAAATGGCCCCTGATTACAGCCTTGCACGCCTCCCATACGGTGCTCAGGGAGACCTCCCCCGTGTCGTTATGATCAAAGAATTCTTCTATTTTTTCCCTTAAGGATTCTCCCATCACTGGGTCAGATAGTATTTCTTGTGGGAGTGTCCATCTCCAAATTCTCTTTTCGTTCCTTGGAGTCGTCAGGTCCAACCAAAGGGGTGCATGGTCTGACAGAGAAATGGGGCCTAGTTCCAGGTTTTGAATTTTACCCAGGATCCCCACTGACACCCAGAAGTAGTCTATTCTAGACATTGAGTTGTGAACGTGTGAATAGTAGGTGTATCCCTTGGTTTGACCTTTGTGTTCCCTCCATGCGTCCCACAGAGCCATGCCTTCCATCTGTTTTTTCAGTCGCTGAGAGGGGGCGCTCTGGTGGAGGGGTCCGCTCGCGCTACGGTCAGATTGGGGGTACCAGGCCAGATTAAGGTCTCCTCCTATAATCATTTCCCCCTTCGCGTACCCCTCCAGCTTCCCCATAGTGTCCCTCAGAAAGCCATCCTGGTCCGAGTTTGGGGCATAAATGGAAGCCAATGTCAGAAGGGTGTTGTGTAGTTTGATATTAGCGAAGACATACCTTCCATCCTTGTCTGATGTTTTGTCGATCACCTTTACTTCCATACTCCCTTTCACAGCAATTAACACTCCTGCCTTTTTTTCCCCTGCATTGGATTGTGCTATAATCTCGTAGCCTCTCAGGCGTATTTTCCCCCTATCTTGAGCTTTGTGGGTCTCCTGGAATAGTAGCACATCCGCCTTTTCTCTTCTTAACATGATCTCCACTTTTTTCCGTTTCACCGGGGAGTTCAGACCCCTAACATTTAGAGTTACGAATCGTATCTTCCCCATTTCAGATAGTCAGATTGTATATGTGTTAGGCCCGAGGTAAATTTCCCCTTCTCTCTTCCGGAAGATCTCCCCCCCCCCCCCCCCCCCCCCAAACTGTAAATAAGTCCCTCAACCAAAAACTTTGTTCCAACTTTACACCCGAGGAGGGCCCGGGTACCTATGGTAGCTTTGGCGTTCCGCCTGTCGCTCCCAGCCCTCTGTAGGCTCGAGGTTAACTTAGTGGGGAGTCCTAAACCCCACAACATTCCTTGACCTTGATGTGGGTTGTTCCGGCTCCATGCCGGGCCAATTATGTCTGTCGTTTGCGAGTTCCATCATTGGGTGCCGTTTCCACGGCTGCCTTCAGCTGTAGAGCCCCAGGTCTCGTGTACTTTTAGATTTGCATCCTCTATTTTATTTCGCTTGACCCCTCCCCTCCCCCCCGCGCCGTTTTCTTTTCTGTCGGACCATTTCCCATCCTCCCAGTCTATTTTGCGGTTCCCCCTTTTTTCTATCCTTTCTGGTCGAGGACTCCCCTGTCTGGATGTCCAATATGGTTAGCCCCTCTTCCAAGGAGGTCACCCTCCTTTGTTTCCCATCCCAGTCGAACAGCAGACCGAAAGGGAATGTCCATTTATATTTTATCTCTCTTGTGACCAGTTCCCTCGTGAGTGGGGCCATCTCTCTTCTCTTTAGGAGTGTAGCGGCTGATAAGTCCTGAAACAGCTGAATGTCTACCCCGTTCATCCTAATTTGATCCATCTGCCTTGCTCTTCGTAGAATAAGCTCTTTTTGTGGATAGGAGGACAGAGCCTCCAGGACGTCTCTGGGTCTTTCTCCTGGTGCCCCTGTGCGTCTCGGGCCTACTCTGTGTATGCGATCGATCCCCACTGCTTCTGGGTCCTGTGCGTCAATGATATCCCCGAAGACCTCCTGTACCGCCTTCCTTAAATCCCTGTCTGGGACCGATTCTGGCATATTTTTAATGCGAATATTCGATCTGCGGGACCTGTTCTCTAGGTCTTCGCACTGTATTTCCAGATTATGGGTCAGGCGAACTAGGTGCTCTTGTGTTTCGGCGCTCTGCAGAGCCTCTTCTTCTGCGTTTTGTACTATTTTTTTCTAGGGTGTTCGTCCTTTCTTCCAGGTTGGCAATGTCGTGTTGTACTCCTTGTATTGCCTGCTGCATATCCTGTTTGATTGCTGCGAACTGGTCTTGGACCGTTGTCATTAGTTTATCTTGTAGTTCTTTAAACCAGGAGTGCATATCGTCTTTTATCGGGGGTTGGGAGCCGGAGGCCATGTCCCTCGCCTCGGACGTGTTCGCGGTCTGCAGGGAAGAGTCCTCCTGTACTCTGCTCCTAGTAGTCACCGGGGTCTCCACCGCCCACATTTGTATAAGGCTGGAGTCTTGTTTGGGGGGCTGCTGAACCTGTAGGGTTCCCCCCCTCTCCCCTTCGCTTTAGACATATCTTCCTCTAATAGTTCTTGCCTTTGCTTTCCCCCGGACGAGCCTTCCCCCTCTCCTGTTTCTATGGTCGGGGAGATGCCTCCTGAAGGGTGGGCCTTTATGCGTCCTGCTGCGTGTTTCGTGTCCCTTCTTGAGTTGCTGGTTGTAGGGGGTGGCTGCGAGGGGATACAAGGGAGGAGGGGGGGTATAGCCTTCTTAACTGTGCCACCCCCTGTATGGTCCCCACGGGCGCGGCTGTGTTGGGGCTCCGGACTGTACCTCCCTTGGTGATTGCTCCGTCCGCCAACTTTTGAGACTCAGGGAGGGCCTGGCCCCAGTGCTCCAGTCCTTGGCCGCCTTCAACTGTGGGGGGGGGGTGGGTGGTCCCTCTCCGCCCCGGCCGAGTTGGGCCTTCTTGCAATTCTTGCCGCCCGTGTGGGGGGGGGGCGGCCCTCCAAGTTCGCCTCACCTTATAGTCCACCGGACTGGGGACCGCCGTTGGTGTCTTACGCCTCAGGGCGAGTGCTTGCGTGCGGTGCGACACCCGGTTCCTTCCCTCTCCTCCGCGGGGTCCTGTGCTGGCTGGGGGGCGTCCCTCGTCGGCGCCGGATGAATGCTGAGGCTCCGGTCAGTGGCGCCTCCCGGATCCCCACAGCCCGCGCCGACGGCCTCCGCTCCGCGTCTCTGGGGGGGCCTGTGTCGCTCTTTCGCTGTGCGAGGGCCGCACCTTGTCCCGATGGGGGAGGGGGAGCTTCACTCCTCGGCACGGGAGGCGACTTCCTCCCGCGGCCGGTGCCGTGAGCCGCACTCGTAGCTGTGTGTGCGGAACGGCCGCCCTCCGGATCGCTGCTTCTGAGGTGCTTATGTGTGGCCCGGCGGGAGCGAGACTTACGCACGTCTCCTCGCTCCGGCGGCCATCTTGGAATGAGGGGGCAATGTTTTAAGGGTTATTCTAGGCTCGACCGGGAGCCAGCGTAGTTTACGTCTGGTCTCGGATATGTGTGCTTTTTTGGGAATGTTGAGGGCAGCCCTGATGGCATTGTTTTGGGCTACTTGCAGTTTGTTGATGTTTTTGTGACTAGTGCCCAAGTAAAGGGCATTACAGTAGTCTATTTTGGATAGGACTAATTCTCTGGCCAGAGTAATGCAGTTGGGTGTGGAGATGAACGGTCTACATGCAGTGATCAGCATTACAGGTGTATGTGGCTGATGATGCTACTGCATTGGTTTGTTTGGAGAAGGATAAGGTGGCATCGATGTAGATACCAAGAGTTTTGGTGTTATTTGACACAGGGATGAGATTGCCATCTATGGTAAAGGCTTTGAATGAGGGATTAAGATTTTTGAATTTGGCATGAGTGCCCATGATGATCAACTCTGTTTTTTCGTCATTGAGACACGGTCCATGGTGTGCCATCCATGCTTGTATTACAGAGTAGATTTCATTAAGGGTGGTGCTGTCAGTTTCGTAATCACCCTTGATAGGAATGAGTATCTGGGTGTCATCTGCGTAACTGGTATACGTGACACCCAGATAGTCAAGGATATCAAAGAGTGGTTTTGTGAATATAGTATAAAGTGTCGGGGACACGCAGGAGCCTTGCGGGACTCCACAGGGTACTGGTGAGGGCTCAGCAGAATCCGTTGGAGAGAAGACCCTCATGGTTCTGTTCGCCAGGAAGGAACTGATCCAAGCCGTGGCACTGCACTATATGCTTGAAAATGCAGATTGCCCCCACTTAGTCTCCAAGATTACACCTTCTTTCTAATGAAAAGTTTGGTTTCAGTAAAAGGCATACAGGTTTCCTTTCTGTGATTCCTTTAATTGCAGAGTAACATTTGTTCAGGTCTTCAAGGCCTGATCTATGTCTGTCTGCACCACACGCTGAGGCCAAGAGCTACTGCAGTGACACAATTCGCAGAGAGCACCTTTCCACCAGCCTTTTTAACACCTTCTAGAAATGCAGATAAACTCGTGCACAATATTGTTCTTTGCGTTTTTTTGGTCTCTGTTTTTCAAAAGAAAATATGCAGAAGCATAGCTCCGAAGTCCTGTTCTGAAAGTCCATCTCCGGTGCATGTCATTTTGCATTCACATATATTGAAGTGCGCCGCATTAGTTGTGCGTACCAGAATGTAACGTGATGCAAGCCAGGATTGGCTAATTATTACATATCTCAAATGAGACTACAGCGGAAGCAGTTCAGTTATTTCACATTGGCATGCATCTTGTTTTGCAGAACGTAAATAAAATGTTCAATGCCTCATAAAGGGTAAAAACATTGTTTTCGTGTCAACCAAGCAGGCACGACACAGAATAGTATGCGTTGTTAGTCGGATATTTACTTTAGCGTTGATGCAGATTATGGGGTTTTTAAATGCTAAGCGGCCCATCCCAGTGATCTGTGGCTTGACAGAGTAATGGGCCATTACCTCCACGTCCACTCTTCCTCGTCCCAGTGCTTACCTCATGAGGCCCCTGCCTCCGACACATGACCTTCTTTTATTTCTATAACCCCTCCCCCACACCCATGTCATTTAGTTAAATTTTCCGGCAGGTTGGGCTTGTTTTTTTCTTCCCAGCACGGGGCGCTGGGGAGCTCCGAATGCTGGCCCCCCTGGTGGGGCTGTGTGGCGGGGCCTTCGGCTCCCTCAGGTGTGGCAAGACTCCTGGTTTCCCTGCGGGGGCTTGGGACCCGGTCGAGTCAGGCGGCCTTGCCTGGCTTCTGCTGGGCTTTGGCCAGCGCAGGGCATCGTGGCCTGGGTTCTTGGAACGGACCTGGGTTAAGGTAAGGAGTTTAGGGGCATGTTTTCCCGTTTTGGCAGCTCCTTTTTCTTGTTTGATCCACGTGCTCCGGATGTGGGTGGGCTCCGCCTCTGGTGCTGCAAGCAGTGTTGCCATAGGAATACATTGATGTTATTCCTATTGGTTGTTCTTTCTGGCCTCTATTTGAATGTGGGAGAGGCACGTTGGCAATGTTTGTATGTGGAGCCTTGGTTCAGTGTGCAGGGGTCTGTGGTGGTGAAGCAGGCTTCCTTTGGTCACTGTTTTTGGGTATACTCAACATGGGGAAACATTCTGCAAAGAGCAGGCATCTGGTTCTGTCTTCTTCGTCTTCCTCTTCTCCTGATTTACACAGAAAGCGAAAGAAGAAGGCTAAGCGTTTTTCCCTGACCAAAAAGGAGTTGACAAAGCTACTTAAGCATCATGGAGGGAGTCGCACACATACTCGTGGACACAAGAGCAGGCGTCTGTCTTCCTCACCCTCTTCTGGCACTGAGTCATCGGCCTCTTCTTGTTCCTCTTCGGCTGATGCTGAAGGGAAGTATCTAGTCAGAGAGGGAGTGGAGGAGGTGCTTGCTCAAGTTGGGGATTGCATGGGATTTTCAGAGCCCCTGGTACCGGTGGAGGGGGCCGACCCTTCTATTCGCCAGTATAGGCATACACCTAGGAAGGGGTTGCCATTGGTTTCCGATATCCGGGATAAAATCCTCCGGGAATGGCATGACCCGGAGAAGATTGCAATGCCCCGCTTCATATCCAAACTTTACCCATTGAAGGGCGAGACTTTGCTGTCTGATCCAGTTGAGGTCGACGATATCCTCGCCTGCCTGGTGGGTCGCTCCTCTGTCAGCCGAGGAGGCGGCCGTCTGGGATCCAGTGGACCGCCGAGTTAATTCCGGCCTTAAGAAGGTTCATGCAGGAGCGCATCGGGCCCTTCGAGCGAATATCTATGGTTCCTACACAGCTGAAACGGTGTTGCATGGTTTCAGGAAGTTGAAAAAGGCTGTCAATGATGGCTCGGATTGTGCCCCTTTGCTTACAGACATGCAGAGACAGGTTGAGCTTTTGGCCGATCTGGCTTTTGATGGGATGCGTGGTTCAGCCATGGCAATGGGGGCTGGTGTATCTGCCCGGAGGCATTTGCACCTGAGGGACTGGAAGACTGATGGGTCTCAGAAGGCGGCTGCCCTGACTTCCTCACCCTGGGTCCAGGCGTTTTGGTGATTGCCTTGAGGATAAGGTGCACAAAGTTTTTAGGGCGGACAAACATGCCGACAAACTTCGACGCAAGCCTCCTTCAATGGCCAAGAAGGCTTCCTCTGGTGCTGGTCCAGTGACCAGCAAGTCTTTTCCTGGCTCCTCATCACATTCTTTTCGGAGAGCTAGGGGGGGGATCGGGGTCCTCCACGCTCTTCACGTCCTGGCCCGGCATCCAAGTCCTGACGGTTTGGAATTGCCGGTGGGCGGGCGGCTCCGGCAGTTTTTTCCAGTATGGGAAAGGTGGTGCTCCGACTCATGGGTTCTGGACACCGTACAGTTATCGAGTGCATTTCCTGTCTCCTCCTGTCCAGCATTGCATGGTTCGGACTGTGGATCCCAGGTCTCGGCTCAAGAGGATGGCCATGGACGCTGCTCTCTCCGAATTAGTGTTGAAGGCGGCCATCATGCCCGTTCCTCTCCCTGTTCAGGGTCAGGGGTTCTACTCGCGGGTGTTCCTGGTCCCCAAACCTTTGGGGAAGTACCGTCTAATTCTGGATCTCAAAGCCCTGAACTGCTTCGTCCAAAAAGAAAACTTCAAAATGGAGACTTTACAGAACATTCTTCCGATGTTATTAAAATAACATCTCTGGATCTCCAGGACGCTTATTACCACGTGGCTCTCCGTCCCTGGCACATGAAGTTCTTCCGCTTTGCAGTGGGATCCCGACATTTTCAGTTCAGGTTACTCCCGTTCGGACTGCTATCAGTCCCCAGATTATTCACCAAGCTGGTGACTCACCTGGTGGCGCACTTACATCTGGGGGGCATTCAGATATTTCCCTACCTGGACGATTGGTTGATCAAAGCGTCCTGCCGGCAGACTGTCATGTCTCATCTCCGATTGGTCTACCAGGCATTGCAGGACTGGGGTTTCCTGGTGAACTGGCGGAAGTCTCAACTGGAGGCTTCTCAAGATCTAGTTTTCATTGGGGCACATGTTTTCACCAGGATGGGGAGGGTGTTCCTGTCCCTGGAGAGGGTCCGTCGCTTGCTGGCTGTTCTGGGCAAGGTTCTCAGGAGGCAGTATGTCCCAGCTCGCCTATTGCTGAAATTGCAGGGGCACATGACCTCTTGCGTGTTTCTAGTTCCCTGGGCCCGTCTTCATCTACGCCCCCTGGTGTCTTACCTTCTCTCCCACGGGCTCCCTTCATCTCAAACCTTCGAGCCTTTGATTCCGGTGTCCCCAGCGCTGCGGGTCTCCCTGCAGTGGTGGTTGGGGGTTCTGAAACTACAGGCTGGGGTGTCCCTGATCATTCCTCCTGTGGCCACACTTAATACCGACGCCACTGGAAGGGGCTGGGGAGCTACGTTGGGGGTCCTCTCTGCTCAGGGGTTGTGGGATCCGGAAGAGAGCCATCGAACATCCAATTGGCGAGAGTTGTGTGCCATTCTCCGGGCTCTGGTGTACTTCAGGAGGTTGCTGGTGGGCCAGGCGCATTTTTGGTCCCGACGGACAATACGACAGCTTTGGCTAACATCAACCGCCAAGGGGGTTCCGGCCGCTCCTTGAATGCCCTGGCAGCTCAGATAGGTGCATGGGGGAATCACATCTGGTGTCCCTGGTGGCTTCGCATATCAGGGGGGTGGACAATGTTCGGGCGGATCTTCTCAGCTGCCGGTTTCCCTCCTCGGTGGAACTGGTCCTGTCGAACCAGGTTTTTGCAGGGATCTATATCAGGTTCGGGACCCCTATTCTGGACCTGTTTGTGTCTCCAGCCTCAGCAAAAGTTACCCTCTTCTGCTCTTGTTTTCAGGCAGAGGGCGCGTGGGGGGGGGGGGTGGACGCCCTCTCTGTGCAGTGGCCTCAGGGTCTCCTTTATGCTTTTCCACCTATTCCTCTTCTGCCCCGGGTGGTTCAGCGCATCAGTGTCCAGGGTGACTATAGTGTTGTTGACTCCGTTCTGGCCCTGCCGGAGTTGGTTCCCCTCTCTGTTGGAGCTTCGGTGCCAGGAGCCTTGGCTGGTTCCGAGTGGCCTTGTCCCCTTCTGGGGGAGCTGCGGTTCGGAGTCAGCCAGATCCAATGGGCAGTGTGGATATTGCACGGGCTAGGCTAATATCTCCGGTCTTCTGGTCCTGTGGTAGATTCCATAATGAATGCTCTTAGACCCTCCACTCTGAAGGCTTACGGCAGACATTGG
Organism: Ambystoma mexicanum; assembly: GCF_040938575.1. Lineage (NCBI taxonomy): Eukaryota > Metazoa > Chordata > Amphibia > Caudata > Ambystomatidae > Ambystoma > Ambystoma mexicanum. Next base: position 1,054,999,946 of record NC_090926.1, on the reverse strand, counting down.
AGCCATTTCCGGGACTGGTGTGGGCAGTCTGGGATACCTCCCCTGCGTTCTGGCCTCCCCGCTATCCTTCAATTCCTCCGGGATGGGTTTGACAAGGGCCTGGCGGTTTCCACGCTTCGCTCTCAATGGGCCTCCTTTTGGGGGACTCTGATGGGCACTTGGATGGGCAAGTGTTGGTGGGGAAGTTGCTCAGGGGTTTTTCTTCTTCCCGTCCTTGTACTTATAATGGGCTTCCTCCTCGGGATCTCCCTCTTGTCTTAAAGTTTCTTCAAGGGCCTCCCTTTGAGCCCATTTCTGAGATTGATGTGAAACATCTGACACTGAAGACTGCTTTTCTGATTGCCATAACTTCTGCCCGTAGGCTTGGGGAGATTGGGGCTCTGTTATGTCACCCCCCTTTCCTGAGGGTTCTGCCGGACTCGGTGGTGCTGAGGTGTGATCCGAAGTTTCTCCCTAAAGTTGTTTTTCGTTTTCACACCTCTCGGGATCTGGTTCTCCCTGCCTTTTTTCAAAATCCGCAAACGCCAGAGGAAGTGGCCTGGCATAACATTGGTGTGCGGCGGGCGGTGTTGGAGTATTTGGCTAGAACTGCCACTCTGACAATCTTCTGATTACTTTTGGACCGGCTGGGGCTGGGCGTATGGCATCTGTAGTGTCCATTAGCCGATAGGCCATGGAGACCACAACACGGATCTATGTGGCTTCTGGCCTGCCTGTACCTGCACACGTTCAGGGCCAGTCCACCAGAGGTTTGGCGGCCTCATGGGCCGATGCAAGGGGGGGTTTCTCTACAGGAGATTTGTAGGGCTGCCACTTGGGCTGATCAGAGCACCATCATCAACCACTATAGGTTGAATGTCTCCCACTCGGGGGTTGGTTCCTTCAAAGTTGGGAGTTTTGTCTGTGGGGATGTAAATTTAGAGTTATTAAAGGTGTGTGTTTTTGCACTGTTTTGACTCTCTCATTGGGACCTTTTACCCGTTGCTGCTTTGGTATACCTCATGAGGTAAGTACTGGGACGAGGAAGAGTGGATGTGGAGGTAATGCTCTGATTACTTACCGGTAATCTTCATTACAACTAGCCCTACTCTTCCTCGTCCCAGTACTGACGACACTCCTCCCCCTCCCTGCGGGGAAGGTCCCATGCTCCGGCTTGGTAATATGAAACTAAGTGACGTGGGTGTGGGGGAGGAGTTATAGGAATGAAAAGAAATCAAGAAGGTCCTGTGTCGGAGGCATGGGCCTCATGAGGAACAAAACCATTATATTAAAAAAAGACAGTCACAAGGGGGGCGAGGAAGAGTAGGAGTAATGAAGATTACCAGTAAGTAATCCGAGCATGTCAAGCAGGTGAAGCCCATCTTGTTTGCTTTGCTCTATTCATTCTGGGGAGTGTAGGCCTGCATTTAACGCAAAACGACAATTTCCTGAATGCAACAAATAAGCAGGGCAGGATTTGCTGTACATGCTTGACAAGTCTATTTGAGCACTCTGTTCTATTTTTCAGTAAGCACTACAATTCCATATTCTTTTATACTAGGTCAAATGGGCTGCTGGATTCCATTATGCCAAATCCTTTTATACCCCCTCAGCACAATAAAAGATGCCTTATGTCTGGGTGCCAGAGCCTTGCCAGTTCCCATTATGGCCAGTGTGCCTGTCCAGAGACAAATTGGTTTAACACTGTAGGGCATAGTGAGATCGTTCTAAAACGAAGCCCTGGTATCACTAGTGCTGCAACGGTTATGCCAAATTAGCACAGAGGTCCATCCCCCTACAGGAGAATTTAGCACGTGGGTGCATCAATAGTGGCATAGCCTGGCCAGATACCAGCATTGCCAGTTCCCATCGCAAGATGAAATACAACTACTCTGAATTGGAACAGTAAAGCCTGCTTCTGTTGGGCCCAGCAAGCACTGTGAGGTAGATGCCTTTCCCAGTTAGACAGTGAAGCCTAGTAATATTGTGTACTAGTGGGCATGATTCTATTCAATTTCTGTTTAGGCCCAGTAAACTGATTCAGTGAGACCATGTTCCATTTGGCTCAATAAATGCAGCAAGATAATATACAATTTTTGCCAGTGAGCATAGTGACGCCCAGTTCTGTTGGGGCCACTAAGCACAGTAAAGTCTGAGATCAATATTACCAATTAGCATTGAGGGGCTGGCACAAATTCAGACACATTTTCGGCCAGTAAGATCAGTTACCATTGTTCCTAGTTTGTAAAGTGTAACCTGTACCTTTGACCCCAGTAAGGGAAAGTACCTTTTATTCCTAGTTGGCACAGTGAGGACAAGTTTCATTTGGCCAAGTAAGAACAGGACAATGAGATTCCAGTATCCCTGACCAGGACCATGAGGCACGGTTCCTTTTATGCCCTGTTAGCAAAGCGTAGCCGTTCTACATATGCCCAGCTTTATTATGGCATCAATTGGCCCACATCTGGTTCTAAGTGATCCGACCGCGGCTGATTTTGCTGCGGCCGGAAAGTTCACATGAGAAAGGTGCAAGCTACCAAAAGTTTGCACATTTCTCATGCGCGCACACTTGCATACTACTGGGGCTGCAGGGGTTTCCCCTGCAACCCCCGCTCACTATACCGCAAAGTATAGTGAGCAGGGTGTTACGGGGACACAGTCCCTGCACTTTCTTTTTATTTAAATAATTAAAAAAATGACAAAAAAAATTAATAAAATTCAAATAAATTTATATTTTTTTTCCTTACCTCACTTTTGGTGTTCGAACCTTTCGTAGCATTTTTTGGTCGGATTTTTCTTTTTCTTTTTTTTCAGTCTGATCATACAATGCCCCACATCTCCCTGCTCACTTGTAGGTGCAAAGCCAAAGGTGGTGGTGGTGGTGGTCGTGGTGGTGGTGTTGGTTGGAGCGAAGAAGCACCTTGAAAGTCTGGCGTGGGCCCTTCATCTTTTTGTAGTGAAATTGTACTTCCCACCCCCCCCCCCCCCCCCAACACCTTGGGGAGGTGGGATGTGACTGACAAATGGAACTTAATGCTTTTCTTAAGTGGTCGTTTGTGTTTAGCTCCCCTGTTAAATAACATTGCTGTGCAGCGGGCAATACACCTGTCCCATAAATACCTGTAGTCGCTCATCCCCCTCCATGAATTGTTTTATGTAGAATTTTGCCACAGAATAAAGCGACAAAGTGAGGCTGCTGATATGCATGGGTTCACTCGGCATCAGTGTTCACAAACTAACGTTTTGTGTTTAAATGTTCATTTTCTGGCCAAAGACAGAACTCTCAAAAGGGTGTTGAATTATCAAAACCCTGTTTAACTCTGCTTTCAACTCTGGCGTGCTGCAGCAAACATTTGCAAGGGTTGTTGTAGTCTGAGGTGAGGTCTCGGTTAACCAGTGAAACTCGGTGATGAAACCAGGGAAAAAGCACACACTGCAATTTTTTTCTAATCCATGCACCACACTCTTGCTTCCTCAACCCAAGCCCTTTACTTATGTTTCACTGAGTTAATTTCTCTAATTCCAAACATTGTACTATTGTGTGATCATGTGTCCCAGGGATGCATAGCCACAACTGGCTGTTGTAGGCCCCCCACAGAAGACTTAGACACTGGCGTCTGGTCCGGGCTACGCATACGCACTACTGTGCACACACAGTGACGCCCCATTTATTGACGGAGCAGAGTTGCGTCCCTCATCACGTTGCTCGTATCTCCTAGTCCTGCTCCAGCTTGACTTTCCATCCTCTACCATCCCTGGATCGACAGACTCTTGAGGGATTCATTTGTCCTCGCCTCTTCTTCGTTTCAAGTTCTCGAGGCGTGTCCAGCCTGACCACTCTCTTCTACCTTTCTAAAGAAACTCTAGTTGCAGGTTGCTGTCATCTTGCCATCGGATGCAGTGACCACAGACCCCTTCACTCCCATCACGTCCATGGGCTGTGGCTCATAAGTCAGCGAAGCTTTCCCTCAGGTTGCCGATTCATCAGCAACACCTTCAGATGACGGATGAGGCAGCTGCAAACCCAGCCGGATGTTCTCAGTTTCTTTCCTGGATCATCCATCTCAGCGGGCTGTTTCGTCTCGTCCGGCAACAATCCGCAAGGGCATCTCCTGAAAAGTGTCTGCGATGGGGTGACTCCGGTTGAGCAGTGGGGTGTCGCTCTGTATTCCCTCATGAATTGGTACAGCGCCTCTTCAGGCATTAACCCTGGTCAATGCGAAACACCCTGTTCAAAGTCTGCATAAACCGTTTTGCCTCGCCATTCGCCCTTGGCCACACCGGAGTAATCTTCCTGTGGTGTATACCGCACTCCACCATAACTTGTGCAAATCTGTCCCCCCTGGAACGGTGGACTGTCTTCCGAACAAAGTTCCTTTGGGAAGCCTTGTGAGGCAAATACCTTCTCCATTAATTGGCACCATGTGCGCAAATGTTGTGGACGCCCCGGATATCCTGCCCACTGATCAATTAACAAATGCGTGTCTCTTCTTGTGGACACACAATCCATGTCTACCATCTCCCAGGGGCAACAACACTGTGGCAGTCTCTATGCGCGGTTCCCGTTATGCAAGGGCCGCTGCTTGGCACCACACATCTCTTCACAAATTAGTCAACACAGCTTTCCAGTTTCGGGAACCACCCCTTTCAGTCTCGGGCACGCCTTGGTTTTGGCTGCACCCTGGTGCCCCTAATGCGCAAGTTCAATTACCTTTGGGATCTTGACTGATGGAAACACCATTTTCTGCCCCCTCAGTAGTAATCCCGGCTCAGTGAAGGATGGCTCGTCCCTGATCCTTAACGGCTGTTCAAGCATCACACGGGCCTCCTGGGTCTGTTTATTTAGTCCCATAGGGACCCCTTGTGCAATGCTTTACGGAGTAGGAGGAAACACGCTTCCTCACCTGACGCGTTGACAAACTCCTGTACTGATATAGTTTGGAGTCTCGGACTCAACCAATACCTGTATGAACTTCTCAGCCTCGTTTTAGCCTGTCTCTGGCCTACCGCCATTCCCTCCCGGGTGCTAGGAGAGTCTGCAGCATTGTTTGACCCTGGGAGAAATACCAGGCACACTCCATCCACCAGAGAAGCAACCAACGCTTAATTGGGGGCAGTGGCATCGTTGACTATCCAGCCATGATCTAAATGGGGGGGGGGGGAGCGCTTGTGGTCTGTGACAAGTTACTGGTCTCCCCAGAATGTACCACCTGAAATGCCAGCAACCCCACAGTACTGCCAGAGCGCCTCACTGTAGCTGCGAGTACCGTTGTTCTGTCTCACAGGGCTTTGCTTGCAAGTGTGACCAGTCTTGCATTGCCACCTGCATCATGTTGTGTCAACACTGCAACCAAACGGGCTCGCAACCACCACAATCTCTGATGCCAGGCTGAAATTAAAAATACCATGGTTCCATTGGCTGTGACGCCTTCTTAATCTTGTCAAATGCTGCTTGTTCCAGTGGGGTCCATTGCCACAGTGTGTCCTTCTTCGTCAGGTTCCTCATTGGTTCCGAAAATATGGCCAAGTTCTTAATAACTGCCCACAGTACGTCACCATTCCCAGGAAGCTATGGACATCCGACATGTCTCGGGAGGTTTTGTCTCTTTGAAGTCCTTTTAGCTTCCCCGGGTCCGGTTCCTGGAAAACAAACCGAAAAAAGTAAATTGTCCTCTGAAGAACTCACATTTATCTTTGTGTAGCGTGAGACCCAGTTACTTGATTCTCTCCAGGGTCTTGTTCAGCCTCTGATTACACAAAAAAACAGAATATCGTTGCTGATATCTTCAGAACTCCATCCAGGTCAGCCAACACCCCTCTAATGATTTGCACCTCGGCCGCTGACAAGACCCCAAAGCTGAGTAGTTTGTATCGCTAGGTGCCCCTGTGAGTCGTTATTGTAATGTACCTTGACTGAGGGTGCATGACCACTTGATGATACGCTGCCCTCGGGTCCAACTTGGCGAAGAACCTTGCCCCCTTTAGGTCCACTTCCATGTAATCCGTAGTGGGGGTCGGGTGTCGTTCTCCCTGAATGGCCTTGTTTGGTAGGCGCATACCCATGCAAATGCAAACAGTCTGCTGCTTGGGCTTCTTTGCCACCACAATAGGAGAAACCCACTGGGTCGACCCTTCCACCTTCTTAATAATGTCCTACTCCAGGTGGTCCAGCTCTTTGTTGACTTTCCCCCCTCAGATGGAACGGGATCCTTCCGTATTTTAGGGCCACTGGATAGATCAAATCAATGTGAACCTTAACGAGTTCACCCACCATTTTACCAATTCCAATGAACACATCTGCAAACTTCTCCAGAGCAGCCTAATTGTCCTCACAACATACACCCCATAAGCAAAACTCAAAATCTTCAGTGCCTCTGCAGCTTGGCAACATGTGTTCACTGCTGTCTGTGACGTATGGTGCTAATTCCAAGATCAATCTTCAAGACAAATGCCCCATGTAATGAGATTGGTGTGTACCCAGGAAAACATGAACATTTGAACCCTCGACTGGGTCAGTTCTGGAGGACCAGGCAGCGCCTCAGTGTTTAAATACTATTACATTAACTTAAGTTAATCTTAGTTAGGCTGGATATCCATGCGCCTGCCCATGCCTCTCGGATGCGAGACTGTCTAATAGGTATGAGCTGCTGGATGCCCGAAAACTGGCTTAAACTAAATGGCGACAAGAATGAGGTGTTGGTTGTAGGTTCTTCTTCTGTCTCTTCTTTTTGGCCGCCTTCTTTCACCCCTTTTCGTACCTGTCGTGAAGAACTTGGAGGTTGGGGGAGAGGTTTAAGATCTCTGCCTCTTTGTCCATGGCCCCTCAGGTTGGTGCGATTTGTCAATCGGGCCATCTTCTACTGAACATTCTTAACAAGGTTCTTCCTTTTATTCCTATTCATTTGTGTGCCTCAGTATTCTTTGCTTTAGTCCTTAGCAAGATTGACTACTGTAATTCTCTGTATTTGGCCACAACCAGATTATCTGATGCAGCGTCTACAGGTTCTTCAGAACTCAGCAGCACGCCTTGCCACAGGCACCTTGTTTAACATATCTCCCCTTTCCTGAGATCACTTCATTGGCTTCCAGTGGCTAAACGTGTCCACGTTAAGTCGCTGTGCTTGGTGCATCTGGCCTTTTATGGTGTTGGCCTGAAATACCTGCAGCAAAAATTCAAGCCTTATGTTCCTGCTCATGCATTGCGCTCTGGAGGCTGCTTTCTCTTGGCTATCCCAAGGGTTAATTGAGCTAGAACTGGCGGATGTTCTTTTCTGTCGCTGCTACTGTCCTCTGGAATGCTCTCCCTGCGTATGGACTCGGGACATTTAAAATTCAGAAAGGCTTTGAAAACCTTACTCTTAGTCTTCCCTCTTCTGCTGTTGTGCTCATTGGTTTTCAGCCAGGTTGCCTGTGGAGTCGGTTGCTCTACACCTTCGGGTGTGAAAAGCAAAAAAAAGTGTCGCCCAGCACAGGCAACTCAGACCCACTGACCACACGTTTTGGCTACATCCTCTTATTGGCTGTCAGTTCACATACACTGGGGATGAAGAAGACATCTTCCTCCTATTCATCTTCAACTCTTTGGTCCCTTTGATCCATCTCGGTCACATTCTGGGGACGCTTTTGTACAAACAAAGCCCCTGGGCCTCACCAGAGGGATTGCAGCACCGCACATGCGCGCAAAAGGGTTGGGAACACCACACATTCCGCACATGCATCCCTTCGTTGGGCACTTGGCTGTGTGTGGAAAGTCATACCCATGTAATAAGCACAGTTCCGCCATGTCTGCTTTTTCCTTGCAAGGACCCACACTTCTCCTTGCCATCCGGGTCCCTTGTTGTCGCCTCACTGCTCACACTTCGTCAATCTTCAGAGAACGTACGGCTGCATCCATCTTAGATGCCCTAGTGTCTGGCAACTCATGGGAGCGGCCCATCTCGAATGCGCGCCATGGTCATGCCAGGCTCCCTCGGCACCTGTCATCGCATTTTGCCTTACAGCCGGACCTGCAGCGTACACAAAGGTCGACACCTTTGCCTGATCATGTGCATGGTACTGGTTCACATGCTAGTGAAAGCTTCATATGCCTAGGTACTGTCATCATGTAGCTACATCCCTCTTTCACTTCACCCATGGCTTTGAAGTACATTTCCAGGCGCTCTGTCCAGTGCTCCAGATAGGATTTTGGACTGAGTATTTTGCTCCCAATTTTTAGAATTGGAGAGTAAATCCAATTTCAAGAGTAAAAATGATTTTCCTCCTTCGCAAAAGAGTAAAAGTGTCTGGCAACTATCCAATTTGTGTGTAAAAATTTAAATGTTTGGAAACATAAGTGCAAAACCGTGGTTCTAAATAATTTATTGCACCGGTGGAAAACCTTTTCCCCTTACAAGAACCTTGTAGATGCATACTATCAAGCTTCATCTTCATGATGCTTGGGCGCAAACTCTGTTAAGAGTTACTACTGAGGCCAGCTTGTTAAATTGGGTGATTCATAAGTCAAATCCCTCTCTACCAGCATCACTTCTCTCAGGGCCTACTGTTGCTGCCTGGCACTACCTGCTTGACAGCCACTCCATGTTTTTGCTCTCATCTTTCCTTCCCTTTGCTACTTTAGTTTCCCTTTCTCTCGGACACTGCCTCTCACCCATAAGTATTGCGATGCCACATTTTGCGGTCTGTTTCTGTCACTCTGCCTCTCCCATCTCTGAATTCTATTGTTGCTTTTTCCCCTCCTATATCTTGCTGTATCGGTTGATTTAACATGGTTGTTACTCTGGCTATATCTGTTTTTTCATTTTCTAGGTTGTGGTTGCTACTCCTTTTGATTCTTTCTTGCACGGTCTTATGTAATTGGCCTGTCCGTCTCTATTCTTTTCTATTTAAATCTCTCCCCACCTGCTGTTTATCTGTTTTTATTTTACTGTCTCCAAATGTCTTTTGCTCTGCTTCTAGCCCTCACTCCTATTGTTTTTCCTATTATTAACTTGCTATCTTTGTTGCCCTATCATGTAGCTCATTGCTTTCTCTTCTGTTGCTCGAATTCCTGTTTTGGATTGTCTAGTATTCTCTGTCCCTATGCCCTCCCTCCCCGCCACACCTTTGTTCTTCTGTATTGCTTGGGTTCAGAGTCACTCCTCCTCTGTTTTTCTGTTTGGATATTTATTGGTGCTATGTTAAAAGCCAAAAAGCTGAAAATGCATTTTATATTTAAAAATCTAGTGCAGCTTTGCCATTTGGCGCTCCTTTTTAGAGGTGTGCAAACCTTCTTCTGGCCATTGGGGTTGGTTGGTTTGTCTGACCAGACTTGCTTGAATGCAGATGCTTTACCAATACTGTATGCCATTACAAGTACAAGAGCCCATATGAGATGTGTTCTGAGCCATCACAGGTATAGCAGCCCAGATAAGGTGTGTGTTCTGAGCCATTACAATTCGAGCATCCCAGATGAAATGTGTGTTCTGAATCTCTGAACATTTAGTAGTCCTTTTGAGAAGTTGAAAGTTAAGTCAACTGTTACAATTGAATGTTACCTGCATCTTCAATGCCTATACCTGATGCAGACTCATTAACTCACCTATGAACAGGATTTGAACCAACAGGCTACACAATAATCTACAGCAGGCTTTTTGACCCACTGAGCTGCCTTTCCCAACAGGCTGGTGACACTGAAAGGCACCTAGGGTAAGGGCCTGGCAGTTCCATGTAAGGCTTGCCTGACATAAATGGCTTGTCAAAAGATCTATTCCTGTTTGGACTATCCTACAGTAGTCCGATGTTTCATAATGAGGCTTTGAAATGTGCTCTTTTGGCTGTGGGACTCAGTAATCGGACCTGGCAGAAGTTTTGAAAGTACAAGACCGAGTAGAAGGGATTGAAGTATATGACAGCAATGCCAACTTCTCACACTGTCAGAGGTTGGAGGTAAGAGCTCAGATAATGTTCTTGCTCTGTTCTTTAGCTCACTGCAGAACATGCAAACGCATTTTTGTGCTTTCTTAACAGCAGCTTTGTTGAGAAATTCAAGTATTGTCCCAAAACATAGCTGTCCGGTTAAGAAATGTGGGCATGATGCAATCAGCCCTGCTGTGAATATTTGGCATTGTGCCATGACATGAGTACGGTATAGCAGCTCCGTTGATAAATTGTGCTACTTTGCCCAAAATATATAGCAGTCCTGTTGAGAGGTACAGATAATCTGTGCTACTGAAAATATATAAAGCACTGCTTGTATCTGTATCCATTATACCTGCTTGCGGTGGGTGGTCGGAACGGGAGTTAAAGTTCTGACCACATGTCTAGCTAAGTATGAAATGCCCATGCTGACTGTGCTGCCTCTTTTACAGCCAATTAAGCAGAAATTCAGCCCTTGTTTAAAACAATTTTCATTTGACACACTACTCCCTGTTTCCTAAAGCAAAGTGAAAGGCATGTTCATGATTCAAGATGCTTTAATATAATCTACAAAATGCAGGCAGTTGAACAAAGTGAACAGACCACAAATTCCCTTTTACATTACTCAGAGTATTATCTTGAAAGAATCATTAACAAAGCAGAGTGTTAAAAAAAAAATTAAACAGACCAGGGCTCGTCCCATTTACTACTTCCAAGGAACTGTGTCGATTGCTAAAGTAGCTAAAGTGTATTTGCAAGCTGCTGCTAGCCAGGCTGTCACCAGTGAGCTCCATGATTTATGGGGGTGCTGCTATAAATAGCCTGTTTAAGTGGTAGCAAAGGAAGAATTAAAAGGGCTGCATTGACAGGATTTCTGTGTGTAAAAAAAAGGCCTTATACGCACCTTATCTGGAGGGCTGGCTCTATCCATAGATTCCACCTAGGTCCTAGACTGGATGGTGCGCCATACGCATCAAACCCCGGCATCGGAGCCAAAGAACCATGCTGTCTGTGCCTCTAAACACCTGACGGGGCTGCAGCCGCCACTTTTCCCTGGCCTCCCTCCATGACTCTGCTGCCACCAGCAGACCAACTTCCTGTAGACTGCACAAGCACCATCGAAACCCTGTGGGCCGCAACTCAACAGCGCGTGCCCCTTTTAGTGCAGGCACACTGCAGTGGATCCACATCCCAAAAAGACCTCCACCACTCTCCACAGGTTTAACCAGGGCCAGACAAATGTTATACGATGGGCGACAAACGGACGCCGAAACACTGTCGATTCTTCCCCTCAGATTAGGGTTGGAGGAGGAAGAAGAAGAAAAATAAATGCACTTTAGTTAATTCTTTTTATTTTTTTAAGGCAATTTGCCCACACGCACTCCAGATATTCACCCTAGAGGTAGAGATGCATTTGCACTCCCAAGGGGAGCCGCAACCTGGCGGGCGGTCCAGGGTATGCCTCGACTCTGTATGTGCATCACTGCAGCCTATGTGGCTCTCCCAACGTTGCTATGGATGCCTGCAACCATCGGGAATCGCTGCCGCCAGCCTGTACACGTGGGTCCTTATCGGTGACCTCCTTGTTGGAGGTCCCTTGGACTGAGTGCGGTAGACTATTTCCTCATCCACCAACCCCACAGAAGACCGACACTGGCGCCTGGCACGCGCTCCGCATGTGTACTGCTGTTTGTCAAATAAACCACAGAAGATTCTGCTCTCGTTTTACTGGCTCTGTCTTGCCGCTGTCCTCCGAATACACACTTTGTGAAGGCCCACACAAAAAAACGCAGTTCTCAGCACAAAGATGTAATGTAAATCATTTAGCTTTAATACCTTGCTGGTGGGGGGCTGAGGGGGGTTACTGACAGCTGTATCATTCTTGACTGTCTGGTACTTTCTTCACGCACCTAGCACTTATAGAGCGCCGGTCTCCAACTTCTAGAGCACAGGCTGGAATCCTGCCTGTATGCTTACAAGCAGAGCGAAGGATCCTGTGAGCCACCAAGTATTGCCAGATTCGAAGGAAAAAATAAGCTGAATGCCCCTTCAAAAAAAGCTGGCTTCCCACCAAATTAACTGAAGAACTTCACCTCTAAAAAACTGTGGATGGGGCTCAAAAGTAAGGAAAATAATGCAAATATACATAGAGAGAATACATTTCTCGACTCCCTCCGGTCATTGACTCCCTTGCATAGCTGCCAGATAGCCCCATGTCCTTCGTGACACTGAGCCAGCCCAGGCATTTCCGGTTAAATGCTATAACTGCTATCTTTTGTTCTTCCCATTTTATAAGTATGGGCCTACAAGGATCACTTTGCAAACTGAAAATCCAAGGCTTGGATCATGGTGTCGAGCATGACCTGGGCCTCCACTTGGCGGCAATGCCCTTGTGAGTTGCTCCTCTTTACTGTCGACCCTCTGGTCCTTGACTCCCTGTCACTCTCCTCTGGTCATTTGCCCTTCTGGTCTTGGGCAACCTGGTTGATGGCTCTCCTCTGGTCCTTGGTGCATATCATCACCCCTCTTGTCATTGGCTCCCACAGGAGTTGCTCCTCTAGTCCATCACTCCTTACATAATACCCAGGTGGTTACTGAGGATAATCTTTGGTGAAATAACCTAAGTCTAGCCATGCAGAATGTTTACAAAGTGTCCACTTGTGCTTCCCAAGTGAACTAGCCAGGTGCTATGGCAGTACTGGCAAAAAGACTGTCATCCGGTTCACGCTAGAGTTGACCTGTCAATGTACTGAGCAAGAAGTAATATTAAACCTACAGGAAAAATAACATATGAACAAAAGCACACACGATAATATGCAGTATGCCGTATGTAAACTTGTATGCATGTACAGCCTACTATGACATATCTTGCCTTTTTGTACCATCAAGTGTAGCCCATGGTTACATAAGTAAGCACCGGTTACAGCGTTGCACACTCAGGCTTTGACATCATGCGCCTGGTACTGGTTCACATGCTAGTGAAGGCTTCATAGGCCTAGGTACTGTCCTAATGCAGCAATATCCCTCATATGCCTATGTAAAGCTGTATTCCCCCCCCCCCCCCACTCCTTTTAGTTTAGCCTCCTTGGCATAAAAGGGGATGGCCCTTTTTAGTTTAGCTTATTATAAGCCCAAACTATTGCATTAGAGCACAGGGAGAAATGGCATATGAGGGGGACACAGCTTTGGCCATTCCCACCCAGTTCCTGTCCCTCCTTGCCCAAAAGCCCTTCTCATGGGAACTCTTTGAGCTCTTTTGCCACTTATGAGGTGGCATGGTGGTCCCTTACTTGGACTCCATTGAAATGATGTATTTTGAAAGGTCTCTCGATCAACTTCCATATCCAGTGTGATTTTTCCATCGGGAACATTGGACTAATTATATTGGTGACTTGATAGAATGTAAAACTTTGATAAAACTCTGGGCAAGTACTATAGATTCTCTATTGGTCCTAATGTATCGAACATCCTTGTGTACTAAAAATCTTAGTTTTTACTTGTCAAGTTTCATATCCGTACAGCTGTGTTTAACGGTTTATGAACCAATCAGTGAAGGCATATGTAAAACTGGCATTTGCAGAAGGTGGTGTTGGTATAATGGGTACTGTAGAGATATATAATTTATAAATCCTGAAATTCGGTGACCAAGACAATCTAGATAATTTGGCCTAATAGCCTATGAAATTCAGTGAATAAACTTGTTTAGTTGCAGCACGTTATTTTTCCAAGTATGTCTTTCATAGCAAACATAACTGTGCCTTCTGAGTTGAGGCAGAGGAATGTGGAACTACGAGTCTCGGCTACCACAGTGGGCTTGCAACATTCTTGACCGTGGAGCCGACGCTGCTTGAGCAACTGGCTTGCTTGACCTTTTTGAGTAGTGACCCAACATCCACATATGTGCCTCGCACTTGAAACCACCAAACAGAAGAAGAAACCAAGATGGTGCCTGAGGATGCAAGCCTTTCTAAAGCCTCTCGGAGACCATCTCGAGTGGCCCTACCCAATTTAACAATCGGAGGTGGTACAGTCAATTTACAGAAAAGCTCATGCCTTCTTGGGTATAAAAGAGGTTGCAGGAAGACATTTGCTGTCTTAGGCTTGGAGGTGGTAGACATACCTATTGCTGCTCCCTGCCTGACGCAAGGAAGCCTTGGAGGACTGCGTACTGGGGAGAGCTGGAGAATCCTGGTTTTAGCTCCCGGAGATGGGAGGAAGACTCCACCTGGGACATGGCTCTAGCATTTTAATGATAGAAGGGAAGAGCCCGAGGGGTGGTGCCTGCTAGGAGTATGAGCCCAATGTAATTAAAATGTACCCGGTGGCGCTTGGAGTCAGATCCTTGGAAAAACCTGAAGGAGACCCTTGATGAAGGGACCAGTAGTATGATAAATAGCCCATCAACAGGCAATCTCCTCAGTTTTGGGAGTGCTCGCAAGGGAGCGAGGCTGAGGACCTTTTTCGGATTATGTTGTATTGTATGGTTGAACATTTTAGTGATAGGTTGTGGATCTTCTGTTGCCTGATTTTTGGACTTGGTTAGATTAGGGTTAGCTAAGGAGTTTAGGTTTTGAAACATTTTGCTTGACCATCGCGTTGGACCGTTAAATTATTTTGATCACATTTGAGGGTTGGAGCACCACCCCAATCTGTGCTGGCCCTTCCCAGACTCCATTTCTATAGCTGTTTTTAGTCATTTTACCTAGATCCTATTGGTGTTTTACCAAAGCCCACCCTGTATATTACCATTTTTAATAAAGGCTTGGTTGGAGATCTTTCTTTCGTTTGTTTGGCAGCCGCACACATTTTAAAATGGGCATAAATCGGCCACTGCTGTGCACTGCTAGGACTCGTTTGCTGTCGGTTATAATAAGGTTTAATCCCTGTATCCTGGCAACGTTCAATATTCATACCAGTGAGGAGCCGGGGGTTGCCATCTAATATTCCTGTTTAGAATGTTGTTTGCATCCCTGTTAAGGTCCTTGCAGGATTGAGCAGAGCCAAATAATTGGAATGTTTCAGACCGGTTTTAGGAGTTGCTCAGCTACAACACATTCTTGCTTTTGATGGATTCTTAGATTAGGAATGCATTTTGCGGGCTTGCCCCCTCCTTTACGTTGACCTGAAGGCAGCCTTCGATATGTTGACCGTGGAAAGCTATGGTGGAAGCTGTCCAGGCTTGGAATGCCAACTTGGTTGCTGGAGGCAGTCGGGCAGTTGCATGAGTTTATCACTAAAAGTGTGCAGTTGGGAGTTGGAGGCACCGACCCAGTTTACAAGAATTGTGGAGTTAAGCTGTGTACTGGTGCATCTACTTCTGATCTGCCTGTTTGGAGAAGGTAAATTGTACCCCCTAGAATAAATGGTGAGCATGTTCGCTGGCATTCCTCCACAGACAATATTATTCTTTTCAACCATACATATGTGGGCCTGCGTAGGGCGGTCTGTGAATTGTGCAGATTTCCGGGGGAATTGAATTTGCCATTGAATGCTGATAAAACATGTGCGATCACTTAACGGTGATAAATAATCTGGTCTCAGACTTTAAGTACTTGGGGGAGGAATTTGGAAGAGGAAGCTACTGGGGGGGGGGGGGGGAGGGAGGAAGGTATCTGGAAACCAGGGCCAAGAAATGTGGTGAGGCAATCGGACTGCTTTGGTTAAAAGATTCCTGCTTGGAACAGCTGGATACAGTTATGCTGGTATTATCTGTGTCAGGAATGGGTGACCGTACAGTATGGATAAGTGTTTCGGGGCTGGCAGAAAATAAGATAGTTCCTAATGTGTAGGACACCTAAAGAATAATAATTTAATTTATATAAATTATAAGGAGAGAGAGAAGGGGGTACCAAGCGGTTACGTTATTTGTCAAATTGCTTGTCATAATTTGTAGCGCAGTGTTTATGAACATACCTGGGGCAGTTATTTAACCAAGTGGACTGGAGCTGGCTGAAGATGTCACAGATTCATGAAGTTCCAGGGGCGTCTAGATTGTAAAAAATGTAGGTCTTAGACGAGGGATTGCAAAAGATCATTGCTGATTAAATGGAGCAATTGGGTGCTCAAAGTGAAGGTGGATTAATTTTGGAACTATTTTAATTGCTTCATAGAGGCCACGGTTTTATTATCGAGGATTGACCGTGTTTTAATCGAAATACGTGCCGGTGTGCCTGATACAAAGGGAACAGTGGTATATTACCTATATCTGAGAGGTTCACATGTGAATCAATGATGGGGAAATCGTCCGGTAAGTGCACAAATGTGGGTTACAGAACCATGGGAATAACTCCAGATGTCGGGCAGTTGGATTGAAAATATATAGTTAATTGCCCGTGTCAGGAAATAGTATACCATCTGACTAATGTTGGGCGCTCTGCCAGTACGTGCTCAAGTGCTGGGAAGACCGCAGGTATAGTTAAAAAAGATCAGCAAATGGAAGTGTGTCTAGCAGTAGCTAACGCGAGCGGTGGCTGCACCTGTGATTGTGTTTTAAAAGGGAGGCAAGGGACCGATTATTAGTCTTACCACAACACCAGGACTTCGCACGATCGTTGTTGCAGGGACAGTAGAGCTGTCTACGTCTCTGCCGAGCTGTGCTCGTAAATGAGTGAACCCGCTAACACGAATGCGTAATAGGGGGCGAGCGCGAGTTGAAAAAAGTGAAGCTTTGAGAGATGTTAGCTAACGTTGTCCATGAGTAGTACGAGTCGGGGCAAGTAAGTCGTGCGCGCATGGAAGCAATTGGTTTCAGGAGCATGCACAGTATATTACTGGCTTGAGTATTTCCGATTGATGTATCACAAGGCAAATTCACCATTTAAGCACAGATGGACACTCATTGTTGGTATAGTGTTTGTCATTTCAAAAAATTATATAATACATATACCTCAGCCATGTTATCAAGTATAGACCGGCATGGTCTGTTACCTTTGGCAATGACACTACAGATAGACAGACATTTCTCTCGAAAAAGAGAGATTAGACATACATAGTTGTTATATCAAATGATAATTGACCTCCGTAGTTGTATTTTTGAAATGTATTTTTAACAAGCTAACGGACGTGCCATATTTGAGCACTATATTGCAAAGCTAGTCGTTATGAATGGTACTGTGGCATAATTCTACAGAGTCAATCTATGGATGTTGTATGGGTCCTACTAGTTGTCTAAAAAGATTTGTGGGTCTATCTGAAGAGGTTCCATTCGATAGCAACGTTAAGCCCTTGTTTCACTGAGTTTAGGCGGAAAATCCATTGTTCCAATTTTCAAAGGGATAAATTACCTCCTCTGAACGGATTTCTGGCTGTCTTGGAGGATGATCCAAAACCTATCATTGTGCCTATGTTTTTCTTGAAAATGCACCACCATAGGTTTTCCTGGTACGGCATATTTAATGAATTATCGATGCTCACATATGCGTTGTCTTATTTGCATTTACCCACATATAGAAGTTTACATGGGCATTGGATGGCATAAACTGTCCATTTGTTTTTGCAGTTTGTGAAGTTGTTGAAGGTCCATGTTTTGCCATTCAAGTTGATCGATTTCATGTCTTTTGGCAGACGGCATACAGAGCAGGATCTGCGCTTATGGTGGCCTGTAACTGGAGATAGATTCCACAATGTCAGTGTTGGCTGGCTGGTTGCGTTGGTTCGAAGGAATCCATAAACAGATTGGCTATGACTGGCACAAAGGCTGGTTCCATGGCAGTGTTGGTAGAATGTTTTTTCAAATATGAAGTAGTTCTCTGTGAGGGCAATGTGGATGCATTCAAGGGTGGTTCTAGAAGTTGTTCTTTTGTCCAGATAAATTGCAAATACTGCAATGCATTCACGTTGTGGGATGCTGATGTAGAGTGATTCAACGTCAAGGGTGACTAGGAAGCCATGCTCACCTACATTTAATGTGTTTAATTTTTGATGGTGGATGTGGTGTCTTGGACATATGAGCGCATCTGGCTGATAAATGGTCGGAGAAAGTGGTCAATGTAAATAGACCGAGGACTGATCCAATGCCTGCCCCTATGGGTCTGTCAGGTGGAGTTTGCTTGTTCTTATGGATCTTAGGCAGGAGATGGAATGCCGGTAAAATTATGTGATTTAATCAAAGTTTCTCATCGATCGATCCTTCTTGCCATGCGTGGCACATCACTTTCTATTTCTGTAAGTAGTCTGGTGGTTGGGTTAGTTGGGGATTTGTCTGTAGAACTTAGTGTTAGCCAGGTGTTTTTGAATTTTTGTGTCATAGTCTTACCCCAAAGCACAATTCCTCTTCCTTTGTCGGCTATTTCTCATGGCTCCTCAAGTTTTGGAAGCTACGGCAACTAGTGAATGATTTTCCATCTACCCGTTTTTTGGTTGTGGAGAAGCCAGAAGACCATATTTTGCCAAGCGGTGTAGCAGGCACCTTTTATTGCTAGCAGTGGAATATGTGACCCACAGTTGCTTATCCAGTTTTGTGTTCGATGCAAGGATTTTTGCGCCTATGAACACTTTTGTACAGGTGCGTTATAAATGCCATATCGCCTCATTGCTGTCTTACATGTGATGAGGCCAAAAAGGGATGGACAACAGTTTGAATTAATCCCAACTAACCTATCCATTCCAGTGTCCTTTTTTGTTGACCTTGGTCAATAGTGCTGCGAATACCATTTTACCATGGCCAAATCCAGCAAAACATGCCCCCCATCCACCCACCCCATACTTTGACGTCTGCTTTTCTTCTGTCCCTGCGGCGTCTGTTCCGTCTCTCCTACGCGTGTCGGATCAGACGCCGGCGGGTCCGCTTTTATCTGTATCATTTTCAGCTCCCCGCCTCCAACTTGCAGAAGCGGTGGATACACCCGCTCCCCGTGTTTGGTAGTGATTACCCAATCTGATAATTTCGAATCGATCTAATAGTCCTGGCCGAATTCAGCCAGATGTACCTTTTACAATCAATTTGAAACAATTAGATCGGGTAATAGCTTTATCCGGCACTGTTGGGGAGTGGTGGTGGTGGTGGTGGTGGTGGCGGTGGTGGGTATCAATGGTGACAAATATCTGCTATAATCTCGTAGGTAATGAGGAACTCTCAATATTTTTTTGAGCAGTGAAATAGCTGATGAACCGTTTGTCATGCCGGTAGGAGAGTTGAGCTAGTCTTGGAAAACACTGGTACCTCCCTCAGATCTGGCTCAAGCTATCCTACATAAGGATAGCGTGAAATCCTTGCTGTGCGTGTAGTAGCAGGGTGGGCACATGCTATACATTCCAGAACGCATGAACTGTGAAAGGGGCAGGGCGTGCAAGAACAGCTGAGGAGGCGAGGGAAGGATGATGATATATATATTTCAAGCGCATTTGGAGTGGGGTGGGGGAGGAGCGATGGCGTGGGCATGGTTTAATCCATTTCGCAATCCCCGCTCGCAGTAGTGCTGGAACAGTGTGAGCCGCGAAGCTTTATTTTGCAAAATTAACATTAGAGGACCCCCCTCTTTTCGAGGCCCACTTATGCATTCTAATTAAATATAAACGTGGTCCATATATTTTTAAATACTTTAATAAAATGAAATGTTGTTCTAACTTGAATGTCTTGGAAATTTTTATTGCGTATGATATTCTTAGGCTTAAGCAGGACGACCCAACGCCAATGAATTGGCCCCAAAACTGTAATGAGCCTAAAAGTGACCCATAGTAACCCCTAAATATTTTGAAGTGATACGACCACTCCTAAGCTAGTTTTTACAAAGCTTAAATCTTGGCAGTTTGGTTAACTGGTGCCGGTGTTCCAGATTGACTTTGCAGTCAGGGTATTTTACTCCCTAGTTTGTAAAGTAGGGAGTAAAAAGATTTTGCAGGGAGTTAAAAATGTAAGTCCAATTCCCAATGGGAGTATTTCATAAGCGAGTAAAAATGTTTTAACTGGGAAACGGAAGTCTTTTTGTGATAATTATTTATTTGCAACTAGTTATGCATACATATTAAAAGATACTTGTTTACTTCTTCTGATTACGCAGTAATATCAGTTCTTCTGTGGTACAACGTGCACTGCTGGTCCAAACATATTGATGGAACTGTATGAGTGACAGCAGGGGCACGTGGTCATGTGTCTCCCCTTATTTTTGTGGCTATTAGGGATGCTGAAAGTGCTACCTAGAAAGATGATCGTCATTAAAATAAGAGCTTTAACATGAGAGCTTGAAATAGGGGCTTTGGATACAGGTTTGTAATGCTTTTCAATGCAGGTTCACATACGAAGATGGATATATGTAGTTTGGCGATGCGTCCCACCCATTTAACTCCTGTCGCTAAGTGACCACTATAGGTTTTTTCCTCCCATTCACAACCCACCTTTTTTCACTCTTTGGCTGAATTTCTACTGTGTGGTGGTTTGTCATTTTTACTTCCAAATGACGCTCAACAAATGTGTTAATGTTCTAAAAAGTTATTTGACTTGATTGCTTAAAAGAATTTACAGCATCTTTTTTTTTATGCTACATATTTTGAAGTATTTTTGTTAAGGATGCATGGTTTGTAAAAATGGTATTCAAATTCTCCATATATTTGATTGGCGGTGTTCAAGTGTCTGTAAACACAACCTGATTGGCTGTGCAGATACTGTCAGGAGGATGCCATTGGTTCTGCAGTCTTTCTGTAGGAGGGCAGCCATTTTATTTCAGCATTCGATCACTCTTGACGTGCTGTGACCGAGGATGGAATTCAGTTTTGTTGATCCAGCCCGAGCCATGTGTACTTTTCAGCTCCCTTTCATAAAAACATGAGGACTCTATTAATAAAAAAGGTATATCAACCCCCCCACCTTCTACACTCACTTTGCCTTCCTTCTGTTACCTGCTCCCGCCTCCCAACTCCCTGAATGGCTATCCGGCCGGTAGGGCTTCGCATTTAAAACGCTCAAGCTTTTACATCTGTGTGCTTTGTTCATGTGCGTTGCAGTTTTGCTGTGTTACCCTGTCCCCATATCGCACTCGGGTTTTAGGGGCCAATTGTAACGTTGGACATGTTAATTTAACCTTCTTGCTAGAACAGTGGAGTATGTGTGTTGCCAGGCTACGGCACCTAGTTGTGTGGTCAAGTTCTCCCTTTACCTCTTTGTCCGCTCTTATCCCAGAGCACACACCAGTTTTCCAATTAAAGATGACCTCGCTCAGCTGTCATCTGAAGCGCACCCATGGCATATATGAAACCGTTCCTTGCAGCACAAAAGACGCCCGTTTAATTTTTTCTAGTTGGGCTAGAGAGTGAAAACTGATGCCATCTGTGTAAAATGACACACTCCTTACATGGTTTCATGCAGCAGAATAATTATGCATCCAACTGTAAAAGGTGAATTTTGTTTTTCCTTAAACCCTGGTCATGGAGCGTTTCAATCTTCACTGCCTACTCGGCCAAGGATCACTGCCGCATGGGGCTGACCGCACGGTAGAGTGCTCGCAGTGTCAATGAGCGCGGGCACCTCATATGTGAAGGATCCGACACCGAGTGCTGTATTGCATTTCACCGACTGGCAGCCAGGGATCTGCAAGGAGCCCATATACTCTTTCATAGCGTCGACATGCAGCTTTATTACTTTCGACGATGGGCCCGGGTATGCCGCAGACGTGCCGCTTTCCCTTTACCTTGAGGAATGGTGCGCTTAGAAATTATAATTGGTGCAATGATTGGCAATGGTCTAAAACATAGTTTAGACATATTTGTAATGGAAGTTCCTATGTAAACACTGAGAAAACGAGGCTCAAAGTGTTTACATGGAGCATCCATTTTGTGATTTCAGGCAGCCTCCTCAGCTCTGCCCTTGCGGCACTAAACCAGCAGCAAAAGCCCCCTACTGGGAGCTTTTGCTTACTCCAGCCAGAGCAGAGCTGACGAGGCTGCCTTCCCTTTCATTTTTACGTTTTTCTGTGCTTCCCAAGCCCACGGAAGCACAGAAAACGTAAAATTAAGGCAAAAAGCCGAGGCGCACCAATTAAAAATAAGTTTGTGATTGCCATGGTTGGAAAACCACAGCAATCACAAATACAACAACGTTGTTGTTCTGACAGCGGCAGCTTTCGCGTGGAGTCTCCTGGGCTCTTCCAACCCTGAGGGAGTCTAGGAGACTCCCAGCGAAAGCTGCCGCAGTGAGAAGCACTGCAGCATTTCTAAACATCCGGGTTGTGTTTCTGCCTACAGCAGCTTTCACTTTGGGGCTCCCCGGGGAGCACCGGACTCAAAGTAATAGCCACGCAGGCAGAAACACAGCGCGGTTGTGTTTAGAAATGCTGCAGTTCTTCTCGCTTCCATGATAGTAAACCGCCCTAAACATGCCAGAGATGACGAGCTGCATGGTAAAATTGGAGCATCAACTTTGGTTGTAGGGGTCGGATTGTGCGCCCTAATATTGGAGCACTTCTGCGCATAAATAAATGTATATATTAAAATAAAATTTAAATTTAAAAACCAATTCTTGGATAGGGAGTCGGAGATCATGGGAGGGGTGGACATAGATGGATACTGTATTGGCAGACAACTCCCTTGCCATGGCAAACTGTTCTTTAGGCTTCTTCAGGGCCAATGAGATGCAGTTGAGTGATTTCACCTCTTTTATGGCCTGATGATATTTGCGACGGTGGGTTGTTAGAGTAACTTTGTAAGTTTAATGGAGCATCCTCATCTGCAACTTTAGTAAAAGCATCCCGAATTGCTGTTAAGGGGGGGTGGGGGGGGTTCCAGTTGTTCTTGCTAACGTGTTTGTCAAGGGTCCATATTGGAGACCACATGGGTTGGACCAACTCGATTTGGGTCATGCTCAAGAGGGAGTGTAACTTCTTAACGATGCAGTAGATGATTTTGAAGCCCTTGTCAGTTTTGAAGTGGTCCTTGGTGTGACCAACCCGATTCGGGATTGCTATCCGGCACATACTTGTTCGTTACATGCTTGTTTGGTCTCTTCTGTGGAGTGGAGGGGTCCTTGGTGTGACCACCCAATTGGGTCTGGCCTCGTAAGCAAGGTTATTTGTGCCACTGTTCGATTGGTGGCCTGTGTGGCCCATTCCTGTTGCTGAGGGCATGTACGTGTGAGACTGATCCATCTGGGTCTAGAATCTGTGTGCACACATATAGGTTCTGTTTCTCACTTCTGAAGGGCCAGGTGTGTAGGGATTTTGTGATTGTGGTGTTTGCAAGGTGTGGGGCCACCTGGGTATAGAGTACCATAAACTAGTTGCCATGTCTGATGCCACCTCCTTGGCATTTCTTGTTCAAGCTAGAGACTGTTACTGGAACCATGTTTTTGGATACAGTATTCTGACTTGCAGATGGGGATTTACATCTTCACTGTGGTTTCTGAGACCATGGGATGGTGGGCATTGGAAGGTTTGGAACTCTTTTTGACTGAGCCAATGTTGACCCTAGGCTGCCCATCTTTCCAGTTGCAACAGGAGACCCTCTGCATGCTGTGCAGTCTGAGTAGGTGGTTTGAGAGCCCTAGACTGTTGGCACAATCAAGTCATGAGAGACGATATGTGGGACCGTTTGGTATGGCATGATACGACAAATAGATCTTGGATGAAATGAGCAGTTTTGACTCTTGCTATAACTTGAGGGCTACCAGCTGGCCATCTGAAATGTTTGCACTGTTTATGCCAGCTGTGTGTTAAACTCTTAATTTGTTTTTGTGCTTTAGGGCCGGTTCTCGTTGTCTGTTGTTGGTTAGTAGTCCTCTACCCATCTATTCATGAGCAGCAATTGCACACGTCAGTTTATTCTTTACTTTTTATGTACACTTATAAAGTAGGGGGATACCCGATACTAATATATAATCCATGACCAGGTTGAACACTGTTGTATTATTATTTCGCATTTATATAGCGCTACGAACCCTCCGGTATCTGAGCGCTGCTTATTACCCACGGTGTGTGGTGTTCATTTTTATCGCCCTCGGAAGAATGAAAGGCTGAGTTTGGCCTTGAACTCTCCATTAGCCGTTGGAGAGGAACGTTTTATGCCTGGCTACTAGCTTGCAACTCTTATTCCAATCTGGGGGTAAAACGATCAGCAAGGGTTGTCACTCTGTCCGCAAATGAAAGGAGTCTCAATTATTGCCACATTGCTGTGACTGATGTACAAGGTGCAATGCCCTAGAGGAAGACTTTGTCCACCAGCTATGATGTGACCCTGCCCCCATCTACCCCCACACCAATTCAACTATTGGTTTAGGTGTTTAGAGCAGTAGTTGATTATTGAATAGTGGGTAATGCTATTCCCCGAACTGACCCACTGGGGCTGGTTTAAACTAATCGTGGAATCGAAATTTAGATTGGCTATGAGTATCCCGCATCAACCATTGACCAGGGAACCAAGAGCTGATTTGCGTAGCTATCAGCAAATGTAAATTCTGCATAAGATGCAGACCTATCATTTTGTCATTTTATTTGTGATCCCTTATACTTTAAATGTATAGATATGGCCTAATGTTTATCCACTGCCCCACATACACAAAGTTAAATTCATAGAGGTTTGTTTGCTCGACATCAGTTGGCCTGTGGAGCCAAAGGTAGCTCCTGGAAGTTGTTGTCAAGCTAACCGGGCTCTTTTTAGCTACGGGAAGGAGCTAAATGGCTCCCAGCTCCCTTCAATTTCGTACCCTGAAATCTGTTGCACATTTGTTTTATTGATGGCATTGGCCAAGAGGAGGGCGTGGGGCACTGGCTACCACCAACGCCACATGCCTGACTAAAAGATCTTGTTCTGTGTTATTATGGCTGGGGCACATGATTTGGTCTTGTGTATATCAACCCTGTGATGCAGACTGCAGCCCCCCACCTCCAACCACTTAGGACCACCTCTAATTGAAGGTGTAAGGTCTGTTAGAGGGTGGCATGGCAGAGTCCCTTTACTGCTCGTATGTTAATGAACTGTTTCTGTTTTACTTGAAAATTAGTTGTTTGTCCCCCCCCCCCCCCCCCAAAGTGGTCCCTTAAATTCGCAATTGGATTAGCCCTAGGATGCTAAGCGTGTCGTATTAGCAATACCAGATTAAATTTCAGAAGTTGTGGATTTGATGCACACTACATTAGAATGCTAATAACTTGCATTTCCTAGGTCGCTCGGAGTACCTGGGAACAAGACATTTAGCAGGTTCGGGAATGATGCCATGTAGAATTGTCAAGAATAAGCAGGGAAATGGGCCTGGTGACCTTTATCTGCCACCACGCCTTTTTTTGGTGTACATCTATTGTGCAGTGGACGATGCGCCCCCTGAGTCAGGGGTGATGGGTTCCTAGTGTATCATTTCAATGGGCTCTAGTCCCGCATATGGTTCATTGAGAACATTACTTTTACAAGAATTGATTCAGTAAGTGTGATTGTCATTATGCATTCATTTCCCTGTTCCGTTTGCAACCACCATAAACGTTGCAAACGTTTCCAAAGACCTCCAAGCTTTTACATTTTTGGTTTTATGATCTAGTAAGTGATTTTCAAGAAGTCAATGTGTCTCTTCAGGTATTTGTTTTTAAGGTGGATATTGGTCTGCCCTGTTGCCTTTGGGGCATTTGTTGTCTGTTACATTTTAATGTATTTTATTTTTTTGCGTTAAGAATCTCCCAGATGTGACTGCATACAGTAACACTATTTAACCATTCACTCCTTTACTTTTGTGCCTTGGCAGTGATCACTTGTTGGACGCTATTCACTAATGGTGCTGTTTAAATACCTTGCTCTGCATTTAGATTAGTTTGGTACTAGATCTTGTTGGGGCGAGGTTTCCTTTTGCCAGCAGATGTTGGAGGTGTGAGAGGCTTTAGCAATGAGGCCATTGTTTCCTTGACCAACGTCTGTCTTCTGTTTTTTTATCAGATGGCAGCAGCTGGCTTCATCCACTGCCCAAGCGAGAACAGCCCAGATGTTGCCCAGTGTTTTTTCTGCTTCAAGGAGTTGGAGGGCTGGGAGCCAGACGATGACCCCCTGTAAGTCCCAGGCTAGAGAATCTGCGAGTTAGGGCAGTTTTCGAACTGAGACAGGGTTCAGGTTGTCATTAACCCTTTAACATTTGCCTTATGCCATTTATTTCCCCAACAGGGAAGAACATAAGAAGCACTCGTCTGCCTGTGCTTTCCTGGCCCTCAAGAAAAATACTGAAGAATTGACTTTGAGTGAATTTCTGAAACTGGACAAGGAAAGGACAAAGAATAAGTTTGTATGTATCATAGACTTTTATTACGTTCTTAAAATATTTGTATTGGCTTTTTGCAATAGTAATAAGAGTTAAATGTTTCCCACCCCCCTTCCTGTGCCAGCGTTATTTTCCCCCAGCTCTTCCCTTGCGATCACACAAAGTCCAATATCTCCAATATCACATGCTCATGAATATTCCCCCTCAGGCTTGGATCCTTGGTAAAAGTAAAAACCAGTTTCACTTTAGTTTTGAAACTGTCTTTATACTATAAAACAACCACTGAGCTCTGGGTTATACTGCCACAGCCAATGACTGCCCTCTCCCTAAGCCCCTCCTGTGGCAGCCATTGATTTTTACAGTATGTTCAAGTGTTGGGAGTCCGTGTTTCACTCTTCGAGCTTTCTGCGTTTTTTGCGCTTTTTTTGCGTAGTAAACCCCCGTTTGTTCATTTAAGCCAGTGTGCGCCATTGTTTCTAATGTTTGTCAATCTGCTTGGAATCGCATGCTGTGCATAGTCCGACATCCAGTGCTAACCGCGGAGTACTGCATCTTGTCTTTCGAGAATCGAAAGGGGACGTTGACATGGGCATGCCTGTAACACTATCCCTAATGTAACATGTGGTGTACCCAAGATACCTCACGCGTCGAGATCCCTCAAGATTGTTCTTGCCACCCAAATAACTGGTCGCCCCTATGCGAAGTTCGTAAAGAACATTGCTATTGTCCAACCGACCTTTGGTCAAATAATTCTATAAAATAGTTAAAATCACCCCTTACGTCCCTTATCTCGACGGCTGTTCAGTCTCCGCCGAAGACCTGCGAGAACTTCGACGGACGGTGATCCTGTTGGCGTTGCCGACCACGTGGCCAGGCCTTCCGCCGGCCTAAACAGTAGGGAGTGTGGGGTCGGGCTGGACATTTTGTTTTCAAACTGAAAATGCCTTTCCCTTTCCTTCCTCTTTCTCGTTTTGGGCTTAGTCACTGTGTGTACCCGCAGCTATGGAGAGGACTCCATTTAGATTTTGCCCTATTTGTAAGCGCAAATTCCCATGGAAGGATAAGCAGACTGTGTAACCGGTGCTTGCTCCTCGATCACAAATAGGAATGGTGTGCGGCTTGTAAGCTCTTCCGCCCCAAGACCTTAAAGGAGCGTAGGGTAAAACGGTGGGCGGCCTACAGTATGTCCAAGGCTTCTCCCACTGCCGCTACCACCGAATGTGACGACGGCCAGAGTGACTATCAGACCTCCAAACTGGAGGTTGTTGACCTTTCGACGGAACGCTTGCGTTCCACATGGTCTGTCCTCGACCCTGATGAGCACGGCGTAGGCTCTGCTATGGGGAAGTCATACCCCGGCGACAGACGGACACGTGCACGGCACTAAACGCACAGAACCCCAAGCCTTACTTCGCTAACGTGTACACCGGTAACTCCAGCGATACCCGCCGACGGTAGGGATCGGCAGCCCTCACCGCAGCCGCATATGTGCCTAGCGACTTGGCAATCCAAGACAAAGGGCGGTACCCCAAAAATACATATTTCTGTCGACACACATCACAAGAAGGAGTACGGCGACGATACGGTTCCGGCTCCGCTGAGGACTGCGATACAGCCTGGCAAGAATCGTGTCCGCTGATTCTCAAAGACAACAGTTTAGGGACTCTTCAAAAGTTTCCGAAAGGCCGAAAGATCTGCCGAGATTGGTCATAAGTCGAGAGAAAGACACGGGGATACCCCACCTTCATCGGTCCCGCCAATTCTCTGAAGGAGAAGGACCTTCTTCGACGTTAAGGCAAAAATCTCTACAATTTTCGACGGAAGAGAGTGCTAAAGTCTCTAGCACTGTCTTCCGTCGAAAAAGTGTCTCTTTCGACGGAAGACAGTGCTAGAGCCACTTTTCCACCTCTAGACCATTTTAAATCGTCAGTCCGGACTAGAAAAATGTTTGAGGACTGCATGGAAAGGCTGGATAGGTTTGTTTCACATTAAGAACAACCTACACCAAGAAGGCCACAGGATGAAAGCCTTTTTAACGCTAGAGCTAAATTTCCAAGGCTTTTTGACCCCTCTTTAGAAGAGGATATGTATAATTATGACAGTCCCCAAATCCACAAGATTCAGATATTCTGCCTTTAGACTCCGCTCAAACCACCCCTACAAGAAACCCCTCTCCAATTGATGATCAGTTGATGTTTAGCGTAATGTTACATAAGGCAGCTGAACACTTTAAAATTGCCACTGAAGAGGCAGCCCCTGAAGCCGACTTCATTGAAGATGTACTCAAAGAGAAGCCGCCAGCCAGCCAGGCTATCCCTCTCCTCAATTCAATAAAAAAAACGCCTGGCTCCCTCTTTAGCAACATCTGCTCTCACAAGAGGTGTAAACCCAAGAATTGAAAAACTCTTTTGCCCTTCTCCCTCGAATCCTCTATATATTAGGTCATTCCACCCCAGATTCTTTGGTAGTCGCTACCAGAAGAAAAAGAGCAGGGGTCCCTTTGTCAACCGGGGAGGGCACCCCCTGACAAAGAAGGGAAAAGACTTTACCACAGCAGCACGGTACGCTACACGTATTGCCAATAACACCACTTTATTGGTGTCATGATGCCTGCCTCTAAGGAGCCAGGCCGGGCCCAGCAACCCCAGAGGCAGACATCATTTTCCCCTGGGAAGTCCCAGCGGGCCCAAGTCGGGGCCCTTTGGACTCAGTCCTGGCGCCTTAGGCACCAGGCTCATAGGGGCCCCCAGTCCTGGCGCCTTAGGCGCCAGGCTCATAAGAGAGGATATGTGTTTAAGTGCTTGGGTGCACACTTACCTAATGCAGACCATGCAGCTTCATCCAGGCCCTCTTGAGGCCTGAATGGGACTACTTTACCTGTGGGACTACTTCACCACCTGGGTGTGGTCGGGGAAGGATACATACCTGATTGGTGGAAGGATACATACCAGGAACTTCTTCCAAGGCTATTTAAACCACACCCGATCAGCCACACGTGCTTCGCGTTGTTCTGCACCTAGCAGCTGGACGCTCACCGTGTCTGCTCCTGCATCCTGACTTCAGCCACGCTTGCCAGCACCCTGGAACACCTGCAAGGGGAGAAAGGAGAAATTAGGTGAAGAAAAGCCCTTACCTGCTAAATCTGCATTCTGGAGTCACTTCACCGACGATTTTAAAGCATTTCGTTTCGATCGCTGCAGCGCTGCATTTCACTCACCTTGGCAAGGCGCTTCCATCTTCAGCAGCGATCTTTCGGATTCAGCTACGTTCCGGTGCCTAGAGGAAAAAAGACAAGAACAAAGGTGAGAGGGAGAAAAGGAATAAGGAAAGCTCAGTTTCCTTTTAAGACTTACCTGTTGGATATTTCCCTCTGCATTTTGGGTCCTGCCGCTTCCTGGCATCTCCGGACCCCGGCCCCTATGGGGAAAAAAGACTAAGTCATTGTTGAGCGTTTGTAAAGACATTACCTGAGCGCTCATCCGGAACTTACCTGCCATTTACTGAAGCTGCACGCTTCACTTCGGGTTGGCGCCATTTCTCCGGCATCCGAACCCCGGCCCCTAAGGGGAAAAGGACATGAGCATTAGCGCTTGCTGCAATAAGACAACGGACATAATTAAAGAGCTTGAACTTTTGAACAGAACTATTACAGCGCCTTACCTGAACAGTCAAGCTTATCTGAACTCCATCAACCCTCAATCCAGTGAAGTAACTGGGTTTCAACGCGCCCCTGCATCTGAAGCAGGACGGAGAGCTCACCATTCCAAACCCTAAGGTGAGTCTTCACGGGGAACCGTGGAAGAGGTTTCGTGGAGGGTTGGATGGGAGTGGGAGGCTTGAACATTATTTCCGCCAGTTGGTAATACTCCCTTTCCACGTACAGGAGGGTATTCTTGCGAGCCAGAGAAGCCAGAATAGAGGGGCCCTTCCAGTCCATCTTCAGAGCCGCGCCTCCGTGGGAATTAGGTGAGCGTTACAATTGGACAGTTATGCCGATGCGCAATGGGATTTTAATACGAGGCCTTCAAGAGGCTCCAGAACTCCTACAAACTAGTCTCCTCACCACAGTCTCTGAGGGTAGGCAAGGTAACAACTTTGGATTCTGCCGAAACGGCCAGTCGAGCCCTGGCCTTAGGGCATACTCCTCAAGAGACGGATGGCTTCAGGATTTAAACCTGAGACGCACGCGTCGCTTATAAAGAAACCCGTGGGGGAATCCAACTTGTTTGGGAAAGCGGTTGACGAGGCCCTAGATACTGCAAAAAAGGAACAGGACACCCTAAAGAGTCTGGACTAAATTACTCGGAGGCCCTCCATAAGACGAGGATTTCGTTCATTCATCAACAATACTCTTCAGGAAACAACTGGAACTCTCCACAGGGGACCAACACTTAACCACCCTGTACCTCCAAATGGGACAGCGCAGTGGTAAAGGAAGGGGCAGGAACCCTAACCCCAGAGGTTCTCCAGCCTCGGGTTCCAAATGACGCGAGGATTTGGGTCCCCTCCCATGCCTCCCCGGTCGGGGGCCATATTACATCGGTCCTTCAGGCATGGGAGGGAATAACCACGGACCAGTGGGTGCTAAAAACCATATCCCTCGGGTACTGTGTAGAGTTCAACCGGTCCCCAGAATTCAGACCTCCACGACAACGAAGACTAACGCCAGAACATCTTTGCATACTTCTTCAAGAAGTCGAGATACTGGAACAAAAAGGAGCCATAGAAATATTACCTCTATCACAGGTATAAGAAGGTATTTATTCAGTGTACGTACTTGTACCCAAAAAGGATCGAACCATGCGCCCTGCTCTAGATCTGCACCCAGCGAACAAATTTGTAAAACCACAAAGTTCTGCATGGTCACCCTGCAGGAAGTAATTTCCCCTGGCCACACAGCGGGATTACATGGCAACTCTGGACATGAAAGAGGCATACTTTCATATTTCGATGTTGCCAGTGCACAGAACATACCTGATTTATGATAAAGAACAAACCTTATCAGTTCAAGGTACTACCCTTCGGCATAGCATCTGCACCGAGGGTATTTACAAAGGTACTAGCAGTGCGCGCAGACAATCTATTCCAGTATATCCTTACCTCAACGACTGGCTAATACAAGGGACTCTTCAAGACGGGTCTGTCAATACACAAAAGACGATAGATCTTTTATTCAGTCTGGGATTCTCTATCAACGCGAAAAAATCACCTTCGACAATTCCTTGGGGCTCTAATTCAAACAAAGGACTGCCTCGTCTTCCCCTCAAATGAGAGGGTTCAAAACATGTTTCAAATATCTCACTATGTAGCCAGTCGAGAGGTAACCGTATGCTAGGCTATGCGTCTGCTAGGAATCATGGCATCATGTATCTACTTAGTTCCTCACGCGTGCGCCCAATGCAAGAGTGGCTAAGCAGCCAGTGGTGTCAGGCCAACGGACAGTGGGAGGATTTAGCAGTGGACTTGCCGGCCCTCGTTCTCTCGCTGTGGTGGTGGTGGTGGTCGAGGGGAAAACATCTTGAAAGGGGAAATCCCCACCCCTCCACCCCACCGCCGCCCGCGGTGGAAGCCTAACTACGGACGCCTGCCTCACAGGGTGGGGAGCCCACCGGCTTCAACAAACGCAAGCAGAGTTTGATCGTCGGACATGGCATACAACCACATAAACCTGCTTGAAATGCTGGCAGTTTTCAAAGCACTAAAAGCTTTTGAAACACAACTGCAGGGAAAGACGTTCCTAATCCTCACAGCACCACAGCAATGTACTATCTGAACAAACAAGGGGGTACTCATTCTCCAGGGCTGTCCAAACTGGCACAGAACATTTGGAAGTGGGCTCTCAAACGCATCATGTTCCTGTTATCACATCATGTTCCAAGGGAACTCAATCTTCTGGCGGATTTACTCGACAGACTTTCCGCTGTCCAGAGAGTACGAATGGCGATTACAGGGAGACATCGTCCTCAATGTTTTTGCCCAATGGGGCTTTCCAGAGATCGATTTGTTTGCAAGTCTTGAAAATGCTCAATGTCAAGATCACGCCTCCAGGTATCCCTAGAACCGCTCCAAGGGTCCAAGGGGAAAGGACTCTGGATAACATGGTCAGGGAAATTTGTCTATGCTTACAACCCGCACAGCGCCCCCCCCCCCATGCATCCCCCCCACCCCCCACCCACCCCGGAGTCCCCTTCTCAACCAGATGCACCAGGAACCAGTCAAGATGATATTGTGGCCCCCATGTGGGCACGCCAACCCTGGTTCACTCATCTGATGGAGATGTCCCGATCTCCTCCAGTCAAACTTCCTTGCCTGTGCAACATGTTGTCACAAGACAGAGCGGAGACACTTCACCCATGCCCCCCAAAACACTGAACTTAGCGGCCTGGCTCCTGAGGTCCTAGAGTTTGGACACCTGGATCTGCCTCAAAGATGTATGGACATTCTCAGGGAAGCAAGAAAACCAAACGCTAGATATTGCTATACTAGTAAATGGAAACAGTTTGTCATCTGGTGTAACTCAAAGAACATCAATCCGATCGACTGCTCTGCCACTCACATTGTTTTATACCTAACTCACTTGCTTGACTCGGGCCTAGTCTTCAACTCAATAAAGGTGCACCTAGCTGCACTTTCAGCATTCACGACATCACAACAAAAGGTGTCATGGTGGAAGATACCAGTGATTAAGGCTTTCATGGAAGGAGAAAAAAGAATTCACCCTTCCATTACTAACCCTGCTCCCGGATGGGACCTAAATGTGGTGTTAACTAGGCTAATGGGAGCTCCTTTCGAGCCCATGCACAAAGCAAGTCTTAAAAATCTCACCTTCAAGACTGCTTTTTTTAAATAGCTATTACCTCCATTTGGAGGATAAGTGAACTACAGGAACGCTCTAGTCTAGATCCCTTTGTAACAGTTCTCAAAGATGAGGTGGTTTTGCGCACTCACCCTAGATGTGCGCCTACATTCTTTTCAAGTTCCATGTGAACCAGTCAATAGAGCTACCAACGTTCTTTCAAAATCCTTCAAGCCTGGTGGAAAGATCCCTGCACACACTGGATGTACGCAGAGCTGTCATGTTCTATAGTGAACCAGTCAATAGAGCTACCAATGTTCTTTCAAAATACTTCAAGCCTGGGGAAAGAACCCTGCACACACTGGATGTACGCAGCGCTGTTGTGTTCTATATGGAAAGAACGTGTCCACTAAGGAAAACTACTGTGTTTTTGTTTGTGGCCACAGGAAGAAAAGGAGATGTAGTCTCCAAATCCACTATTTCTAGATGGGTTGTCATTGCATTACACTCTGCTACAATCTTGCTAAGGGAGAACTGCCATTCAAGCCTAGAGCACATTCCACTCGAGGCACTGGAGCATTCATTGCAAATGTTCCCCTTGCGTCCATTTGCAAAGCGGCAACGTGGAGTTCTGTACACACCTTTACAAAACACGATTGCCTAGACACTCATTCTAGATCGGATTCTCGGGTGGGACAGGCAGTATTAAGACATCTTTTCATTACTGTTCCTAATCACAACCCAACTCCGGGTACTGCTCGCTAGTCTATGCACAGCATGTGATTCTAAGCAGATTGACAAACATCAGAAGACATGCATTACTTACAACCATCAGAAATGCTTTTACTGTATCTGCTTATATTAACATGCGCCCGCCCTTCCTCCACTGCTCGGATGGATGGAAGGAACATGGACGCCTTACTACTTCTCTCTTTTTCTGTAATTGCTCACGATAGTTATAAGGCTCCTTCTTGGCAGAAAAAATATAATCGGAGGGACCTCGACGCGTGAGGGATCTTGGGTATGATGCACGTCACATTAGGGATAGTATTACAGGCACGCCCATGTCGACGTCCCGTTTTGATTCTCGAAAGACAAGATGCAATACTCTGCGGTTACCACTGGATGTCGGACTATGCACAGCATGTGAATCTAAGCAGAGACAACCATCAGAAATGCTTTTACGGTAAGTAATGCATGTCTTATTCATCCGATTAACGGGGACCCGTTTTTGGCATCTCATCACCCCTCAAGGGCAATATCACCAAGTGTTTTCTTCTTTTTCCAGAAGGTCATCAGGCCTACACGGCGCTGTATCATGTCAGAGGAGAACGACTGGGCTTCCCTCTTCAAGCTCTGTGCCAGCTACGGTTTGCAGAATGTTTTCATGGACGACACGCATTCCCAGTGCCTGTATTGTCTACACCTAATGCACAAGGAAGAAGATTGCGAGATCTGCCGTGACTTCTCCAAGCGCACGATGAAGGTTCGGCACATCCAACTGGCGGCGTAGCACAAACCCAGGGCCTCTACCCCATGTGGTCCACAGGGGCATGCCTCATCTGGATCCAGGCAGAGCAGGCTTCCAAGTCTTTTGAGGGCGCTCCAGCTGTAGGGGCCCGCAACAAGGCTAGCACTGCAAGTCCGCTTCCGTCGGTCCCACGACGGTTAGGGCGCGTTCATAATCTCAATCAGCCTCAGTCTCCAGCCATCGCACCAGCTCTTTGTCGAAGAGAAAGTCACCTACCCAGGGAAAGCGGCGAAGGCCAAGGTGTCTATCCTGCCAGTTGCGGCCCAGCTGATCGGGGCAAAACGTCCATCTATTGAGCTGGTTGCTGCTGCCCCCTCGAAGGCGAAAGGGACTGACCCGGTCCAGGGTGGCTCTTCCTCCCAGGTGGGAGGCTTCGGCCAAACCAGTAGAGAAGAGGATGCCGGACCTCAGCCTGAAGCCGACCCCTCAGGACCTGGAGAGGAGGATGCCAGACCGCAGCCTGAAGCCGACCCCCTCAGGACCCGAAGGGGGGTGGGGATGGGGGGGTGGAAGAGCTTACAGGGCACGGATAGTTCTTCATCCGATGAGGAAGACCTAGTTTCTGTCCACACCATCCCGGAGAAGATTGGTGACGACAGGCACCTCCCAGATCTGTCTCAGGATATTATCTCTACCCTCTATACTCTGGTGTTGGAGATTCAGAAGATGCTGATGGCACAACCATAGACACCACCGGCGATGACACCGGGGACGCCACCGCCAAAGAAAGACACCCCTTGCCCCCCCTCCATAGGGATTTGGGGACAGACACGGCGATGACTGACTGTGGAATCTCTCCGCCACCAAAGGTTTCTCAACCCCCTCCCCCCCCCCAGACGGCATGGACGCTGTGGGACGTTCAAGGTGGGCAACACCTTAGCGATCCTGGCCAGGTATGACCGGGAGCTATGGTACAAGATGGCTCTGATCCTGGATTTTCTCCCCGAGGACAAGCGGGTAGAGGCAATGGTGGTCATTCAGCAAGGTGAGGTGGCGTCGGACCACGCCGCCACCGTGGGCCTAGACATTGCGGACGCGGGGTTCCGCCAGATGGGAAATGGAGTTTGCCTCAGTCATCGTGGCTGGCTGAGGCCACTAACTTCTGATAAGGCATCCAGGCGAGGGTCCTGGACATGCTGTTCGGCGACAATCTTTTCGGCAAGGCAGTCTAATCTCTTTAGGCCATCAAGAATGACAGAATGCCTGTGTTCTGGGCACACTGCAACAGCACCGTCTGTCCTCTCGTCCCTCAGGAGGGAAGTCGGGAAGGTCTTTGAAGAGTCTCAGCAGTGGATCGTCCTTTTACCGCCAACCCTCCCGTACCATGACCCAGGAAGCCTACTTCCTGGGTCATGGTACGGAAGTAGGCTTCCTGGGTCCCAGGACAGCGTGTCGGCCTCCAAGCAGGACTGATCCGACCAGGATGTCGGGCCCCCACCCCTGCACCCTCATGGTAGCCTGGCTAGCAAACTTCGCCCACAGACACACTTTGGTGTTTCAGTGAAGTGTCCGCAAATACCAGGTTTGGACCATGTGAAGAAAAGGGGCGATAGAGCTGGTTCCGAAGCGACTCCAAGGCTCTGTTTACTCCAGATTCTTTATGGTTAGAAAGAAGGCCGGTGGCTGGAGGCTAATTCTCGGCCTAAAAAGAGTTCATCAAGTCCCAAAAATTCAGGATGATTACGTTGCAGGACGTGCTCGGCCAAATGGAGGTAGACTTTTGTCGCTGTTGGATCTGGAGGATGTGAACTTCCACATCCCTCTTTCACGTGAAACATCAGAAGTTCCTGCGCTTCGTCGTACAGGGGAAGCACTACCAGTTCAAGGCTCTACCCTTCGAACTGAAGTAGGCACCTTGAGTCTTTACAAGTGCCTGGCTCGGGTGGCGGACCATCTGCAACTACAAGAAATTAATGTGTACCCATACTTCGACTGGCTCAACCGGGCCAAGTCGAAGGACCTTGTCCCAGGAGGATAGCTCAGCGGAAACATGCTCACCTTGGAAGCAAGACGACGCGAAACACAGGTTTGATCCCCCGGGTCCGCGCTTAGAAACCTCAGGGTATTAAGCGCGTTATAAATACACAACTAAGACCTATTCCTGTAACAGCGCCTCGATGCTCCGGGCTGTGGGAGCGCCTTAAAAATGCAAATAAAAAAATTGCTGCCGTCGATAACACAGAGAAGACAGTCTGGCTGCTGATGGATCTGGGGTGCTTGATGAACTATGCAAAATCCTGCTCGACTCCTCGCAGAACGTGCTGTTCCTGGGGTCCCAGCTCAACACGTTATCCTGCCTGGTGGCTCAGTTGGAGGAGAGGATAGCGGCTATTTTGGGCACGGTGCAATGCCTGTTGGCACTGAAGATCTCCACGGTGAGGACCATCCAGTCGCTGCTCGGCATGATGTTGTATCTACCTGGTCCGGCTCTGCAGGTGTGGATGCGACGGTTTCAGGAATTTGTGGGCGCATGTTGGATCCAGGTGCCGGAAGCTTCAAGGACAGGATCGTATTCGACGAGGAGTTCTGTCGAGTGGCGGTGGTGGGGCGTGTGCTCCCAACATCGCCGGGGGCACAGCTTTCCAGAGCCCTCCTCACCAGGAGACTGCCACGACGGACGCTTCCCTGAAAGGGTAGGGAGCGCATACAGGACGTCTTCACCCCAGAGGCCTGTGGCTGCCGATGGAGAAAGTGCTACACATCAATGTCCTGCAACTACGGGCTGTGTTTTGGGCTCTCAAGCCATTTCTTCTCTCCCTCAAGGGCACAGTGGTGAGGGTCTTCACGGACAATATCCCCACAATGTTTACATCTGGAAGCAGGGGGGCACCATGTCCCTGGCGCTCTCAAGAGGCGCAGGAGTTGTGGCAAAGGGCTGTTGCCCAGGGGATGTTCCTTACTCCATTCCACCTGGCAGGAGTCACTGTCGCGGACTCCCGCAGCAAGGAGCTGCACCCCTGCCCCAAGTGGGAGCTTCGACAGGGTCAAGTGGACAACCTCTTCCGCAAGTGGGGCTGTCCCCAGATCGAGCGAGGAACACCAAGTGCCGGAGGTTCACCAGCAGGTTTCCCCAGCCGGGGAGCATGGGGGAGGCATGTTCCTGTACATGTTCTCCCGTTGCTGACGCTGCTACTACAAGCCATCCGTCAACTCGGACGGTGCGGGATGATCCTTGTCGCGCCATCGTCGAAGAGGCAAATATGGTACCCGGACCTTCTCAGCATGTCGTCCCGTCCAGTCAAGCTACCAGTGGTCGGGGATCTTATCGCCAGGGAAGGAGGTGCAATCCTGCACAACGACCCAGGATCGTTGAATCTGAAGGCCTGGCTCCTGCAGCATTAGAGTTTGTGGTTACGAGCGGCCTGCGGACTGCAGGAAGGTCCTCGCCAAGAGTAGGTTGCTGTCGACGCTGAAGTGCTACAGACACACATGTAAACATTTTGCGAATGGGTGCAGGTCGCAGAAGATTAACCTGAGGGTCACGAACCCCCAGGTCCTTCCGTACTTGTTGTTGGCTAAGTCGTGGCTGGTGCATGTCTCCAAGGTGCCTCCGACGGCGATCTCACGCTACACCAGGTCTCTGGGACGGTATTCTCTTTGATCGCACCGTCTAGTGAAGGAGTTCATCAAATGACTGTTCGTTCGTTCCTGCCGGTGTAGGCGCCTGCCCCGGCATGGGTGCTGACTAGGCTCATGGAGGCCCCATTCGAGCTGATGCATCAAGCTCCGCTCAAGTTCTTATCTTGGGAGACTGCTTTCCTTGTGGCAATCACCTCTGCCCGGAGAGTAGGTGACATTCAGGCCCTGTCCTGCAAGCAGCCTTACTTAACTTTACATGAGACAAGGGTGGTGCTGCGGACGCACCCCCTCCTTCATGCCCAAGGTTCTGTTGAATTTCATCTCCACAATGTTACCTGTTTTTTTCCTGATGCCTTAGTGACCGGCTGAACAGACTTTGCACTCTCTGGATGTGGGCCAAGCGAAGAATTTCCTGAATACTTTTCAGCTTTTTGTGAGGTTTGGTCCTGTGAACCAATGGCAAGGCCTTGTCCAAGGCTTCCATCTCAAAGTGGCTCTCTGGCTGTATCACTCATTGTCACCGGTCGGCAAACTGATCTCTGCCTGGCTGTCCCAAGAGCCGCTACGATGGCATTCCTGCCTGGTGTGCCCCTGTTGGACATCTGCAGGGCTGCTACGTGGAGGTCTACGCGCACCTTCACGAAATTCTACTGCGTCAACTGGGATTCCTGGGAGAAGTCCAGAGTCGGCCAAGCAGTGCTGCGCATCCCGTTCGCTTGAATGTGAGCCTGGTGAGGTGGTAAGATTATTTGCTTCTGTTGAGCCTTGCCACCTCCCGTGGTTTTGTATGTGAATCCATGCCAGACCTGTGCTGAAGAAGGAACCAGTTACTTACCTGTTACTGTTCTCCAGCATGCGTCTGGCATGGATTCACATGCAAAACCTCCCTCTGCAGCTCTTCTTGGTCATACTGCCACTTTACTTGCTACCAACTGAAGATGGTTGCCAGTAGAGGGGGTAGAGAGAGGGCCGTGATTGGCTGGGGCAGTATGACCCAGAGCTCAGTAATTGGTTTATGGGAGAAAGACAGTTTATAAACACAAGTGAGACTGTTTTTTCTTTTAGCGAGGATTCCCAGCCTGATGGGGAATATTCATGAGCATGTGAATCCATGCCAGACTCATGCTGGAGAACAGTTACAGGTAACTGGACACGATATGTGACCCACTCCATTGCAAGCAGCCCACGCCCCCCTCGCCCCCCAACTAAGTTGCCTCTGCTTCCAGCTTTTCGCTAAAACTTGTCGTCATGAAGCCGGCTTCTGGATTCTGTCCAGCAGATTTCCAACCTGGGTCAAATCGCCTGCACATACATTCCCTGGGGGTCGGAGCCGTATCGAATCTGACCATTGATTGTATCTGGGAGGTAACATCTGTCGAAAATACACCTAGCACTGGGCATTACTGCCATTTGTGTCCCCCCCGCCTCCTAAGCACCATCACCAGCATTCCTGTGAGCTATTTATATACTTTATGCAGCTTTACTGGCGTCTAATGCCACTGCATCCTAACCTTATACCTTTCTCAACTGTATTGATCGCGTCAGCTTAGGGATGGTCCTCCACCCGTTCTCCCAATGGTCAATGGAGATGTGTTCCCCCTCCCCACCCATATGTCTCCCATTGTGCCATATACCCGTAGTGTGTTGTCTCGGCCTCCAGCAGCAGTCTATACAGCGTGGGTATAGTCTGCTTGGTGTCTGTGTGACAACAGTTCCCTACCTGCTGCCTGTTTGGCCCCTGGGCTCGACATCCAGTGTCTCATTTGATGGTACCCCATTCTGTCCCCCTTTGTAAGACCTTTGCATTGCTTGCGGTCCTCCATGCGTTTTGTCGACCGCTTCATCGTATCGCCATGCTGCTTGCACCCACCGTGTGACATTGCTTGAATTACCCCTGCGCCACTGCAGGGCGTAAATGGTGGGTTCCCAAACACTGAAGAGGGACGGGCACACCGGGCACCACGCTCCAACAGTCGGTCTCATATGTCTCAAACCACTGTGATTACCTAGTTTAAGCACATGTTCTGGGGGGCGAACTTGTATATCCAACCATAAAATCTCCTTCAAGGGCTTCCCTACCACCGCCCTGTCCGTCCGCACTGTCCCTAGGAGCCATCCAGGTCTGCAGCGATAGCCGCAGATGTTTATTCTACCAGATAAATTTAGAGACTAGTCTATTCAGCGCTACAAAGGAGCAGCCTGCGACCGGGATTGGCAGAGCCTGGAAGTGATATAGAGCCCTTGGTAGTGTAACCATTTTCACGGTTGCAATACTGTCCAGCCAAGATATCCGCAATGGGGTACATTTCCTGCACTGACTCTGTACCCATACAGCCCCCCCTTTTTCTTTCTGCACTTATCAGATCTACCCTGTCTGCTGCCTTAAACTTAGCACTTGCAAATTGCTGGCTGAACTACCACTGTTTGTTGCCTTTATTATTTATCTAATTTCTGCGTCGCACTTTCCACTGCCCCTGCCCCCCCCCCCTTTCCATGCAGTTTTCCCCTCCCCCCTCTCCCATGCACTTGCGTGTTCTCAATGTCACTGGGCCTAGTAAGATTGCTGTTTTGTTCTCCGTTGTCGTGCTCAAACACTTGAGGTGTATGAGCGCGATAGAAATAAAATATCAATCTCATGGTGTATCTTGTGGAAAGAAGGAAAGCTCAGAGGTCACGCCTTTTTCTTAGAAGCAAGACCATGCAGCACAACTCTGGTTTGAATCCCGATCCTGTGCTTAGAAACCACTCCTGGCATTAACCGCGTTATAAATGAACAATTATAAATGATCTTAACCTTTCGTAGTACATCAGGGTTATTTCCTGTTGTATATCTGTGTTATGGACCCTGCAATATTCACCCCTAAATACCTTCTGCTTCTCTCTGCCACTGTGTGGTAATGTTGCGATAGAGCCGAGCGCTGTTCTTGGGAGAGCGGCAGGCACAGAAGTTCCGACGTCTGCATATTTTAAGTCCTGCTATTTGCTCCATAACCTCCAGTTCCGACACTAGTGCCGGTATTTTTCTGGTTCTGTTGCGCCATCATCATGTCATCGGCGAATGCGACAACCTTGTGCTCCTCTCTGCCAAATGGTATGCCCTTCACCGCCGGGGTAATACTGAGCTTCGTGAGCAGGGTCTCCAAATATACAGCATATAAGTAGCAGAAATAGCAGGCTCTTCTACTAGTTCCTCTTCCCCCAGAATTATACTAGAGTAATCATAATCTTCATCTAGCTGCAGGACTTTATTCACTCCAAGTGTAAACTTCACACCAGAACGTTTCCAAACTGTTGCATTCCCAGATCATATGTTTGAATGTGCTAACACCATGCTTGCATCTCCAACAGGCCTCTGATTGAATTAATCCTCTTGCAAACAATTTTTTCGGGTTCCAGTAAACTCTGGATTTTGATTTGTCTACTGCTTTCACCTAGATTCAAAGATGTCGGTGGCACATTCTAACATAAATTCATCCACTGTGTTCACTCATCTCAGATCCTAGCACTTCTGACCATTTACTACCAAGTAACTCTTTTATTAGGTTCTTTGTATTTCTCAATGCTCTTAGAGGCTATGTGACCCTCTAATTTATAGTCTTGCAACCATTCTGGCCAGTAAATTCTATCCACCCCACTGCCCTTTTCAGTGTCCTATATTCCCCTATTGAGCAATCATTAAGATCCCTTTCTTCAGTCAGTCTTTTGAAGCTAATCCATTTGCCATCCTCAAACAAGTCTCCTAGCCATTGTATCCCACACAATAACCAGTTTGGCTATAATGTTTTCCCCTCCTAGTTTAATGCCTGGATTTAGCCAAGTGAGGTGCTACTGGAACTGGATACATATTCTTTAGTCTTAATCATCCGTTTTTTCCAACATTCCCTTAAAAATGTGGTAGGTGCAAATTGACTTGCATCCTGCTGTTTCTTGGTCAATATCGCTTTTGGTGTCAATGGAGTACATCTACCAGTCTCAGCCTGTGTCCATATATCGCTAGAATCCTCCAAGAATGATAGCAGATGTCGCGTGGCAAACACCAAATGTACATTTTCCAAATTTGGCACATCCAAACCTCCGCTTCCTGATAAAGAAGTTCCCATAATTTCAAGCGCGGTTTCTTTCCATCCCACCTCATATGGGAGGATTTTATATAGTTCTGCAGTGGGCCATGCAGCCCCGGGCAATTGCCTGAATTCAAAAGACACGCAACTCTTTTAGTTCTTCTACAGGCAAATCCTTCTCAAGCCTCTCTCTTCAGACTGTAGACTTTTCAAATCCCACCTTTAATACATTGTTTTATTTGGTCTTTGCTCTCATGTACTTCTGAAGAATATAGAGCTGTAATACTCCTTGAACGTGTCATTGCTCTCC
This sequence comes from Ambystoma mexicanum, assembly GCF_040938575.1. Taxonomy (NCBI): domain Eukaryota; kingdom Metazoa; phylum Chordata; class Amphibia; order Caudata; family Ambystomatidae; genus Ambystoma; species Ambystoma mexicanum. The sequence goes on along the minus strand of NC_090926.1, from coordinate 1,054,957,640 downwards.
TCATGTCAAATTGCCAGCTCTGTTTTCAATTGCACTTATTGTTTTTTCACTGTCCATTATACGCAGTCGATGCGCCAACAGTCGGGTCACATTTCTCACCACTTTCATAATATTTGCATTTTGTTTTGAATAGGAGTACCTCTGCTTTCCCAGTAGGTAGTTCTTTAAGGTCCTTTTTTTCCTACTGAGCAGATTGAAAATGTACACTGAATACTTTGTAACATATTTTGTTTTTTCAAGCTTAGCTATTTCTTGACTCGGGTGCCTATTATCCTTTTCTTTCTCCTTTTTGCTTGAGAGGCTGATGAGCATACCTCTCATGTAGGTTTTGAATGCCTAACAAACTAATTCCACATCCCCAGACCAATTGGCTTCCACAAAAAACCTATACTCAACTATCTTATGCAGTATTTCAGTGTCATCCAGTAGTTACATCATTCATTTGCCATCTACTTGTTTTTGGCATCGGGAATGTTAACTTCATTGCAAGCGAGATAGGTGCATGATCTGAGATCCGAATGCTTTCAATTCCACCCCCCCACCCCTCTTCATAGTTCTGAGCACATAATCCTGAGGTCAAAAGCAGATCAATCCGAGAATACATTTTATGTCGGCCAGAGTAAAAAGTATACGGTCTATGTAAGATGTTGTAGCCTCCACATATCTAGCAAATTCCATTTGCCCATAAACTCTCAAGGCCTTCCGATTCTTTGTGTTTTCACTATCCACAATCGCGCCACTCCTATCCAGCATTGGCTCCAGTGTGAAATTAAAATCTTCCCCCCACAATGAGTAGTTTTTTATTTAAAAACTTAGATTTAAAATTTCAAAAATTACATAATTTCAACACACAATATATGAAAAGTATTAATCAGAATATTAATAAAACATTACAACGTGAAATTTGTACAGAGAACAGAAACAACTTGTAAAATTACTAAAAAACCACTAGTTATAGTAACAATCATACTAGTAACAATCATACTTGAAAAGACAGAATCAAAATAAGTAAAAGTATATATACCAAAACACAACACCATACAAGACAAACACCAAACCACCCCTTCAAATTAACCACTCTAAAGTTGATTTTAAAACAAGTTAGAACCTGTTGCTACAAATTTCATGCATGGAACTCATTGAATACACTCCATCGCTCTTTGTAAGACTCCTCTCTATTTATTGCATGAAATTTTAATCTTTAGAAACCGTGAGAGCAACTGCACCTGTATTAACCGTTCCTCAATACATGGCTTTTTCCTCGTTTTCCAGGGGCGCAAAATGTGCTGTCACCACCAGAAACACTTTATTAACCCAACATAGTGTCACATAACTCGGTGCCAATTGGAGATTTCAAAAGTACCGAAAACGGTGTCCTTGGGAAGGATATGTTCCAAACCAAGTCCACCCTATCTAAAATATCACTCCAGAAACCCCTAACGCTTAGTTGCTATAAGGAAGAAGGCACTATGTTTCACATGTTATGGGATTAAGGGCGATGAGATTGTCCCGATCCCAATTTATGCAGAATGTAAATCAAACCAAAGAAACGCCCATCTCCTCCATTGGGAGCATAAACATTGCATATGGAGTATATATATATATATATATAATATATAATTTTGAATTTTCAAATTCACACATACAATGCGCCCCTCATTATCCCTTTTACACAACATTTCTGAAATAGCTAAATCTTTCCTAACCAGTGTACAAACACCTCTTGAGGTATATGCAGAGAAAAACCATTTCCAACCCATTTTCCATTTCTCTGCCTCAAGCAAATGTGTTTCTTGAATGAGGGTGCTGTCTACCCCAATTCATGCAATCTGTGTAGAATTATCTTCCTCTTATTTATACGATTTGCACCATTAACATTCCATTGATGTTCATCAACGCGATGGACCAACACTGTGTCCCATTGTTATTTGGCTTCTTAAACACCACCACTTTGGCTTCCGTCATGGTCTGGGTCATTCTCCCTTCTGTGGCTGTCGTTTTGGGACTAATTTCCCACTGAATTTCTTATAATAAAAAAAACTGCCCGGTAGCCATCTGATCCGGGTGCCTTATTCAAGTGTAGAGTTTTAATTGCTGCCTGTAACTAATCTGATATGATGCCCCACTTTAATAGTTCCCTTTCCATGGGCGAGACCTTCGGCAATGGTAGCAAATCGATATAGTCTTCCTGTTGGAGAATCTTCATTTCTGTGCCAATTACCTTTACCCTTGGAGACCCCCCAGCTCCTTTGCTGGACTCTGGGCTTTTTACAAGGGACCTTTTTTCTCACTCATGTGTTTTTTCCTGGCTATGATTTTCTATGTTCCTTAGTTTTATATAACTCCATAGGCATCTGCTTTTGCATTGTGACACACAGCACCTTTTGTGCAGTGCCACTGAGCAGTCCCTTAGAATTCTCTTAATGTTTAACTACATTTTCTTGCGCGATTGGTGGGTGTTTACATATTAACTCCTTTAACCCATTCCTCATGGAACATTTTGTTATACTAACTCACTTGAATGGCTGGTAGCAGTAGGTTTATTTTTACTACCTAGTGACTTTTATCTGCAAGATGATGCTTCAGCTGCACTCAAGGGGGACCCTTTTTCTCAAAAGGGCCTAGTCTTTGATTTTCACCATTTGTTAGAGTAAAAAGCACAGAAGAAACTATCGGTTGCATCCGGGTTGTGGTCTTTGGGTGTGTTGCATCTTTTAGGGGCTCCTGCCGTTTCTGGAAAGGCAGGAAGTGAGGGAGGGTCCCCTTTTTGTCTCTAGGTGTGCATGAGTGAAACCAGTTACAACTGGCAAACTGGCTGTCGTGGTGTACAGCCACCCTGCTGTGCTGTGTGAGACAGCCTAAGGCTTTGAATGAATGGGAACATGGCATAGAAAGCAAGGTGTTGGGACTAAGCAGAGTTGACCACTGGAGGACAACATCCGAAGCAGAATACTAGTGCCAGAAGCACCCTATAGGACAGCGAAGTGCCCGGTGAAGCCCTGCAGCTGTGCTGACCCCGTTTTCGAATCAGCAGGGAAGACCTGTAAAGGACTCCCCCCGCCCTTAGGCTGGTGGGACCAACTGGCCTTGAGACGAACTCTATTTTGGGGCATCCCTCGACTTGCTGCGGCTTTCCTGGGCTGTAGAATCCCAATACCCGGGTTACCTCGACCACCTGTGAATGCATTGTCTTCTGAAGTGCGAATTCAGCCAAATCTTTGTAGGCATCCAGAAGACACTACAGAAGCAAGAAATCTGCATCCAGAGTCCCCTTACCAGACTCCAGGACTGAGCGATCAAGGAACGTCTAACCAGAGCTTTTGGTTCTTCTTTGGCACTGAGAACATGGCGCCAAAACCAAAAAGCAGCTGAATCTATGGAAATCCATTGCTGCAGAGTCCCTCCCTCAAGTGCTGGCATAGGAGTCCACCAGACGTCCTCCGTGTCACGACCAAGGACCAGTTGTTGCAGCTGCATTGCATCCAGCTGGAACAACTCATTTCAAAGGTACTGTGGGGCTTGGGGTATATTATCCTTTTGCCATTTGTGGTGCTTCCTACCTTTTTTGAGTGCGATTTAACCCTACAATACCTTGACGTTAACTTACTTGCACTGGCCTTAGAACCCAGAGTTGCTGTGATTTCTTTTTGAACACTGACCATTTAAGAACATTTTTTTTCTAAGAAGCAGCGTATCAGAACTTTACTTCTTTGGCTATCCTGTTTCCCCTAAAGGCCTCCTTCTGAACCTATTGGCTTTGGCAGTGTGTGTGTTCCTTACATGTGTTAAATGTTAAACACGCTGGGATAATAGACTGCCTGCATCACTTTGGGAGAATCTAACCGGTCTGTTCGGATCCAACCCTAATCTTTCCTTCAACTCAATACTGCAAAGGTGATCACAATATAAATGGTATACTGACCTCAACTGGGTGCTGGAACATGTGTAACATATGAATGATTTACTCGTCTGCTTTTATTGTTCACTTTTTGAATTGAATCCTAAATTGGGACTGTTACAGCTAATTACTGCTTTTTAAAGAATGCTTTAAATATCTATGTATAAATAATTTATATAACAAGTGTGTACTTGGATACCTGTATTTACTGATTTCGTTGTACAGCTCATTACCCCTCTTAAGATGAGCCTGGCTGCTCTGTCAACTTGTGTAGTACATGCCTATATTAAAAGGTGGGATACCTAATACCAAGTCTTGTGTAGTCCCACAACATTTGAACTATACTAATTCTTGCCAACACTTCCACCTCACTTGGAGTTCCCGGAGGTATATAATGCCTCCTAGTGTTTCGCAAAAATCGTCTGTCACTACCTCCCCTCCCTGTTGCACTGTTTTTAAGATGGTTTGGGCTGCAGTAGTTACCCTAATTTCTGCGCCAGAACCCGCCTTATTGGCACTCACATAATCTCTGTTTGGCCCTCCGCAGCGACCATTTGGCTCTGTGGGTAGGTAATAAGTCTAGTTGTCCTCGGATATGTTTCAGGGTCTTTTGTAAGGCTCTTGTCCACTTTTCCGCTATGGACTCCATGACCTCCCACAGTTGGGACTTTAGCGCTATCAATTCTCCCCACATTACTGCCTTAAAGGCATCCAAATACCTTCTTGCATGGCATCCTGGGGTTTATTGATGGAGAAGTATCCATCTATCTTGTCCCTGGTGGCCTTCACGATCAGCCTATTGTTTAAAAGCTCCCCTGGAAAAGTCCATACCCACAATTCTCTTCGCTCCCCATATTCCTGAATCGTCATTATCAACGGGGCTTGATCCGACAATGCATTCGGGCCCATTGTCATATTCTTTACCTCACCCATCATAGTGATTGTCACCTGTCACCAATATATATTCTATCCTAGACAGGGATTGATGAACATGTGAGGAGCAGTGTATTTACCCCCCCCCCCCCCCCCCCAATCCCCACCCACCTCCAGCGTCCGCCAAACAACCTGCAGGGTTAAATTATCAAAACCTTCTCTAAGGGACTGAGGTCCCTGCCATCCTTTGCCGTGTCCCCGAGCTCCTGTATGTGTGCGGTTCCCATGCCAAGTTAAAGTCCCCCGTAAGGATTGCATTCCCCCCCACCGCAAGGCCTAGATGCCACCTCTTGCTGAAACCTGTCCTGCCCAACATTGCGTGCATACACCATCGCCAATGTACACTTGTCCCCCACTGTACCCGCACAAAGAGGTTTCTGCCTTCTGGGTCAGCTTGGGTTTGTGACACTTGTATGCACAAATCAACACAATAGGCACACCCGCCATCTTCCCATTGGCATTGGCCGAATCTATCCACGAGAACTGTCTCAGCCGATTCTTCATTTTATCTATCTTCCTTATGTGTCTCCTGAAACATTATAGTAGCCACCTTCTCCGTTCTCATTTGTGCTTCTACCTTTTTTCGTCTGATAGTTATGGGACCCTGAACTCATCACGTGTAAAAATTGCTCTCCGTCGCTGTGTCCAACCTCTCCTGCCATGTGTACTTTCCACCACTGCCACTCTGTCTTGCACCCCCTGACCCCAATGCCCCTGCCCCCTGGACCGGCCTGGGTCCTGTGCTGCTCCTTTCCTCCACTGAGGCTTCCCGGGAACGCTGCCCCTCCTTCCTGGGCCCTCACCGGGGGGTGGGTGGGGGAGGGGCCCAGGTGTAACAAAAATGTGTACATATGTGCAAAGGTAGCTGTTTCAATACAAACTGACCAACCTGTGCCTCCAACCCTGAAAAGCAAGAGCTTCAATAAACACTTGTGTTAGGGCGCTTTGGAGGCTTTGTTGGGTGCTAGGTCAATCTTCACTGGCTCCCTCTCCTGCCAGAGTTGATTTTCTGTATCACCTACAAGGCAGCCACTAACCAGATGCACATCTATTTTGAGGACAATCCGACACCTCCGGCACTGCACTCTTCTATAGGAGCCATACAATTGCTAGGTGGAAAGACCAGGCAGCAATCATTCTGCCATGCCCCGGCGTACTGTAACACCACCCAGTGGCAACCAGCATCATCCCGATGGTCTGCATTTCAGGAAAGAACTGAAAACCTTGTCCTATGTGTGACTTGGGCAACTCTGACCCTTGTTCATCCACTACTCAAGACACCCCAGCGCTTATGTGTCAAGGTCTATAAAATACAAATGCATTGTAATCTGTCGTCCTGTTCCTTGAACTCTTGTACAGAGCTTTGTTGCTTTTCGAGCTAGGTCAGTAGTAGGTAGATGCCATTTGTCAGCAATTTTGATCTCTGGGCAACAAATGTGGGTTTCTGTTAAATTCTGGTGAAAGGCAGGTGTTAGACAGCCCACCTTTTACCATGTGATGGTACTCGTACATTTTTGTTGGATTTTCTGTCTTGGTGACTTGTTTTTCTCCTAACGAGGCTTCATCTCGAGCATGAACCGGCTGTGTTTTTGGTGCTCTGCCTTGCGAGTCCTTATGACTCCTATGGGGCCAGGAGGTACGCTAAAGGCACCTGCTTTTCTCCCACAGCGAGATGCCTCCCAATGTTAGTCGTGTGGGTAGGCTGGTGGTGTTTTATTTTACCCGGATGCTCAATTTTACTTGACTGTATCCTTTGACCACCCCCTGCCCCTCATTCATCAGAATTAAAGTTGTAGTTGACCCCAAAAATCTTGGTGTGTGGAGGGGGGGGGTTGAGGACTGGTGATTGCTGTCAAATTAAACTCTTTTTGAGAAGCAGATGCCCGTTTGTGACAGTGGATTAATTGTCAGACCTTTCCTAATTTTCTGGGTTTGCTTGTAGGTGTGGTCTGCCGATGTATGCATGGTGTAGGGTGCAGTGTTCCCCTCACAGGTTCCCGGTCCCCCCTCCCCAACCCCACTCCACTCACCTGGTATACAGCTGGATCTCTGAACCTGGACTCCTGAAGGCCAGCTTCTTCACAGGTTCCCGGTCCCCCCTCCCCCAACCCCACTCCACTCACCTGGTATACAGCTGGATCTCTGAACCTGGACTCCTGAAGGCCAGCTTCTTCAGGATGTATAGATTCTCTGTAACAGCAGCCTTCGAGCTTTGCCTCAAATTCTTTGTGAAGTCCATCTCCAATGAAGACTGCGAGGAACCCTCTACAGTGCTCTTTCCGCCTAGTACAGTGTGAATCACAGTTCCTATTTGAATGCTCTTCTCCTTGAAGTGCCTTCATGAGCCTGTATCGCTGCACCCAGATTCTTTGTTGTTCGGACTTTGAAGACTCTGTTAAACTCACCAGATAATCTTCTCCACAGGGCCCCAGTAAAGCGCACTGGTTCAGTCTCCTTTACTTTATATTCTCCAGCATGGGGTCTGGCATGGATTCACATGCTCATGAATATTCCCCGTCGTCAGGCTGGGAATCCTCGGTAAAGAAAAAACCAGTATCAGTTTCGTTTCTGATCTGTCTTTCGTAGTAATAACCAATCACTGGTCTCTGCGTCATACTGACCACAGCCAATGACTGCCCTCTACCTAAGCACCGCCTCTGGCAGCCATCTTCAGATTTTTACCGCACGTTCATGTGTTGGGATCCTCGTGCTATTGCTCTCGAGCGTTAGTGCTATTTTTTTCGCGCTTTTTCACAAAAACTTCGATTCTTTCGGTCAAAAGAGCCTCAAGCTCCACCGATCCTACATCCGATCAACGGGGACCCGTGTCGGATTCATCTGTGCCCCTCAAGGGTGAAGATTTCGTCGAGCTACACTTCGGAGGACTCCAGAAGCTTCTCAGGCCCGGTCTCGGAGATGGCCCAGGAGAAGGGAAGCTCGACGCCCGGAAAGCTGTTCAGGGCCTGCCCTGGATGCCAGCTACAGAACGTCTTCAAGGAGGACGAACACTCTTTCTGCCTTTACTGCCTTCATGGGGACAAGACGCACGTGGAGAAGGACTGTGCGTTTTGCGGCAACATGTCGGAACGGACCATGAAGGACCGCCATCAACGTCTCGCCAGCTGGCTGGAGGGTAAGAGCCCGTCTGGCGAGAAGAAGAAGAAATCTGAGCGGTCTTCTAAGACCTTTGAGGGCGCCCCGGCGACGGGGGCCCAACATAAGGCCAAGCACCGCGAGTCCGCTGGCACCGGGAGCGCCGAACGGTCGGGCTCTACGGGCGCCAGGCAGGGCGCACCCTCCCCGGCACCATCAACCACGAGCCAACGCTCTGGGTCGGGTAAGAGGAAGGCCGAGCACCCGGCGAAGCTCCTGGAGAGACCCCGGTCGAGCTCTAAGGCAGAGGAGGAGCGTGGCAGTGCCCCCTCCCTCAAGGATAAGGCGGTGAGCGCACCTAAGGTGGTGAAGGCCTTGATCCATTCAACCAAGCCCTCTATCGAAACGGTCGCGGCGGCCCTGGCCCAGCCTGTGGAGGCTGCACCAGTGGTGGCGGCCTCGGGGCCCAGAATCTCCCTGCCTCCTCGGAGGGAGTCTTCTTTCGTGCCCATCGATAGGACCCCCGTGAAACCCTCCGTGGGGAAGAAGGGGGGGCAGGGCGTCGTCGTAGATTCGGCCTCAACCTCAGAAGAGGAACTGATCGAGGTCTTAAGCCACGGCCTAGGCGTGGAACAAGACCAGCCCGTCGGAATGGGCCCCGACGCAGGTGACGACGTCGAGGATACCGACGGGGCCCCTGCTCGCCCGTCGGATTCCCCTCTGCCAGCGCCGCAAGACCGAGATAAGGACGAGACTACCGTTACCGACGGAGGAACCTCTCCCGTCGGGGGATCCAGAACCGGGACCTTCTGGTGTTCCCCCTACCAAGAAAAGAAGGATTCATCCACCGCCTCCTTTTCAACCGTCGCGCCCCGTCCAGCCCTCCTCCCCGTCCACCCGAGGGGATGATACGGGGACTGACACGGCAGCGACTGGTACGGACGACGAGGCATACGACGAGGATTTTCCGTCGTCGCCTCCCACCAGGGCTTCTCCGCCCGACGAGATTGGATCGTTCCACTCAATGATCGCCAGGGCATCCGAGCTTTTCCAACTCTGCCCTGAGGAGAAGAAAAAGGAAGGCTTCCTTTACCAACGGCGCGAGACCAAGAGGAAGACGGTCCTCGCAGTGCCTCTGTTGGACGACATTTGGGATGAGGGCCTTTCCCTCCTCAAGAACCCTTCCACGACGCCAGCGAAAAGAGACCGGTACGAGAAAAAGTACCGGGTCCCGGACTCGGCCCCCCTATGCCTCCGGGCGCAGCCTACCCCGGACTCCGTCGTCTCCGCGGCAGCCAGGAAGAAAGCGGGGGGGGTGCGGCCTCCACGTCGACTTCCCCGCCGGACGGCGAGGGAAAGAAATTGGATGCCATGGGACGCAGAGTCATCTCGTCGGCGGCGACGACGATTAAAGCGGCCAACGCCTTGGCTATCGTGGCCCGCTACGACAGGGAACTCTGGTACAAGATAGCTCCCCTGCTGGATTTTCTGCCGGACGACAAGAGGGCGGAGGCCCTTGAGATCCTGCAGGAAGGTGAGGTGGCCTCGGACCACGCCATCACCGTTGCGACGGACATCGCCGACACTGGGTTCCGCCAGATGGGCAACGGCGTTTGCCTTCGACGTCGCGGATGGCTCAAGGCTACGGACTTTCGGCAGGACGTCCAGACCAGGGTCCTGGACATGCCCTTCGACGGGAACAACCTGTTTGGGAAGACAGTGGACGATTCCCTTCAGGCCATCAAGGCGGATACTGAGACGGCCCGGGCCCTTGGAGTACTGCAGCAACGGCGGACGCCCTTTCGGAGCGGCGGAGGCAAGGGCGCCTCCAAAGGTTCCGGCGGCGGTTTCGCTTCCTACCGTCAAGCGGCCCGCTCGTCGTCGCAAGAGGCCTACAGAGGACGAGGCAAGTCTGGCGGACCCCGCCGTCGTCGCCAAGGAGGCCAAGGCGGCAAGGCCGCGTCCAAGCAGGATTGAACCGGCCGTGGGGTCGGGCCCCCACCGAAGCACCCCGGTGGGAGGCCGGCTGGCGGGCTTCGTCAGCGTGTGGGAGTCCATCTCCACCGACCGTTGGGTGCTGGACGCCCTGGCCCGGGGCCACGCGCTCGAGTTTCAAAGAAGGTGCCCGCGCGTCCCCCCCGTGGCCAGGAAAGAACTTCACGTCCCTCAACTTCTCCTGGAGGTAAAGGCGATGCTCAGAAAGGGCGCCATCGAACTCGTCCCAAAGAGGCTTCGGGGCTCCGGAGTCTACTCGCGTTACTTCCTCGTGAAGAAGAAGACGGGAGGATGGCGCCCCATCCTGGACCTGCGACGCCTGAACAAGTTCATCAAGGCGCAGAAGTTCCGGATGGTCACCCTCCAGCACGTCCTGGGTCAGCTGGAGGAAGGAGACTTCCTATCGTCGTTGGATTTGGAGGATGCCTACTTCCACATTCCCATCCTAAAGGGGCACCGAAAATTCCTCAGATTCGTGGTCCAAGGGCGTCATTACCAGTTCAAAGCCCTTCCCTTCGGACTGCGGTCGGCACCCAGGGTTTTCACCAAGTGCCTCGCACCGGTGGCGGCGCAGCTGCGCCGCGAGGGGATTCACGTCTACCCCTACCTGGACGACTGGCTCATCCGCGCCAAGACGAGGGAGCTCGCCGTGGTCCACACGGCAAGGACCGTCCAACTCCTCACGGACCTGGGATTCTCCGTGAACTACGCCAAATCCCACCTGGTGCCCGCGCAAGTCGCACTGTTTCTGGGAGCGAGGCTCGACACAGTGTCCCTTCTGGCCTCCCCGTCGGAGGAGAGGACCAGGACCATCCTGGGCAAGGTGCAACGGATGTTGGTGGCCGACGCGGCCAAGGTGAGGTCCGTCAAGTCCCTCCTCGGGATGATGTCTTCCTGCATCTACCTCATTCCCATGTGCAGGCTCCGGATGCGCCCGTTGCAAGAGTTCCTGGATGCGCGCTGGATCCAGACGACGGGCAGCTTCGAGGAAAGGATCAAGCTCGACGAGAGTTTCCGACGAGCGATACGGTGGTGGGGCACCCGCGCGCATCTGACGGCGGGCATGGACTTCCAGACCCCAGCCCACCAGGTGACTGTGACCACGGATGCCTCCCTAGAAGGGTGGGGAGCGCACACCGAAAATCTGCACGCAAGGGGACTCTGGCTCCCGACGGAGAAGTCCCTGCATATCAACGTCCTGGAGCTCCGTGCAGTGTTTTGGGCCCTCAGGTCCTTCCTTCCGTCCCTCAAGGGCAAGGTGGTGAGGATCTTCACCGACAACACCACCACCATGTTTTACATCAGGAAACAGGGCGGAACCAGGTCCCCAGCGCTGTCCAAGGAGGCGCAGGACCTGTGGCATTGGGCCGTCGCCCAAGGGATTCTTCTGGTGCCGTTTCATCTGGCAGGGATAAAAAACACCATCGCCGACTCACTCAGCAGGGAGCTGCGCTCGTGCCACGAGTGGGAACTACGGCAGGATCTGGTGGATCGCCTCTTCCGACGGTGGGGCACACCCCAGATCGACCTGTTCGCGACGGCGACGAACACCAAGTGCCGGAGGTTCGCCAGCAGGTTTCCCCAGACGAGGAGCATGGGCGATGCTTTCTCGTTCCCCTGGGAGGGCCTGTTCCTCTACGCGTTCCCTCCCTTGCCTCTGCTAATCCGGCTCGTCAACCAGCTCAAGAGGTCACGGTGCAGGATGATCCTCGTCGCACCTGCGTGGCCGAGGCAGATATGGTTCCCGGACCTTCTGGACTTGTCGGCGTCCCCGCCAATCAAGCTGCCGGCGGACGCGGATCTACTCTCCAGGGAAGGAGGCGCCATCCTCCACCACGACCCGAAGTCGCTGAACTTGCAGGCCTGGCTCCTGCAGCGCTAGAGTTTGGAGGATACGACATACCGGCCGATTGCAGAGAGGTTCTTGCAAAGGCCAGGGCGTCCTCGACTCTTAAATGCTACGGACACAAATGGAAGAGGTTTTCTGTCTGGTGCCACGCACAGAAGATTAACCCTCTACGGATTACGGCTCCCCAAGTGCTGCCGTACCTGCTGACGCTGGCCAAAGCTGGTCTGGCACACGCGTCCATCAAGATTCATCTTGCTGCGATCTCCCGATACACCAGAACCACGGGCCGGACGTCCTTGTGGTCTCATCGTCTGGTGAAAGAGTTCATGAAGGGACTGTTCAGATCGTTCCCGCCGGTGAAGGCTCCGGCCCCGGCGTGGGAGCTCAACGTGGTGCTGACCAAACTCATGGGACCTCCGTTCGAGCCTCTGCACTCGGCCCCGTTGAAGTTTCTATCGTGGAAAACAGCTTTTCTCGTGGCCATCACCTCCGCACGACGAGTGGGAGAGATCCAGGCCCTTTCCTGCAAGGCCCCGTACTTGGCTTTCCACGACACGAGGGTAGTGCTCAGGACGCACCCCTCCTTCATGCCCAAGGTACCGTCGGACTTTCATCTCAACGAACCCTTGGTGTTACCTGTGTTCTTCCCGTCGCCTTCGTCGCCGGCTGAGAGGACTTTGCACTCGCTGGATGTAGCTAGAGCGCTGAAGTTCTACGTGGACCGCACGAAAGGTTTTCGGAAGACGTCACAACTCTTTGTGAACTTTGGACCTGTCAATCAGGGGAAGGCTCTCTCGAAGGCTTCCATCTCCAGATGGCTCTCCGGCTGTATCATGTACTGTCACCGGTTGGCAAACCGACCGCTGCCTGGCCGTCCGAGAGCCCATTCCACCAGAGCGATCGCAGCTACCACGGCGTTCCTATCTGGTGTGCCCCTGCTGGACATATGCAGGGCTGCTACGTGGAGGTCGACGCACACCTTCACGAAATTCTACTGCGTCGACCGGGATTCCAGGGAGGAGTCCAGGGTCGGCCAAGCAGTGCTGCGCAACCTGTTCGCCTGAGGTGAGCCTGGTGAGGAGGTAAGATGCTTAATGTTGAGTTGATGTGATGCTTAATGTTGAGCCTTTGCCACCTCCCGTGGTTGTGCATGTGTGTACTGCTATGTATTCTTTATTCATGAGCATGTGAATCCATGCCAGACCCCATGCTGGAGAAGGAACAAGTTACTTACCTGTAACTGTTGTTCTCCAGCATGGGTCTGGCATGGATTCACATGCGAACCCTCCCGCCTACCCCTCTGCGGCTCTTCACTTGGTCATACTGCCACTTCACGTGCTTCCAAATCTGAAGATGGCTGCCAGAGGCGGTGCTTAGGTAGAGGGCAGTCATTGGCTGTGGTCAGTATGACGCAGAGACCAGTGATTGGTTATTACTACGAAAGACAGATCAGAAACGAAACTGATACTGGTTTTTTCTTTACCGAGGATTCCCAGCCTGACGACGGGGAATATTCATGAGCATGTGAATCCATGCCAGACCCATGCTGGAGAACAACAGTTACAGGTAAGTAACTTGTTCCTTATGCGCACCATAAACCCAAAGGCATTAGTGCGCATACAGTAATCAAACAAAAAAAAAACATGGAATGTGTAGTCAGGTATCCGTAGCAGGAAAAAAAGAAACAAAAGAATGAGCTTAGGAGATTAGCAGGGTTTCTAATTCTTTCTTAAACACGGTCCGCGAAGTTTGGATTCTTAAGGCTGCTGGGAGCTGATGCCAAAGCTTGGGGCCCGCCAGAAAGAAAGCCGCTTTCTCACCCTTCTTAGTTCTACTCCTCGGTAAGAAGAAATGGTTCTGCCCACTAGACCTGAGAGCTCTAGTTGACCGTACCAATGATATGCTGCTGCAAGTAGGAAGGCATCAATCCTAGTTTGCGCTTAAAGGTTATGACCAATAGCCTAAACTTGACCCATGCTTCCACTGGTAGACAATGCAATGAACGCCTAGCCTCTGAAAAATGATTTCAGAGAGACCAGCCAACCACAGCTCTTAACAGCCCAGTTTTGTACTAGCTGGAGCCTGACAATGTCCCGCTTACGAAGACCAACCAAGAGACTATTAGAGTAGTCGATCTTGGACCCTATTATGGCTCTGACAATTGTTTCCCTGGGTAATATGGAGTCTGAGATGCGATAGCAGTTTAACATACTCTACCGAGGCTAAGACAACACTGGTAACATGAGACCCTAGTGAGTGACTGATGCAGGACCACACAGGAAGGCGTGTGATATCGGCTCCTAACCTAAAGGAACTTTAGGCCATGTCCAGCTTACGAAGGGAGACTAAACTGCCCACCAGCATCAGTTCCGTCTTCCTTCTATTCAAGGCAAGGTTATTATCTAGCATCCACTTCTCTGTGAGAATAAAAACTCGGCGTTCCTGTTCATCCCGTGGGTGGCAGCTTGAGAGAGAGGGGCAACACATTGAATGTCGTCAGCATAGTACGAAAACAAGACCCCTTGCGACTCTACAAAACTTTCCTGGCTCAATTCTTCTTGCTTTTAGAGGCACGAGGATGTACTTGCCCCTTGAGGAACCCCAAAGAGAACTTGGTTTGGGGGTGCCTCAGCCTCCTCGGAACATACTCTATTTCTATTATCCAGGAAGGATGCAATCCAGGATGCAGCTGTGGTCGAAGTTGGCAACCTTCACCAATCTAGAAATCAGAATAGAATGTTCGACCAAGTCGAACGCAGCTGACTGGTCCAAGGGTATTGAGAGGGGGAGAGAGAACCCTTGTCTAGACTTTAACTCGAGAAGTGGGGTCTCTGTACCGTAGCATTGTCTCGGGAGGATAGCTCGGGGGCAACATTCTCGCATTGGCAGCAAGACGACACGGAGCACCACAGGTTTGATTCCTGGGTCTGCGCTTAGAAACCTCTGGGTATTAAGCGCGTTATAAATATCATATATCATATCCTGGTCTAAAACCAGATTGGTGGGGGGGGTTAAGAATAGGATACCGAGAGAGGTGCTCAGAGATCTGGCAATAAGCTACCCTTTCAAGTATTCAAGGGTGTTCGAGATAATTAAGAGAATTGTCCCTAGGTAGCCCCTGTTTTTCCAAAATGTGAGTGACAATAGTCGGTTTAAGGTCATCCGGGACCTTGCCAAGATGCAACAAGGTGTTCACAAACTTACAAATGGCCTTTGAGAGACGGTGGACACGTTTCTATGATCAAAGAGGAGCAGGAATTGCCTTTGCATTGAGTCGGTTGGCGCTGTTCGGTTACTTTCTTCAGGGCCTCCTCCAGTAAGGATTGAAAATTAAATGGTGCACCTGCCGCTTTACACGTGTAGGGCTCCTGGGAGCCAGTATGTACTGCAGATGGTAAATCCTTCTTTTTGCCAAATATATCCCTTCTGATACCTTGGAGTTTTTCTTGCATGCCATCTTGCATTTGCTGACACCACTTGGCATCTTTTAGCACTATTTGGATGGCTGACTGCAGGACTTGCCTCCTGCTCTTTTAGTATTTTAAAGATTTCCTTAACATCTGACTGAGCATTTGATATTCTAGTATTATGGACATTCTTTTTTTGTTTCCAGAATGGACAATTTGTAAGCCTTGGCTAGAGTTCTATAAGCTGTTAAGGATACTGGACCCAGAGATGCTTTCCAGAAGTAAAAAGCCTTCAATGTTTGGGCTTTTTGTTTTCAAAGCTCAGCAGTAAACCAGGATTGACTTTTATATCCCTCTTCCTTTTTGCTTCAGCAGAGCAAGTGTGTTAGAGATAAGGTCATATTTGAGGCTGAACAATGTGACCTGACAGAGGATTGATTGCAATCTAGTAAGGGTTCAATATTGGACAAAGAAAGACGTTTCAAGTTGCATTCTCAACCAGGAAGCTAGAGGCACTGCTTCCTCCATTCCTCTGACCGCACGGTCAACCTCCTAGTCCAGGTTCAGCTTCTGTGACTGGCTTCTCTTAGATGTGACTTCTTCGTCCTTCTCCGAAGCTTGAGCCCGAGGGAACCCTCTATTACCGCCAACTGTAGTCCCTCCTTTCTGCTCCTCTGGCTCTGACATTTGAATCTTGAGTAGTAATCCAGATTCCATCACTGGTAGCGGAAACACTTGCACAGAAGCTGCCTCTGGAAACTGCTTCCTGCGTACTGCTTACCTGGCCGCAGGTTATTGATCTCCTGGCTTCCTGTGGGTATTTTCTCTTTGGAGGTGAAGAGTGCCAAGGATGGAGAAGAGAATCTGTTGTAGGTCTCCTTCCAATGGAATCTCATCACTGTCCTTGGCACTTTTGCACTGCGGTAACTTGCCAAATACCAAATCAACCCCTTTTCTTAGCACTACACGCTCTTGGTCTCTTGTGAACAAGCCTGCCTGAACGGATAAGCTTCCACAAATGTATTTCTGCCATTTCTTTTTTAGTAAGGTCTTGGACACTATATAATAAAATGTTTACCTCTTGGTGTATTGTTTTTTTTCTCTTTACTTAAATATAAAGATTATTTGACTATATAGTGTTTTGAACTTCTTATTCGGTATCAAACCATGGGCCTCGTTACGACCCTGGAGGTAGCCATGCTGCTATTTGCGGCATGGCTACCCCCATTCCGAGTACGGGTTCTTGGTTCCTGGAATGGGGAAATACCGGGCCATTCCGATCTTGGAGGGCCTGGTATTTCCCCATTCCAGGAACCCAGACCCTGTACAGCCCCATTCCAGCCCCTATAGGGCTCAATGGGAATGGGGAGGATGCAAACAGGCCCGTTAATGATGGGCCCGTTGTTTGCATCCTGGTCTGCTTGCAGGACCCGCTAAGGATGCCTGGCGTCCTTATCGGGTCCCGCAAGCAAACCTTGTAATGAGGCGGTAGGGGTTTAACGGGGCCGGCAGCTCTACCGGCCCCGTTAAACCCCTACCGCCAGGGTCGTAATGAGGCCCAATGTGTCCCCTACCTGTGATCCATCCCACATTCATTGAGTTAGACCTGGGCTGCTCTGCCACGGCTATCACTTGGTAGTTCTTGAGCCAGGACGAGCTACCTGATGGCCCTGACCACAGAGCCTTAAAGAAAATCCCCCCAACATCAGGGAAGGATAGTAGATCTTTTTTAGCCATGTTTGGTTTTTATATGTGCTGAGCTGCCCCCACAGACTATTTCGCTTAGGGGTGGTTTTAGTTCTTTTGCCATCTATCTTTACAATAGTAATACTGTTTTATGAATGAAATTATGTCCCAAGTAATTTCGATTTTATGTCCTTTCAGCAAAAGAAATGCAATCAAAAAGTTGAAATGTTTCAAGAAGCTGCAAAGCAAGTACGCGCCTCGATTGAGAAATTGGGAATGGAGATCTCCGTAACGGATTGATGTTGCCCATCGGAAACCCCCACCCTCTGTTTTATTCCTTTTATGTCTGTAAATAACTTTTTCTTCAACCGTATTGTTTTTATAATACAAAAATATTTAATGTAGCCTATTCTATGCAGCGTTTTCATTCAGTGGGAGCCGTTTCATCGTTAAGACTGAGCAGGAGAGGCTTCTTCCTGCGGGGAGGGTGGTGGGAACACAGAGCATATAAAAGGTCAATTGGAGACTGGGACAGGCAGATGTCTGGAATTGCTCACTATCAATTTTTCTGTTGCACCAACAAGCCTGAAGACCTCAGGCGGTCACAAGATAATACGACACTCATGTAACACTATGGTAAGTAGCCTCAAGTGTATTTTAGTCAGTTCGTTTGTAAAAAGAAGGGTTTACAATGGTTTTTTTTAAATTGAGACCGATGAAATGGATCAAAGTGCACCATGTAGTGCATTCAAAGAAATGGGGGGGGAGGGGGGGGGCGAGGGGTCATGAGCCAAAACTGGACCCTCCAGTCTTCAGTGAAAAACGAGGTTGAACCAGAAGATTATCCTTATTTGAATGCAATGTGCACCCAATAGGGCCACTCTTGATCTGAGAACAGATGATGGAGCGGGACATTAGACTAACATTTGTAGACCAAACTAGAGGTCTTAAATTGTATTCTCCGTGAAACGGGAATCCAATGCAATTTCCGATGGGCTGTAAAAATTAGCCTTTCAGTGAAGTCCAAAAACTGCATGCACTGCTCCAGTTTGCTTGAGAGGTGCCAGCTAAGAGACTATTGTAGTAGTCCAGTTTAATATTTATTGTTGCTTGCTGTTCTGGAGCCCATGCTGATTCTTTCTGCCACCTAGATATTTGGACCTTAATTTGCTTCATTTACCTTCTGTTTGCATGTGAAAGCGGAGCTCCTAATACGATTTTGATGTGGGAGTATTTTACTCCCCATTTTTTTTTAAGTTGGGAGTAAAATTAATTTTTTTAGGGAGTAAAAAGGTTGAGTGCAATCCCCAATTTTATAAGGGTAAAAACATGTTTTAACTGGAAAATGTAATGTTTTGTAGTAATAATTAGTTCGTTGGACCTAGTTATTCGCGCACATTAAATGTTGCCCGTTTACCTCTGTATCAGGCAGTAATCATAGTGCTTTCTTTTGGACCACTACTGGTCCAAACACATCCATGGAGCTGTGTGGATAAAAGCAGGGGCATAAAGTCCTATGTGGCTGTTTGCCTATTTGTAGGTTGTAAATGTGGCCAATACACATCTGTTGGGCTTGGTGAAGTATTATTGGATCACATGTGCCCAGAGTAGAATTTATGTGATTGGTTTTGTTTGATGGTGAAATGTTGCTAATAGTTCATGCTTGCCTCTGTGCCAAATGTTGACTTCTGAACAGGTATATGTTTGTATGGTTATCTGCCTTCAACACGTTTTAGGTCCCACAGCCTGTACTCTAATTGTATGCATAGATGTGCAGCTACAGAGTTGCAGGAAGGATTGTTCACTCTGACTAAATCCTTGTGTACAATGTGTTGGTTGCAGCGTGATGTGGTTGGAGCTCAATGTTGTTCTGCTGTATAGGGAAGTTCTCTCAGGAATCTTATTGGCCCAGTCTTATACGGCATGTATGTATTTTTGAGCATGTATGGATGGATCCGAATTTTTCCAATGAGTCTCTTTTTCGATTTTCAGACATTTTTGAAATGTGAACTTCGCAAGTCGTAAACCGCTATCTAGTGATCTTATCTGTTGATCAAGTGACCTTGCGGCAGTAAGTCATAACACTGTTGACAATGACATGTCAAACCGGTATGCTAGGCGTATTCTCATGACGGTGCACAGCACAGCCAAACGTAGGCGGTCATCAACTACGTCATCAACTTGCCGCCTGAAGCCCAAAGCCAAATGTAACTCCTGGTATGTCTCGGATCTCGTCACCCTAAAACGCAAGTGCAGGGTGGCAGAGAGGAAATGGCGTGCTTCATGTTCATCCTCTGACAAACTGGCCTGCCGCCTGCTCCAAAGGCAATACCGGCTCTCCGTTCTCACCAAGAAGAGAGCCCTTATCCAAGCCCGCATCTCTGAGGCATCTAACAACTCGGCCGAACTCTTTAAAATCTGCAAGGAGCTGGCCAACCCTGCTGCAGTCTCTACCTCTCCTGTCCCCTCCCAGGCCCTCTGCACTGAACTGGCCTCGCACTTCATCTCAAAAACTCAGGACATCCTGTCCTCGCTCTCCTCCTCTCTCCTCCCTCCCTCTCTTCCCGGCTCTTCCTCTTGCTCTCTTGCAGCCGCCCCTCCGCCCTCCTTCTCTGCTTTTCCACCTTTTTCTGCTGATGAGGTTTCCAGACAAGTCCAATCTATGAAAGCCTCGTCTAAACAGGTTCACCCCTGTTCCTCCAAAACCATCAAGGACCACATCGACTCCCTGGCTCCTGCCCTGGCTGACTTTTGCAACCACTCATTCGCCTCTGGAGTCTTCCCATCCCCCCTCAAGCACTCCCTTGTGCACCCCCTCCTCAGGAAACCCTCTTCCGACCCCTCCTGCCCGGCCAACTATCGCCCAATCTCCATTACTCCCTTCCTGGGCAAGCTCCTGGAGAAACTGGCCATCTCCCAGCTTAACCTCCATGCTGAATCTGTTGGTAATCTTCATGACCATCAATCCGGCTTCAGAGCGGCCAGGAGCACGGAAACTGCTCTCCTGAACATCCGTGAGGACCTGCTCCTGAACCTCGATTCCAACACTCCCTGTGTTCTCATTCTGCTCGATCTCTCCTCTGCCTTTGACACTGTCAACCATGCCATCCTGCTCAACCGTCTCCGTGATAACCTGGGTATCACTGGTCAGGCTCTGGCATGGCTGACCTCTTTCCTTTCCGGTCGACCCTCCCAGGTCCAAATGGGCTCCTTCCTCTCTGACATCTTTTTCTCCACCTGTGGTGTCCCCCGGGGATCCAACCTCTCTCCCTGGCTTTTCAACCAGTATCTGGCACTCCTTGCCCACCGCATCGCCGCTCTCTGCCCCTACTTCCAGTGCTATGCGGACGATACCCAGCTCATTTTCAGGCTACCCTCGGTCTCCTCCTCTCCTTCCCTCATCTCCGACTGTCTGTCTGCTACCAGGAATGGTGTGCCGCCAATGACCTCTGCCTTAACGCCAGTAAGACTGAGATTCTACTCATCGGCACACCCACTCCCATCTTCCCTGCAGCTCTCTGGCCGGCCTCCCTTGGCCCCCTTCCTGCCCCTACCTGCAAGGCTAAAAACCTCGGGGTCATCTTCGACTCCACACTCTCCTTCTCTCCTCATATATCTGACGTCTCTAAGAAGTCACACTACCAGCTGCACCTCATCAGAGGTATTCTTCCCTTCCTCTCCTTCCCCCAGAAGCTCACTGTCTCCCGAGCCCTGGTTCTCTCAAGGCTGGACTACTGTAACAGCCTCTATCTTAATCAGCCTGCCTCCACTCTCTGCCCTCTGCAACTTATCCAGAACAGAACTGCGAGACTTGTCCTTGGCCTCAAGCCCAGGGACCATATCTCTCCAGGACTGAAATCTCTTCATTGGCTCCCAGTGGCTGCGAGGATTAAGTTCAAAACCCTCTGCATTGTCCACAAGGCCTTCTGGGGCCTGGGGCCTAAATACCTTCAACTCTCTCTTCCTAAATATCTTCCTTCACGAGCCCTTCGCTCATCCGTCTCCAACTCCCTCAGGGTCAGCCGCTTCTCGAAGCAACGAGCTGGGGGTAGATCACTCTCCGCAGCAGGGGCCTCCCTCTGGAACAGCCTTCCTGCCTCCCTGAAACTGGAGGAGAACCATCTCCGGTTCCGGAAGCACCTCAACATCTTCCACTTCGCTTCTGCCTTCTCTCTCCCTCTCCCCTGCTAAACCTGCTTAACTCCCCACTGAATTCTGCACTAAACCTGCATCTGGGCCACTCTCAGCGACCTCGGTCCAGGGCCCAGCCACTCTCCACCTGCACTGCCTCCCTGGCTCCCCCTGCACTGTGGGACTGTCACTGTATCCCTACAGCCCCCTTCCCAGCACTTGCTCTGCACTTACCTCGCACTTGCCACCAGCTGGCCCTTTTTATTTATTATTATTTTTTTTTTTTTACGCTACTTACCTTGTACTGCACTTTCCCCCCCACCTCCTCCCCCTGCACTTTCTCCTTTTCCCCTTACCTCTGCACTTGCGCGATCTGAATGACACCTGGCCTAGTAGGATCGTTTGTCTGTCTTCCCCTTGTTTCCCTCCCTCCCTGCCTCGTCGCGCCTTGAAACACTTGTGTATAGGCGTGTTACAAATATCATATATCATATCATATCATACGTCAAGTTACCTAATGCAAACCGCAGAAGATGAGTTTGCACCCACTAAAATTTACCCGTCTTTCACAAAAAGTAAACTAAACTTTTCAATAGTTATGGAATTTACAAAGTCGTTATTTCTTACTTCAACGGAAACAGTTGAATACATCCAATGTAGAGATTCAAACATTTTGGTGCACATAATGAATGGAATAACAGACTGTTTACCGCCATAGTAGTCCTCTTTAGGTTGACTGTCTCATTTCATGCAGTCTTCTGATTCAAATCTTTAATGTTTTAATCCCAGTACTTGAATTGTGCAAGTCAAAGTTCCGTGGATTAAAATAGAATTCCATTCTGTTATATCGTCTATTTTCTGTATTGAAGCGTATGGCTATCCTTTTGGGAGAAAAGATAAATTGTCAGCAAAAGTTTGCTATCCGCATATTTTCATTGAATAAATGCTGGTATGTTCGTCCAAATGACTGGCACTGCACACGGGCAAAATAGTGTGGCTCGGTTGTCCCAGAAGATGGAAATCATTGTTCTGTTCGAGATGGCAAAACTCCAATTCTGGTTGAAGAACTCTTCGACAGGCAGATGCTTGCCATGACATGCACACATCTTTATGACGTAACGATGTACATTTGAGAAATGGATATATTTTAGTACCATTGTCAAAATAAGTAACATGATTAACTACATTTCAGTAAAAAAATGGTGTATTTAAATAAGGCCTGTCTTTGCCCCAACTTGAAGATCAATGTGGCACATCGTTTCTCTTCAAGCACGAACAGTTAACCGTGCTTACGTGATTTGCTGACTTTCGATTTCGACAATGTAAAATGCAGGCTGTTCTGGTTCGACTGGTCTTATGAATAGGACTTGAATTTTGTTCTTTCTTTCAAGTCCATCTTATCTTTTCTTTCAGATTACGTACTATATTTTATCCTTGGAAATGTTGCTATGAGGGATTCAGAGCCAATTTACAAAGAGCCTCTTTGTGTGGTCGTTTTCAAGGTCCCCTTTGCTTTCACCTTTACCACAGAAATGAAAAACATTATGTTCCTATTTCAATTGTGACCTCTATATAAAAAATGACACTATTTTTACCCTTCACCAGAAATATTTACTTCAAAAGTTACAACTAAAATATATATATATATATATATATATATCTATCTATATCTATCTTAATCGAACCTGATTTATATATCAAGTAAGACTGCATGCACGCGCAGTAGAGTTTTCGGCTGACCTCTGGTCTGCCACATTTACATTGTGATTACTGGTTGTCCCAGTCCAACTTATTTGGGTTAAAATGAATACCGTCTTACTTGTTAACCCAATTAAAACTGTGTCCTCTACTAAGAACGAGAATTCAGTTAAATTTTTTTACTCATCTGAATAAAATAGTAAGGGTCCACCATATGCGTCCTCTTGGTCTACAATTGCAAAAGACAAGTACTCTTAAACATTGTAGTTTATATGGTAGGGCCAGGGATGGCCCATGCGCCACCTACAAAATGTATCTTCACTTGTGGCTGACCAGCCCCCTGGCGGCAGGTGCGGCCCTGGGCTGCCGTGCTGGAATCTTCTCTGGAGAAAGAAAGCCAGTTTAGAACAGAAGATGAATGCACTTAGGTGGGGACTCCTTGGCACCAACAGGTCCGATTACTGGGGATCTGCTCTGGCTGTTGGTCAGTGGGAGCTTGCAGACGTGGTGATAGTGGGAAGGATTGGGTTTGTGCTCTGTGTGGTGGGGAGGCAGGATGCCAGATGGGTTGTGCTCCAATTAGTAGGGCGTATGATGCCAGGTATGGTGCCTGTGCTCGGAGCGGTGGAGGGGCAGAATTACAGGTATGGTGACTGCAAACTTGGTAGGGGAGGGGCAGGATGCCAGGTATGGGGCTTGGACACTGGTTGTTGGGGGCAGGATGTCTAGTATGGGGCGTGTGCACTGGGTGGAGGGGCTGGATATTGGGTATGAGGTTTGTGCTCTGGGTCTTGGCAATGTTTTGTAATTGGAGTTCAGACTTTTGGGGGCTCTTTACCCTGTGTATGGTGAGTCTACCACCCATAAAATGGCAGCATTGGTGCATTTGGGGCAGCACTTATGTAATTTATAGCAGGCTATCCATTACATATGGTGAAAGACACTAATTCATACAGAGGGTGGGGACGACTGTCTAGAGCGGGTGGGCGGTGACTTGTCTATCGAGTAACAGTTCAAAAAATGTGCATCGATCCTGACATATGGATGCAGATGTAGGTAGCGGGATGTGAATGGAGATATATGTATAGAGAGAAATGGATAGAGGGATATAGTGATGCATACAAGGAGATGAATACATGATCTCCCTCAATTATGTTTATTTAATTGATAATGCATACCAAACCCTCGGGTAGCTGGGTGCAACAGTTACAAGAATATTCAAAGCTTAGTTACAACATAAATGGTAAGTACACAGCATAAACAAATTCAATGCATACAGTAGGAGTACATGGTGAATGGTACGGGTAAGCAGCAGAAAAGGGGTCAATACTACAGTACACGGGTCGCACAGAGTATCCTACGGTCAGGAGTACAAGTAAATGGAGAAGGTGATCGGTTACTAGATGTCCATGGTGATATCTAGATGTCCTTAGTGCAAATCCAGTTCAGTAAATTACGTCTAAAGCGTATGGTGTTCTACTCTGAGGGTGGTGGTGTTCCAGGAGAGAGCCTCTTTGACTGGAAAGCTGCCTCCACCAGCTTTGGCGAGCCCGAATCTTGGAATTTCTAAGCAAAGGTGGTCAGATCTAGTATGGTGAGAAGAGATTTTTCTAGTCAGTCTAGCAGAGAGATAGGGAGGTGCGGCATTGTTGAGGCATTTGAAAGCGTGCAATACCGTTTTGAGGAGTATCCTGTCACTAATTTTTAACCAGTGCTAGTCTCTTCTAAGGTTAGATATGTGTTCTCTACGGGGTATGTTCAGAGCTGCTCTCGGGGCATTATTTTGAAGTATTTGTATTTTGTTTAGGGTTTTTTTTTTTGTTAGCGCCTACATAGAGGGCATTACAGTAGTCTAGTTTAGACATGATTAATGCATTAGCGAGCGTGATGCAGCTGGATTTAGATAAAAAGGGTCTGCCGGCTCTAATCAGTTTACAAGTATAGGCTGTAGATGAGGCCATGGAGCTAACTTGTTTTTTTAGTGTGAGTGTAGAGTCGAGTTAAAAGCGTAGAGTTTTTACCTCATTTACTACTTTATTATTTTTCCATCAATATTGAATGCAGCGTTATCGGGGCTGAGTTTCATTAGGTTGGAGTCAGAACCCCGAATCAGGATCTTAGTTTTGTCATCAAGCAGAGACCATGTGAGGCCATCCATACCTGAATGAGGAGGCATATCCTATTTACCAGAGGTGTGTATTCGAAGTTGCCCGATAAGGGTATGAGGATCTGGGTGTCATCAGCAAAGTTGGTATATGAGACACCTAGCCTGTCAAGTTTGTCGAAGAGTGGCTTGGTAAATATATTATACATTGTCGGTGAGACGCATGAGCCTTGGGACACCACAGGGAATTTGGATTGGGTCTGCTGAGGCTGATGGGGAGAACACTCATTGGTCTGTTAGGTAGGAAGGATTGTATCCAGTCTATAGCATCACTCGCGAAATGTGCAGCTGATGCTAGGTGTTCGCATAACTCTGCATGATCCACCAGGTCAAAAGCTGCTGATAGGTCAAGGAGGAGTAGCATAGCTGTTTTTACCTTTGTCCTTCAACTCGTCGGTTTGTGTCTTGAGATCCATTAGGGCCGTTTCAGTCATGTCTTGTGGTCTGAAGCCGGATTGGCGCGAGCCTAGTAGGTCGGCCTCAAGGTAGCTTTGGATTTGGTGGTAGGCTACCCCGTCAATGATTTTGAGGAATGGGACCGTTGTGATGGGTCTGTAATTAGTGAGGATGGCCGGATTTCGGGTCTGTTTTTTAAGGAGTGGTAGCCCCCAAAATTGTTTGAGGTTGATTGGGACAGAGCACAAATTGATTAGCTTAGAGATAAAGGGTGCTTAGTCTCTAGCTGCATCCTTAATTATTTGTGCTGGGCAGCCGTTGCCCTGCCAGTTAGAGGGCTTCAGAGATAGTATGACCTCCATACTGGAAACTGAAAAGATCTTGGTAAATCTGAAAGGTGTTCCACTGTTTGGGGTTGCGATGGGTGGGGTCGGATGCGTCTCGGTGGAACGCAGGGATGCTTTTTTTATTGGCTATTTTAGTCTGCAGAGTAGGTATTTTGTTAGATAAGGCATTTTGGACGCTAGTGCAACAGAACTGGAGGCCGAGCAGAACTACAAGTACAGATACTCCTCTCTGTACCAGTGACTGATGGGTAAGTTTTTCTGAAGTCCAACTGGTGTGGGACTTCATAAGACTTATCTCTTGGTATTATGTTATGGTATGTTTATTTACATAGCGCCTATACATAGTCCAATGTTTCAGAGTGCTCAAGGAGGGTGGGAACAAGGGGGGGGAAACAACATTTGCTCAGAGCCCTTTAATTTCTGAGGCGATAACGGTCTGCATAGGCAGATTAAGTGAATGATACATTTAACAGTTTACATACAGCAAATGGGACTAACAGCGAGTTTTAGTTTTTTTTTCTTTCTTTTCAAGTGCACATTAAGAGGTGAAGACAAGGGAGAACAGACAGAATGAGCTTCTGGCTGTGCTATATATAGATAGTGCGGGAAGGGCAGGGGACCAAGTGCACCCAGTTGGTAGAGACTGAAGTGCAAAGAGAGAACTCTCAGAGATTTATTTCAAGTGCAGTGAGGGGGTGCGGTGAGGGGCCCTGAGGCAAGTGTAGAAGGACTGGCATGGGTGCCTGGGACCTCTGAGACTGATGTGCACCAGGCGGCCAGTCTGTGAGTGTATGGGAAGGAGAGAAGGAAGGGCAGAGCTAGGTTAGCAGGGTAGGGTGAGAGAGTAGGAAGAGAAGCGGGATGGTCTTGAGGAGTTTCAGGAACTGAAGAATATCAGGCTCAAGCCATAATTAGAATGAAGGAAGTGGAAGTATGGGGTTGGAACATGTGTAGTATGTGAGTGGAACGAATAAACTGGGTGTAACCGGTGAAACGGGTGACCCAGGAGAAACGAGAACAAATGGAGTACATGGGACTATCGGAGTGGGCCCGATCTCAAACTCTTAATGTATACCACATCTCCATGCCTACTCTCTTCTTTACACCACCACTCAACTAGAATCCAGCAATACTATGACACCATTCGGTATAGCTGTTCTCATACCATCATCTGCCTCAAACTCCCCAACACTGCTGGTTACACACCCTCCAGCCTAGGCGTTCTCTTCAGGCCTAACGCAGCCAGAATCGGCCTGGATAAAAACCTGCCAGAACGAACACATACTCCTGATCTCTCAACCACCACACCTACCGCTAAGAAGCAGCTATCACACGAATACCACACCAGCTGCACACATACCTGGTGCTCGCACACATCTTTGACTCTCTACTGACTTGAACTGTTCCCGAGGGCGTTCAACCTACCAGCGCCTTGAGACCATACCAATGGTACATAAGGCGCTATATAAATGCAAAATAACATAATACATGTAGCTGGATAGAGAGCAATTCATGGAATTTGTGTGTGTGTGTGTGTGTATATATGTATATATATATATATATATATATATATATATATAGTTACAGAGGAGAGATGGATGGATGGAGAGCCATAGCGACATGCATACTTTGCTCTGCATATAGATACACCGAAGCTGACATCTAGTGGTAGCCGCAGAGTATTACATTTTTTTTTTGTTTTTCGAAAGTCGAAAAGGGACATTGGCCGGACGGGCCAGTAATACTATCCCTAGTGTGAGGTCTCCTGGACTCGAGGTCCCTAGGATTATTTTTTTTTTCTTTTATTTTTTTTTATTTCCACCATCATAGTTGGCTGCAAGTTGCAGAGTTCCTTCTTCTGGCTAGTGCCGTTACTTATACAGTTTACATTTAGACTCTTTCTATCCTTTTGACGGCTGTACCCTGCAAGATTTCCGGCAACAGCTTTTGGGGACAAGACCATTCGTTGACAACTACTCACCCGTCTCGACAAACTTTGTCTGCAGCCTACCTAGATCCCAACGGGCCTCAGCCCTGTACAGTTGGGGGAGTAGGGGGGTGGTCGTAATTCATCTAATTTAGAGCATGCATATTTCCCCATTATCCCTTATCACATCTTTCAATACTATGAATAACAGTTTTTCATTTTGTCTTTCCTGTAACGGGAAACTTCCCTAGAAGGATTCACACAGGGTGTGGTGTAATCTCTGCCTTCATAGGGATCGTTCCGAAAAACGGTTCAAGTCCTGCAAACTGTTTCATCCCAAGACACTAAAGGACTGGAAGACTAATCGATGGGCCCATCACGCCATGCAGGCCAAGGCCACCATGGACGTTGAGTTGAGCCTCCAGCGATGGCAGCATCGGTGTCCTAAGTGACGCCAAGGGTGACCAGGAGCCAACTGATACCTGAGTGCAAGCCCCCGTCTCCAACAGGCAGGCTGGCGGTTCTGCTATGGAGATGACACCCGGTGGCTCATGCATTTTACATTTAATGTGTCGTCCAGAACAGTGTTGTGTGAAAGACTTATTCTCATCATAAACTAAAATAATAAAATGCCTACTTTTAGAACACTTATCTACTTTGTACATTCAAAATTACACAATACATCAACAAACGGATAAAAATAAAACCCACAACTATCCACCTTTGAAAATACAAAAAAGTATCATAGGTCGCTATTGATTCTTCTCCATTAAACGAGTCCTTTGTCTCCTGTACGTGTAGTTAACCTCTGCTTCCATGAACTGCAATCTGCAGCAAACTTTATAATAGAGTGCATGTTTAAAAGCCAAGTCTTTTCAGCCTCTTTTCTCTGCATTGTCCAGTCGCAGACCCACGATTACTAGCAACGCCACAAATAATGCTTCTTGTCCAGTCTGTCATATACTTCGTAGTGTGAGCGTGGTGTAGAGTTCCTTATTGTGTGTAGTTGATATGGAGGTCGAGAAGTCTGGATTTTACTCCTTATGCCACTGCACCATCTTCTAGAGTACCGTACAAGCAATGTCTGCATCCTACATCCTGCGGTGTTATCATTTCAGGTGGTTTACATCGCGTCTTCCCATTGTTGCCAAATCTTGCCAGCTTTTTCGGGGCATCCTCTGGCCATGTATATCCTCTTTTCTATGGCAATACATATTTGTACATCTGTGATCCACTGTCCTACTTGCGGTGGCTACGCTGCTTCCCACAGCTGCGCTATGTTCCTTTTTGATTACTGCAGTTGCAGTCGTGAAGCAGAGCGTTTCATACCTTGACATGTGTACCTCGCTGTCCAATCCTAATAACAGCAGTTTGGGATCTCTGGGAATCCTCTGGTTCAGAACTTTTGATAGAATATCACAACATTGCTGCCAATAGTGACATGTATCCAGGCATTCCCGTAGTATGTGGAAAAAAAGTTCCCTCCTCTCCTCAACAGCGTAAACAGTTAGGTTCTGCTATTTTACCCCAGCGGTACAGGGCCACCCTCGGGTAGTAGACTCTGTGCAATTTCTTCAGTTGCACCAGGCGTAGCCTAGCCGACATGGCTGCTTCACAGGGATACATTAAGATCTGAACCCAATCTTCCGACATGATCTCCCCCACCTCTCTCTCCCACTTCATATGTATTGGCTCTGGAGTGGCAAAGGAGGTGATAGCACTGTACATGACGATGGTGACTCTAGCCTGAATGTGCTCCGTGACTGTTTTGCTCCAAGGGAGTAGAGTCTGGCATGTCAGAGAGGATGGGGGAGGTGGTGTTGTAGTGCGTGTCGGAGCTGTGTGTAATGATACCTTTCTGTTTCTGGGAGGTCATGTTGATGTTGGGTCATCAAAGGGTCTGATGGTTCCCTCTACTATTATGTCTGTCACTTTTTCTATGCCATGTCTCAACCAGATTGGCCACTTCAACAATTTGGTCACCTGAGGGAGGTTCCTATTGTTCCACAGCGGTTGCAATGGTGCGACTTTGCCTTCCCAGCCTATAAAGGCGTGTGATTCTGCCCAGATTTGAAGCATCTGTCATGTCTCGAGGGAATTGTTCTGGGTGTCGCAGTATATAGCTCCATGGGAGGTGATGCCCTCACGTGTGTAGTGTAGCTTCAGCGTGTAGTGCATAATTTACCACCGACATCTGGCTGGCGCAATAGTACGTCTGTAGCCTTGGCAGACCGATGCCTCCTTCCCGTATTGACCTTTGCAATGTTCGAAGAGCTATTCTCAGATGCCCGCCACCCCATAGGAGGTTCCTAAGTATGCAGTCTATTTTTTGGAATGTCTTCATAGGTATGTGTAGCAGAGCGTTCTGCAATATGTATAAGTAGCGGGGGGGGGGGGGAGAGTGCTAACATTTTAAACCAAGCCGCCCGTCCCAATAGGATCAAGGGTAGATACATCCAGTGCTGTACATCTCTCGCAAATCGTTCTGTGATGGGTTGTAAATTATTGGGAGTGTAGTCATTGAGGTATTTCGTGACCCAGATACTCAGATAGCGGAAATGGTCAGTGGCGATCCTGTATGGGCAAGGCACAGGTATTTCTTCGCCTAATTGGTTTATCGGAAATAGTGTAGATTTAGACCAGTTTACCCTTAGGCCGCTAAAGACCCCATATTGTTGTAACAGCTGCATCACCACTGGGCATGCCATTCTGGGGATCTCGTAGTTATATCAATAGGTCGTCTGCATACAGTGAGACTCTGTCCTCCCACCCTGGTCCGTCTGGGATACCCTCCTAGGTACGTGTGTCCCTCAGCAACTGGGCCATTGGCTCCATTGCGAATGCAAAGAGGAGGGCTGATTAGGGGGTGGGGTGGGCAACCTTGTCTCATCCCTTTTCCCAGGGCAAAGGATTGCGACGTCCAGCCATTTACCCTGACTTCAGCCATTGGTGAGTTATAGAGCACTTGGACCCAGGACAGGAACCGTTCGCCAAACCCCATCCGACGCATGACCTCCCAGAGTGGCTCCCAGTAGATGGAATCGAGCGCCTTCTCGAAGTCTATTGCAAGTACTCCCAAAGGGAGATCGGGGCGCGTTCAATGGCTAGGTGTATTCTCCGTATGTTCATCCTTGTGGACCTACCGGGCATGAAGCCACATTGGTCTGGGTGAATCAAGGCCGTTATGACCTGCTGTAGGTGTGCCGCTAACAATTTGGCCTCGCTGTTAATGAGAGATCAGTCTATATGAACTACATTAGTCTGGGGGGGGTTTATGTGCTTTGGGTATTACAATTATTGTTGCTTTCCTTGGGTCCGCTGGTAGGCTCCCTAAGCTTTTGGCTTGACGGTACATATTAAGTAGGTCAGGGGCCAGTTTGTTACCACTTATCTTTTTCCAGGCTTCTATAGGGAAGCCATTCGGTCCAGGGGTTTTCCCAGATTGGAGCTGCATCATAGCGCCTTATCTCCTCTTCCATAATTTCTGTTTCTAGGCTAGCAACTTGTTCGGTATTTAGGGAGGGAAGGGTTATCCCATCCAGTATGGAAGCCTTGGGGTTGTGGGGCGGGGGCATCGGGAGCCAGATATAGCTCTTCATAGTATTTGGCGAATTCTTCTACGATATCTGCGTCTGCATTTTGGGGTGCGATTACTCTTACTGAATTATGGCCCTCATACCCAAGTTCGTGCCACGCTAGTATCTTCCCGCTTTGTCCCCGGTTTCGTAAATTCTGGCTCTCATTAACCCGTGGGCCTGTTTAGCGTTATCTAATGCCACGTTTTGTTACTTTTTTTGGGCCAGGACCAAGGCTCTATTTGTATTGGGTGATCCTGGGCCAGGTGTCTCTTCTGACTGCTTAACGTTTGCCTCTGCCTCCTTCATTGATTTCAGATGTGCTTTCCTCTGTGCTGCAGGCCAGGAGATGATCTCCCCTTGGATCACGGGTTTGTAGGCTTCCTATAGTGTAACAGAGCAGTCTACCGACCCTTCATTTAACTCAAAGTATGTTTTGCTAGAGTTTATTAAGCGTTCTATCAGTTCCGGAGAGTCTATATTGTAACCATTCAGTCGCCATACCGGTGGCGGGATCGGTTTACAAGTCATGATCGTCCTGAGTAGGAGGGAGTGTTCCGAAAGGCCTTTCGGGAGATACTCTGCTTGTGTCGCCATGTGTAGTATTGGTGCTGGTACAAAAAAGTAATCCAATCGCGATAGTGAAGCATTCACCCCATAGTGATAGGAGTATTCCCTTTTCCCAGGTGTAGGTCGCCACACATCTCTAATTCCAAATGCCTCCGCGAATGCGGCTAGCTTAGTTCGGGTGTTGGGGTCCCTACTGCGTAGGTGTGTGCGATCTCGTGCATTGTCAATAACATTATTGAAGTCTACCCCCAGGATTAGGATATCCGATGTGTCATTGACCAGCAAAGGCGCAATGTCATCTATTAGTGTGGTTCGTAGTGTAGATGGGGAGTAGACCGCTATCAAGGAGATTGTTTTATTCCACAGTGTACCTGTGACATATGTGAATCTGCCTCCGGTATCTTGTGTTACTTTCGTAAGGGTGAAGGGAAGTCTATTGTGTATTAATATAATTACCCCTCTGGCTCCCATCGTGAAGCCTGCCTGTATTGCTGTGCGATAATTGGAGCGTTTGAAGCAAACATTGGTTGTGCCTGCCAGGTGGGTT
This sequence comes from Ambystoma mexicanum, assembly GCF_040938575.1. Classification (NCBI taxonomy): domain Eukaryota; kingdom Metazoa; phylum Chordata; class Amphibia; order Caudata; family Ambystomatidae; genus Ambystoma; species Ambystoma mexicanum. Next base: position 1,054,925,424 of record NC_090926.1, on the reverse strand, counting down.
TCAGTTAAAGGCCTGGTCTAGTAAAAATGTTTATTGTCCGTATGGGTCGGCCATGTTTTTTTAAGCCTAAGTGGCTCGATTTTAGAAAACTTTCCTATGGACCATACCCGAGTTTTCGTCCATTAAACGCACGCGAAAACAAGCACCAGGGAGCCGCCATTTTCTGATAATCCTATCTTTTCCCCGATCGCCCTGGCTGTCCTGCTTTTGGGGCACTAAATCAATTCCCCCGAGCCTGACATTATCAAAACATTCATATTCCCCGCCTCTCCCCGTGACGTTACTGTGCTGCGTAGGCAAACGCGCCCAGTCGTCTTCTGCGCGACTCCACACAGAACCCGGAAACCAACACAGACCATCTCACAACACAGCGCGCCACAATTCGGAATATGAAACTGTACTTTAAAATGAAACAGCAACACGATACATTTGGTAAAGTACATTTATTTGACATTAAATGTTTAGAGAATATTCAGCAATTGCCATATGAACTCCGGAAGCCATTTATTTTCTTTTATCTGTATCCGCAATAACTGTTCCGTTTCATCTTGAGTCACGCGCTGTTCCTTTATGGTACACAGGGTGTTCATTTTCGTAAAAAGAATCACTTTGGAAGCACGGTGAACCGCAAGGCTGTCCCATCAACTAGGCACAAGTCCAGCCTAAAGGTTGATATGTTGCTTCTAGCCACTAGTACAGCGTAAGGGCATGTGGCCGTTGGCGATCGTCCCATAATATGGTGATCGTGCTCCAGTTGTTGACGCGAAGCTGCAGGTGTCTGCTGAAGAATCCATCCGCCGGTGTCTCAAACAGATGCCAGTGGCAGAAAGGGATCAAATACCTGTTATGAAAACAGCCGAACTTCATTAATATTACTCATTTTATTTATTACGGCCGATCAGAAACTATTTGCTTGCAAGGATAGTTCAATGGAGTATGTTAGTCTCTAAAATCAATGCGAAAAGTAACAAGATAAATCGAGGCCAACACATAATGATAAACGACAGTCTACATGCGTGAGGAATGATATGGCATTTGTAACGCGCCTATAAATTGTTTCTAGGCGTGACGAGGCAGGTGGGGAACAAGGGCAGACAGACGACGATCCTACTAGGCCAGGTGTCTTTCTGATCGCGCATGGGGAAGGGCTGTACATGGTTAGTTGAATACAAATTAAATAATAGGGCCAGCTGGTGGCAAGTGCAAGGTAAATGCCGGGAGAAGGGGCTGAAGGATACAGAGACAGTCCCGTAGTGCAGGTAGGCAGGGCAGGGAAAAGTGGCTGGGCCAAGGACCGAGATCGGTGAGACCAGTGGACCTGCATGCCCATGCGACCAGTTTTACTTGCTTTTCCTAGCTCTTCATTCATTCATTTATTCATGCATCCATTCATTAAATCTTCATTCCGGTATAAAAGCGTGTAAAGATTTACTTACATTATATTTGAAATTTCCATTGTGTATCTTCGTAATGCAGTTTGTAAAACGGACCGTGCTCTTGACAATGATTTTTCGTATACTGACCTAAAACTGAAACTCGGTCTAGTTTCTGAATTTTCTGCCTTATCGTCTCTTACGTTATTGCGCACTCCCTTCAAATGTAGTTCTTTCGGCATGGTCCCTGTCTCAAGGTCAAAAAACAATAGACCCTTATACTTCCAGTGCGACTTGTGGGCCTCATCTGGGCGCTGTCCTTCGTATTCTTTATTTGCAACATCACGTAGTATAGGCATCTGTGAGAACTTGAAGTTTAGAATCCGTCTATGTAGTGCGCCTCAATGTGCAAATGCGAACTGGCTTCTCTCCCAAATGCCACGGCCTGCTTGGCTGGCGCGTTCTAAGTGCCCCAATTTTGTCCCCGTTGTCTGCGAGCTTTGCAGCCCAAATTGAGACATTTAATTTTTGGCGGAAGGTCAGGGAAAGTATAAAGTACCACAGGAGTTGAGATTTATTGTTTTTGTTTTATTATTTGCAATACGCAAGCCTCCCCTCTGTTAACAGTGCGCAGCATTTACATGAGATGAGACATGAGAAAAAATATATACATATGTGAGGTGAATAGAGAGAATTCAAAGATGACACCCAGCTTGTTCGCCACCCATGATGGTGAAGGTAGGGGTTAGGTTTACAGGTACACTGTACAATAACATTTATTTACAAAAAGACAATCTTATTGCAATTATTTAAACCGGGATTTGTACTTCACAATCAGCTGTGCTTCGGGTGGGCATGGCACAGTCGCAATGTTCGGTGGCAATGGATCACTGCTCTGCACAGAAACGTCCAAAATTCCATATCTGTGCTTCTCTAACACAGCAACAATAAGGCCTTTCACAAAGTCGAACTGCATTTCATCATAGACTGGTTTGATCACCCATTGCTTACTTCGTTTTGAAAACACCTTAGTGTAGCGAGGCATCCTTACTTTACCCCTAGTCCTAGATTGTTCACCTCCGACATTGCTGTTATGAGCCAAAACCGCTAGTAGAGTGCGATGTTTCATGCCCCGAAAGCTAAAATGCAAGCGCTTTGGCCTGTACTTTAGGCACATATTGTGGAACACCTCCAAATCTCCTGTGTGACAGAATTCTGTCAGTCCTCTCAAATCTCTTGATATTGTTTTGTCAAACAATGTTCTCAATGGCTTTGTGTGTTGGTGAAGATGGAATCAACCACGTCTTCTTCCGTGCCTCCTCTGGGGACAAAGGGCCATGTTCACATTGGTGGAAATGTTCATTTGCTGTCCAGCGGTGAACGTTGGTACAGTGGTGCATCAGTGACCGCCATTTTTCAAGTAGTATTTCCACTGACCCCTCAAGTTTTTGAGCTCCACCAAAGATTGTTGGTGATAGAATGTGACCACTGCAAAATACTTTCAAAACCTTTTTTTTTTTTTTCCTGCAGCTGAGATTTTCTTACTGATTGATTTAGCAAGATGCCATACATCAAATTGATGATTAATAAGCGGGAACTGCGCTCTCATTGTCTTGGCAATTGAAACGGGTCTATCCGTGGCTATGAGGTCGATGTGCATTCCCCTCGATTGTAGATATTCCACTGATTTTATAAAACCTAGTTTCTCCATGGCCACTGAGGATGTACATTGTGTTACCTGCACGACCACCAAACTCACAATTTTCTTACTATCCATGTCCTGAAAGTGGTAGGTGCAGTACTTGGCAGAAAATCCAGGGCTGTCGCACTGTCCATCGCCGGCTAACCTGAATCGTTTGCCTTCTAATGTACTTGCTAGAGACAATTGTTCAATTTTCCAAGCATCACTAATGGCCGGAAACAGATAATCACGTTGGTATATGTAGTATAGCGCTTTAGAAATTAAATGGAGTCCGACAAACTGAAAGAAAGCCTCTAACTTTCTAAAACTGGAGCCACTAAAAAGTAATGCAGCTGCACACAGTAGATTGCCTGCTGGCAGTTTCCCCAGCATCGGTTGTGCAGACCATGAGAACCTATGATTTAATCTACAGACGGCATTTATTTTGACGTTACTGCCTTTTATTTGACGAGTCACATTAATCAATGGCTTCCCACATACTTTCCCTCTAATGGACTGCACACATTTCAGCATACTTATCATTTCCATCAAAGAACTGTCGAATACAATGTATTTGCTCTCTTTCATTAGACTGTCATCCTGCGTCAACGTTGTTTCGGCCTTTGATGTTGTGGAGATTTCAACACATTGGAAAGTAATATCGCTGATATCAAGTTCTGATGCGTCTATGGATGCTGCGGCTGGTTCATTCTGTCATTTCAACATCTATTACTTCAACATTGATGGGAGAACACAACAATGTTGACAGGTTTTTTGGTGGCAAATTTTTGGCGGGTGTAAATTGATCTGCAACCACTTCAGAGCTATCTTCAATACATTCAATAACATCTTCTTGTGGTGGTGCGGTCGCACTGTAGCTATGGTCCAATGCAATTTTTCTGTAGTCTCCAAACAGTTAATTCATGTTCTGGCCATTGGACATGAGAATCTCGAGCCTGAACACTCCTCGCCTCAATTAACAGTTCCTCCATAGTGTACACGGTCTGGCAAGCCACATCTCTCATTCGCTTCACTGTCTGTGTGTGTATAGTTCCGACACCCACGGGTAACTGGAGGAGAGATTGGAAAAGGGATGTTCAGTTTAAACACAAGATGGAGTGTAGTAGAATTGACTGGAAAAAAACATAAAATAGTCCCCAGCACAAACATTCAAGTTATGAACTGTTTGTAACCTTTTTTTTTTGTTTTTTATTTTCTTTGCAACTTTTTTGACTCGACCTTCAACATCTGCACGCTGTAGCTCCGATTAGTTTCCGCATGTCCTCCCTTCCTCTTGTGCTGCAACAACTATATTTTCTGTATCCGCATAGACAGCACGGAATGAGGCTTCATCGTCTCCCTGAAACATAGTACTTTCATTACTATGTAACAAAATATTGTTAGCATAAAACACGTGAGGACGAACACACAGGTACATCTCAATAGCCAAACACGATTTAAACATTGTGTGCAACAATCAAAGGACAAGTATTCGACCAGTGATGATCTATTTTGATGGAACTGTCAGTATCCATACCTCTGGCTCTGCATGGACTGCCATGAATGGTTGTATTGGAGAGGAGGCATCCGCATCTCCCTGAAACATAGTACCTGCATTAGTATGCTTTTCAATATTGGAAACACAACACACACTTGGGGTCGACGGCACAGGTACATATAAAGAGATGACCACAAATGATGCATTGTCCAAAAGAATCAAGGAAAATCCAAATATCACATTTCATCGACTTATTTCAACGATTCCTTTACATCTACATCATCTAAATGAGATGTTGTGATTGTGGTGGAAGCTCCGTCGTCTCCCTGAAACACAGTACTTGGATTAGTATGGTTTTCAATATTGGAAACATAACGCACACTTGGGGTCGAACGCACAGGTACATATAAAGAGATAACCGCAAATGATGCATTGTCCAAAAGAATCAAGGAAAATCTAAATATCACATTTCATCGACTTTTCAACGATTCCTTTACATCTGCATCATCTAAATGAGATGTTGTGATTGTGGTGGAAGCTTCATCGTCTCCCTGAAACACAGCACTTGCGTTAATAGGGAAGAAAGTATAGCAAATGGAATCACGTTATATGATCACGCATGATGGAGCTGTCATTATCCATACCTCGTGCTGCTGAAGAATATCTATGGATGTTGCACATGTAGTGCGCACTTCCGAAAGCTGTTGCGCCGATTTGTTTACTTGAATGTCAGGCTCTGCATCAAGTGCAGGGGTTGGCGCTCCATCAACTGCCTGAAACATAGTTCTTCCATTAGTGAGGATTACAATTGTGAAAACATAACACACATCTGGGGTCGACAGCACAGGTACATATCCACGGCTAACCACGAATGAAACATTGTGTAGAACAATCAAACGACAAGAATTCCAGCTCTGATGATGACGCTCGATGGAGCTGTCAGTATCCATACCTCCTGCTGTTGAAGAACATCTAGAAATGTTGTAGATGTGGCGGACGCTTCAGCATCTCCCTGAAAGACAGTACTTGCATTAGTATGGATAACACTAATTAGAACTGAATACAAACACCAGTGGACGATAACTAAGGTGTATATCAATTGGAAAGCAGTAACCAAACATTCGGTAAAGTAATTACACGATAGAATAAAACTATTACTTGACATGCATAAAACAAGTATGTAGCGGATTAGCCTAGTAAGATTACCTGATACGCGCTACGCGCTAGAAGTGGTTGATACCTGCGACCACTTCAAGGATGTAGAATGTTCTTGCTTCAGATTGAAGGGATAGTCAAGAAGTTGTAAAGGTCAATTAATGATTGATAATGAAATGCCAATATTAAAAATAGCCATGTAAGCTGACAGAATACTTGAAAAATGCTCAATACAGCACAGTTCCCTGTCCATATATATATATATATATATATATATATATATATATTGCGTTTGTGGGTTATGAAATCAAAAAAGAATATATTGATAAATGTCATTATTCAAAAAACTATACACTCATATCAATATCGAAATTATTACAAGGGATAGAACACCTACAATATCAATTAATCCATTCGGCTACCTACACACTACCGCAAGGCCTAAAGCTAAATCCGGACACTTGACTCACCGGTGGCGGAATGTGGACGAATAGAGTGGGAATAGCGTTTTCGCGCAATTTCCGTGTCGTTCGCCGTTTATTCTTCTTTGTTACCCAAGACGTTGTGTGCATGTCCAAGGAAAAGTGCCAGCTGCAGATGCAGTATCGATCACCCCTCTTGTCCTGTAAGACTTTTTGGACGCTACTTTCCAGCTCATCCAGTGGATATCCGCAATGTCTGACCCATTCTCTTATTCGATCAACAGTTTTCGGGAATACATGCATTGTAGTTCCTTCAGATTTCGCATGGGTCTTCGAAGGGCAACCACTAATCGAACAGGCAGGCATTGTTGATAAATCTGAAAAGTAAATATCGACATTATTATACAATCTTCAAGAATAAAGATTTGATACAAAAGTAAATGAATCAATCAATGATCAATGCAAGGTTTGTTTTGGTCGCAGGAACTAGACCAGTTCATTATGTGTGGCTTAGTATTTGCATAAGTTGCAGAAATGTATAATTGATGTGACTGAAATCTGAACATGTGACTCGTCCCTTGGATGTTCTGTCTTGCACGAGAAGGAAACATGCTTACATTATAGACTGGCCCCCGAAGGATGCAATTCAATGACAAAGATCAAAATAAATAGATCTATTGATAGCATAGCAATGGAAATTCAAGTCAATAGCAATGAGACCAATGAACATAGCACTATTGGGTACTCTACTCGCAAATAGATAGAAATTAAAAAATCTGCAAAATATGACCTGGATACATGGCCTTACCTTGACCAACAAACAGTTGGATTCAGCAAGCAGAGCAGTATGTTGCGGGAGAATAGGTGGATGGCCACAGGTAGCGCACTGATGGGTATGCTCGAAGCGGTCACAGAAGTTCACGGATAGCACGACGACGAGCAGATTAGCATAGATCTCAGTGGTTCCCAGGTAGCATGTTCAGGAGTTGACTTGCAAAGCACAAAGATGTTCTCATGAGACATATCGAGTGGTTTTTAAAGTATTAGAAACTGGGGTGTGTTTGTGAATGAATGACGTATGTATGTTGTGGTATTAGGGGGGCGGCCTGCTTCAAGGGGAGGCCTGGCTGGAGACACGGGGTCTGAGGAGGCCATGTGACCGATGGCCCCTTGGCGTGGGACACCTTTTGAAGTGTACATGTAGTTTGGCACCTTGGCCTTTCGTGCCCCTGACAGCCCCCCATGCCAGCGCGCATCCACTGGCGCGAACCGCCTTTGATACAGGGGAGTGGGATGGATGGCCCTGGGGCGTGCAGATAAGGCACAGGAAGACTGCTGAATGGAGACACACTTATGTGGATTGCAGGGGGGCGGCCTGCCTCAGGGGAGGCATGGCTGGAGACACTGGGTATGAGGAGGCCATGTGACCGATGGCCCCTTGGCGTGGGACACCTTTTGAAGTGTACATGTAGTTTTACACCTTGGCCATTCGCGCCCCTGACAGCCCCTCATGCCAGCGCTCATCCACTGGCGCAAACCGCCTTTATATCAATATACAGTATATCACCTTTATATCAATGATAGTATATTGTTGCTTATCAATAACAAATGCCACATACCGGAGATTCTTCTGAGCACAGACCCACACTTCAACCGGTGTATTATAGTGGTCAAGACCCTAAGGCCTGTATAATCCAATGGTAATTGTTAATATAGATATGTGTGAATTTTATAGAGACATAACCTACTGAAAGACTTTGAACAAGTGTTATTTAGTGCATGCATTATCGAGACTGTGTTATGTTAGCTTAGATAGATAGTGACCACCCTGCTTCACAGCGACCAGACCTTCACCCATTCGGAGCACAGATGTCTGACGTCCATCCTTGAATGGAGACACACTTGATTCATTTAAAAAATCGAGACAACCGTTGTTAAAATATATGTGGTGGTTTATTTTGTATCTTATTTTCATGACACAAAAATACAAGACTTTAAAGATTATACAGGTCAGGTTGCAGCACAGCGAGAGAAAATCCCCTGTAATGACCGCTGTCACTCGGGAACGTTTCTCTAATGGCACGAATGGCACAGGCGGGTATCACTCTTCGAACGCGGTGTCCAAGCCTCCTGTGAAGCCACCATGTAAAGGAACGATAGGCCACCAGCCTGTACCACCTGTGAAAAGGAATGAAACAAACTGTTTTTAAATGACCAAGATAAGTTTAATAAACGTGTGTTGTCAATGACAATTCTTGTAACTAATGGCATTTTACAAGGACAAATGCTATCTAGAAAATGCACACCATTGACCGACTTACATGCGTTACAATGATATGTAGATGTAATTTTGGATATAGTAGAAGAACATGAAATGGGAGTGGCATGACAAGAAGAGTATACTTACTCGTTACTCGGATTACGAGGACGAACAGTTGCTCTAAGTTCGTGCATAAGCACCATCATTATTCTCAACACGGCCCGTGTGAGACAGGCTGCCCTGAAGTCTGGCAGCTCGGTGATGCATTGCGGTCGTGGCTCGCCTTCCGAAATGTAGGCCAGGCATCTCGAGTTTTCTCGGCAGCAGCAGTTCTCGTCCTCAGTTGGCATTAGCTCGCACCGATTGCATGTGCACCAGGTGGAGACGCCGTCCATTCGACTAGGCCCAGGCTCTTCATCTGTTGATTCGTCCTGCCAACTGCCGTCCGAATCCCCATCGTTTTCGCGTGCTTCCCTTTCCAGTAGTTCCTCCTCGGTATACTCGAGCTCGTACATGTAGGGCATTATTGTAGCCATTGTGTGTTAAACAAACTAAGATAATTTATAGCGGTGGTACTGGTATCTGTTCACACGGGCTACAAGCGGCGAAGGTAGCTGACCAGAGCACTGAAACGAGTCACAGAATACTCAAAGTAACAGAGAGGAATGGAATCGAAAATCTGCTGCTGTGTGTTGTGAAACAGTCTGTTTATACTTATTGAGGAGAGGGGCGTCCTGCCATTTCCATGGCGACACGTCATTAGCTGAAGCGCAGCGAATGTTGAAACGAGACGTGCGTTGGGAAATGGGCGGTACGAGTCTGCTGATGACAGGCTCAGGGGCGGGGGAATTGATTTAGTGCCGCAAAAGCAGGTCAGCCAGGGCGATCGGGGAAAAGATAGGATTATCAGAAAATGGCGGCTCCCTGGTGCTTGTTTTCGCGTGCGTTTGATGGACGAAAACTCGGGTAAGGTCCATAGGAAAGTTTTCTAAAATCGAACCACTTAGGCTTAAAAAAACATGGCCGACCCGTAGGGACAATAACATTTTTTACTAGACCATGCCTTTAAGGCGGCTACTTCTGGAGCGTGTCTGTTCAGGAACTGTCGTACTAGTCGTATCTTTAGACTGTTTCCTAGACCATTCACGTTCCAGGTAAGGAGCTTAAGGGCTCTAGTCTTAGTGCCGTGCAGGGCCATTTGGGCATTCATAGTTGTGGGTGACGGCCATGCCGTCCAGGGTGTAGGCATTTTTTTCACTTGCCTTGTGACAAGGAAGAATGGTCAATGTGGAACTAACACCTATTTCTCAAAACCTTTGGTATCCTAATGGGTTCTTCCATCTTTTCAAACATTTACATATCCCCAGTTATGTGGATTAAAAACATTACCAACTTTTCTTACTTTCCCTCCCCCGACCCTATACTTCGCCCCAACCCGAAGCATCTGTTGCCCGAACAGTAGTCTGAGGACGACAAACGGCGCTTCGCCAGCTACAACATTGACTTAAGAGGCCTAGACCCAGTGGTGTGTAAACGATGCTGAGTGAGGGATAGCGGGAGAAGCTCAAGTGAAGAGAGGGAGGTAGGGGGAGGGCGCTGTGCATCTACGTTGGCCGTTTCTTTTGAGGCACATCCGTGCTCTATGCGTTTTGTGTGCTGTGCACATGTCATCTTATTATCGTTGTCTGTTTTGAGGGCTGATTTGCTTCATAGGTGTTTTTGCTTCAGTCCATTCCCTCTTGCTGTATTGGTTCCTGCGCCGGTGGCTGCGGGGCTGGTGGCTTTCTCTCTGGTGGCACACAAGGGTTCCTGTTTCTGGTGTTCCTCACTGCTCTCCAGTCGCCTTCAATAGGTTTCTCCGCCCAGCTCCACGCCTCCTTAGGATCAGTGAAGTGCACCATTGTTCCTGTATGATATATCTTAAGTTGGGCCGGGAATATTAGGGCGTATTTCACGTTTAGGGTCTGAAGCCGCTTTTTCAGTTGGTCAAATGATTGCCTGGTTTTTGCACTTCTCTCGTGTAATCTGGGAAGAATGCAATTATGGATCCATACGTCGGTGTGCCCTTGGCACGTGCTGTCTGGAGTAGTGCATCTCTGTCCCTATAGTTCAACAGTTTTGCTATTATGGGGCACTCCAGGTATCTGTCTCCCAGTGGGCATCCAATGTGCACGTTCAATTGAAAATAATTTTGTGTTCTGGGTTCGAACATATCAGTAAGACATTGTTCAAGAAACAGTTCCATGGAGGGGCCTTCAGTTTTTTTCTGGCAATCCCAGGATACGAATGTTACGCCTTGATCTTTCCTCTACTCTCTCCTCCATTGTTTTCAGGCGTGTCGTGACTCCGGTTAGCCTAAATTCTAAATTGCGTAGTCCATCTTAGGTCCCAAAGATTCGCTGTTCTGCTTCTCCTGTACGGGATTTCAGATTCTGTAGGTCATGACGGAGGAGAGGAACATCCATGTTGATACCGTCCATTTTTTGTTCATGGAGGCCCTGGAATCTGCAATTGTGGCCATGATGTCTTTCAAGGATGTAGTATTTTCTGCTCCTGCATGGCATCTGATTGATCGTGTTCCAGTTGGGAGCTTTATGTGGCCGTGGTAAATTGGTTGATTTTGCTTTGTTTGGTTAGCTTTTTCGTCTTGTCCTTCCCCATTACAGATGCAGGTGCCGGGCAGTAGTGTTTGTCAGGTGCTGTTACGGCGATTAGCAGGCAGCAGTTTCCACCAATTAACAGAGTCGAGATGGGGGGGGGGGTATTAGTAGTCCTGATCGCGTGATAATCACGATTATAGTGGTTTCTGCTTCTCTGTGTAGTTACACACCACGGCCTTGGCTATGATTTGGTTAGTTTACAAGTCTGTGTACTACATATTGGCTGGGAGTGCGTGGAGGGGGGAAGCGGTTGCCTTTCGCTATTATTTTGCGCCGTTTACACAGGGGCTTGTGTTGGCGCTATTGGTTTCCTTGTAGGTCAGCGCACATGCTATCCCTCTTGTCAGTGTTTTGGAGCGAACTGATGTGAGGAAGCTGTCATTTATTCTTGTTCCCTCCTCTACATATAGCATGTGCCAGGTCAATTATTTCTCTGGAAGCGTTCTGCTTTTTGATGGAGGGGTCCTCAGCAATCCGGTGTGATGCCCCTCATAGTTGGGTGTGCCGCCTGGTGCTTTGCACAGTAGCGGGCCCCGCCGGGTTGTGCAGGTTACCATATGCTCCTATTGCCCCATTCCCCCAGCATTGGGACTCTGCTCTTTGCAATGATATATTATCGGAGGGGGGGGGGGCAGAGGACAATGCAGGCGGGGTACTTGTGAACCCCCAGTGCACCCTCCTCAGCACGTTTATTTATGCCGTGTCCAACCCTTTGGTGACTATCACTGGTTTCTAGTCTGTCTCGCTGCACGTGGTGTGCATATTTGTCCGGGTTCTATTGCCTGGTATAGGCCTGGGGCTCACCGCTCTCCCGGTTTGTTGGCTGCTGGTCTGAGTGGGGCCTGCACGCTTTGTTTGCTGGTACGTACTCCCGCTTTGCCGGTTCTGTGGTGGCCAGATGGTTGCCCTGCTCACCGCGTGGGGCTCCTCTTCTGAGGCCGCCCCGGGTCCCGCGGCCGTCTGTTGCGCCTCAGCTCGGGGCTTGTGGGTACTCTGCAGGCTCCTTGCAGTCACTGTTTATCTGCGCCGCGGTCTTGCCCAGATAGCAACAGGGGCTGCCCACGTCGGTGAACCAGTGTGGTCTACACATTGGGTGGCAGACAGTGCAGTACGTGCCGGTGGAGATGTCCTTTTTCTTCTCTCCGCCACCTCCTGTAGGGCGGGCTGGTCGTTGACCACGCCGCAGCAGGCTCGCGGTTTCACGGCTGGCATGCTTCAGCAGGCTTGGTAGCAGTTACGTTCATTTGTACTGCATCGGGCGCATTTTGTGGTCGGTGGCCATCTTGGCTGGCTGTTACCGCTGCAGGATCTTCGGACGGTCCGGTTGGTGCTTGTGGATCGCTTCCAGCCCACACGTTAGGGCAGTCTGCGCTCCAACGTTTACGCTTCCAGTTGAGTTTATAGCCCATAACAGCACGGATGTCAGGCTCTTTTATCAGGATATTTGCAACGGCAGCAAGAGCCCTGGGGGACTCACATCTGCATTGCTCTGTAGCTGGCCACGCCCCCCTGTGTGACTAATGATTGAATGTTGGTGCTGTCCTTGGCACCTATGTGCCTTTCCTCGTTTTTCACTATTGAAAACAGTTCAAATTTCGAAATAAAATAAATTGATTTGAATTAATTGAACAATTGGGTACTGTGCTATACATCTCCACACTTGACTTAACAAAAGGGTATTGGCAGGTACCTTTTGAATCCAGGGGATGGAGGGAAGAAAACCTTTTCTACACCACAAACCTTATTTCAGTTTAGGTACTTCCCTTTGGCCTTTGTGGAGCTACTGCCACTTTTCAATGGCTCAAGGATAACCTCTTGAGACCATATGCCGCTTTCTGTGGACACTATTTGGATGATTTCGTAGTACATAGTAACACCTGGCCAGAACACTTGCATTTTCTATACCATAGCCTCTGCCCTCCAGAAAGCAAGCAAAAATGCCACTTAGCCCTATCTGGATTATCTTTTCTGGAATGTCCTTACCCAACTCCAGGCTGATAAAGTAAAGGTGGTGTAACAAACACCAACCCCTAAATCGAAATGGGACCTTAAAGTATGTGTGGGATTAACCAGATACTTAGAGGTTTTAGCCCTAATTATTCCACCCTGGAGGCGAATCTCACTGACCAAGTAAAGAATTTGCAACCTCAGAAATTGACTTGGGGCAGAAAGATCAACAGAGCTTTGAAGGCTTGAAGCACATCCTCTGTCAACAACCAGCACTCCATTGAAGTATGGCTTTGGAAGAGTTCATCCTGTAGACCAACGCTTCCAAAGTCGGCTTGTGAGCAGTACTATCTCAAGAATACAATGGTATCAAACATCTCAAACTATACACCAGTGGGAAGCTCTTTCCTCAAGAATAATTGTATGCCACCGTGGAGCTTGCAACCCTGGCTAGCAAGTGGGCCATAGTACATCTACGATGTTACCCAAAGGGAGGAAGTTCAGGTTATTAACTGATGCCACTAACCTGGGTGAGCCTTAGAAAATACTCTAACCCTAGAGTCATGTCCTAGACCTGTAACTTTTTTTGATTTACGGTAGAGCACAGGAAAGGAAAAGAACCAGGAAATGTAGACTTTATGAAGTCGATTCTCGCTGAAGGAGAAGCCACATACTTAAGGGAAAAGAGTATGTGGTGAATCAAGAGTATTCGCCCCTTCTCCCTAGTGGGAGCCACCCCCTTTCAGGCTAGGGAGGTGAGCCTGTTCTGCAAGACGCTCCCCAGGGGTCTGTGTAGTTGGGACCTCACTGGGAGGGATTCCCCTCTAGTGGTATTGAAGTGGAGGGGTCTTGAACGCAGTGTCTCCTACATGTATGGATGTTTGTCGAGGGTGTTTCTTGGCCTTGTGGAGGGTGTATCTTGGCCACCGTGTACTGATCCATCTTATTCTGCATTCCCATTTCTTTGGTTTCTTTCGCCATTACTTTTGCTCAAGCAGACCTGGCATGCTCTGATAGTGCTGCACAATATTGCAGGCACCCTGATGTGCGTTGTATCCAGCAGACCCTAATCTACCCTCTAGATCAGGTCTGTCCAAATCCAGGCCTCAAGGGCTGGAGTACTTGCAGATTTTAGGAATATCAGTCCTTGATGTTCATGAGAACACATTTGCATACATTTAGAATCACTGTATGTGGGTTCATTTTATGAATGTTGATGAGGGGTATCCTGAAATCCTGACATGTTTCTGATCCACAAGGCCTGGAGTTGGACAACCCTGCTCTAGATCTTCTCGTTGCCTTAACTGCAACCAGCATATCTTTGGTGTAGTCTCAATAAATTCGTCCCTATTGCAAGCCCACTTATCAAGGAAGGAAGGCAGAGAGGTGGGGGCCCTGATTAGGCTGGAAAGGTGTCCCCCCCCCCCCCCCTTATTCAGGATGTTAAAGGATCAAATTAGGAACCTCTCTCCCCCCCCCCCCCCCATATGCCCCTGCCTTCTCATTTTAGGGCCCTCTGCCACCCTCGTGTCCGCGTCACCGCCTTACATTTGTGCCACCATCTTTTACTTCCCCTTTGAGTTGTGCACTGCCTGTCTCTTTGTACCCCTCCACTGCGTGATATTATGGGGCCCGTAGGCGCAGCAGGAATGTTCATGACCTGCAAGGGCAGCTGGACGATCAGTGAGGGGGCTGCCACTCCCACATCCGTCTCTCGTGGCGTGTCTTGGCAATCTTAATGCCTTCTTCATGATCCTTCACTTGGGTCACAAGCTCTTCGGTTCTCTACCCCCCCACCCCCGACTACTGCGGCAGGCACCATCTCTTGTCATCCCCCAGTGGACGGTAAGTGGAGATATCCATATTGGGTCTCGTTGTCCTTACTGTTTGTTCTATAAAATGGCGCAAAGTCACCTGCTTTGGCAGGGATGTTTGGATTGGATGCTGTTTGCGGTCCAAATCATAAGTAAATGCCTCACTATGTGCCCACCTACCTTCCGGAGCCTTTTGTCATTTTGAATATGCCCGTTTGTTAAATATTTAAGGATAAAATAGATGGGATTTGGTGGGGCCAGATCAGAGCCTTGTGAGCTCACGTCCGCATCATTCAGTGGCTCAACAACACCCCATATCTTCGAGTCTTTTGATGAGTGTTTCATGGTGGACTGTCTTACTGCTGATGGATCGAGTAGTATTAGTGGCGATTTGATGTTGGAGTTGGTTTTTTAGATTATCCCATATCGATAGTAATGCTGTCTCCATTCCTCTCATGTGCCTGAAACCTACTTTTGCCTGGTCGAGCATCAGATTGTTTTATACCTGTTGCAGGATTTATGCATAGACGTAGATTTTTAGTAACTCCAAGTGACTGGTGGTTTTGTGGCTTCCAGTCAGGTGTTTAGCAATGTTTTTGGATTTCCAGTTTCTTTTTTGGATTGTAGGATCTTTTGGGGGCAGTAGTTAACTAGCATCCTCATTGGCGACTGGATCACAAAGGTTATTATGAGGTACATGGGATTTTTATTGGGGGGGGGTGGGAGTGTATGGGATGGTTGAGATTGGTTGATGGTTGGTTTGGTCTTCTGGTTTTACGATGAGTCTGTAAGGAGTCACTGGTATGCCGATTTGAAGGCTTGTGGCATTGCTCTTGTTGCTACTGAGTGATTGAAGAGATTTCTGGGTGAGGATAGTCTGTTGGGCTGGGGTCTGTTGCTTTTGCTTACCGGGCTGTTGACATTTTCTGTCTAGGTTGTTGGGAAGTGGTTTAGTCTAGTAGAATGTTCTGGTATTGGCTGGTTATGTTTTGTTTGTTTTTTTAATGTTATTTTTTAGGCATGCTCTTAATGACTTGCTGGATGTTTGACTTTGTTTTTGAAGTGGTCTTTAAGGTCAAAGCATAGTTTTTTCTGATGGGGTTGGTTTTTTGTATGCTGCTGGGTTTCTTAGTTTGTTGATGTTGAACATCTCTTTCTGGGTGTTGCTTGAATTTGTGATTATGTCCCTTGTATGTCTTTTGCTTAGAGTATTTCAGCGTATAGTCGTAGCTGTCTTTGGTATGTGATTTCTTCTTTTCTGTTGGTTGTAGTTTTTCCTCCATCATTATTAGTTTACTATAAGTTTTCTTCAGTGCTCGGAGGTGGGGGTGTGAACCATCTAGCCATTATTCTCTTTAATTAGTGGGGTGAATGGTTTTTCTGATGCAATGTTATCTAGTGTTTTCGCGACCCATTTCTAGATTCTCCCTTCTTTCTTCTATGCTTGTTGAATCCAAAACTGTGATTCGCGGTTTTCTGACTTTCGGTCTGGCGTTTAGGCTCGCTATGTTTAGGGATTTCCAGTTTCTCTTCTGGATTGTAGGATCGACCAGGTTGCAGTGTATCTTTTTGTTTTCTGCAGTTTGTTTTGACCTCTGGCGCTGGTGTTGCTAGTTTGAGTGCATATTAATTAATTTTCCCATTAACTTGTGCATTTAGAACTCCACAAGATCTCCAAATTTGTGAAACCTACTTGCATCTCTGCCCAAGCCACCCCGACGCAAACGCTATGCGACTCCCACTCACTACATTTCTACAACACTGCACCAAACTCTCCACCCTCAGACCCTGCCCTACATCTACCCCTCTCGGTCCTGTTGCCCCGATGACCACTATGCCAACCTTCAACTCTTTCCAACCCATCTTGAGAGATGAGTTCCTAGATCTATTATCTGGCAGCAGACCCTCTGGATCCCCACCCCCTCAACTCCCTGCCCCGCCTCTCTTCTGAAAGAAATCTTCTCTACTTGCGCAGGACAACATGCAAGGTCCATATTAAATGACTCCCTCACCTCTGGCAACTTTCCATAAGCCTTTAAAATAGCATGTGTCAAACCGCTTCTAAAAAAGGCATCCCTCGACCCTAAGAATTATAGACTGATCTCCAACACCAGATTTCTTGCAAAACTCATTGACCGGGCTACATACTACCAGCTCAAATGCTTTGTAGAATCCAAAAACGACTTGACCGCGCGCAATCCAGGCTTCAGACCACACCATGGAACAGAAACCACTCTGAACTTTATCTGGGATGATCTCAAGGTCGCAGCAGAGGGTTGTGCAGTGCTGATTCTCCTTGATCTGGCAGCAGCCTTTGACACAGTTAACCATTCAATCCTCCTTGACCGCCTCCACTCCCTAGGAATCCATGGCTCTGCACTCAAATGGATTGCCTCCTTCCACAGCAACAGGAAACAAATCGCCTTCCTCTCCGCTTTTGTATCAACTGCTCGTGCTGTGAACACTGGAGTACAACAAGGCGCCTGCCTCTCTGCTCTCCTTTTCAACTTCTATCAGACCGTTCTGCCAGGAACCATCTGCACGTGCACCCTCTCCTTTTACAACTACGCCGGCGATACCCAAATTATCCTAATAATTACCAAAACAAGCACCAACCCACCTCCTGACCTTGAAGCTTTCCTCAGTGATATTGACTGATGGTTGACAAGAAACCATCCTTCTAAATCCATATAAAACTGAAATCATGGTGTGCAGCAATACTGCCCTTTTCCCGCAACCACTCCCATGACTACTCTCCCTTTCCACCTCCAAAATAGTCAAAAACCTTGACTGCACTATGGACTTGTGCCTAACTCTCTCCCGTCAGATCAATAATGCATCAAAATCCTGTCACTACCACCTCAAGCTCCTCAGACGCATTTTCCCTTACCTCAACTATCCCATCAGACTCCCCGCTGTTATGTCTATTGTACTGTCGAGACTGGACTATGCCAACTCCTTATACCTGGGAGCACCGGCATACCAACTTAACAAACTCCAAAGAGCCCAAAACATTGCTGCCAAACTCCTTCTCGCCCTGGGACACCGAGACCACATCTCCCCTGTTCTCCACACCCTCCACTGGCTCCCTGTCGGATGAAGGGCCACTCCAGTCACTCACCTCTCCTAGCACTATGCTCACCCTCTACTACCAACACACACTATTGCTGCTACACCCCTTGATCAATTTTGGACTAGCTGCTCACATATGAACAATACTCCATGAACACCTTAACATACTGCCAGAAAGCAGCTATACCCCACGAAATAAATAAGCCTAGCTGCACACTTAAGCGGCCTACACAGGCCTAATGTTGCCAGAATCCAGACTGCACACATTCAACTGATCACAATACCACCACACCTCATGTTAGGATGCAGCTATCATCAGGCAATCGCATCAGCTGCTCACATATTGAGTGCACCCTACGTTACCCTACTCTCTTGACTGACCTGGACAACGGTCCCTGAGGGAGTTCAACCCACAAGCGCTTTGAGGTCATACCAATGATATAGAGCGCTATATAAATGCCAAATAACCTATCAATCCCCCCCCATGTTCTATCTTGTTCCCAGCCAATTTTCTCCAGTAAGTACAACCAGCTTTGTTCTGTCCTCCATACCGTCTATGTGGAAATGCAACCTTTCAGGCTTTTGCTTTTGGCACATATTATGGAAAACCTCCAAATCCCTAGTGTGGCAAAATTCAGTTGGGCCCTTAAAATCTCTAGTAAGTGTTTTATCTTGCACAATCTTTTGTATTGTGAAGACTGGACCCTTGCATCAACCACTTTTTCTTACGCTTGTGCTCTTGATTGAATGGTCCATGTACACACTTGTGAAAATGCTCGCTATTCTCCCAAAAGTGTATATTTGGACTATGATGGAGCGTTGAATGCCACTTTTGAACCAGAATTTGGACAGCACCCTCAAGTTTTTTTTTCTTTTTTTTTTTTTATCACCATCAGAGATGCTCACTGATGAACTGTGACATTCTAAAATGTCTTCTGATTTATTTTTTCAAATTTTTTACCACCACTGTAATATTTGCCGATATTGACTTGATGACATGCCATACATCAAATTGATGCTTTATGTGCGGCAACTGCTCTTGCATGACATTTGCTTTTCCCATGTGCCTGTCAGTGGCTATGGCTATCAATTCTATTTGCAATCCCCTAGACAGCAGAAGTTTAATAAAAAAAAAAAATGTTTTAAATTATTTTCAACATACATTACACCAAAACACGGTGCACAAATAACAAACACCCATCCCCTCTTCCCTCCCCCTAGAGCCATGTAATTCCTCTGCCTTCGCTTCCTAATTTATATGCGGAACTCTTTCCTCACTTTCTGAGCAGCTGTCTTCTTTGGGTTCCTCATGCGAGGGCCCCGACAATGTGGCAACCAGATGTAGCCAGGCTGTAAGTGTGTTGGCTTCCTCTCCCCTCCCCCACCCCTCCAGCCACCGCATCCCTCCATACCACTGTTTCAGAATCCACCCATTTCAGGAGGTCCCGCCACCAGGCCTCCATGTTCAATCTATTGCTTGCTTTCCAGCTCATTGCTGTCCTGCGTTTAGCTAGAATATACGCTAGATCTTTAAGTTTGCTCACATGTTTGAGTTTACGCTGTCTTGGCAACCCACCCGCTATGCACACCCGGAGAGATTCCACATCCAAGTTTATCCCTTTACCTGCTAAAAGGTGTGCTGACTCCTTCCAGTTTATACTGATTTCCGGGCATGCCCAGAACATGTGTATCATCCCTGCATCAGCCTCTCCACATTTCGGGCATGTTTTTGTCCTGCCATTCGTGAACTTAGCAATCTTCTTTGTGGTCATATAGGCTCTATGGGTAACATAACTGAATCTGTTGCAGTCTCACATTTCTTGATACTTTCTTATCTTTGCATTCTGACCCATAGCCCATCATTTCTCCACTTTCTTCCTCCCAATCACGCCTCAACTGCGCCACCTCCTTCCCGACTTTTGCTATCATTAGTTCATAGATCCGGGAGACCTCATGGCCACCGTCAGACAAGGCCTGAAACGTTTCAATGGCAGCATCGGTTTGTTGTGCCAATTCCGCCTCGGACCATGTCTTCTTTACCATCCTTACCAGCCTAACGTATCTGATATATTGTCTTCCATGTAGACCCGTATCTTCTCTCAGCGTATCAAATTCTATTTCTTCCCCTTCTTGCCACATGTCTCCTATGGTTGATAACCCTCCTGGTCCCCAGTGTTCTCTAATAATAGTGCTCATCCACCCCCTTCAGTGCCACTAGTGGCACCCGTGGGGAGCACGGAAGCAGGCTCCCCATCATTTGGCAGGCCAAATCTTCCTCCCCAGTTCTAGCAATGTGGACCCTCTTCCCTTCTGATATTCTGCTAACCATATCCATTCATTCAGGAAATAAGGTGTACACTCTGCCCTCAACAGTTTAGACTGGTGTGGGTTCCTCGGATAGCCATTTTGCCACTTATTGAAGCTGGCCAGCCAGATAGTACACCTCAACATTGGGTCGTCTGATCCCTCCCTGCTCATACGGGTTCTGTAATTTCCACAATGCTATTCTGTTTCTAGAGTTGTGCCAAATGAATCTCCTGCATATACTTTGTACCTCGGTGAAACACAGCTTGGGTATCCTGTACGGGACATTCGCAAAATAGTGTAGTAATCTGGGTAGTACTATCATCTTCAGTAGTGCTGCTCTGCCCATCATAGTTGAAGGCAATCTGGCCCAGAATATCAAAGTGTTCAATTTTGCGCAGTGCTTTCTCCGTGTTAAGTTTGTGTTCCTCTTCAACTTTGATAGATGTCCACCCCCAGGTACCTGAAGGTGTCAGTTTCCCATCCTATCTGTAGCACTGGTAGATTTTGCTGTGGTGTCCCCACATATCTGCCCAGGGGGGATATGATGGACTTTTTTGAGTTGATAGTTATGCCCGAGAGTATTGTGTATCGGTCCATTAACTCTAGGATATATTCCAGGTTTTCTTCAGGGTATTTCAGATATAACAACATGTTGTCCACGTATAATGATATTGAATGCTGTTCCCTTGAGTGCTGATTCCTACCTCGCCATATTGTTGCCTCAGATACCGCTAAAGGTTCCAATGACAGGATAAAGAGCATCGGGGACCAAGGACACCCCTGCCTAGTGCCTCTGTTCAGGGTCCATATTTCTTAAGTGGTCCGTCCTGTTCGGACACGTGCCACAGGCTCGCTGTACAGCAGCTGGGCCCACTTCAGGTACCTTGGTCCTGTCCCACATTCTTTCAAAACCGCCATCAACCATGGCCATTTGACAGAGTTAAAGGCTTTCACTGCATCTAGCGAGACTATCGCCACTTCCTGTGGGCCCCCCTTTGTCTGGTCTATAACATGGTGAAGCCTCCTAAGATTATCAGAAATACACACAGGTGTATCAGTTTATCATTGGCCTCAGTCTGTTCGCCATCACTGCAGTGAGGTTCTTGCTGTCCTGATTGAGCCTCTGTAGCGGTCTATAAGAGCCAGTCTGTGCTCAATTTGTTTGGCTTGAGGGGCAGAATAATAACCGCTTCCCTGAGGGTCTCTGGCAGCCTGCCTTTGTCAAACGCCTTGTTTAACATGGTTTAACATTGGTGGAAGTAAATCGGCCTTATGTTTTATAGAACACGCTCGGGGGACCATCTGCCCTTAAGGCCTTGTTAGTGGGTAGTGTCTGGACCACACACTCCAGTTCCTCAAGCGTGAGTGGGGCCTCTCAGTCCTCCCTATCTGCTTCCCCGAGCCTGGGCAGAACAATCTCAGCCAATGTTTCCGGTATATCAATTTCCTCCTCCTCAATCTTATTTTTATATAGTCTCTGACAATATTCCTAAAAGCATTAATTCACTCCTTCCTGAGTGTCTGCCACCGACCCGTCTTCCCTTTGCATTTCTCTAATTGCCTGTCTGGGGGCTTCATTCTTACACAACCAGGCTAGCAACCTACCCGGTTTATCACCCTCCGCATGTTGTCTTTCTATATATTTCCTATAGTTCAAGTTACTTCATCTCTCCCAGTGTCCCCTGCATTTCTCCTGTAGTTGAAGTATGATCCCTGTGGAGCCTATTTCCTCCTGCAGTTTAGCCTCTTACTTTTTCTGTGTCTTGCAATTCCTGCACTGTCATCCAGTAGTCCCTTTCATTTCAAGACTGCCCCTCCGCCCCCACACCACATCCTTGAATGCTTCCCACAGTGTGCCGGCCGACCCCACACTCCCCGTGTTGTGTCCGAAGTATTCCTTTATTACCTTCCTCAGGTCTTCTCTAAATATCGTATCCCTCAGTGCTTCAGCTCTAAGCTTCCATGTTGGGATTCTCGACCTGGGAGGTGAGATCTGCCACGTTACAAACAGCGGCGCGTGGTACGAGAGGACTGCTGCTTTATATTTAGACTGCAGAGGTTCAATGGATTTTATGAAACCATAGTTCTCCATGGCAACAGAGGCTGTACATTCAGACAATTGCACCATTACTGAACAAACCATTTTGGGGATATCCATGCCCTGGAAGTGTAAGTGCAGTACTTTGCAGAAAATCCAGGGCTGTTGCACTGTCCCTCACAAGCAAGCCTGACACTTTTGCCTGCGAGACCATTGTCAATGTAATGTAAAAGAATTGGAATTCTGGGCATTAAACACGCAGAAGCGGGAAAGGAGCTAGGAGGATCACAAATCCTCTTCATAACAAAAAGGTCTTCACAGCCTTCCGAAAACTTAGTTGTTTCGGAGTCTTCTGCAAATAGTATCTGGTTGAGGTTCCAGGCCTGATCAATAGCGGGTAACAAGAACTGTCTCAGATATTTGTAGTATGCACTTTGAGCAATGTAGTCTGAATTTACAGAAACTTGATATCTTACCAAACCTTTAACAGAGCACAAGAACAAAGTACATTTCCAGCAGGTACTTTCCCAAGAATGGGTTGTGCAGACCATGAAAATGTGTAATGGCTGTGCACACCGCTGCCTTTGATCTTCAGGTTGGTGCCTTTTACTGCTCGAGTAAACTTCAGCAATGGCTTTCCACAAATCCTCCCATGTATCCTATAGTTCTCCAGCATGGGGTCTGGCATGGATTCACATGCTCGTGAATATTCCCCGTCGTCAGGCTGGGAATCCTCGGTAAAGAAAAAATCAGTATCAGTTTCCTTTCTGATCTGTCTTTCGTAGTAGTAACCCATCACTGATCTCTGCGTCATACTGACCACAGCCAATGACTGCTCTCTACCTAAGCCCCGCCTCTGGCAGCCATCTTCAGATTTTTACCGCACGTTCAAGTGTTGGGATCCTCGTGCTATTGCTCTCGAGCGTTAGTGCTATTTTTCACGTTTTTTCTCAAAAAATTTCTCTTTTTCGGTCAAAAGAGCCTCAAGCTCCACCGTTTCTTCATCCGATCTACGGGGACCCGTGTCGGATTCGTCTACGCCCCTCAAGGGTGAAGATTTCGTCGAGCCACGCTTTTGGAGGACTCCAGAAGTTTCTCAGGCCCATCTCGGACAAAGCCCAGGAGAAGAGAAGCTCGGCGCCCGGAAAGCTGTTCAGGGTCTGCCCTGGATGCCAGCTTCAGAATGTCTTTAAGGAGGACGAACACTCCCTTTGTCTTTACTGCCTACATGAGGACAAGACGCACGTGGAGAAGGACTGTGCGTTTTGCGGCAATATGTCGGAGCGGACCATGAAGGACCGCCATCAACGTCTCGCCAACTGGCTGGAAGGAAAGAGCCCGTCAGGCGAGAAGAAGAAGTCGTCTGAGGGGTCTTCTAAGACCTTTGAGGGCGCCCCGGCGACGGGGGTCCAACAGAAGGCCAAGCACCGCGAGTCCGCTGGCACCGGGAGTGCCAAATGGTCGGGCTCTACGGGCGCCAGGCAGGGCGCATCCTCCCCGGCGCCATCAACCACGAGCCAACGCACTGGCTCGGGTAAGAGGAAGGCCGAGCACCCGGCGAAGCTCCTGGAGAGACCCCGGTCGAGCTCTAAGGCCCCATCGGAGGGGGAGCGAGGCGGTGACCCTCCCCTCAAGGAGAAGGCGGTGAGTGCACCTAAGGTGGTGAAAGCCTTAATCCATCCAGCCAAGGCCTCTATCGAGACAGTCGCGGCAGCCCTGGCTCAGCCTGTGGAGGCTATACCAGTGGTGGCGACCTCGGGGGCCCAGAGTCTCCCTGCCACCGCAGAGGGAGTCCTCTTTCATGCCCATCGACAGGACCCCCGTGAAACCTCGGACGGAGAAGAAAAATGGGGGGCAGGAGGTCGTCGTGGATTCGGCCTCAACCTCTGAGGAAGAGCTGATCGAAGTCTTAAGCCACGGCGTTGGCGTGGAAGAAGACCAGCCCGTCGGGAGGGACCCCGACGTAGGAGACGATGAGAACGTCGAGGGTGCCGACGGGGCTCCTGATCGCCCGTTGGACTCCCTTCAACCAGTGCCGCAAGACAACTCGGCGGCCATTTTGTTGGCTATACAGTCCTTCTGCTCGGAGATGAGGATGAGACTGCCATTACCACCAGCGGAGGAACCGCTCCCGACGGGGGACCTGGAGCCAGGCCCTTCGGGGAGCCCTCCCCCCTAAGAGAAGGATTCATCCTCCACCTCCTTTTCAGCCATCGTGCCCTGTTCAGCCCTCCTCCCCGTCCACGACACGTGGGGATGATACGGTGACTGACACGGCCGCGACGGGTACAGGCGACGAGGTTTACGACGAGGATCTCCCGTCGTCACCTCCCACCCGGGCTTCCCCGCCCGACGAGATTGGATCGTTTCACTCCATGATCGCCAGGGCATCCGAGCTTTTCCAGCTCTGCCTGGAAGAGAAGAAGGAAGGTTTCCTTTATCAACGGCGCAAGGCCAAGAGGAAGACGGTCCTCGCTGTACCTCTACTGGACGATATTTGGGATGAGGGCCTCGCCCTCCTCAAGAACCCATCCACGACGCCGGCTAGAAGGGATCGGTACGAGAAGAAGTACCGGGTCCCGGACGCGGCCCCCTTGTGCCTTCGGGCACAGCCGACCCCGGACTCGGTCGTCTCCGCGGCGGCCAGGAAGAAAGCAGGGGGGGGGGCGCGGCCTCTACGTCTACCTCCCCGCCGGATGGCGACGGAAAGAAATTAGACACGATGGGACGCAGTCATCTCGTCGGCAGCGATGACGATTAAGGCGGCCAACGCCTTGGCTATCGTAGCCCGCTACGACGGAGTTGTGGTACAAACTGGCACCCCTGCTGGACTTCCTACCAGACGACAAGAGGGCAGAAGCCCTAGAGTTCTTGCAGGAAGGAGAGGTGGCGTCGGACCACGCCATTACGATTGCGACGGACATCGCTGACCCTGGATTTTGCCAGTTGGCCAACGGCGTGTGCCTTAGGCGGCGTGGATGGCTCAAGGCTACTGACTTCCGTAGGACGTGCAGACCAGAGTCTTGAACATGCCGTTCGACGGAAACAACCTGCTTGGGAAAACAGTGGACGATTCCCTTCAAGCCATCAAGGCGGACACGGAGACGGCCCGGGCTCTTGGGGTTCTCCAGCAACGGTGGCCGCCCTTTCGGAGCGGCGGAGGCAAACAGGGTGCCTCCAAAGGTTCCAGCGCTGATTTTCCACCTACCGTCAAGCGGCCCGTTCGTCGTCACAGGAAGCTTACAGGGGACGAGGCAAGTCAGGCGGACCCCGCCGTCGTCGCCAAGGAGGACAAGGCGGCAAAGCCTCGTCGAAGCAGGACTGAACCGGCCGTGGGGTCAGGCCCCCGCCGAAGCACCCCGGTGGGAGGCTGGCTGGCGAGCTTCGTCAGCGTGTGGGAGTCCATCTCTACCGACCGTTGGGTGCTGGACGCCCTAGCTCAGGGTCACGCGCTCGAGTTTCTAAAGAGGTGCCCGCGCATCCCCCCTGTGGCCAGGAAAGAACATCACGTCCCACAACTGCTCTTGGAAGTAAAGGCGATGCTCAAGAAGGGCGCCATCGAGCTCGTCCCAAAGCGGCTTCGGGGCTCCGGAGTTTACTCAAGATACTTCCTCGTGAAGAAGACTGGAGGATGGCGTCCCATCCTGGACCTACGACGACTGAACAAATTCATCAAGGCACAGAAGTTCCGGATGGTCACCCTCCAACACGTCCTGGGTCAACTGGAGGAGGGCGATTTCCTGTCGTCGTTGGATTTGGAGGATGCCTACTTCCATATTCCCATCCTAAAGGGACACCGAAAGTTTCTCAGGTTCGTGGTCCAGGGGCGTCACTACCAGTTCAGAGCCCTTCCCTTCGGATTGAGGTCGGCACCCAGGGTGTTCACCAAGTGCCTCGCACCGGTGGCGGCGCAGCTGCGCCGAGAGGGGATCCACGTCTACCCCTACCTGGACGACTGGCTCATCCGAGCAAAGACGAAGGAGCTCGCCGTGGAGCACACGGCAAGGACCGTCCAACTACTCACGGACCTGCGATTCTCCATAAACTACGCTAAGTCCCACCTGGTGCCCGCGCAAGACGCACTGTTTCTGGGAGCGAAGCTCGACAGTGTCGCTCCTGGCCTCTCCGTCGGAGGAAAGGACGAGGGCCATCTTGGGCAAGGTGCAGCGGATGCTGGTTGCGGACGCGGCCAAGGTGAGGTCCATAAAGTCCCTCCTCGGAATGATGTCTTCTTGCATTTATCTCATCCGCCTGTGCAGGCTCTGGATGTGCCCGTTGCAGGAGTTCCTGGACGCGCGCTGGATACATACGACGGGCAGCTTCGAGGAGAGGATCACACTCGACGAGAGTTTCCGACGAGCGATCCGGTAGTGGGGCACCCGCGTGCATCTGACGGCGGGCATGGACTTCCAGACCCCCGGCCACCAGGAGACCGTGACCACGGATGCCTCCCTGGAAGGGTGGGGAGCGCACACCGAAAATCTGCACGCGAGAGGCCTTTGGCTTCCTACGGAGAAGTCCCTCCATAGTAACGTCCTGGAGCTCCGTGCAGTGTTTTGGGCCCTCAGGTCCTTTCTTCCGTCCCTCAAGGGCAAGGTGGTGAGGATCTTCACCGACAACAACACCACCACCATGTTCTACATCAGGAAGCAGGGCGGAACCAGGTCCCCAGCCCTGTCCAAGGAGGCGCAGGATCTGTGGCATTGGGCCGTCGCCCAAGGGATGTTTCTGGTGCCATTTCATCTGGCAGGGATAAAAAACACCATCGCTGACTCGCTCAGCAGAGAGCTGCGCTCGTGCCACGAGTGGGAACTACGACAGGATCTAGTGGACCGCCTCTTCCGACGGTGGGGCACACCCCAGATCGATCTGTTCGCGACGGCGACGAACTCAAAGTGCCGGAGGTTCGCCAGCAGGTTTCCCCAGCCGAGGAGCATGGGCGATGGTTTCTCGTTCCCCTGGGAGGGCCTGTTTCTATACGCGTTCCCTCCATTGCCATTGCTGATCCAGCTCAAGAGGTCAAGGTGCAGGATGATCCTCGTCGCACCTGCGTGGCCGAGGCAGATATGGTTCCCGGACCTTCTGGACTTGTCAGCGTCCCCGTTAATCAAGCTGCCAGTGGACGCGGATCTTCTCTCCAGGGAAGGAGGCGCCATCCTCCATCACAAAGTCGCTGAACTTGCAGGCCTGGCACCTGCAGCGTTAGAGTTTGGAGGATACGACATACCGGCCGACTGCAGAGAGGTTCTTGCAAAGGCCAGGGCGTCCTCAACTCTTAAATGCTATGGACACAAATGGAAGAGGTTCTCTGTCTAGTGCCACACACAGAAGATTAACCCTCTACGGATTACGGCTCCCCAGGTACTGCCGTACCTTCTGACGCTGGCCAAGGCTGGACTGGCGCACGCGTCCATCAAGATTCATCTTGCTGCGATCTCCCGATACACCAGAACCACAGGGCGGACGTCTTTGTGGTCTCATCGTCTGGTGAAAGAATTCATGAAGGGACTGTTCAGATCGTTCCTGCCGGTGAAGGCTCCGGCCCCGGCGTGGGAGCTCAACGTGGTGCTGACCAAGCTCATGGGACCTCCGTTCGAGCCTCTGCTCTCGGCTCCATTGAAGTTCTTGTCGTGGAAAACAGCGTTTCTTGTGGCCATCACCTCCGCACGAAGGGTGGGGGAGATCCAGGCCCTTTCCTGCAAGCCCCCGTACTTTACTTTTCACGACACCAGGGTAGTGCTCAGGGCGCACCCCTCCTTCATGCCCAAGGTGCCGTCGGACTTCCACCTCAACGAACCCTTGGTGTTGCCTGTTTTCTTCCCGTCACCTTTGTTGCCGGCCGAAAGGACTTTGCACTCGCTGGATGTGGCTAGAGAGCTGAAGTTTTACGTGGACCGCACAAAGTGTTTTCGGAAGACGTCACAACTTTTTGTGAACTTTGGACCTGTCAATCAGGGGAAGGCTCTCTCAAACGCCTCCATTTCCAGATGGCTCTCCGGCTGTATCATGTACTGTCATCGGTTGGCAAACCGACCCCTGCCTGGCCGTCCGAGAGCCCATTCCACCAGAGCGATCGCAGCTACTACGGCGTTCCTATCTGGTGTGCCCTTGCTGGACATCTGCAGGCCTGCTACGTGGAGGTCGACGCACACCTTCACGAAATTCTACTGCGTCGATCGGGATTCCAGGGAGGAGTCCAGGGTCGGCCAAGCAGTGCTGCGCAATCTGTTCGCTTAAGGTGAGCCTGGTGAGGTAAGAATTGCTTAATGTTGAGTTTGATGTAATGCTTGTTGAGCCTTTGCCATCTCCCGTGGTTGTGCATGTGTGTACTGCTATGTATTCTTTATTCATGAGCATGTGAATCCATGCCAGACCCCATGCTGGAGAAGGAACAAGGTACTTACCTGTAACTGTTGTTCTCCAGCATGGGTCTGGCATGGATTCACATGCGAACCCTCCCGCCTATCCCTCTGTGGCTCTTCACTTGGTCATACTGCCACTTCACGTGCTACCAAATCTGAAGATGGCTGCCAGAGGCGGGGCTTAGGTAGAGGGCAGTCATTGGCTGTGGTCAGTATGACGCAGAGATCAGTGATTGGTTACTACTACGAAAGACAGATCAGAAACGAAACTGATACTGATTTTTTTCTTTACTGAGGATTCCCAGCCTGACGACGGGGAATATTCATGAGCATGTGAATCCATGCCAGACCCATGCTGGAGAACAACAGTTACGGGTAAGTAACTTGTTCCTTGCATTTAACCATCTGTATAATCTGTATCAGGCAGCTGTCAAAAACAATGTATTTTGGTTCCCTTAATAGCCAATCATCCTGCTAGATAGTGGGTGGAGATTCTATGGTGGTTGATACACACGGCAAAGTCGGGGTCATGTACATTGTCATCCAAGAATTCCAAGGATGCCTCATTGATTTCATTCTTTGATTATTTCTAGATTTTCTAAATATATTGGTGTAACGGTAAACATTGACTTTCTTTGACGAATGGTTTTGAGGGTGTGGATTGGGCGAGGGGATTGGCAAATAAGGATGAAGCGTCTTCTTTGTTGTCTGTGAGCTCTGGTGGATGTGTGCTGTAAAAATGATCCATTGTTACTTTCCCTGGCTCTCTGGTGATATTCAGTTCACATTCCGGCCCCTGTGCATCAGCATCCCGATTCTGAACCTTGGGACAAGCATTTACAACCTGTAACATTGTTAGTGGTATGCACAACTGAATATATTCTCCCTCTGAACCCTCTTGGATCCTCTGCGCAGGTGGCCTGAGGAAGGCCATCGTTATTGGATCCTGACCCCGGGGGCGGAGAAGTGAGGGAGGATCACCTGGGTGGAGGGTACCTGGGGCATGGAAGTGGGTTGCCCTTTGGTGAGACATTGTATCCCTCTTTCCCTATTGACACCCAACTCTTCCCCAACGTTCATGGGCTGTTCTAAGCCAGTTCCCCTCATTTCTCCACACTTGACAGTAAAGCTTGCTATGAGCTGTAAGGGTCATGCATGTCCCATTTAATTGTGGTCAGGCAGGGTTAATTAAACGCTCACACCTGCAACCTGTCGGGAGGCTGCAGGTGTATAAAAGGAGCTTAACAGAGCAGCAGAAGGGACTACAGGAAAAGCAGTAAAACGGCCGCGACAAGCAGCAGAGAACCTTCCTGGAGTGAGACGCTGGGGACTGTGGAGAAAGGTGGTTCATGAAAGCACAGTCTGGGCGATGGGACTACTCACTGGACCGCAGAGAATTAAGTGAGGTAAGACCTGCAGGAAGGCTGTCCCTTTTCATTATGCTCGTGTTGCTCGTTCCACTGTGTGGAGGCCAATACAGGAGTGCCTAAGGGGGTAGAAGGTGGGAGCCTAGTCTTTGAAGTTAGAGACAGTGTTCTCCAAGCTGCAGCGAGAACTGTCTAAGCAACCAGTGAGTTTCTGGTGGATGGAAAACCCAGTGCGCGAATTTGTGCAGTGAACTTTGTCAACAAGTGATATTTTGTTTGAGTGGTCGCGTGTCCCAAACGAGCACGTTTGGAAAGTCTCTGGTCTTTCAAATGTTTTAATTACTGACTCGCCAGGAATGCGTATTGGAGTGGTCGCGTGTGGCATGAATCACTTTTCTGAAGGTCTCTGAACACTGGGGCAATCCATTTAAAGTAAAATCAACAAATATTGAACATTTAAAGTGAAACGAACAAACATTCAAAGCAAAACAAACACTTAATGACAGAATAATTCCTGAACAATAGACAATGCAAAATTGAGTTCCAAGTGAAATCCAAAACTATTGAATACTGAACTGAATTAAAACTTTGCGAACAAACTATCAACCTTACTCCTACGTCCTGTCCCCTTTCCGCCATACTGTATGGCTGTCCCTCGCCTGGGACCGGAGACGGAACCTTTTTCACAAGAAACTCTGCCCACTGGTACCACTCCTCAGTCCTCTTTTCTGTGTCAACGGGAACAGACCGCTTTCACCAGCGCTCCTGGGCTTGACTTTGGCCTTTTAATTCCATGTGCTCTTCGCATACTGTCTTTTGTCATCTAATCTTTAATCAGGTACTCTGTCATTTGGTAAAAACAAAGAGGTGATGGCTGGAAGGTTTAGAATGAATCTTAACCACTGGCATTGCTCTAGGCAACCCTCCAGACCACCGTTCTTTGCCTGCCAAGCCATTACAGAAGGGGAAAAACCATATGCAAATCAGGCTTGGCCCCACCCCAAAAGGGGCAGTCCAGCCCGAACTGCTAGGCCACATCCCTTCTGCACGAGACCACAAGCATCCCCAAACATGTTTCGCCCTTGTTGGGGCTCATCAGTGAGGAGTAGCTTGGGTCTCTAGGCCCTGCAGGCACGGGACCCATGTCTGGGCATACCCGTCCCACTCGGGGTGACAAACTGTCATTGGGTGCCACGCTCCACCCCGGTGCATGTCAATGTCCTTGGGCTTCAGCAGGTGGCCAGCCTTCGAGGGGCTCTTTCTCACGTGTGACCCCCCCCCCCCCCCCACCATTGATGCCTCTGCTGCCTTGGCCTTGACCACGGCTTGGAAGGCTGTACCGCGTGCAACATGCTTACACCGTGGCCTCTGAAGTACAGGTTAACATGGTGGATGGAGCTGTTTGAGAGGTCACCTCCAGAGGACTTGAAGAACTTCATCAGACACAAGTCAAGGCCCAAGGTAGTGCAACTTTATTCCATTGCACCTCACAAGGGTGACGCCTTTCTGCGAAAATGTCAGAGCGGGATGGGACCAGTCAGGTTCTACCACCAACACGGGTACCGAGGATCGTTCAGCTACCGGCGGCCAGGCCGAGGGGTCGCTAGACCCTTCCAGAGACAGTGCTGAGGGACTGCAAGGCTCTTTTACTGGGTGTCCCTATACCCTACTACCGGACAAATGTTTGAAAGGGGCACCTGTACGCAGCAATACTGGTGACACAGCAGAGGGCACTACGCCTACCAGGCCTAGTCCTGAGGTGCAGAGTAGGCCTCAAGCTCCACTGCCAAGAGTTCAGGAGGAAGCGTGGCCCAGCAAGCCAAGCACCACGACTCGGGCACATGGCATGAAGCTCAACAAAATGGCTGCTGCGCCAGGCAAGAAGGCTGCTCGTCCGACACCTCCCCTGTTGGGGGAGTAGGTAGGAGATTGAGCGTCCAGGTGCTGCTGGTCGTCATCAGGTACGTGGCCTATATCTTATCCTTCAGTGTTGCTGGGCAGATATCCCCCGCAACCAGCGAGCCGAGTACGCACAGGCTCCAGCAGCTGCCCGTGACTCCGTCAATACCACCTGCCACCCCACCAGCCTGCAAGGACAGGTTTTTTTTTTGAGAAATTTCTCATGCTGATGAGGTCCCCTCAGATGGGCTCCATCCTTCGGGATGTGATCAGGGACATGCTGCCTCCAGTCCCTCCGCCAGCGCCTATAGTCATTCCTCTTATGGCTCCGGGGCCTCAGGCTGCTCACGCCGGGTCCTTCGATTTCAGCTTCCCTGCCTCCTACATTTCAGGTGGTTTCACACCAGCCCTCACAACAGCCTTCGGCTCCGGTGCCCACACCACAGCCTTCGGCACCCAACACTCATCCCCTGGCGCCAGACCAGACGGACACCCTGGTGGACACCGATGAGGAGGGGGACCCCGACGCACTTTCTTCAGCCAGGGCCTTCCATGAACCCAAACTGAGGTTGAACAACCTGAGGTGGGGGTCCTAGCCGAGGTCCTTACTCTATGTCCCACGGCTAGAACGGGGATCCCGATGCAGAAGGACTTTGTCTCCGTGGCCAAAAAAAGGGATGGCTTAAATCCCATTCGGCGCAGTCCACTAACAGGCGCCTCAACGTCCAGTACATGCAATTGGAGGGGGATACACTCTTGTTGTTGTGCACCCTCAACCACTCCTCGGGGAGTGCTCCAGCCTCTACTCGAAGCAGCAGTCTTCCTCTGCTTCCTCGTCCTCGGCTCTGCTAGGCCAGGAGGAAAAGATCTTGGAGGCGTCTGGAAGAAAGATCTATTCCAATGTCTCGCTGCACCTCTGTCAGTCTAATGCGTATGCCATGCTCGCAGCTGTTAACCAGAGGCATTGGCAGGAAATAGCTGACTTCCTTCCGGAACCTCTGGTACACAGTCTGGCACGCTTCAAGGCTGGGCTGGCAGAAGCAAGGATGGTGGCCCAGGACATTCCATGGAGTCCATAGTGGAACATATTGACACCTGAAGGCATGCCAACTGCATAGCCACGGACATAAGGACTGCCTGGCTATGGGCTACCAAGTTCAACCCAGCAACCTCTTTCATTCCTCCCCTGATGAGGAACTTGATAAGAACAACAGTTCCTGGGCTTCAAAATCCTTATTTATCCTCACAAAGTCTACGCCAAGGACCTTCAGTCAAACGCATCAGCTTTCTGACAAGGGGCGGGCCTTCAGCGGGTTCTGGAGCTTCCAAGAATGACCGTTCAGACAGCCGAACCGATCTCAATCGTCACCGCTGGAAACAGCACAAGGCGGGGAACAAGTGCTTCTTTCAGTCCCCTTCCTCAGCCTCCGAGGGGAATAAAGGCATGCCCCTCCTCTCCAGGTACACACGTCTTCGGTGGGGGGCAGGCTTGCCCTTCACACACATCAGTGGCGTGCAGGGTTCTTAGACCCCTGGATCCTATCACTAGTGTCCACGGGCTACTGCCTACTGGTAGCGCCCAATCCCACCCTCATCTGTTCCACAAATGGGGGGCCATCTGGAAATTCGGTCGCTCATACAGAGGCACGCAGTGGAAGAAGTCTCAGCCTCACAGCCGGGCATGTGCTTAGACTCCACAAAATTCGCCATACACAAGAACCAGGCCGGCCTGAGAGTTGTGCTGAACCTTTCCCTTCCACTTCAAAAGTTCAAGATGGTTACCCCAGTGCTTATTGCAGAGACGCTGTGCAAGGGAGACTGGAGGTGCCAGACCATGGGCTTTCGTTTCCAATACAGGGTTCTACCCTTTGGCCTCAATTCAGCCCCCGGGGTCTTTTCCAGGCTTATGAATGCAGTAGCAGCCCTTCTCAGGGCCAAAGGGCACCATGCATATCCATACCTAGATGACTGGCTCGTCAGGGCGAGATCACCGGAGGCGATCCTTGCACTTCCTCCGCCCTCATGAATACGCTACATGAATTGGGAGTCTGTCAATCTAAGGAAATCGCAGCTGAAGCCAATGCAGAGCTTAGCATTCCTGCGTCTCATCTGGGATAGGAGATCCGAGAGTTTTTTTCTCAGAGGACATGATCG
This sequence comes from Ambystoma mexicanum, assembly GCF_040938575.1. Taxonomy (NCBI): domain Eukaryota; kingdom Metazoa; phylum Chordata; class Amphibia; order Caudata; family Ambystomatidae; genus Ambystoma; species Ambystoma mexicanum. Next base: position 1,054,891,415 of record NC_090926.1, on the reverse strand, counting down.
CAGCTAACGAGAGGGCAACAAGTCATTTTCTCAGCAGAGAGCTGACCTCAGCATGCCTTTCAGTTATCATGGCAGCATTTCTCCTGACTGTGCCTTACACAAGGCTCAAAATGAGGAGAGTGCAGATGCACTTCCTAGCCTCGTGGAATCGGGAGCAGGGTTCCCAGGCGGATCACGTCAGCATTCCTCCTTTATCCACCAGGACTGCAACTAGCAGTTAGGCAGACCATTCTGTCTGCCAGCACTGCGGGTACCATCACCACAGACTCTTCCTTGGAGCTCTGGGGAGCTACCCTGGACGCCACAGCGTTTGGTCCCTTCAGGAACAGGTGGCCCAGACCAATTGGCTGGAGCAGAAGTCCATCTGGATGGCTCTCAAGGTCTTTCTACCGCTCATCAGTATCAATAGGATCGGGGGGAGGGGGGGCATGGTCATCCACCCCTCCCGCAGAAGTTAGCTCTTGCAGCATGGTTCCTGAGCAGGTCACATTAAAACATTTGCATCTGTCGCAGGCTAACCTAAACATCATCCAGGGTGCTAGGAGCCTTGCTACTAGGAGCCAGTACAAAAGCAGGTGAACCAGGGTGTGCCACTGGACGGAGTCCAGGGAAGTCTAGACTCGCACAGGCACACTGGACAACGTACTATCCTATGCACACCTCGCACACTCTGGTGCAAATGGACCCATGGCGCACCTATCTGGCGGCCTCGGTGCCTAGTGGAACTCGGAGGAGGAGGTTTACGCATCCTCCAACACGGTGGTTAAGGGACTTTGGTGGGTCTCTCCAGGCTCTACTCGCCTACCAAGAAGCCACACCCAGTGTGGTACCTCAACATAGCGCAGGGCACCTTGGCGCATAAACCCTTTGAGCCAATGGTGTCCGCGGACATCAGGCTGGTCACCATTAAGACAGGCCCTTTGGTGGGTCTTACGTCATCGCGCCGGGTCAGGGAAATTCGAGATCTGGTGGCTTCAGAGCTGTACACTACCTTTTTCATAGGGACAAGGTAGTCCCCAGATCGCACCCCAAATCCTTGCCTAAAGTAGTCTCTTCGTTCCACCTAAATGAGGAGGTAGAGCTACCTTCCTTCTTTGCACACCTCAGGGAGGTTCCTTGAGGGGTACTGCACTGCTTAGATGTTAGGCATGCTCTGAAAGTATACCTGGACAGAACCAGGAGCTTCCGTAAATCTGTGGGGCTCTCTTGGTCACCTTTGGTGGGTCAGTGCCAGGATATCGGGCGCAAACCGCGTCTGACAAATATGCAGGACCACGCGTACAGGGCCAGGGCCAGAGCAATTGTGTTCCATGGGCATGTCCCATTGCAGGTAATCAGCAGGGTGGCCTCTTGGGCGACCCCTTTGACCTTCTGCAAGCGCTCCTGTTTGGATGCCATCTCCAGGTCAGACGCAGCATTTAGGCAGGCAGTAGTAAGGAACTTGTTTTCTTAAGGAGGGGTTTCCTCTCCACCCTGGGGCTACATTCAGTTGTAATCGCCCATACAGTATGTAGGAAAGGGGACGGGATGTAGGAGTAAATGTTACTGACTGTAGTGACTAACGTACACCTAGTCCATAGTCCCCTTTCCTCCATACGCCCCACCATCCTCCCCCTGCCCCCTAATAAAAACTGGTGTCATTAGGCAATGGAAATATTGTCGATGCGTCATTGGGGACTGAGGAGTGGCGCCGGTGGGTGGAGTCAGGGGAGCGCATGATCCCAGGGCCGTGCCTCTGATTTTAAAGGGGTAGAAGAGTTGGTGGAAAGGGTTCAGTCTCCCGGACGCACATACAGTATGGAGGAAAGGGGACTATTGTCTAAGAGTACGTTAGTCACTACAGTGGGCAACTTATAATTTTTTAAGCTAAAGAGGTAACGGGACCCTAAATTCAAACAAACCATTCTATACGAAGTTCAAAAGCGAATATAACTTTGAAGACCAAGCAAACTGCTATGTGTTCCAAATAGAAAATAACTTTGAAGAATAAGCAAATAAAACCAGAAGTCTGATACATAATGGAACTTTAAACTTAAACAACAGAAGGACCGATCACTTCGAACTTGTGTGAAAGCTACAAGATCAAATATTTGAATATGGAAACAGAACTATGAAAATTTAAAATAAAGAATGCAAGGATGTTTCTTTTGAAATCTGTTTAACCAAATTATACCCTTGAGATCTGAGACATTTGCTGAAGTGAGGACGGAGTCTCGAGGTTCTCTTGTGTTTTGTGGCTAGGAACTGTGGCAAGGAACCCAGAGTATTGGTTAAAACTATATCCGCTTGAATCTAAGGAAGGTAACTTTAAGACTTTTTGTGGAACTGCTTTACACTTAGGGAAGGGAACTGAAAGGAAGCTGCGAGCTGGAAGAAGCTCAGACTTGCATTCAACACAGTTTTTGTTTGGGTACTGACATCCCTACACATTGTACTGATCTAGTTGAGAAGGCAAGCATAGTTTTTGGACACAGACCGATTCCTAAATTGAACTCTTGACTCAGACTTTCCTTAGTTTTATTTAGGTAGGAAAATCCCACCTTAGCATAGGGCAAGTTAGGCGTTCAACCATCCTGACATATAAGCGCAATAAAAGTGTTCGTTTGAAGTCTGTCTGTGTCATACTTCATGTCTTCAGTGGTCTGAGCTTCCTGCTCTTCTTTCTTCCTAGTCTTCTAATACAATTAAAAAACAAGTATTTCTTTCAACTTACAAAACATATGAATATCAACATTGCAACCAACAAAAAACAATTCCAAATAACCACTTGCAACAAATTTAAAGGCCTGGATTGTTTTTACCGGTTTACCAAGTGTGTTTTGATAGTCAATCTTGATGTGCATAGTTCATCCCCCATCTGTAACCAAAAATGCACAAAAAATTGTAAATGCCCGTAAATATCTTCAATACCAAGTAACATAAATACAGGTACACTATGTCACTTTGAAAGACACTTTGCACAATGAACGGAACATTAAAAGTCCAATGGATGATAAATGACTCACTATTGTTTGTATGCTCGTGGTCCATGTCAATTGCTTCAGAAGTAGACTCCTTGTACATAACGCATGCAATAAAACTGGGATACTAATTGGGCAATGCAATGTTAACTTGTTTGATTACAAAGATTACATCCTGATAAATTACCTTGTATGCTTGATGAATTTCAACAAGTGATTCAAACGCCAAAGAAAAGGTAAATATATTGAAAAGATAAACTTCTAATAAAGTCAACCATTATAGCCAACTAAACATTTTTAACAATCGGTAATGAAATTTGCCTTATGGAACTTCACTGGTCTCACAGGGAATTGGTGTTACAGTTGGCACAATACTGCCATCCTTAAACAAATAAGAGTATACATATTTTGACACCAAAAATATGCAATATTATAATGTTGATTTCCGTGTCTTGCACTTTAGATGTACATGAACAGTACATACATAAATACATGCATAGAGCATGTAGATCAATTAGATGGATTTATTGTATTCTCCAATGATGCTTTTTGGAATGGATTACTGTCCATGTTGCATGTTGGAAGGTGACTGACACTAACTACTACATTGACGATTGCATGCATTCATAGTTTTCGAAAACGTGATTACTTGTTAAAATGTCAAACTCCATTATTTCCACAATCCAATATAACTTGTTAATTTCTTGTGCGTTTTATTGTTTTGAAAAAAATAGTTCAAATTTCAATTAGTATTCAATAAAGTATCACGTGTCATACCTCATCCCCCTGACTGGTTGCAATATATGTTGCCGAAGTATAACAATATAAATTAAAACGAGAAATACTGTTAGTTTCTAATTATTAAAAAGAAAAATAATCAATAACATACCAATTTGATGAAATTTCCACTTGACCTTAGATATGTTATATGCGCAGACAAATTTGGAATTGAAAAAAATATTGCTTGAAAGGAAAGTGAGCTTGCTGTTGATTCCAGAATAGTTGTCTGATGACGCGTGTTCCTTTATTCAATTGAATAACAATGGTCAATAGAAAATAAAATATCCACAATTTAGTACTCTATAAACCAATTATTCGTGCATGTTGCTCACCGTTTGGATGTAGGGAGTGTTGTTTCTTCAGAGGTGTAACGTCTGGACTTCCATCGGTGTGGTCTGCGTAATAGACATTTTAATCGACACATTTGAAAAATAACCAAATTAAAGATACTGCTATTAGATCTGTTAGAAAGGCTCACATTGCAGTGTACTTTTTGTGTATTAAGTATATATTCAAGGTCAGAGTCTAAAATGTTAAAGCATGTGTAAATTGAAACCTAATAGAAAAATTGATAATAAAATATCTATACCAATATTTCCCAAAAACCTCAAGCATATCATCCAATTACCTATTTGCACACACATTCAATAAATTGTGTGATAATTTTTTCTAAAAGAATATATTTTTGTTCTCACACAGTCTGAGGTGCACTCTGGTTGCCAGCATATAATGTACCTTCCACAGTCCAGAAGATGTTCTCCTCAAAGCGCGCTTTTCATGCCTCTTGCAAACTTCAGGGAAGCGGTCTCTGCAGGTGTTGCTGGTTAGTACCAATTATAGCCTCGGGTTTCTGGTTGCTGTAGTGAATGAAGGCTGCCAGGAACCAACTCTCCCTCCAATTAGTGTAAACCCCCCAGTGGGGGGAGGGTGGAAAACCAGTAATGTCTTCCCAGAGTGGGGGCATCTGTCGCCCTGGTGCTTCCCCACTGGAGTCCCTAACTCTCAAATGTTTTCTCACACAGGGGGTGCACTCTGGTTCCCAGCTCAATGTACCTTCAACAGTCCAGGTAATGGTCTCCTATATATACACGCACACCCCGCCTGACACTGATGAAACACAGTTCAAACACACTGGGGAAGTTACTTTTGAGAGGTTCATTCTGCAGACGCTGAATAGATTGCCCCTCATGTCCTCTAAGACATCCTTGGCTCGGTTATCGATGTAGGATACTGGCAAGTCTCAATTGTGTAACAGATGTTCGTATTATCAACATATCCTTGGGGAAAATGTGCATCACTGTACCAGGAATCTTGGGGAACCCCAACACAATACACAAAGGCATTGTTTTATACTCCATAAGATCTAGTTAAATAAAAACTACAAAAATAATAAAGTATGACTGGCAAAGATCAAGCCTATTTATTTATGTTTTAATTCCCCGTTAAGCTAGTCTGACCCACCAGACTAGCCACCTACTTTTATGCCGATGGTCTGTCACACGAAGAAACGTATTGCTGGTACTTTGATCATCAATTGTGCCACAAAAAGATATGAGCGATCGATAGTACATACAAATGTTGATAATGGAGAAGTAATTGAGATGCCTAAGAAGAAACTTTAGATGTAAGTTGAGCAAAAATCACTATAAATGTGCCAAGTTGAAAACGAGAACACTGTAATAACCAAGAGTTCAATTACCTGTACTTTGGGAACACGTATGAGGAAATTCAGCAACAGAGATAGCAAGCCATGTGATGACATCCGTAGTAGATTGCAGAGATGTTTTCTTGCTCAGGATTTGAAGTACTTTATAAACACTTGGACAAGTGGGTGTGTATTTGAAATTGTTGCCTGGAAGAACTGCCCTTTAATGTTTATTTTTTATGGGCGTGATATACTATTGGCCATAGCCATACTTGAAGTATGTGTGAAGATGGAGGTTGGTGAAAGATTGATGTCAAATTTCATAAAGGAATGTGAGCACATACCAACAACTACTGCGAACGCATGGCCCAAGTGAGAACTGCCTTTGATAAGGGCGGAAATGGATAAGGAAGAAGCAAGCGGAAGAGCTCAGGGCCTCGTGAATGGTCACATAGATATCTTGATTGCATGGATTGGACATTCTAGGGGCAGTATGGAGACATTGGGCTTGGCGTGGCCAATGATCCAGAGAGGCCAGACACCTTTTGAGCTGTACATGGTATTTGGCACTGTGTTCGTTCCCATCCCCTTTGCGAGCGCATGGCCCAAATGTGCTTGCAAATGCCTTTGATATGGGAAAGGGATGGTTGTGAACGTAGCAAGCACAATAAGTCTGGCACCTTGTCAAAGGACACACAGATTTGTTAATTGCAGGGACGAGGTCTTAAAAGGCCAGTATGGAGACACCAGGTCTGGTTGGCCATGTGGCCAATTGTCCATAGCGGCCAGAGGCCTATGAGTTGTACATGGTATTCAACACCTTGTTTGTTCCCATCCGCCAAGCCCCATTGCAAGCGCATAGCCCAAGCTAGATATGCCTTTTGATAATGGTGGGGCTGGATAAGGAAGAAGCAGGGGAACATCCCAGGGCCTCGTGAATGGTCACATGCATATCTTGATTGCAGGTACTGGGTAATCAAAGGGCTGTATGGGTACACCGGGTCTGGGGTGGTCATTGGTCTCTAAAGGCCATATCCCTTCGTGTTGCATATGGTACTTAGCACCTTATTTGTTTCTTTCTACCCAGCTCCATTTTGAGTGCAAGGCCCCATCAAGAACTGCCTTTTGATAATGGTTTGGGATTGATGTGGCAAATGCAATAGGCCTGGCTTGTTGTCACAGGACACGCACATGTTTATTGCTGGGGCGGAGACTTCAAAGGGCAGGATGGAGACACAGGACTTTGGTGGCCATTGGTCCCTAGAAGCCAAACCCCTTTGAGTTGTACATGGAATTCAGCACCTTGTTTGTTTGGCCCAAGCAAGAACTGACTTTGCTAAGGCAGGGTGATCGATGTGGATGCAACAATCGCAATAGACCAGGCATCTTTGTCAAAGAACACACAGATATGTAGATTGCTGGGGTGGAGTTTTCAAAGAGTTGGAGACACCAGGTGTTAGGTGGACAATTGTGGATAGATGCAAGAAATGGTTGAGTTGTACATTGTCTTAGTGTGTTGAACCAGCTGGCCCAAAACAGGAAAAGGCACAGAAAAAAGGGTAACCATGAATTGATAATGTATGAATGGATTATGATTGGGTGTGGTTGATATAGGAAACCTGTTCAGGGCAGTCCCAATAACCTTTTTATCCGACTGGTATAGTATACCATTTTTATTAGTAGACTTGGTGGTGTTGGGGACTTGGACAAACATTCACTTGTCATCTTTTTACTTCATTACTCTTATTTCCTATGACCGTCAAAGTGTGATGATGGTTAACATTTAATAAAACCTGTGTATTGCTAAACCGAATCAAATGACATTTCGAGTACTTGAAACAAAGCATTCTCATGTGAAGAAATAAAAGAAATGCAATCCCTGTTATAGTGCAAGTACTTGGTCTTTTGACTTTAGGGTTTGTGCCTAGTTGTATGTTATTGTGGAACATAGAACAACTTGAAATTTGCAAGGAAAAACAAAAACTTGAAATTAAATACACAAACTTGAAAATAATTTGAATGTAAACTATGCAAAATTATTAGCTATAGCTATTATTTTTATTGATAGTAAAATATTTTAATAAACTGCATTTTATAAAAAAATAAAGGTTGATGGTATATACCAACTACAAGTTATAATCCGTTAGTCGTAATGCCTGTAAAAATCCAGTGTATTGTCTGAAGGCACTTGGAAATTGTTCAGGGATGGCTCGAATGACATAGGCAGGTATGACATGTTGAACGTGAAATCCCGGTATTCCGTATATCCACCATGTAAATGCTCGATAGGCCACAAGCCTATGCCATCTGTATAAAACGTAGAGAAATAGTTTAGCTGAAACAATCCAATAATTGCAATTCTCTTTTTTAGGCTATCTTGTAAAAAAAAAAAAAATAGGCATTGGCGAGAGAACTCAAAAACATACTTTGTGAGTAAAGTAGTCTCACTCCAATACTTTTGAAATAAGGGTAATATAATAATGTATATGTGCTTATGAAAAAGAAAAAATAGGAAGATTGTAATTGTCTAAAGTTTTGTTGTTGACTCTCAAAATAGAAGATTGAATTGTTTGGTATGAACAAAGAAATGCATTTTCGAAGGGATTGTGTCCTCCGATGTATTCCTTATCTTTGATAGATCATCTCCCAGCTTGCTGGCCTCTGACATTTTTTTTTCAGTAGAGGGCGCTGCGCGCCGACGGCCTCCGTATCGGCGCTGACGTCATCACGCGTATAAATAGACTTGCGCAGCGTCCGTTGCTCAGTTCTGTTTTTCCGCGCTTCGTGGAGTCTCAGAATATCGTTGCCCAGTTCTCAGTCAAATATATCATTATTCCTCATGAATACCGACTTTTACTCGATGGCTTCCTCACCCGAACCGACAACTACACGGTCCGGCTTCAAAAAATGTCGAGACTGTGGAAAGAAAATGTCGTTGCCGGATCCTCACAGGATCTGTTTATGGTGCCTGGGAATCGAGCATCATTGTTCGGAGTGCGAGGACTGCATGTCCATGACGGCGAAAGCCTTGAAGGAGCTTAAGGGGAAGCTCGGGGGAGAGGTAAGGCAGTTAAAACTTCTTCAAAGGTTTCCTCGGCAGAGTCGAGACATTCGTCTCCTCGCCATCACAAAAGACCTTCTCGTTCTAGGTCTCGAAGCAGTTCCCATCACTCTTCGAGATCTAAGCATTCAAAAAAGAGACGTCGGAGATCCCCTTCCTCGTCTTCCGTTTCCCCAAAGAGGGTCTCCTGCCCCACAAAACATAGCTCTCAGGCTGAGTGGGAGGAATTCAGGAAAAAGATGCTAAGCGTCTTTGAGAAAGCGGCCTCGACCCCCTCGAAGACTGCTGAGGGTGATACCCTGGGTGAAAGACACGAAAAATCAAAAAGCCGTGAGTTGCAGTACCTGGCGAAAGAAGCCACTCGAGAGCGTCACGAACCCTCGAGTAAAGGCAAAGTTGCGTCTTCGTCGTCGAAGATCCCTTTGACACATAGATCGGCGTCGTCGTCGCCGCCGTTATCGAAGGGTTCTTTGACGCACAGGTCAGTCGAGTCGATGCCGTCTTCGACTCCGAGAAAGGATAAACCCACGGCCACCTCACAGCCAGTGGCCATACCCAGAGCCTCGAGCACGAGAATGTCATCGACAACCTCGAGTAGAATCCCGATACTCTCGAGTTCATCGAGGCCTCTACCAATGGCTTCAAAGCCTTTAACGTCTGCGTCGACGTTTTCTCAGCCAATCATGACAAATTTGGCTCCTTCTGCTCTGGAAATGGGATTTATACCATTTTCAAGACCTGATCACTCCAGAGTCTTATCTTCTATTTATGAAGAAGGGGAGTTGCTGGGATCTGCAACTCCTGCTCCAGAGGGATTTACCTCTGAGGAAGGTAGGTTGAAAGACATCCATGAATCCCTACAGGAAGCAAGTTGGTTGGACACTTCCTTTGGGGAAGTGGAATTTGCAACACCAGACCCAGGGGAACATGCTGAAACCCCTTATAGAACCTTGATGGCAAGGATAATAGAGTTTATGGGGTGGTCCACACCCTCACCTGCTTTTTCAGCAAGACGACCTCACAGACATCTTGGTCAAAGGTCCACAGGAGGATCCTGTGGTGCCATTTCATGCGGCATTACAAAGGAGAATATTGGCAAACTGGGAAACACCTGAGGTAATCCCGGGAGTTAACAAAAAATTATCAGCTAAATATAGGGTGTCTTCTGCTGACCCTGAATATTTATCCAAACACCCAACTCCGGAGAGTCTGGTTGTTCAGTCAGCTACTTCAGCAGGTAGTAAATCGGCTTACCCTACTGTTCCACAGGATAGGGATGATAAGAGATATGACTCTGTGGCCAAAAAAGTCTTTTCCGCATGTAGCATGGCGTTGAAATCCATCAATGCTACTTGTACGCTCGCAAGGTTCAGCCACACACTTTGGGAGTGTGCTTCATCAGCGGCTGACTGCTTCCCGGAGGGAGAAGAAAGGGAAGCGTTCCTAAACATCATCAAGGATGGTAAAGACGCTATGTGCGAATCCCTTCAAACTGGCATCGATTCTGCTGACGGCATCAGCAGGGCCATGGCGGCAAGTACAACAACCCAGAGATTTGCTTGGTTGCGATCTGGTTTTGCTCCAGATGTGCAAAGCAGACTCTTGAATATGCCCTTTGACGGCTCTTCTTTGTTTGGTAAGAAGGCGGATGACAGTTTAGAAAAACTACAACATCAAAGGCAGCAGCAAAATCCCTAGGAGCTGCAATCCGTCAGACACCATATCGCCCCTCAGGAACCTCTTGGAGAGGTAAGTCCTTTCGCTTTTATTCTGCATTCGTAAAAGGCAGAGGACAGCCGGTTCAAAGGGGTCAGAAAAAATTCACCCGAGGTGGACGGGGTAAAAATACAAAAGCCGCAGCAGCAGCAGGTGCCTCTTTACCCTCGGCGGTGTGCAGTCATAATGTCGACAGTCAAAATGTCGACAGTCAAAATTTTGAAAAATAAATGTCGAAAAAAATGTCGACAAACAATAATGTCGACATTTTTCGATATTTTTTCGAAATTTTGAATTTATTGTGTATATATATATATATATATATATATATATATATATATATATATATGATGTGTTGAGTATGAGGGGTGGTTGGGGGGGGGGTGGCAGGGCGGTGTTGGGTTGGGGGGGGACCCCCCCATAGTAAATGATACTATTTTTATTTATTTAATTATTGACTAAATAAATAAATATAATTGGTTGGGGGGGTGTGGGGGGGTGGCAGGGGGGTGTTGGATGAGGGGGGTTGGGGGGGGACCCCCTCCATAGTAAATGATCCTTTCTTTGGTTATTTATTTATTGAATAAATAAATAAATATATAAATAGAATGTGTTGCATATGAGGGGTGGGAGGGTGGTGGTGGGGGTTGTGGGGGGGTTGCAGGAGGGTGTTGGGTGAGGTGTTGATAGTTTAAGGGTTTATAGTCATAATGTCTAAAAAAAAATGTCGACATTTTTTTTCGAAAAAATGACTTTTTACATTATAAGTATAGGATGTCGACATTATTATTTTCGACATTTTTTTTTCGACATTTTTGTCTGTCGACATTTTTTTTTCGACATTATGACTATAAACCACCCTCGGCATCTGCATCAGCCGCCTCCAAACCGCTCTGAGGACTCTCTTCACAAAACACCAGTAGGGGGCAGGTTAACTCAACATCTGACGGAATGGCAGGCTATTACGTCATATGCTTGGGTATTGGAGACAGTTGCCCAAGGTTACTGCCTGCCTTTTCTACGCATCCCTCGGAGTCATCCAAAGGGCAACAGCTCTGAAAGTTCCAGATCCGCTCCTCTTGCAGGAAATTGTAGACCTGCTAGAGAAAGGTGCCATAGAACAAGGGCTGGTACTCTCTCCTACTTTCTCATACTGAAGAAAGACTGAGGACTGAGACCTACCTTGGACTTACGAGAATTGAACAAGTTCCTCAGGAAGGACAAGTTCAAGATGGTAACTCTCTCTCAGATCCTTCAGGCCCTCCAGCTCCAGGAATGGCTTGTATCTCTGGACCTCCAGGATGCTTATTTCCATGTGCCAATCCATCTCAAACACAGGAAATACCTGAGGTTCGCAATTGGTGGCTCTCATTATCAATTTCGAGTTCTGCCATTTGGGCTGACCTCCGCCCCGAGGGTCTTCACCAAGCTAATGTTGCTAGTGGCTGCAAGTCTAAGGAGGGAAGGGATCCATGTCTACCCCTACCTGGATGATTGGCTGATCAGAGCTGTATCTTCGGAACAAGCTCAGATCCAGCTAGATTATGTCTGCCACTTCCTTCACAAACAGGGCTTCTCCCTCAATTTAAAGAAGTCACAGATGATACCATCACAGAGACTCCAGTTCATTGGAGCGGTCCTGGACACTTCCCTGGGAAAGGCCTCGCCACCAGAGGTGAGGGCTCAAGATATTCTGCAGATGGTCACCAAGATTCAAAATGCCCAACGTCTCCCAGCCTTCGACTTTTTGAGGTTGTTAGGCCTCATGGCATCCTGCATCTTCCTTGTGCCAGATGCTCGCATGAGAATGAGATCTCTTCAGTGGGCACTGAGAACTCAGTGGTCGCAATTCTCAGGGAGAATGACAGACCTTCAGATTCGGGACAAGGTGGCTCGAGACCTTAGTGATGGGCCTGGCAGAAAAACATCCTTGAAGGGGGAACTGTTTTGGCAACCATGGCCGGAGATAACAGTAGTCACAGATGCCTCACTCACAGGGTGGGGAGCCCATACCAACGACTTGACCATCAGCGGTCGTTGGTCTCCATCGGAGTCCAGACTACATGTCAACCTGTTAGAGCTGAGAGCAATCAGACTAGCGCTGAAAGCTTTTCTGCCATCTGTACAGGGGAAGAATTTCCTGATAATGACTACCTCAACAAAAGGAGGCGTAGGATCACTGCCACTGTGCAGAGAGGCAATACAGCTCTGGTTTTGGGCAATTCAAGAAGGAATCTCTCTATCGGCAGTTCACCTAGCCAGAGAGAAGAACTTGACGGCGGACGCTCTGAGCAGGCAGGGCACAGTCTCCCACGAGTGGGAACTAGCTCAGGAAGTCCTTCAAGAGATCTTTGCCCTTTGGGGAACCCCTCAAGTGGATCTGTTTGCCACCAGTACCAACAGAGTGCGATCTGTTTTGTTCAAGGGAATTTCCCCCGAGAGGAGCTCTAGGGGACGCATTCGTAGTGGACTGGGAGTTTCCACTCCTGTATGCGTTTCGACATGTCCCTGTCATTCCTCAAATGATCAGGAGGTTGAGAAGATTCCGGAGAACCATGATCCTAATGCCCCAGACTGGGCCAGGAGAACGTGGTACCCGGACCTTCTGGACATGTCAATCTGCCCTCCAATTTGTCTTCCACTCAAGGAGAATTTTCTCTCACAGGTTCTCCATCCAGACATCAGAACCCTCAACCGTCACGCCTGGCTTCTGAAAGGTTGAGATACAAGGATTGGGACCTCCTTGATGACGTCATGGAAGTGTTGCTTTCGGCCAGAAGGCCAGCAAAAAAGTCTTTATACCGCTGCTGTTGGAACACATTTTGCAGCTGGTGTAGAGCAGAGAATATCGACCCCTTTTCATGTGGTACACCAACGGTGTTATCCTTTCTACTCTACTTGGCAAATTCAGGCCTTCAAGTTGGCACTATCAAGGGCCATCTCGCAGCGCTATCGATCTTCAAGCGCACTGCAGAGGAGCCTTCGTATTTCAAATCACCCTTAGTAATACAATTTCTAAAGGGATTAACTAATGTCTACCCTCCAAGACCTTTCCAGGTTCCTTTATGGGACTTAAATTTAGTCTTACATTTCCTGATGGGTACTCATTTCGAACCACTCCACTCTTGTTCGCCAAGATTTCTTACCCTTAAAACTGTCTTATTAGTGTCTTTAACATCTGCTAGAAGGGTGAGCGAATTACAAGCTCTATCTTGTAAACCCCCTCATACAAATTTTCATAAAGACATAGTTGTCCTACAGGTGAAGCCTAATTTCCTCCCAAAGGTGGTTTCTGAATTCCACATCACTCAAAAAATTACCTTACCTTCATTCTATCCGCCTCCCCATCCGGGGAAAGAGGAAGAAAGGCTACATAGGCTGGACCCAAAGCGGGCTTTAAGCTTTTACATCAGCAGACTTGCTAGGATTAGGCAAGCAGACCAACTGTTCGTAGGTTACTCAGGGCACAAATTAGGACTACCGATAACAAAACAAACCATTTCCAGATGGATTATTTTGGCCATCCTGGAATGTTACAAACTAGCAGGGAAAGAGCCTCCTCAAAATCTTAAGGCTCATTTAACCAGGGGTATCGCAGCCTCCTCGGCCCTCCAAAGAGGGATTCCGGTCTGAGACATATGTGCGGCTACCACATGGTCGTCCGCACATACCTTCACAAGATTTTACAACCTGGATTCCTCAAGAGACTAGGTTTGGCAAAGCTGTATTACATTCGGTTCATTCCTAAAAGGAAATGTGGCGTTTTACTTCCACCTCCAATTGCACACCACTGCTATGGGAGTCTAACAAAGATAAGGAATTATGTCGGAGGACACAATCCCTTCGAAGAACAAGTTACTTCTTACCTTGTAACGTTCTTTCGATGGGATGTTCCTCCAACGTATTCCTTATCGTCCCTCCCATCCATCCCCGCAGTAATACTTCCTTTGTGGTTGCAGCTTACGCTCCTTCAAGGTCAATAACCAATTCATGTAAAACAACTGTTAACGTCAAAACGGACCTGAGCAACGGACGCTGTGCGAGTCTATTTATACGCGTGATGACGTTGGCGCCGATACGGAGGCCATCGAGGGACATCGGCTCGAGGGATGTCGATGCGCAGCACCCTCTACTGAAATTTTTTTTCTGAGGCCAGCAAGCTGGGAGATGATCTATCAAAGATAAGGAATACGTCGGAGGAACATCCCATCGAAAGAACGTTACAAGGTAAGAAGTAACTTGTTCTTCCACTGCATCAAAATATATATCTGAGAACTCATGATATCTCACTGGTCTAGGAGAACAACATAAAAGGTTATAGTGCAAGGTTTGCACAATTAAAACAGATGGACACAGTACTTGCTCGTTGCTGGGCGCTTGAGGGTGAACAGTGTGCTATAAGATTGTGCTTCTGCACCATCAGCATTCTTAACGTGGATCTTGTAAGGCAGGCTGCCCTAAAGCCGCGCAGTCTGGTGCTTCTTCATCTATGTAGGCCGAGCAGCCAGAGTTTTTCTCGGCAACTGCTCTTCTCCACCAAAGTTGACATTGCCTCATATGGATGGCACGTACACCAAGTGGAATTGTCTTCCAAGCGATGAGTGTCGGGATCATGCCAGTGATTGTCACGACTTTCACTCGATTCACTATCTTTTCAGGTGACTTTCTCGCTCATGCATTTCATCTTCGGTATACTCTGGCTTGTAACAGTAAAGTTAAATGGATGTCATCATTATTGAAGATTAAAGAAGTAGAAAACCAACTATGGGAGCAAAACCAATATTCAGTAACTTGTATACAATCATTATTTTAAAATGGCATGTATAAGAAAATGATGAAGAAACGGATATGTTGTAAAAATGTATGGTGCAAAACAGAAAAAGGCCCAAAGTTGGAAAGCTATCATTGGATCATGAAAGAACAAAGTGCTATAAATATACAATTTAAATCTGGTTTTGCAAAAAAAAAAAATGTCAATGATCTTATAATTATTTAAAGTGTAGGTGCTTATAGAGAAAAGTAATTGGAGCTTGTGGAAGTACCTTATTCTGTTCTATTTGTCTTAGTTTTCTGAACAGAAAAAAAGGAGTCGTTAAGGCTCAAAAAGAAATGAACGGACACGAGGCAAGAAACTCAAATGTCTGATCAGAAAGGGTTTGTTGATACTTGAGGAAAGAGGCGTCTTGGAATTTCCATGGAAACACGTCAATAGATTGCGCACAGAGGACGATCGCATGAGATGTGTACTGGTGTTGTGATAAAGGGGTTTAAGGGTCTACTGATGCCAACTTGAGAAACGGGTGTTATGATTTACTGCCAGTAGGGCACTTGAATTTAGGGCGATAGATCAACAGGTAATATAATCACAAGACCTGTGAGGTTTGCATGTCTCAATATTCGAAAATGGAAGGTAAGATGCACTGGAAAAAATATTCTGATTGATATCTGCTCAAAAATACATTCCCTATCCATTGACCAATAACATTCCTGAGAGAATTTCCTCTTTAACCCCTTTAGTGCCAAGGACGAGGTAGCTCATCCTCAGTGCTATGTTTGCAGTGCCAAGGACGAGATACCTTGTCCTTTTTGGCATAAACTCCAAATCCAACCCCCGGGCTATATGAGGAGGAGGTTCCTCCTCAAGGCCCAGGGGTTGTGTTGCCTTCAGTGTCACGTCAGCGTGCGTAATGCGCGCTGATGTGACACTGAATGTAAATTTCACCAAAGCAGCCGTTTCTGGCTACGGCAGTGAAATGGAAGGTAAGGTCCTCCCTCAATCTCTGGGAATTCTATGCCATTTTAATCGAGGGAGGTGTCATTGGAAATGACATTTGTCCAGTAAGGTGCCCATCTGCCCCTAGGGCAGGGGCAAAACAAAACATTTATATACAAAAAAATTCATTTTTTGGTGGGGTTGGGGTGGTGGGCACACTAGACCACCAGATAACTTTGCAATGGAAAGGGGGTTGGCCTTCCCCCACCCCTAATGAATGGGGGGCATCTCATGTAGCTCTCCCTGGGGGCAGATTGCTAGTGCAATCTGCCAATCTGCCCCTAGGAAGGGGCAAATGTGTATTTACTGGGAGGTGGGGGGGTCACTACACCACCAGGGAAGGCTTGAAAGGGGGGCGGGGGCGGTGATTGCAGTGTGATGGTTATGATTTGTTATTGCTCGGCTGACCCCAGATAATGAATGTTTTTTGTTTCATTTACAGATTTCTTTACGTGAGGAGTTTCGATATTATGTAACTCGTTTTGTTTGTTATTCTACAGCTTTTCCCCACCATATAGGCCTGGCAGTGTGCCAAATCCTCCCTGGAGGGGGAAAAGCTGTAACGCAGTCCAGCCAGAGGTACAGCCTGGGCTTGCGGACGGTCAATCCACATGGGAGTCAGTCGGCCAGGGTCATCACACCTGCGAAATCCTGGAGCGCTGGCTGGGCTGCGTTACAGAATTTTCCTCTGGGAAGGGATGGGGACCCTGCCGGGGCTCCCTGGGACAGCCGCTGTACTTGGGGATGGTCGGGATACAGCCGCTAAAGCCCGGGACATTTCCACCGACTATCCTGTAAGTCTGGCTGGCCTGTGTTACAGCTTCTCCCTCCGGGAAATGTTGGGGACCGTGCCGGGGCTCCCTGGGAGTGCCGCTGTGCTTGTGATGATCGGCCCACATGGGAGACGGTTGGCCAAGGCCGAGGACATCACCTTCAACCGTCCTGGAGTTGTGGCTGGGCTGCATTACAGCTTTTCCCTTCAGGGAGGTATTGGCACTCTGTAACATAGGCCAGCTAGAGCAACAGGATTTGTCGGGGTGATGTCCTTGGCCTTGGGCGGCTGTCTCCCATGTGGGTTGGCCAGCCCCAAGTCTAGGCTGCACCTCTGGCTGAGCTGCGTTAAATATTTTCCCTCCGGGGAAGAATTGGCACACTGCCGGGACTTCTTGGTGGGGGAAAAGCTGCAACATAGGCCAGCAAGAACTCCAGGGCGGTTGGAGGTGATGTCCCTGGCCTTGGGCATCCGTCTCCCATGTGGGTCTACCATCTCCAAGCGCAGCGGTAGTCCCAGGGAGTCCCGGAAGGGTTC
Organism: Ambystoma mexicanum; assembly: GCF_040938575.1. NCBI lineage: Eukaryota > Metazoa > Chordata > Amphibia > Caudata > Ambystomatidae > Ambystoma > Ambystoma mexicanum. The sequence continues at coordinate 1,054,874,171 of NC_090926.1, read as the reverse complement.
TGACCTTTTCCAGAGGGACAAACTGTAATGCAGGCCAGCCAGATCTCCAGGATAGTCGGGGATAATGTCCCTGGCCTTGTGTGTCTGTCCCTCATGTGGGTTGACCATCTACAAGCCCAGCAGCGGTTCCATGGAGCTTCCAGAGGGTACCCGTCTTTTCCCAGAGGCAGAAGCTGTAACGCAACCCAGCCAGAGCTCCAGGGTTGTAGGGGGTCATGTCCCTGACCTTGGGCGGCTGATTTATGTGGGTTTAACGTCCCCAAGCACAACAGCTGTTCCAGGGAGCACCGGCAGGGTCCCCTTCCTTTTGCAGAGTGAAAAACTGTAACGCAGGCCAGACAGAATTCTAGGATGGATTGAGGTGATGTCTCTGGCCTTGGGCACCTGTCTCCCATGTGGGTCGACCGTCCCCTCAGTCCTCCAGCAGTTCTGAGGCCCCGGCAGGGTCCCCATTGTTCCCCAGAGGGAAAGGCTGTAACGCAGCCCAGCCAGAGCTCCAGGCTGGGCTTGGGGGTGGTCGACCCACATGGGAGACGGGTCCCCAAGACCTGGGACGTCACCACTGATCATCCTTGGGCTCTGGCTGGGTTGTGTTACACCTTCTCCCTCTGGGAAAGGACAGGGAGCCTGATGAGACTCCCTGGAACCGCTGCTGGACTTGTGGACGGTCAACCCAAATGAGGGACAGCCTCCCAGGGCCAGGGACATCACCCCCGGCCATCCTGGAACTCTCACTAGGCAGCATTACAGAATTTCCCTTGAAACGGGTGGGGACCCTGCCAAGGCTCCCTGGGAATGCCATTGGACTTGTGGACGATAAACATTTTTTCGCCCAGGTAGGTGCACCCACACATGTGAGGTACTGTTTTCATCCGGACACCTGTGGGAAGGTAGAACATGTTTTGTTGCCAGTGTGTTTCGGTGGCTTCGTGGTGGGAAATGTATGAAAACTGTAGGGCAATTCGGACCTCTGCAGCTTCCCATGGGTGTCGTCTTTTCAGAAATTCATGGGGTTCCCAATTTTACCCTGGTTGCTGTGACATCCCCGGCCCAAATCTGTAGGTTGTCTCCCCAAACATGTTGGACGATAGCAGTGGTTTAGCCTTATCCTTTTGCACACGGGTATACACACCCACACATGTGAGGGACCGTTTTTGTTGGGACATCTGTAGGAATGCGGGGAGGTGTAGAACATGTGCTGTTGGCGGTGGGTTTCGGTGGTTTTCAGCTGGGAAATGTCTCCTAAATTATGGACTTTCCTGGGGCTTGTGGGTAATAAATTAAAGGTCGATTCATGCAAGTCGGACCTCTGTGGATTTCCACGGGTTTCTTCTTTTCAGAAATGCATGGGGTTCCCTGTTTTCCTTTTTGGTTGCAACACCCGAGGCCCAAATATGTAGGTTGTCCACAAGAGCAAATTCCTGCAAAATCTTCTCTCCTGAAACACTGGGGGTTACCAGTGGTTTAGCCTTTTCCCTTTCTGCCCAGTTAGGTGCACCCACACAATGGAGGTACTATTTTCGTCGGGAAACATATGGGAAGGTAGGACTTTTGTTTTCTCTTTTGGTTTTCATAAATTTGCTACTGCACTTTGTTACACAACCCTTTAATTTCCCAAATGTAACCTACATTTAGTTGATGCTTTAGGCACTGTACGTTTCTGTAACCTGCACAATTCACCTACCCTGCAAAAGCTCTACTTGTGCTCTTTCAAAAAATGTATGCTTGCCATTCCTCACCACATTTGTTTTCCTTATTTACACATGCTAAGTACGTCTGTTTAGGCCATCAGCATAAAAATCCTGTGTACCATGACTCAGTTTTTTGCTTGTGATATTGGTTGTTTTGTGAAACATTACGAAAAATGTGTGATTAACTAAATCGAAGAGTCGGGGGAATGTTGCGGTGCATTGCTATTCTCAATATTCAGCTAAGCCATTACCTTACAGGTCCAACCATGTCCGGTACATACCTTTTTTCTCTGTCTTTTTTTTCCCTCCAAACTATGGGAATTTTACCTACATGGTTGTTGCCTGACCTGTGCAAATGACCCCTTCCTGAACTTGGAATTCTGTCTACTTTTCAGAAATGTATGCCTGTCTTCCCATTCAGCTGTCCTACCCTCCTCTTCCATTCCATCCACGCATGTCCTATTGGAAAAAAAGGGTCAAATCGCCTACCTCTCGCAAAACGGATGGTAACCTTTATAAAAATGTTTTTCTGGTTTCTACTCGACCTGTTCTTTAAAGGCTGGAAAATTGTGAATTTGCAACAGCAAACCATTTGTTTCTAGCTCTAACAAGGAAAAAAAACCACAGGCTTGTTTGTACATCATTTTATTGCCATTTTCTGAAAAAACACAATGTGCTTCCTTTTTTTTCTTTTCTCACCCCCCTACAGCACACTACTATAACCGCCTACATGTGGGAATAAAAGGGGCCAAATTTGCCTGGGATATCGCATGTAACAAAAAAGTTAAAAGGGATTGAATGGTGGCATACCGAAATCACCAAAAAAAGGGATTGGCACTGAGGGGAAAACCATTAGCTGTTAAGGGATTAAGAGCATGGCAGGCAAATCCATACATTTAGCTGTCTAATCGCTCTTGGGCAGTGTAGAAAAATATTTATATGGTCTGTGACAATGCAAATTCTGCTTCCACAAACCATTGGAAGTCAATGTAGGGAAGATTATGTGAAAATCGTACTTTGACCCGTTACTGCCTCTCCCAGGCATAAAACATACCAGTATCCCCACTTTCCCATTACTGGTTGGGGAATGCCTACAATGCGTCCTAAAGAAAGTCTACTAACGGCATGGGCCAACAGAAAGAAGCTTGTCACACCGTTCCCGCTGCTATGGCGTACGGTACGCCATGTCAGGCTGTATCACAGGAAGAGAGTAAAGGTTCTAGGAAGGTTTGCTGAGTTTTGTTTTGCTGAATGACAATTTCACCTTTTTGTGGCTTTTTTTTTTGGCCACGTTTTGTACCGCAAATAGCGGGGGAAACCCCCCCACAATCCCCTTTTACCACTCCACAATTCTGACTATATTCCTTACCCAAACTTACCACCATTTTCTAAATAAAAGAGCAAAACAATTATGCAAAATGCATTCAGCGAAGTTACCATTTGGCAAACGTGTGCAATGCCGAGTGTAAAAACGCCATGATAGAAAATCATTGGATTATCCTTCCAAACAGCTCGATAGTTAATCCCATCTTTTGCCAAGTAAACTACCTAATTTTCTATGCCACTAACTGGATAGAACCCTACCGGTATCCCCCTTAAGGGATCCCCTAAGTATAGTGACCTGATGCTTCCCAGCTACAAAGCTGACACAGTCATAGAAGGTGGCCTGAAATGCCACGCATTTAAGGAACATTTTGCCCTCTGTAAACGAGAAAGCTGCTCTGCTCAATGTTCTGCCATAACAGTAAGTCCAACCGAATGAACTTTCCAGACATTTTTGTTTTTGAATTTACAAAAACTCCTAATCCCATAACATCTATTCAAACGATTGAAATTGCTTTTGAAATCTGTCTCCCTTCACCATGCGACGTGCCTGTCCAATCTAAAACATTGCAAAGAAAGTAGAACATGATTGTGCCTTCTGCGTTGGCTGCACGCGTTACTGCTAATTGCCTGTCGCCTCTGCCATTAAGACGACTCATTTCAGCCTGTACTGAGGCTGCTGAGCCTTTGACACCCATAAAAATGGACTCGAAAATCCTCTCGTCCCTCAGCTTCCTGGTACTCTGCTGAGCTTCATGCTATGCGTTCCACATTTCGCAAAGCGAAACGCAAATGGCTTGTAAAGTAAGAAACGGCAATTCCTCTATCACAATGCTCTGAAAGAGGTAAAACTGTGTTGTTATGCTAAGGTTATTCAGTCTGCTAATTCCCCTAGGCAGTTCCTTCAAACAGTTAAAGAATTGCTTTCTCTGAGATTGGCTCCTGCAGTGCCAGCCTCCCAAAACCTGTTTGATCTGTCTAATTTTATTGTTAATAAAATTGAGTCTATCGGGTCAAATAGTGGAGGCCCATCACGCTCTGTTGATGGTGCGCATGCTCTCCCTTTGCGAAAAGCCCTGAGCTACCAACCTTTGACTCCTTTCAGCTGACAAATGGCCCAGCAATTGCCCAAGTTACGATTGGGCTCAAGAGCCTCGCCAATTGATGATATGCCGCTTGCTTTATTTAAGTCTATAGTACTCCTACGTCCCGTCCCCTTTCCTCCATACTTATGGGACATCTCTCTGTCCTCTGGGACGGGACCGGAGCACTTTGTAAAAAGCATACAAAAATTGTTTAAAAAGAAAAGTGTCCTTCCTCTCTTTCTTGCGCGGGGCCTGGCATGCGGTCGTAATCCCGCCCACCTTGGCTCCGCCCCGTGCATCGTCCATCAGTCCTTTTCTCTGCTCGTTGGGGACTGGACGCACTTGCATCCTCTGAAGATTTTCTTCCCTTTTTTCCTCTCTGGCTCTCGCTAGCGATCGTGTACTAGTCTGTCTATGTCGTTCAAACTAGACTTTCCAGATTGTTCACCAACGCTTCGTGAGGGTGGATCCCCATCCTCTTTGTTTAGAGTGCTTGGGTCCGGATCACCGTTGGTACTCCTGTTTTTACTGTGACTCCCTTTCGGTCCGGGCACTTAAACGTCGGTTGGAGCGGTGGGAGGAGGTGTTCCGACAAACTCCCCCTTCACATTTTCATGCGTTCATTGACGAAAAGAAGAAATGCCCGGTAAATTCTTTACTTTTCAGAGCACCCCGGCTGGGGTATACCTTTCTAGGTTCCTCTCGGGCCGGGAGGAGCGTTGATCGTTCTGTCACCGGGGATTGCCCTGAGGTGCCCGTTGGACCTAATAATTGTACCAGAGTTTTCTCCGAGGGTCTCCGTAAGGTGCCTGTCGATACTGGAGCACGCTCAGAGACCCCTCCTGTGGGGGCTGTTTGTAGACCCAGTTCTACTGGGTCGTCGGGTACCGGAGCACGCTCTGAGGCCTCTATCGGCTTCCTCAAGAGTAAGACCGGGGTGCGCCCCGAGGCCTTGGTTGGGCTTGGTGTCACCGAACGGATGTTCGAGGTCCGCGTGGATAAGGCTGTTACCGGGCCTGGGTCCGAGGTCCCTCATACAGAGGCGAAAGCTAACAACATTTCTGAGAGGCCTGACACAGCCTTATCAGTGAAGGCTGTTTCTCACTGTTCCCGCTCTTGCGGCGACACCAGATCTGTTGAGGGGGCAAAGAAGGAAAGTTCTTCTTTTACCGGCAGTGGCGAGGTCCTTCCTGGGAAGGCTCATTTGGCGGTTGGTATGTCGCAGAAACATTCCAGGCCTCATAGTACCAGCTCTGCTGAGGTTACTTATGTTAAGGCTAAAGTTAAGACCCTTGATCCATCGATGGGGACCTCTGCCTCACGTGCCGCAGTTCCCCTTACGTGATGACAAAATGGCGCCCGTTCCTGCCACAACCGTGGCGGCCATTTTGGGTGCTACCCCTACAACTACACCATCGGCCTCAGGTGTAGGGCTTGTTTCCGTGGGTGAACATAGAGTTCCTTGTACGCATCCTTATCGGCCAGTTTATGATTGGAACGCCTGGATGCCCCTTCCGCACAATGTTTCGTTGCCTGCGGGTTGGCACCTTTGATTTATGTGGATATGTCGGTGGAGAGGCCGGTGTGGCACCCTTCCCCGTTACGTCCCTGGAATGATCCTCCTCGTGAGAGGCCTCCTCAGGTACCAAAGCAATCCCCGGAGGATGCCTTTTTCGGTAATTTTCAAACGCTCATGCGTACCGACCCCATGAGGGAATATTTCAAAGGTCTTTTTAGGGAATATGTCTGCCCGCGCCTCCAGCTCCACCCGTTCCTCCAGTGGTTCCGCCGGTGCCTCCCTTGCCTACGGTGCCTTCCCTGACTCTTCCGCCTTTGCCCCCTTTTGTCCCCCGTGGACAAGGCAGCGTCCGACACGGCTCAGCAGGATCCTGACCTGTCGGAGAACGCGCAAGGCGATCAGGACAACGAGGACCTGCCCCGCTCTATTAGAGCTTTTCATGACCGGGTACTGGACATGATGTGCTTCTTAGATGTTCCGGTGCCTGAGGCACCTCCTCCGCTGGAGGGTGTGCTTTCTGGGGCATTCACCCTGTCTCCTTTGGAGCGTACCGGCCTGTGCTTGCAGAAGGACATTCTGGCCGAGGTCCGCAGGGTCTGGGAAAAGCCACACACTGGACTTTTCGTCAATAAGAAAATTGACGCGCGATACAGGCTGCATGCTTCAGAAAAGGTGGCCCTGTCGTCTTGTCTGGCCCCCCTCCTCCACAGTGGTGACTGCGGCCACTTTGCAGTCCAGGCCTGCAGCATCCTCTTCCACGACAGCGACTCAGGTTCTGGGGAAGGAGGATAAGCTCCTTGACTCCCTTGGGAGTGCGGATGTGGAAAGGTCTGTCGGAGTTTGAGGAGTTCATCCCGGTCGAGAAGCTGGAAGACTTTAAGGTGGGATTATCCGACGCCAGGGTCTTGGCCCAGGATCTCCTGGAGGCTGCAGCTCATCACGTAGACACCTCGGCTCGGGGCCTTATGCTGGGGATTGATGCCTCTCGGCAGGTGTGGCTGCATGCCACTAAATTATCAAAAGAAGTGCAGGACAAGGTGTTGGACCTTCTGTTCGATGGTAAGGAGCTCTTTCATTCTACAACAGATGTAGAGCTCACCAAGACGAAGGATAGCACTGAGACAGCTAAATCCTTGTTAAGACCCCTTTCAAAACCCAGAGACCGTCGTCGCAAAGCCGACCCTCCTCTGGCTCTAGGGGCTTCCTTGACCGGAAATATCGCCGAGTGGATACCCCTTTGGGGAATAACTGCCGTAGGCAACAACGGACTCGGTTTTTCTCCCGCTCCTCAGCCTCCTCCTCAGGTGGCAACACCACAAAATGAGGGTTCTCCGCGCTTGCATGAGACCCCGGTGGGAGGACGCATTGCGTCTCATTGGGAGGCGTGGCAGACAATCACCGAAGACAGATCGGTCTTGGCAGGCTTCCGCTTACCCCTACCCCCAACCCCATCCTTCAACCCTCCTTTTCAGCTGTCGGGCTCACCCTCCCTCAAAGCCGAGGTTCAGAAACTTCTGGGCCTCAGAGCTGTGGAACCCGTTCCCCTCGGGGGAATGAGGGGAGGGCTTCAATTCCTGGCTGTTTACGGTGCCCAAACCCAACCAGGCTGGCCTGCGCACCATCCTAGACCTTTCCCAGTTCAATCTTTTCCTACACCAAGAGAAATTCAAGATGATCACGCCCAGCCAGATACGGTCCTCCTTGCAGATGGGCGATTGGCTCAGTGTGGTGGATTTTCAGGATGCGTACATGTATATTCTGATTTGGAATCCACACAGGAGAGATCTCTGTTTCTCTTTGGGAGAGGAGCACTTCCAGTTTCGAGTGCTTTTTTGGCCTCAGCTCGGCGCCGCGTGTCTTCACGAAGATGTCGGTGATTGTGGCCTATCTTCATCTGCAGGGTATCCATGTGTATCCGTATTTGGACGACTGGCTCTTACGCAGCCCTTGTCCATTGAAAGCAGCGGGCAATCTTCAGTCTCTCCTTCCGCTCCTGTTCCATCTTGGGCTGTCGGTGAACTGGCGGAAATCTTCCATGACGGTCTTGCAGGACTTGATTTTCCTGGGATTTCGCTGGAACATGATCGACTGCAGAGTGTACCTGACTGGGGACAGGATGGCAGATCTGTTAGCCAAGTGTCAGATGTTTGCGCAGTCGGAGAGCATGTCGGCCTGGTGGTTCCAGAGGCTTCTGGGCCTCATGGCCTCGTGCGTGTTGGCTCTTCCTCTTGCTCGTCTCAAGATGAGGCGCACCCAGATGGCTCTTCGGAGTTCTTGGCGTCAGGCTGTAGATCCGGATTCCAAGCTGATAATGATTCCGGCTTCCATGAGAGTGGACCTGGAATGGTGGTCATCTCTCAGCAACCTGCCGGTGGGTGCGGGATTTCAGGACCCAGCCCCTACGTTGACAATCAAGACGCACTCCTCCCTCCTGGGGTGGGGTGTGACGTTATATCCTCTTCAGGTCTCGGATCTCTGGTCGTCTCAGGACAAGCTCCTCCACATAACTCATTTAGAGCTTCTGGCGATCTTCCTAGCGCTCAAGGCGTTCAGACCGATCATAGCCAACAAGGTGGTCCGCATACGCACGGACAATGTGGTGTTGATGTATTACATCAACAAGCAAAGGGGAACCAAGTCTTCCCCTCTCGTGGACCTGTCCATCCAGATTTGGGAGTGGGCTGTGCTTCATGGTGTTTGGCTGCTTGCAGTGCACATCCCGGGCCAGCTGAATGTCACAGTGGATGCCCTCAGCCGGCAGACAGTGGTCCGCTACGAGTGGGAGTTGAAGGCAGAGGTCCTCTCATGGATTTTCTTGCGTTGGGGCAAACTGGAGGTGGACCTCTTTGCTATGGCGGTAAACAAGAAGTTTCCTCAGTATGCCTCAAGAGAGGGGCTGGGAGCCTCCCCTCTGGGGGATGCTCTTGAGATTCCATGGCACAACATGAGAGCTTACGCCTTCCTGCCTCTGCTTCTAGTCCATCGAGCAATTTGGAAGCTGAAGAACTCCGTGAACTGTTCCCTTCTACTCATAGCCCTGTGGTGGCTGGCCAGGTTTTGGTTCTCAGAACTTCAACACCTGTCAGTGTAGCCGCCAATCAGGTTACCAGTGACCCCTGATCATTTTCATCGGGGGGAACAGCAGATGTGGCACCCCTCCCCACAATTGCTCAGCTTGGCGGCATGGTGCCTGAGTTCAAGTCTTTAGAACATCTTAACTTGTCTGCGGATAACATGCGTATTATCCAGGCAGCCAGGAAATCCTCGACTAGATCCCAATACAGAAGTAAATGGCTCAGGTTCTGTCATTGGTGTTTGGAAAAACAGTTGGACCCCTGGGGGGGAGGGCTACGATTGACACGGTGCTGACGGTGCTGTCCTTCGTATCCTTCCTAGCAGAGTCGGGTGTTCACGTTCTGTCATGCAGAACTTACCATTCAGCGGTCTCTGCTTATCTTTCTATGGACCAATGTTCTTACTCTTTGTGTAATCCAGTGGTTTAAGAGGCATTTTTCAGGCTTGACATGCCTCTACCCTCCAATTCGTAGTCCGCACGTACCGTGGGATCTAAATGTAGTCCTGACGGCGTTGTGCCATAAGCCTTTTGAACCAATGGCCACGGTGGACCTCAAGTACCTATCCTGAAAAGTGTCCTTTTTGGTCGCCATTACGTCAGCGAGGCAGGTGAGTGAGCTTCAGGCCTTGTCGGTGGAGCATCCCTTTTTGGTCTTTCACAAGGATGAGGTAGTAGTCCTACGGACAAATCCTGCTTTCCTGACGAAGGTGGTAACTGAATTCCATCTGAATCAGTCGATCTCCCTGCCGGTCTTTTTTCCGAACCCTACCTCAGCGGCAGAAAGGGTTCTGCATTGTCTCGATGTCAGAAGGGCTCTTAAGTTCTATCTGGACAGAACTTCTGAGCTTAGGAGTTCTTCTCAACTGTTTGTGCCTTTTGGTAACCCTCAGGGTAAGCAGGCATCTAAGGCAACTATTTCCCAGTGGATCGCCGCCTGCATTATGGTGTCTTTCACCGTCCAAGGGCTGAAACCTCCTAAGGGTATTCATGCACACCTGGTGCGGGGCAAGGCAGTCACGGTTGCATTTCAGTAATATTTCCCCTGGGAGTCCATCGCTAGGGCAGCTACATGGGCCTCCCCATCTGCTTTCTGTAAGCATTATTGTCTTGGCATGAGCTCAAGACCTGATGCTCAATTTGGTAGGCTGTGCTGAAGAACCTTTTTCAGTTTCATCCACCCGTAGTTCCTGTTAGGAGTGCTTGGGAATCTCCTATAAGTATGGAGGAAAGGGGATGGGACGTAGGAGTATAACCAGGTTACTCACCGTAGTGACCACCTTACTCCTAGTCCATAGTCCCCTTTCCTCCATACGCCTGCCTGCCGTCCCCTCTAATAAGGTTCCTCTGTCATTGCTAATAGGTCTCTGACCTGGCGATAGAAAAGGACTGATGGGCAATGCGTGGGGCGGAGCCAAGGTGGGCGGGGTTATGGCCGCACGCCGGGCCCCGCGCAAGAACGAGAGGAAGGACACATTTTTGAAAAAATAAATAAAAATGTGGATGCTTTTTACAAAGTGCTCCGGTCCCGTCCAACAGGATGGAGAGATGTCCAATAAGTATGGAGGAAAGGGGACTATGGACTAGGAGTAAGGTGGCCACTACGGTGAGTAACCTGGTTATTTTATTCCATTGACACCATTTTGGCATAGGCAAAAAATTAATCTCTGCTCAATGGCCAAATTCCATCCGTGTTAGCACACACTGGTGATTCTGCTGCTGAAAAAAACCTACTTTAGATGCCTCCCAACTTTCTAACTATCGTCCTATTTCACTGCTTCACCTCCTTATGAAATTGCTAGAGGCAGTGTTTACACCTCAACTCGGGTCCTTTCAAGAAGGCCATCATATTCTGGATCTATTCCATAAGGCTTTCGCCCTCAAAGGGACTCTGAATCAGTATTGGTATCAGTAGTGGATGATCTAATAATCATTTTGTTAAACCGACCCGTTGCCTTTGATACCATTGATGATGCAAAACTTTTAATCAGACTCCAGGAGGCAGGCATCTCTGGTTCGGTATTTGAATGGTTTCAGGCATCAGGTCTCCAATCTGTTTCTCTACCGCCTTTCAAATCCCCCCCCAGTCATGGTCTCCTGTGGAGTCCCCCCAGGGCTCGGCTCTTTCTCCATTACTTTTTAACATCTCATGCTCTTTATTAATGGAGGATCAGGTTAGCTCCATCTGCAGCGCTGGCTTCTTCAAACACAAACAGCTGAAGGAAGTAATGCCATACGTTCCAAGCAGCTTCCAAACTCCTGTCATAACTACCTCCCTTGACCTGCTTAAACATCTGAAGGTGCTGGCGAATAAATGCTGCAGTTCACCTTGCCAAGGGTATTCCCTATGGCCATTCGGTCACAGCAGCTTGACAGGACCTTAATTGGCTTCATGTCACAGCCCGCATTCAATTAAAATCCCTGTGCATTATCCATTCTGCCTATCATGTCAAAGGCTGCCTATGTTTGCAGAAGAGAGTTCAGCCCTACCAACCTGGGCGTGCTATGCGTTCTGCGGCCTCATTTCTCCTTGCCGTCCTGTTTAATTGGGAACATTGTGGTGGCCGTACCTTTTCGATTGCGGGTCCCAAACTTTGGAATTTGCCTTCTATGACACTTCGAGGTATCTCTTGATTTTAATCAATTTAAAGCCTGGCTTAAATCCTATCTGTTCATGTAATTCTATAGTCTCGCTGTCTGTATTTCTTTAGCGCCATGATGCCTCTGGTGAAAGCTGTGCTATACAAATACTAAATAAATGGATAGAAATAAAATAAACCATCTAGACACATTTAAGAAAAGGTAAATGAGAAAGTAGAGAACACACACTTTTTGAATGTAGAAAAAAAAATCCCAAACATAAAAACATATAGTCTATTCATATTACAAACCAAGACGTGTAAGCCAAGAATGTCTCCTATGTTTTATACACCCTAGTGGGACCATTATGGCAAATGATTTAGCAGAAGTGCTATTTTATTTTAGACTGTGTCTGGCATGTTTGAATCCCCGTTTCAGTTTGAGATTTTTGTTAGGGTGTTAGAATTTGGCAGGTGGCCATAAGGCCTACAAAAAACAGTTTGAGAGGAGAATTACTGATGTAGTATTTTTACAGTGTGGCAAAATGTCTACTCTCTCCTACCTTTCATTGTGAGGTACTATTCAAAAGGTGTGGCCATTAATTAGTAGTTTGTTCTTTAAGAAATCCACTCATTGGACGGTTGGATCACTTGAGGGAATGATGAATGGGGGAAATGTTGCCTTTTTTTATTGATATGCCCAAAAGCGGCTCTCTGGTAATGGTGGCTGCTCCTGGCATAAGCGGCCTGCGTTTTGGCACCAAATGGTCCGTCCGCGGTTCCCTTACTGACGGCAGCTCCTGGCATATGTAGCCAACCACTCTTCCTTTCCTTTTGATTATGCTCTACATTTGAGGTGTTTACCACCCAATTCTGTTACTTTCTTGATGGCAGCTGCTCCTGGTATATGCGGTCTCTAGCATGAAAGGAAACCTTTGCTCTTAATTTCACTCTTGCTCTTTGTAACCACTATGTTAGCTCGTCCTGTTATGTCACCTGTGTTGGAGCAGCTCTTTCAAGCTCCTTTATCTTGGAGGCCTATTTCAGGTGTAAATACGTTTTTGGATCTGAGAACTTCCACAACAAAGTTGCCAATGTCTCTGGGGGCTCCCCTGTTCGTCTTGCACTTTTCCCTTAACCCGTTTTTCTCTCTGCGTTCAGCCCCTGAAGAGTCATCCCTCAAGACTGGCAATACCAGTCAGTCTGGAAAGTCTGTTTCAATATCCCCGTTAGTTGTGCTACCTGCTGGAACCGCCCACCTAGTTAGGAGTATGGGTATAGGGATTTCGCTAGACCTAGGTTGAAAGGAGTGGGTTGTGCTACTCCACAGGAGTCAATCCTAAATGCATCACATTCTCTCCATAGCCCTACTAACTTGCTAACATTGCTCCCACTTCCCTGGGTACTTCCAGGTGCTGCCTGTGCTACCTCTAGTTAGGGCTATTACCTTCAGCAGTTCTGACACTTGAGGCTCTGCACCCATATTCTGCAGAGTGGATCTACTTCTGGGCCTGGAATGCCTTAGCGTTTTCCTCCATGCAACTTCTGGTGAGTCTGTTCCCAACAATATGATTCAACTCCCAGCACAGCGAGGAGAGCGCATTCTGGAGTGCAGGGTGGGCGAGATGCAGATCCGGAGTTTAGAGGCGGAGCAGGAGCCTTAGACAGTGTTAGATGCAAGAATAGAAGATAATGTAGCAGGAGGAAGAAGGTTGCGGAGAGGTATAGATTAAGAAGGGGATACTGAGGGAGATTGGGAGGATGGTAGGGGGGGTGGGAAATGCAGGTGATAGAGGAATATTGAGAGGAGTGTGGAGGAGGAGGAGAATGAAGTGGTGGTGAGTAAGAAAACCAGAAGGTGTGAGATGGAGGTAAAAGACCAAGGAGGATCATCCAAAGTCCAGAGTAGATTGAACTATGAATTGGAGGCTGGTGAAGTTGCCTGGAGAGTAGAGGTGGTGGGTTGTGTTCGTGGGGAGTTGGATGTGACAACAATGGGAAGAGGAGGAGTGTATTGTGGAGGCCGGTTTAGGAGGAGAAGTTAAATAGTTGGGAAGAATCTGGGGAGGGAGGACGGCGGGGGCCGGCAAGACCAGCGGATGGTTTGAGAGGAGCAGACATGCCTTAAGGCTGAGGGGTATTAGTGGAAGAGGGATGTAAATATGAACATGTGGTAAAACCTTAAAGAACTGGAAGTAGGGAAGAGTAGAGAACAGGGGGTGCAGGAAAGGACCCCTTGTGCATGAGACCTTCTACTTGTCTAGGAGGTAGACGAGGACAGGCTGTTTGCGTCTACAATTGGGACCTCAAGACAGGGAGGTGAAGGCAAACGACCTCACCTGTAGCGAAGTTTAGGTGGCCAACCTCTTGATGGAAGTGCTGGGGCGTATGTTTGCCTTGCCCTGCTCCCCCAACTGCCCCTGCTGGTCGGGTATACACAGGGCCCTGAGACTCGTGCAGTGGACTCGAATCTATAAAGGGACATCATATTCCCAAACCTGATCTAGTCTGTGTGGACATTAAAGGGATAAAATATGTGGGCTAGGACTCTTTGGATTAAGAAGTACGGAACAGGCTTTTTTGTTAACTCATCTTTTTTTTTTATTAAACCTAAAAAGACTTTTTGTTTGATCTCAGACTATAGCATTGAACTACAAGCGAAGCCATCTGGTAAAGTGTTTGGTATTTGGCCATGTTAGATTGAGAAGTACTTTTTCCTTTCAGGCCAAGGATATGCTAAGTGAATGCACTGTATCCTATAGGTTAAGATGCAATTTATGCATTCTATGGTGTATGACACATTGTTGCATATTGATTATTCCTTGCTTTCCGGGACAGTGACATATTGGACCTCAGATTGCAGTTGAAGGCCTAGAACTGTTTTGAATCAACCCTTGCAAAGAACTTGGATCTTCCCAATAGACGTCCAAGAAGTGTTATATCAAAGCCAGAGTGCTTGATGGACTGTTTTTGCTACAGCTTTTCTGGGGAAGTAATATTTAGAGCGCTATGAAGAGTGTGCTATCTATATTGGTAGGGGTACTGTCGCAGTATGCATGAGGACCATGTGTTTATCTAGAGCAATAGAGACACTTCTAAAGGATATGGAAATGGCATTTGAAGCCCTCAGAGGCAAAGCTTCTGGCTGGGATTAGCTAATCAGAGATGGCTTTGGTGAGTTAGCTTTTAGGGAAATTGGGTTTTTTGCTAGGAAATCCTTAGCTAGAAAATATTCTTCTGGAGAGCCCAGAGTCAGCTGTTGCCTGTATTGGCCAGTCACTGATTGAATCTTTCTGGGTGCAGGAAAGAGTGCACCTGCAGTAGATAGGAGTGGAAACTGAGTTTGGTGAATCCAGCAGGAAAGTGTGCACTTGCAATTGGTGTATGTGGGACCTGGAGAAAGTTTGACCACCCTCTCACATCCTAGAACGTTTAAACTACTGAGTTTGGTGAACCAGCACAGAGACTGCAGGAAAGGGTGTGCCTGCAGTTTGGGTGGCAGTGAGACCTGCAGGAAGTTGGCTTACTCACCCCTCTTCTAACGATATCTACACAGTTTGGTGAACCAGCCGCAAAGCCAGCATGAAAAGGGGTATGACTGCAGTTGGAGCAAAAGAGTAAAATGCTCTTTAGCTGCTATGGTAAGGCATTGAGTCCAGGTGTGGGTATACTAAAACATATGTGGCGAGGCAGTCGCCTTCAAGCCACCCAGCTACCTGGCGGAGAAACTCTGCATCTCCGGTGGACAGCATACCACCAGAAGCCAGGACACATGCGGACTTGAAATCTGCTGCTGCAAGAAGGAAAGGACCAGAAAACAAGCCTTTCTGTCTACACCCCAAGACTATGGAATCGCCTCCTCATCAGCATCAGACTCGCCCCCACGCTCCTACAATTCAGAAAAGAATTCAAGACCAACCTCCTTAAGGAGTCTCTCCTCCTGAACACTATGAATGCCTTTTTGATGGTTCTTCTTGACTTTGGTAATTGTATTTACATTGGCCTTACAAAAAAATTTCAACGTTCGAGAGTGCCGAAAGCTGTGGTGAGGTTGCTACTTCAAGGCAACATATTTTGTAGAAATTCTGTTAATGCCACATATGAACTAATCATGTCAGCATTATATATATATATATATATATATATATATATATATATATATATATATATGACCCCTGCAGTGAGTGAATCATCAGTTATGTTAATTTACTTCCAACCTGTGGAATAGCAGAATTGAACATGAAATTTGGATTGCTACATCGAGCCTTGTAAGATATATGGACAGTGAGTTTATAATGGTGGTTTCCAAGGCAGTCTCAGTGTTCTTAAGACACCCTCAACTTTTTTTTATTACATGTATTAAAATGGGATGACCATGTTTTGATGTTTTGCTACAAATATGTTTTGGAATTATGTATGTCTATAATAATTGTGTTTACACCCTTTTAACATTAAATGCATGTTTTGTGACAAGCACTTAAAATTGTCCGACATACCAAATCATTACTTAAATGTGTACAGGTAGTACAGTATGACGATGATCCTTCTGTAGTTTTTGATAATAGAATCCCGGTATTGTCATCTTCATTCAACACTCCTTAACTGATTCTAGGAGATTATAGGAGCTTTCTGGGTTACCCCCCCCCCCCCCCCCCTTGGTAGTATCGCTGTGATATAATACTAAAGCAACGATCGTTTCTGTTCATTTGAAAAAGTGTCTTCCTTGCTGAGCCCTCAGATCAGCATTCACTGGTTTACCTGAAGTACCTGGAATTACGGAAATGCACTTTGGTGGGCTCTCCTCCTATGAAATAGCCAAGGAATGGAATGCTCTACTACTTGATCTCTGGCCTTTCTTCCGACCGGAGTCATTTTCGGAAACAGCTAAATACCTATCTATTCAAGACAACTTTGGAAAAGTCATTTACTTGTCCATTGTTTCATTTTCTAGCACATTAGTTTTATTGGTTCTAGAGCAGCAGGAGGCCTGTGTGGTGCTATGCTGGCAGTTCATAAAAAATACATTTGCTCACTGCACCATTAACCAAGAAATCAGCCAAGGTTATGGAACCGATCACCAAGGCAAATGTACTAACCATTGTTTTAGAGGCTGGGTTAAGTAACCTCTCTGGTGCTAATGCAGAGTACGGCAAGAGCACCAAAAAGCAGTTTATTGGAAAGGTATGACTCCAAGTTAGAATTGGCGAAATAAACAGCAAACGGACAGAGAAAGTATGTGCAAAAATGGTTGTCAAACTGATTCAGTCCACATTCAATTTTGATCAAAATTAGCTGTGCCCCATACCTTGCGAAAATCAGCTAATAATGTCTGTGATGTGCTCACCACTACCAATATTGTGAATCTCCCTTGAGAACCACATTTGAAGCAGGCAGTGGCCCTTTTGGCAAATTGTGACAAAAGTTTCAATTGAGACCAATGCTGCTCACTACTGTAATGTCACTGAGGATGATTGGTTTAACCACTGTACAACTTTGTTTCTCCACAATGATGTTGGACAGTAATTAACAGGGGAATTGGATTTCAATACGGTGAGTTATCATAGAAAATAGTACTCTGAAGTCTTTGTTTTTACCATGGCAGAGATAACTCGGGCCCTAAATGCTCAAATAGATGAAATGCCTGATTTTAACAGCATGCTTTTTGAGCAATTTAAGAACAGTATTTGGACACTGTTCCTAACAAAGCAATTTAATAACATGAATTTTAGTTTAACATTTCCAGATAGCTGTACAATCGAGATATTGGATTCTTTGGCTAAAATAATATGGCAAGGGTCTGTAGGTGAGACTAGACGATGGCTTTTGGAGAGGCGTCCCTACTGCAGTTCCTGCTGGAGGTTAAATTATAGATGGAACTGATGTCATTAACTTGTGGAAGAACTCAAAGGATCCATTGATGCTGAGAAAGCCTTTGACAGAATGGGTTGAAATTATTTTAAGTCTTTATTAAGACTAATGAAATGTGGCCCAAAGTTTGTCAATATTTGAAGCACTCTATAGTAAGGCCAGAGATCAGGTAACAGTTAATGGTGTGACCTCATCCATATTTAAAATAGACAGGAACATATCAAGGATGTCTTATTTCTCCATTGCGTTTTGATTTATAGAACCGCTTGCAATTCTGCTTAGGAGAAACCCTAGGTTTAAAAGGATTGATATAGGTGATATTCATCAAAAGTTTTACTTTATGCCGATGATTTTACGGTACTCTTATCAGATCCAGACAACTCATTTCATTTAGTAATGTAGTGGGGTGAGGTAAACTTGTGAAGTAGATACATGGGAACAAAGGCGCCTTAAAGATTGCAGGCTTCTCGTAGTTAGAGCCCTAAGCTGCAGAGTTTCTGGTTTGCAGCAAATTTCCTTCCCTCTGCACTTGTTTTGGATGACCAAGGTCATGAAATGGGGAGGAAGCGGCACACATCGGGCAGATGGCATAGCAGGAGGCAAGAACGGAATTAACTGATATTAGGTTTGTGTTTATGGTTAGATGGATGTGTAGATGCGAGGGACAAACTTCCTGGGAACACGAAGACTTGTTATTTAATAACCAACGGGTCTGGTTAGCTTGCGAGGGCCGGATTGGGGTTTGTCAATAAAGCTTGACCAGTGTTTTGTGATTCCATTTGGTTCTCGGGAAGATAAGCAGGATATGTGCTAGGGAGGCCATATAGTGACTGACTGCATAATGAGACCATGTAAAAGGGGATTGTATATAGATATTTGTATCCAACGGGGTTCGGGAATATAGGTGATGTTTAGGTTTTTGTATAGGGGTTAGCCAATGGAAATATTCGGATTATGTTGTAACTGGTATGTATTAATTATGTAAATTGTCTGATCTTGTGTATAAAAGCTGTAACTGTCGAGTTGTTAGTTTTCAGTTTTACGAAACTGATTAACCCTTCCAGCCATTTGCATGTAATAAACTGTCCCAGGAGGATAGCTCAGCGGCAACGTGCGCGCCTTGGAAGCAAGACAATACGAAGCAACACAGGTTCGATCCCTGGATCCGCGCTTAGAAACCTTTGGGTGTTTAAGCGTGTTATAAATACGCAACTAAGACAAAATAAACAAAAAACAATTCCTGTAACAGCGCCTCGATGCCTGCGGGCTGTGTGAGCGCTTTAAAAATGTAAAATAAATAAATAAAAAATAAACTTGTTTTTTTAGCAGGCTGTACTCTTCTGAATTTTTTTTTTGTCGTTTTGGGTTTACTCTTCTGCATTTGCATATGATCCCTCTCCTTCTGCTTGGAAGAAGAAGAAAGAAGAAATTACACTTAATGTTTTGCAAAGTCTAACTAGTAATGGAGTTATTGGATTTCCTAGAGTTAAATTATACCACAGGGCATACATGATTAGAGCATTGCATTATTGGTGTAACATAATGTGGATTCGGCTCCAGCTTGGGTGCAGATTGAGGCTTACTCGGTCGACCCAATACCGTTACATTGTATCCTAACAATGGAGGCCCAGGCGGCATTTGATAGCTGAATGAAAGAAAGGAAATTTGCAAATGGGAGAAGAATATCGGTGGCCTAAAGAAGCTTTGCTATGGAGACATCCTACACTGAAAATTAATAATCGAATGATCTATTGGAAATCTTGGCAAAAGGCAGGTTTCTGGAAAATCGGCCAAAGGCAGGTGTCTGGAAAATCGGCCAGATATTCGACCAAGATAATTTGTTAAATTTTGAATTTTTAAAATGTAAACCCTGGTTGGACAGGTGGGAGAAGACACACTATCATAAACTGTGTTCACTATTCCAATCGATTTTTCCATGTCTGCATTTTCGATATACCCATTGATACTGTCCATAACCAGTAACAAGATTGTAATATGTGGTCATAAGGAACCGCAGAAGGATTTTAAAATATACATGTAAAGATTTGGGATAAGATGTGCTCCAATCCTTGTCATTATGAAATTGACCTCCATCTTCACTTTACCCAGCAGCAGATATTTCATCAACTGTATTTGTCATCTAATAGAATGTTTACTTGCAAACTCTTATTCTCTGCTGTTTGTTTATTTATTTGATAATGCGTGCCAAGCCCTTGGGCAA
Source organism: Ambystoma mexicanum (assembly GCF_040938575.1). NCBI lineage: Eukaryota > Metazoa > Chordata > Amphibia > Caudata > Ambystomatidae > Ambystoma > Ambystoma mexicanum. The sequence goes on along the minus strand of NC_090926.1, from coordinate 1,054,854,812 downwards.
CTGGGCTCAGACAGTACAAGTAGACTCGAAGCTTAGTTACAGTGCCTGAAACAGGCTACTACAGAGGTAACTTACAACAAATGATACAGTACATACAGGGTCATAATGGGTCAGCATTAGAAAAATACGGTATTAACATATGTATATCATGATTAACTAGATAAGGGTGAGGTTACATATCGTTGTGCAGCCATTTGAGAGCGTTCCTTCTAAATCTAGTGTAGGGTGATGGGCGTCTGAGGTCAGGTGGGAGTATGTTCCAAGATTGTGCAGCTCTAACAGGGAAGCTAGATCCTCCCGCTGTGGTTAGTTTAAATCTAGGGACTTCGAGTAAGAAGGTGTTGGCAGATCTCGTCGGTCGGTTTGAAGGCCTCCAGTTGATTTTTTCAGCTAGGTAAGGGGGTGCTTGATTGTTTAGGCATTTCGATGTGAGAGAAATAGTTTTGAGGAGGATTCTGTCCTTTATCTTTAACCAATGGGCCTCAGTCCGGTATTTGGAGGTATGTTCTCTGCGTGGGATATTCAAAGCTGCTCTTAGGGCGTTATTTTGTAGTCTCTGGAGTTTGTCAATGACTGACTTTTTAGCTCCCGAGTATAGGGCGTTACAATAGTCCAGTCTAGACATAAGGGCATTGGCCAGGGTGAGGCAGCTGGCACTGGACAGGAATGGTCTGGCAGCACGGATGAGTTTACAGGTGTAAGTGGTTGTAGAGGCGAGGGAGTTCACTTGCTTTTTGAGGGTGAGAGCTGAGTCGAGGTAAAAACCTAGAGTTTTTACCTCTAACATAACCTTAATAGTATTATTGTCAATGTTAAATGAGGCATAGTCCGGGGTAAGATTTGTTAGGTTATGGTCTGATCCGAGGAGCAGGATTTCAGTTTTATCGTCATTCAGGCAGAGGCCATGGGTGACCATCCATGCCTGAATGAGTATGTATATTTTATTCACCAAAGCCAGGTCCGCTTCATAGTTGCCCGAAAGGGGTATGAGGATCTGAGTGTCATCTGCATAATTTGTGTAGGTGACACCCAGTCTGTCCAACTTGTCGAAACAATGGCTTGGTGAACATGTTGTACATAGTGGGTGAGACACAGGAGCCCTGTGGGACTCCACATGTGATTTGGATGGGATCAGCACAGATAGAAGTGGAAAAGACTCTCATGGTCCGGTTGGCTAGAAAGGATTGGACCCAGGCTATAGCTTCCCCTGTGAAATTGGCAGTGAGCTTGAGGTGGTTGCATAAGACTGCATGATCCACCAAGTCAAAAGGTGCTGACAAGTCCAGGAGGAGTAGCAACGCTGTTTTCCCACCATCCTTGAATTCCTCAATTTTAGTTTTAAGATCTATGAAGGCTGTTTCAGTGCCATGGAGAGGGCCGAAGCCCGATTGGCGCGAGCCTAGTAGATGGTTAGCTTTTAAGTAATCTTGAATTTGGAGATGGGCTACTCTATTGATGATTTTTAGTAGGAAGGGTACGGTGGTGATAGGCCTATAATTAGTTGGGATGGATGGATCAAAGGTTTGTTTTTTAAGTAGTGGGAGGACTCAGGATTCTTTAGCCAGCACAGTGTTGGATTTGAAATAGGAGTTAATGAGCTTCGAGATAAACGGGGCTAAATCTCTAGCTGCGTCCTTTATTATTTGTGATGGGCAGCTGTCGCCCTTACAGTTAGATGGCTTCAGTGAGAGGATAACCTTTACAGTGTCGATGATGGAGATAGGTTTGAAGCTAAAAGGCGGGATAGTATTGGGTTCAGTCGCTAAAGGTACTTGTTGATCAGTAGGAGGGAGGGAGTCCTTTTTATTAGTTAGTTTCAGTTGGAGGGTGGAGGTTTTATTCGATAGGGCGTTCTGTATGTTAGTACACCATATCTTGTCCTTGGGGACCGTGTCAGTTGGTTGAATGGGGGATTCCATTTCCCGGAGGATGGCGAAGAGTTCCTTGGTATTAGATTTAGCATTAGTAATTCTGTCATTGAATAAATTCTTTTTAGTATTGATAATTTCTGTCTTGTAATATTTGGAGAATTGGGTTAAGTTAGCTTTATTGTTGTCCGTGGGCAAATTTCGCCAGATAGTTTGGAGTTTTCTTTTCTGCTTTCTGAGGTCCTTAAGTTGGGGTGTGAACCAAGCGTTAAGGTGGGCTTCTTGCTTAGCTTTACGTAGTTTAGGTGGTTTAATAGTATCTAGTGCATGAGACATGGCTTTATTGAAGGTGTCTACTACAGTATCTGGGTCAGTATTATTCTCCAGGCTATTAATAGTAGACAGGAGGAGGGGGGATGAGTTTTTCTGTAGTAATGTCTTTTTTGCTTCTGGTGGGGCGTGGTGGTATCATTTTGATAGTTTTAGGGCTAAGGAGATCAAGTGTGGCAGTGAAATTTATTAGATAGTGGTCAGTCCATGGTTGAGGGATGATGTCAGTAATGACTGTTGCAGTTAAGTTCAGATACCCAGTCAAGGGTTCTGCCTTTAACATGTGTGGAGGTGAGGACTTTTTGGGTAAGCCCGTGGTCATTTAGGATGGCTGTTATAGAAAGGGCATTTTTGTTATCTGGCTCATTAAAGCCAATGTTAAAGTCGCCCAGCAACAACATTTGCGAGTGGTTTTGGGTATTGTTCGCTATGAGGGTGCTAAGGTCATCTTCAAAGGTTCCCTGGGGGCCTGTAGATCAAATGGATAATTAACGTGCGGTTATTATAAAGTTGCAGTTTTGCTGAGAGTACTTTGCAGGAAGCACAGGGAGGTGAGGTGGTGAGCCTGATCGGAAGGTCCTGCTGCCTCATGGAGCCAAGTTTCTGTTACGGCAAGGAGGTCGATGCTATCGTTATTTAGCATATCAGCAATTTCAGTTGCATGGGCTACCATGGATCTGGCGTTGATAAGGGATCCAATAAGTGACAAAGTATTCTTAGGAATGGGATTGCTTGCAGTTTATCTGTATGTTTATTTAGACTCTGGTGTTTCTTTTTATGAGAGTGAGTGGGACTTGGGGTCGGAGTTGAGGGTTTCGTGACTTGAGTTTGCTTGTCCAAGTAAGTCTGTGTAATTGGGAATCTAACAGTATTATTTGCACTATTTCTTTTGGGTTCATATATGCAAGGTAGTCTTGCCCTAAGTCTCAGGTTTCTGTCTGTGAGGGGGGGCTAGTGCTATAGGTAGCAAATGCCATGATTGTAGTTAGTAGGGTCAGGGAGGTCAGGTTTCTACACATGGTAGTTAGCCTAGTTGAGGGTTCAAGTTCTTCCCTTACTTCACTAAGGTTGTCTGGCTAGGCTAAGGTGGCGCAGTGTAGATTAAGGGTGGCTAGTTGTAATCAGGGGGTTCACCTAGTGGTATGGGTCATGGAGTATGCTAATAGGGCCGTGTAGCAGGTGTGTGCTGTTTCAACCTTGGGTGGTTTGCTTAGCTAAGAACAGTCATAGCAAGGTTGAGTGGTCACATCCGAATTAGAGAAGTTGCAAGTTCAGAGCACACGTGTTAGGACAAGAAGGGTCTGGTACTCAACCATAGGTATAGTTGCAGCATGAGAATCACATATGAGTCGAGATGACACCATTACATATCGTCGGAGTGACAGTGCATTCAGGCATCACGTTATGGTAGCAAAGGGCTAGTAAATTGCATAAGTCATTTAATTTGATAGTTGCGACATGAAATCACATAGAAATCGAAGTGGCATCATTACATATCAGATTGACAGTGCATTCGGGCATCATGTTAAGGTCACCATGGGGCAGGTAAGGCAATGAGCAATCGTAAGGTGTGTTACTGTTCGTAGTACATATGTTGGAGTATCACAGTAGGTTCATAGCATCACTTTAAAGTTGTCGAGGGGGCCGGTCGTACAGTTTGCAAGCAGACCAATTTACAGTACAGGACAGTGGACAGTGTAGGACAATTGCACGGTGTTGAGGACCAGGTTAGGGGTCGGACACTGTTGGGGCAAGTTGTTAGGCCGTGCCACTTACCACACAGAGTTAATGGAAGGCGTGCAAGAGCCAGTTAAGCTGGTTTGAGTATGGCCTGTAAGAATGGGCTTTTCTCAGTATAAAAGTACGTTCTCACGGTGGGTACTGAGCGTGATAGATATAGAAAAGTCTGGCCGAGTTACTTCAGATGCACTCCGATGGCAGAGCGACAGGGAATAATGCAATGGATAGCGAGCCAGCGGTACGCAGTGGAGAAGTTCACTTTGGATGGCAGGTGTCCGTTATGGGGGTTACAGGGGAAGTTTACTAGAGTTCCCGCTAGGATGTGGGCGTTTTCAGCTGCCCTGAATGTATTAATTGTAGAGCAGTTACTTACCCTTGACCATCACAGCGAGTGACGCGGGTTCAGCTATGTTGGCGGTTGGAAGGGCTGGACAGGCAGTTATCCTTATCCCTGTGGTCCTTCGCTCCTGTGGGCCGGCTCACGCCTTGCCGGCGTGCTATTCGCTGGTATAAAGGCTACAGCAGCCAATCCAGGTAGGCGGTTTCCAGGACAGGGGTTTGCCGGCCAGGATCAGGCAAATGGTCGTAGGGCGGCCATCTTGGAGTTGGTATTGCCCGCGTGTGTGTCAATGGATTCCGGTAGGCATCTGCTTTTGCAGCGATGCTGTTTGCTCGATCAGCTGGTCTGCAGGTGCATCAAGGTGCAGATAGTAGGTGCGGGCACAATTAGAGCCCCGTTCCTGCACTTTTCTGATATTGGGCGCAATGGTTATGCGCTGGGGGTGTGCTCCGGGGGAATGCTTCAAGGGCCTCAGGCGTTGTTTGCTGCTGGTGCAGCCACTGCTCTGGCAGTGGGGAGGGAGCTCCTGCTCCACTCGGGACAGCGTTGGATTGTAAGGAAGGGCGACGACGGCGGACAGGCAGTTGTCCTTATCCCTGTGGGCTGGCTCGAACCCTAGACCGAGAATAAGTAACCTGTAGGGGGGCTGGACATTCTGATTGGAAATGTATAAAAAGCAGAACTGTTTAGATATCCAGTACCTCTCACTTCTCACACCGAAAGGGCTGGTATTTGCTGTGATGTACTGAGGGCCAGATAGCTTCTGATACTTTGTTTCTTTGTAAACTGTACAGGTATAGAATAAAGATCTGTGAATCTTTATAGCCCGTGTTTGGTGAATTTCCTTTTGAGGAACTCAGCCTGGATATTTCCTTTTGCTTTTACAGATGGTGCCCAAATATGGACCCTCAAGATTGATGCCAGCTCTTTGAAGGTTGACGCGGCTATCAGACCGGGATCGGACGGTGTAAAAGGGGGGCCCCTTTCTTGGATGAGAAGCGACACCTCAACAGCGCTGCACAATCCAATCCCTGGACAGTGAGCCTATGGTCTGAGACGGCATCTTGACGAGGGTCCATATATATGGGGGGGGGCAGATTTTCCAAAATCACCAACCACGTGGGACCTTAGTTAGAACTTTGAAATCTGATCGGACCTCCTTAGGATTTGATCAGGTGAGTCGTGACCCGATTCTTAAGTATCCTGATGCTTTGTTTTGGCGCATTGCACTCGCGAGTACAATTATTGACCAGGTAACACCAGTATTTGATATTCCTGGGAAATTGTCTGCCTGCTTCAGGGCGTTATTCCGCAGTGACAGACAATCTTTGGAATTTGGCCGACCGGCACCAATGGAGGGGTCGCCGGCGTGTACTATGTACTGTAAGAACAGCATTGGTAGTATAGTGTTTAATGATATTTGGCACAGACAAACTAGACATGCTTCCGAACTTCAGTGGCCAATCAATGGTAGTTTTGAAATCCCTCATATTGAATACTTGGAATCCATATTATTAAAGAAAAAGGCTAGACCTGCAGCATTTGATGTATTACAGAATTGGAAGAAAGAAGCTTTGCAGCAACTTAAGAGTAGAGAAAAACATGTGTATTGTCATATGACGAACGCCGAAAAAGCATTGTTATATGACCAGAATAAACAGTCTGAGTCAGTTAGGAATATGGCTAGGGCTTTTTCACTTGGTATCCAGAAAATGTATCATTTTAAAGACTTTCGTGTATCTGATTAACTTATTGACAAACTTCTAAATGAACGAAGGCCTGGTGCCACTGCGCCACCTCCGTATGTTCCTCTTCCTGCTGTTTTGCCTCTTCCTGCTGTTATTACTCCTCCCGTAGTTCCTCCTATTGCTCCTCTTATTGTTCCTCTTCCTCTGGCTGTTGTTCCTCCTCTCATCGTCGCTCTTCCACCTGCTCCTCCAGCTTTGCCTGCTGCTATGCATGAATTGACTGCATGGGCTAAACATTGCATGGAGAAGGGTGAGCAAGCTGATGTTCTTGCCACACTATATAATTTAGACAGTTTTCCTGAGAACGTTTTTATTGAAGGATTAGGAATTCATTTGTGTATAATGTGGAACAGGCTATATGATACAGATCTCCCACAAGGGTTAAGGCAACTGAATAATTTAGCATTTTCTAGAGATACTGGGGAGAAAGTACAAGAGCATGTCAAGAGGGTTTTTGTGTATAGAAGGGAGTTGGAAAGGTTACGGAATGAAGACGTAGATGGTGATAGTTTGGACGCTATGTTCGTACAGAAACGGTTCCTTCCTTGTCGTAAATCGATAAATGAGGAAACACGGATTTGTACGAAAGATGCGATTGGGTGGATTTCAGACACATCGATAACTCCTGTAGAAGTATATGACACGCATAGTCAGTATACGCCAGAAATGCAGAGGAAAGTGATACAGGTAATTGTAGAGTACCTACAGGATGAGTGTGTAAAGAGAAAGATTTGTTGTCCCGCAGAATTATTGAGTATTTATAAGAGGGCATTTTCGTTTGACACTCTTCTGTTGCTTAGTAAGCGTTCGGAGTTGCCTACTTCTCAGTTGCCTATGAGAGAGGTTCCTCCGACATTTGTCCCAAAAGTTGTGATTCCGGCGGATCCTGCAACAGGTGCAGCTGCTCAAGATATTCCTGCACACTGTGCCACAGTTTGTTCACGTCCCGTTATCGAGACAGGAAGTGAACACAATAAAACAATCTATTCCTGATATTAGGAAGAATCCGACAGGGTTCTCTAAAGAAATAGTCTGTTTTGCAATCATCAGTATTCACCTTAAGTGATATTGATTTGTTATTTCCCATACTCCTGGCTGTTGACTTGTGGAAGCAGATTAGGACTGTAGATGTACCTGGGTTAGGAGATACATGGAATAACATGATTAGACTCGATAGAGAAAGTCCAGCTGGCGAGAGACCGCCACAGGTAATATTACCTTTGCCTGACAGAATAGTTACAAAATTGAAAGCTATGATTCCTGAAAAGAAGATTATTTAGGACAAGCTTACTGCCTGTGTTGAAGGGAAGTCTGAGTGTGCTACTGAGTTTTTCAATCGGTTCAAACAAGTATTTTCGGATTTCAGTGGACAAGACTTAGGCACAGAGTCTGGGAAACGAATATTCGTGGACAGATTTGTGCGTGGATTGCTGCCTGACATCCAGTCACAAATTATGTCCTCAGAAAGCGCCTGGCAAGCAGTCTCAGTCAGAAGTATTGCATATGGCTCAGTACTATGAGAATCGTGTCAATAACCAAAAAGAAAGAGTTGAAAAGGGAAAAGGAGACTTGAAGACAAAAGTTCTATTGCAGCAAATAGCTAGAGGCCCTAAAGGGGGTAACTCGCAATTTAGGGGTCAGTATGTTCCACAGGGAAGTGCGCCATTGGGTCTTGTAAACATAAACCAGTGTGCTTATTGCAGACAAGAGGGTCATTGGCGTGCACAATGCCTGATCCTCCAGCAGAGGTCGAATAACGCATTTGGTAATATGGGTAGACGATCCAAAGGCCGCTCTGGGGGAGGGGCTCCTGGTAGAAGTCAGTCTTCACAGGATTCACAGCAACCTTTTTCACAGGACAATCAGGCAACAAGTGTGGATAATAGAAACATTTTTGATCATCCTTCTGCTGCTTGCCTCTCTGAAGAACTTCCTTTTGATGACATTCTGTTTCGCTAGGATTGCCCGAAGCAGGGTTTGGAACCAATGCCTATTCCCGTTAATCAGAAAAGTCTCTACGTTGAGATGTTAGTGGGAAATAGGAAACATCTATTCTTGATAGATACAGGGGCACAGAAGTGTTCCATTGACCATTCACGGGTTCCAAACATTCCACTGTCAGGGCAAACCAATGTTTCTGTAGGGTTTTCTGGCACACCAGTAGTTTGTGCGGTTTCTTCGCCGGTACCTATTTCTTTGGGTCCATTTACGGACCACTGTCCGTTCCTTTTGACCACGGATTGCGGAGAGAATTTGTTGGGGTTGAATCTGTTGAAGGAATTAAATGCGGTAATTCATTGTTCGTCTGATGGAGTACGTTTATTTTACTACAGCAACTATCTGTCTCTCAGTTCTTGACCAGACCTTTGCCGCCGGAATTTAGTGATGTTCCGGAGTGCTTGTGGGTAATTGACGATATTGATGTTGGTGTTTTACAAATTGAGCCTGTTAAGATTATTTTGAAACATGGAGTAAAGTTGTCACATATTCCCCAGTATAAGATCTCGGTCGATGGTGAGCAAGCTTTGAAATGTATAGTTTCCGATTTCGTGCATCGAGGGGTGATTGAGGAAATTGCAGGTAGTTTGTTCAATAGTCCGATTTTGCCCGTGTACAAAAAAGGCGATGATGCAATTCCTTTTCGTTTCATAATTGATCTACGTGCCATCAATAAGATTGTTGCTCCACAATTTCCAATTGTTCCTGATGTGACGACAATATTAACTATGATCCTGGCTTCAGCTACTCACTTTAGTGTTGTGGATCTAAAGAACGCTTTCTTTAGCATTCCTATACACAAAGAAAGTAGATACTTGTTCGCGTTCACCTTAGGGGGACGCCCGTTTACCTTCACCCGTGCGCCGCAAGGTTACACGGAAAGTCCTAGTATCTATAGTAGGGCTTTGAAAGAGCAGCTCGACACACTCGAGTTGCCCACTACTTGTACACTGCTTCAGTATGTAGACAATCTATGTTTAGCTGCTGACGCGGAGAGCGCTTGTAAGAAGGGCACTGTGCTGTTGCTTATTCATCTAGCACAACACGGACACAAAGCTCTGCTTAAAAAATGTCAATATTGTTGCCAGGAGGTCGCCTATTTAGGCTATCGCCTGTCAAAGGAGGGAAGAAGGTTGACGCCTGAGTGGAACATGGAGCACCAGCGAGCATTTGATCTGCTCAAGACTGCATTGTGCTGGGCACCAGTTTTGGGCACACCAAACTATGAAAAGGCCTTTGTGTTGTATGTGCATGAATGTGATGTGCTTTGGCTGTATTGACGCAGGAAAATGGAGGGAAGAATAGGCCGTGCGGCTACTTTTCTTCCGCCCTTGATCCTGTTGCATGCGCTTTGCCAAGATGTTTGAGAGCTGTCGCTGCTGCTGCGTCCGTAAAACAGAGTGAGGGAATGAAACACTTGTGTACGAGCAAAATAGAAATAAAATATCAGTCAATCAATGGTCCTAGGTCATGCTTTAACCCTGATAGTACCTCTGTAGATGTTCTATTAAACAGAACACAAACGCAACACCTCACCTCCGCACGATTGACGAGATATGAATTGATCTTGTTTGCACCTCACATCCAAATAAAGAGGTGTTGTGTCCTTAACCCAGCTGAACTTTTACCTTTCCCGCAAGGTACTGCTTGCAGTGATGAAGAGTCACATGACTGCCTTTACACTACAGAGCAAGAGACGAAAGGCAGAATCGATCTAAAAGATACTCCTTTGAACAATCTACACTCCCTACTCAGTTAGCGATCATGAAATGTGCAGCACATCAGATGATTATAGATGATGTAGGAAAAGGGAACGCTTTTGCTGACCAGATAGCCAAACAGACTGCCACTGATCTCGCTTCGAAATGTATACTTCAAGGGAAGCCACAAATGCCTGTACTTTGGAGGAGGGTATCGAATCAGTAAAGAATATCCAAGCCGATGCCACATTAGAGGAATCTAAGAAATGGGCTGAGGGTTTGGCAGAATTGGATGATGATGGGTGTTGGGTGGACAAAGTTGAAGGGAAATGGTTACTGCCTGACGCGTATATTATGATGATGGTTGTTATGGCTCATGGTCCCACCCATATTTGTGCTTGTAAAATCACCAAAATGTTGCAAGATGTGTGGCTAAATGGTAAAATCCCTAAAGTAGCTAAGCGCTTCGTTCAAGGGTGTATGATTTGTCTACAGCATAATGTGGGAAAGGGCACATTGACTCCTAGGGGTAGTTTTGGTCCACCTTCTGTCCCCTTTGAGGTCATACACTTTGATTTCATCGAAATGGAGCATTGTAACAACCTTAAATATGTACTAGTGGTTATCTGCGCTTTTAGCAAATGGGTTGAAGCCTATCCTGTCAAAGATGCCACAATGACAACGGCAAAGACCATGCTGAAGGAATATTTTCCTAGATTTGGTTTGCCGAGAGTCATCTGGTCGGACAATGGTCCACATTTTATCGCTACTGTAATTCTGCAGATATGCGTGGGATTACAAATCTATAAACGGTTTAATTCGGCCAATCACGCACCAAGTGCTGGATTAGTAGAAAGACACAACGGCATCATCAAGAACAAACTCGCTAAGACGTATGCCGGCACCAAACTGAAATGGCCGGACAGCTTACTGATTGTGTTATTGTCCATGAGAACGACCCCTTAAACTAAGACTGGGCTCTCTCCCTTTGAGGTGGTCATGGGTCGGCCCGGTGCGAGAGGCTTTACCTGTGAGATACAAGGGCCCCGTCACAGCATACGGCCAGGAGATTGGGACCTCACAAAGTCGTTTGAGCGATCTTCTTGCTTTGCACCTTGTTGGCGGGGTCCCTTCCAGGTTCTTCTGGTCGCACAGACAGCCGTGCGAGTGGAGGGCAGATGCACTGGATCCACATGTCGCATATCAAAAGAATTCCTCACCCTCTGCCACACGATACAGAAGACACAGAACCCCTCACCGATGCTGTAACCAACGATCATGAAGCAGCAACCAGCATCAATAGTGCGTCGGAGACTCTCCCTGAGCCCGTGGGGCCTGGGGAAACAGCCACTTCATCTTCATACTCTCCAACAGTTTCATCTTTAAAAGTTGTTCCAAATCTTGCGTCTGATATCGCTTTGCATTCACTGCTTCAATCAGGAAGTAACGACACGTTGTTCACAGATCATTCAGTACCATTGATCACAAGGTACGATCTGCGTCCAAGGTAGTAGACTTACTGCACGGTTCGGCTGTGCCATCAAGGAGAATCATCGAAGGGCTGTAAAAATGAACAATCAAATGTGTGGGCCCCGAAAACGTATTGTTGTCTTATGATAATGCTAATTGGTTTTACAATAGTCATTGCCTTGCGTTTCTGGTATCTGGAAGAAGTACATCCGCTTGAGAATGTGTTACCTACTGAAAATGTATCCACTGTTTCTATGCCTTTTGTGCATCTGCACACTTTATCTTCTAGAGACTCTCAGCACAGACAGAGTTTCCACAACAACACTCACATTTACCGCAACACGGGGATAAGGGGCTGGGTTGGTATATTCATCCTTTACCTTTGACAACTGCATGCTATGCTTCTCTAAGAGCACTATTCTTTGGCTGATGGAACTATAGCATCTCGGGGAACTTTGATGGGAGTAACTTGAACGATTTTGAGAAACATGTTCTAACGCCCCTGGGATGCTCACTCTTTTCGAATAGGAGCAAGCCTAATGTTGCTTCTACTAGGCCTTCTGACAGAATGTCCCGTCCTTTTCAATCTGTGATCTCTTTCAAGATGGCTCCTATAGGCCATAGGGATGCCACACCACCTTCTTATACTGTCAACCACAGCCCCAATTCAGTTTCTTTCTGCATACAGAGGAATGGTACTCCGTCAATGGGTGATTTTAAGGGTTGTACCAACGTTGCGAATTTGACTAGTGAGGACAGACCTTTGTATGTAGGTGAACCTGTCTACTTTGTTTGTGGTAATGTAGCATGTCTATGGTTACCCAGGGATTGGCAGGGAACCTGCTATTTAGGGATTCTGTTACCTGGGGTATTCATTGCTAGCACTATAGAAGGTTCAAAGGCTGTCCACGGTCGGGGTCCGCTTGCTGTGTTTTTGTTCCAGATTCCTCCCCAATGATTTTCAGAGGAATACAAAATCTGTACGTCCTTAGTTCAGAAATGCATGTTCCCGAGGGAAACTGGGATCTTAGTGCGTGGTTCTGGGACTTCGTACGATTCTGGGGATGGAAGCTGCTTTCGGTCTTACTGATCATTTCAGGTATTCTGGTGTTTTTCTGCTGTTGTATACAATGTCTTCCTGGTATGTGTTCGATGTTAGGAGGATGTTGTGCACAAGCGATGGGTACACTAGGGCACAAGGTATACGCCCCAGAGAAAATATCCAACAAATTCATGCTGAAGGAAATCTCAGTATCTGACCTAATGGCAATTGATATCTCCGATAGTGATTCAGGATGTATGGACATTGAGACGTGGAGTTACTCGTAAAGTGACTAGAAGTAGTTTAGCGCTTGGCTTAGGCCAAAAGGAGGGTTTGTTAAATGGGATATCATATTGTGCCCCCTTCACTGTATATATTGGCCTAAGCCCAGTTGCTCTGCGAAGAAATCTGCGTTACAAAGTACCGATCTTAGATCGATTTAGCAGGCATTTTAGGTCCATCCGTCATTTTGATTTCCACTCCAAAGTAACTCTGTGTTCTAAAATGGTGGACAGTGTTTTCCGCTTGTAACTGAGCCGTCCTGACCTTTGTGCACAAGTTAATGTCTAAACTGTCTGTTGGGTGAATGTTTGGGTTGAGTAAAGAGACCTTGTCCCATGTCTGACTTGTTGTCATGACCCTCGCCCAAAACCCCCTCTGGCAAACCCATTGGCCAGGTGGAGTCAGGACTCGGGCCTCTAGAGCCTGGCATACTCTTCAAAAGCCCTCATGGGGCCAGTCCTGGCGCCTATGGTGCCAGCCTCATACACCATGAACAACAATGTGCTTGGGAACTACTTTATTGTATTGTCAGCCAACATGGAGGCATCCACATAGCTTGGTTACTAAGAACCAAGCTATGCGGTCTAGTGTTTTGGGTGTGGCAGCCTAGGGACTACTTTACCTGGACTATTTTGTTGGGGCTATTTAAACCACACCCGAGCAAGACAACACGCTTTGCGTTACTTTGCAGCTTGCAACATGACGCTCACTGTGTCCAGCTATTCCTTCGAACCTCAGAGAAACAGAACCTGCAAGGAGACAAAAGTAACATCTTTAGCAGCAGCATCTTACCTGCAGTCTTCATCTTTAAACACTCGCAGCTACTGAGAACAGCTTCCTCGAATCTGCACGCCTCCCGGACAGAACGACCTGAAAGAGGAAGATAGAGGCAACATTAAACAAAGCAGTAGAGACATTTACAAATTACAAACTGCTCAAAAGGCTTACCTGGTTGATCGCCTATCGGCTGGAACCACTCCGGACATTCCACTCGTGCTGAAGAACACTGCGACCTACAAGGAAGGAAAACACAGGTTAGCAAAGGCAAGACTTTGCAACACTGCGCATAGCGCTTACTTACCACATCATAGCGCTCTTAATGCGCCATCATTTACCAGCGGGGCTCAACCAAGCCAGTTTGCTGCATGAAACTCTGCATACCTAACGGAGAAAAAAGACATTTTAAACAAAGAAAGGCATGCAGGATAGCAACAAAACTAAAGAACAGCAATAAGACCTACCTGAACAATATCAAACGGGCCGGCGTCAGTGAAGTAACTGGACCGCACTCGCCCATGAAAGACAACGCGCCGCTGCAAAGAAGGCAGGACGGAGAGCACGCCTTATTCTACCACAAGGCAGAACCTTCCCCGCAGACCACATCAGGGCAAAGCTGAGAAGCATACCAGCGAGTAACCCGGCTGGGTGGCGTCCCTATGGATAACATGTGAGCGTAACAGAACGCAAAGCCTACCATAACAAATCGACCTGGGCACAATGGAGACATCAGAAATGACCAATTGGCCCAATTACTAGGAGAGCTTCGTGCTGAGGTTCATTCTGCCCGACAAGAGACTAATGCCCTCCGGAGAGACCTAATAATGACCAAAGAACGCACTGAAGAGATTAGCAGGCAATACTTGCAATCACAGGCAGGACAGACACCTCTACCTGGAAGCAATCCAACGATGCAAAACCCCGCCATACCACCCACTCCGGTACAGATCACGTTACCTGGAACAGTGCCCCTGGAACCACCAGAAAGGTTCTCAGGCGACCCACGGAAGTATGAGGCATTCATCAATCAGTGGCGCCTTCATTTTCTTTGTAGGCCTGGAGCATTTCCAAACGACCAAGCTTGGGTAGCTTTTGTCTTATCATACCTGAGTGCTAGTGCAGCAGATTGGTCGGTGCTGTTGGAAACCCATGACAATCCTCTATTACATGACTTTGGGGGGGGGGGGGTGTTCCAGAGAGAAATGGAAAAACTTTTTGCTCGCCATACCCAGGAACAATCAGTAGTCAATGAACACTTGTCCCTCCGACAGTGCAATCTGGACTTGTTAACGTACATTGCCACCTTCAACAGACTGGTTGCCGAAGCTAGGTGGCCAGAAAACAAAAGAACCACGTTATTCTATTGAAGCTTATGCGGCGAATTAAAGGACGTCTTAGCCCAGGTGGTTGATCCACCCAGAGACTGTGCAGAATTCATAGATCTGGTCGTGCAGCTAGACCACCGGTTGCAGGACCGAAAAAGGCAGACCGGTCTAAGACGGACCCTCGGACCGTGTATGTTCGACCAAGGGAAAACACACTCCGTGTACCTGAAAATGCTGTAGAACCCATGCAGATTGGAGGGATACGGCCTTCATTAACAAAACAAGAGCGGGACAAAAGAAGACAACAACAGCTTTGTTTGTATTGTGGGAAACCAAGACATTTCCTGAAGGACTGTCCAGTAAAACCCCCAAGAAGAACAGTTGGGGCCACAGAGAAGGATGAAGCTAAGGAATCGGAAAAATACCAAGCTCGGCAAACGTAGAGGTCAGTTTGTCGAGTGAGAAGAAAGAGTTGCTGACCTTGCACTTTGTTGGTGGTTAATTAAGATCACTGGTATTGCAGTCGTCAAGATTGCATGCTGTTGAAGCATATATCGATAGCGGAGCAGTTGGAAATTATATTGATCAAGAACTGGCAGCAGAGATCGGGCTTCCTTTGTGTTCTAAGCCAACTATGGACAAGGTAACCACCGTGGATGGGACAGAAATTGCTTCCAGACCAGTAACCCAGTGCACAGCCAGGGTAACCTTGCTGTGCCAGGACGGACATCGGGAGTCTATTTCATTCGATCTCATCAAGGCACCTCAGTTCAGGCTAATACTAGGGATGCCATGGTTGGTTGCTCGCTCACAACCTTTTGATAGACTGGCGGGCACGAAAATTAACCTCCCCGGTGACTGCTCCCCTGCCTGCTATTACCAAGAGGAGAAACCCGACATCTGTATCCCCATGACTCCCGGAGCGACAATATCAACCCTGGGAGCAACTAATACCTTGCCAAGTGAATACCATGATTTCCAGGATGTTTTCCGAAAGGACCAAGCCAATAAATTGCCGCCGCACAGGCCCTATGACTGTCAGATCGACCTTGCTCCTGGTGCACAAATCCCTTGCGGCAGGATCTACGCTCTCACAGAACCAGAAAACCTTCATTTGAAATCCTATTTAGACAAGTATCTTGCAAACGGATTTATCCGTCCTTCGAAGTCCCCCGCAGCCAGTCCTTTGTTCTTCGTACCGAAAAAGGAAGGAGACTTGAGAACCTGTATTGACTACCGTGCATTGAACCAGATCACAGTGAAGAACCGCTACCCCTTGCCACTTATCCCTGAGATGCTAGACCAAGTTAAAGATGCCCAGACCTTCGAGGAGCATCCCACCTGGTCCGAGTCAGAAAAGGAGATGAATGGAAAACCGCCTTCCGTACTAAGTATGGCTTGTTTGACTATCAAGTCATGCCCTTCGGGTTATGCAATGCTCCTGCGGCATTCCAGTATTTCATGAATGACATCTTAAGGGAGTTAATTGATGGGTGCGCCTTAGTGTACATATACGACATCTTAGTATACTTAGCCTCGGAACAAAATCATGTCAGACACATTCGTTCAGTCCTCACCAAGCTCCGTCAACATCGCTTGTTTGCAAAGCTTGAAAAATGCTTTTTTCACCTCACCGAAGTAGAATTTCTTGGTTTTATCCTTACTCCAGGAGGCATCAGAATGGACGTGCACAAGGTAGATGCCATTCTGAAATGGCCTTCACCGACGTCTCTGAAAGGGGTACAAAGCATGCTGGGCTTTGCGAACTTCTACCGCCGGTTCATCCCAGACTTCTCTCAGGTTGTGCACCCAATCACAGTACTATTACGAAAAAACAATAAAAAGTTTGCTTGGACCGAAGAAGCCTTTCAGGAACTTAAACGAAGGTTTACCTCCGCTCCAATCCTACGACATCCTCACCCAGATCTCCCTTATGTCGTTGAAACTGATGCGTCCGGTCTCGCAATGGGGGCTGTCCTTTCACAGAGAGACCCGGAAACCGGCCAGCTACATCCTGTGGCCTTCTGGTCGAAAAAGTTCTCGCCTCCAGAGATTAATTATGCCATCACGGACAAGGAACTCCTGGCTATCAAATCCGCCTTTAAAGCCTGGAGGCACTACCTTCTGGGGGCCAGACACACCATTACAGTCATCACAGACCACCGAAACCTGCAATATCTCTAAACGGCCAAGACCCAGTCCTCGCTCCAATTACAGTGGGCCCTTTTCTTCTCCGAATATGATTATGTAATCACATTTCGACCAGGAGTCAGAAACGGAAAGGCGGATGCCTTATCTCGCATGGGCATAGATGAAATAGTATATACAACTCCAGACCCAGTACCTATTATACCTGAAGACAACCCAGTACCCAGTACCTGGGTATCACGACAGCCAGCCTACCACTTAACGTGTGTATCTTGCCCTTTTACGCATGTAAATATGGCAAATGCGGATCATTTAATTTTGTACTGCGTACCATGTACGCTTTGATTTATTCATTAAAAAAACATACTTTCCACCACTAGATGGCACTGTAGCATTTTTTTTGTCAGCATCATAGCCTTCTTATGCATGATGGTGAATTTCCAACTGAAAGACCAAATCTGTGACAGCTAAGCGAGCAACACAATAAAGCATGCACCCTTTTAAAATGTGTTCATACCCATAACGTATGTGTTAGATAAGTTTTACTCTCTTGCAGAGGAGAACTCATTTTTACTCTCTTGAAATTGCATTTCCGCTCTAATTTGAAAAATCATGCGTAAAATACTCCCACCGCAAAATCTTACCTGGAGCACTGACGACAGCCTTAACACAAGCAGAACTACGAAAAGCAATCCAACGGACAATGAATCCTGATGCCTACCTCGCAAGGCAAACTCAAGGAGAACAATATACCATCAAGGACCTTCTACCCTTTTTTAGGGATTGCCTATATGTACCCAAGAAGGAAGTACAACAGAATATTATTTCAAACTATCACGATTCATTGATCGAAGGGCATCCTGGGATCGCCAAAACCCTAGCTAAGGTGAGAGAGAACTTTTGGTGGCCTACCTGGCGTAAGGACATCATTCAGTATATTCAGTCCTGCGGTGTCTGCGTACAAAATAAATCACAGAAACAAAAACCATCTGGTCTGCTACAACAATTGGACATTCCTCCAGTTTCATGGCACACTCTTTCCTTTGACTTCATCACTGATCTACCTCCAAGCCAAGGGTTCAACACCATCCTTGTAGTTGTGGACTTATTCTCAAAGATTGCCCATTTTATTCCTCTCAAAGGCCTCCCAGACGGAGCCACTTTAGCAAAAGTGTTCCTGGAGGGCGTGGTTAAGCTACATGGCTTCCCTTCGGTTCTGGTCTCTGATCGAGGTAGCCAGTTTGTTTCAAACTTCTGGAAAAAATGTTGTGCAATGGCGCAGATCGACGTTCGGCTATCTACCAGTCACCATCCCCAAACGGACGGCCAAACTGAGAGAACCAATCAGACACTCGAGCAATATTTATGGTGCATGCTGCACCAAGAACAAAGGAATTGGACCTACTATGGATAGCCGAATATGCATATAACAATTCTTTGCATTCAAGCACGGGACAAATAACCTTCTATACCCTTATGGCAGACATCCACGTACCTCTGAACTAGACCTTCCAGCCAGCTTGGAAATGCCAGTGGTAAAGACTCTACACACAACCATTACTCAGGCTTTCAAAAGGGCAAAGGAACACCTTATTCATGCCAAAGAAAAACAAAAGAGATTCGCCGACCAACACCGGAAAAAGGCCCCTGATTATCAAGTAGGAGACAAAGTTTGGTTAGCCGCTAAATTCATACCCATCAAGGGAACCCGGACCTTTCATCACAGATTCTTAGGACCCTATACCATTAAGGCAATTATCAACCCAGCAGCTGTGAAACTGGATTTACCACCTAATCTACACATCCACCCGGTATTCCATGTGTCCCTCCTGAAACCAATGCAACCCGGCACACAAATTGGGACACCATCTAAGCCCATACTTGTTGATGGAGAACCAGAATTCGAAGTCAAAGATATCTTGGACTCTAAATACTCTAGGACCAAGCTATATTATCTCGTCGATTGGAAAGGATTTGGACCACAAGATAGATCCTGGGAACCCAGTGAGAATATCCACGCACCACGTCTAATCAGGAAATTCCATCGGAACTTCCCAACCAAACCTGGGCCAGACAGAAGAAACACCATGGGAGGGGTGGGGGGGCGAGTGCTGTCACATCCCTCGCCCAAAACCCCCTCTGGCAAACCCATTGGCCAGGTGGAGTCAGGACTCGGGCCTCTAGAGCCTGGCATCCTCTTCAAAAGCCCTCATGGGGCCAGTCTTGGCGCCTATGGTGCCAGGCTCATACACCATGAAAAACAATGTGCTTGGGAAGTACTTTTTTGTATTGTCAGCCAACATGGAGGCATCCACATAGCTTGGTCCCTAAGAACCAAGCTATGCGGTCTAGTGTTTTGGTTGTGGCAGCCTAGGGACTTCTTTACCTGGACTATTTTGTTGGGGCTATTTAGACCACACCCGAGCAAGACAATACACTTCGCGTTACTTTGCAGCTTGCAACGTGACGCTCACCGTGTTCAGCTATTCCCTCGAAACTCAGAGAAGCAGAACCTGCAAGGAGACAAAAGGAACATCTTTAGCAGCAGCATCTTACCTGCAGTCTTCACCTTTAAACACTCGCAGCTACTGAGAACAGCTTCCTTGAATCTGCACGCCTCCTGGACAGAACGACCTGAAAGAGGAAGATGGAGGCAACATTAAAGAAAGCAGTAGAGACATTTACAAATTACGAACTGCTCAAAAGGCTTACCTGGCTGGTTGCCTCTCGGCTGGCATCACTCCGGACATTCCACTCGCGCTGAAGAACACCGCGACCTACAAGGAAGGAAAACGCAGGTTAGCAAAGGCAAGACTTCGCAACGCTGCGCATAGCGCTTACTTACCACATCATAGCGCTCTTAATGCTCCATCATTTACCAGCGGGGCTCAACCAAGCCAGTTCGCCGCGCTGAAGCTCTGCATACCTAAGGGAGAAAAAAGAGACATTTTAAACAAAGAAAAAGAAAGGCATGCAGGATAGCAACAAAACTAAAGAACAGCAATAAGACTGTATCCTGTATCTTTTTATTTCCTCCAAAAAAACCCTTACTATGGATAACGGCTCCCTGTTTTGTTGTATCCCTGGTAGTCTAGTCTCCCTCTGAGTCTACATTCGAACTCCCTTCTGAGGAGGCTGGTGTTGATTCCTTGAAGTATGATCTCCGATTATCTTCATATTTGGTCTGAAAAATGTACATCCTATCATCTGTGTAGTCTCTATAATCCCTAAAATATTTACGAAATTTCCTTAATTTGACCTCACCCTGATAAGCTTTCAAAATATCACTCATTGTTTTGTAGTTCTTTTGTTTAACTGTCTCTAGACTATTCATTTCTGCTATTTCCTTTTTTAGTTCCTCAATTTAGTTCCTAATTGTAAAATTCTATCATGGAACTAACATTCACATTCTCTTCCCACTTATTAGCTAAATCTTTATCATCACTATTGTTAAAATTTAGTGGATTTAATACCCTACGTCCCCTCAGGATTTTGTCATTCTCCAAATAATTTGACAATGATGCCTTTTCCCAATGCTTGTTAATTTCTCGTTTAGAGAGTCGTTCAAGTCTTATACATTTTTGGCGTAATGTTTCTGTCTGTTGGGTATTGGCTCTGAAAGCATTGCTTGTGCTACCTCGTGGTGCACAGAGTGTCACTCTATCCTGATCCATATTTAGTAAGTACTCTGCCATATTGATTTTGGTTCCTGGCTGCACTGACCCCATAAGTGTAAATCAAATATCACAGTTGGAGGAATAATATCAGGGTGCTTGTGCGCCGCGGATCCCCATGTCAATATTGTAAGCGATCAGCAGCAGCAATCTACATAAGATAGGTGATGCCCCATGGGGGCCAAATTTGTGCCCTCTTTGGCTTACTTATTCTTGGGACAATATGAACCAACTCGTGTTTTGAAGAATAATGTTTTGACAAGTCACATTAAGGTGTGGAGCAGATTTATTGATGATGTCTTTGTTGTATGGTCTGGTACTAAGGAGGAGTTTAATCGGTTTGTGTGACATCTCAATGATAACGAATTTGGAATAGAATTGACTGGCCATGTAGACCAATCCGCTATTGACTTCCTGGATCTGCGTATATATATTGAAAAGGGTCAGATACAAAATAGAACATTTAGAAAACCTTCGAAGTCAATTCAACTTTATTTGCGACTAGCTAGCTATAGACAATCCATCAATGACAATATACAGGTGGGTACATTTCTATTGTGCAAGACGCAACTGTAGTGATGATGAGATATTTGTGCAGGAGTGTAGTCTGCTCAAACAAAGATTCCAAGAAAGAGAGTACTCCAGAGCAAGTATCCAGAAGGCACATAATAAACTTCTTCAAATGGACCGTAAGGAGATGGTGTTCCCAATGGTTAAACAAAACTAAGGATAACCTATCAATTAACATCATTACTAAACATTCTAGGGACACCAGAACTATGTATGGTATTGTTCGGTGTCCGCTCTTTTGGTCAAAAAAAAAAGGTCGAATGACTATGGTCGAAATTTTTTATTTTATTTATTTATATATATATTTTTTGTTTTGTTTGGTTAAAAAAAATTAATATATAAAAAGGGGGCTTAGGGGGTTAAGCCCCCCCCCCCAAAAAAAAGTAAAAAAAAAAAAAAAAACCAACATTCGACCATTTGGATTTCGACCATTTGGTGTCGACCAAATGGTCATTCGACCAAATGACTGGTAGCCGTATTGTTCATAAGCACTGGCATTTGTTATTAATGGATACTGATCTACAAAAGTAGATTATTACTGAGCCCACATTTATTTACACCAGGCCTCCGACTATTAGGACTAAATTGAATCCATCATATCTAAAACCAACGGACAAAAGAGAAATCAAGGACAGCAAAGGGTTCCGGGCCAAGAGTTTTCATAAATGTGGAAATTGCAGAATGTGTAAGTATGCACACCGGGACTGTGAAAAGTCTTCCATTCAGAATGGGCCGCAAGTGGTTATTCAAGACTTTATAAATTGCAAGATGAAATATGTAATGTGTGCTGTAATTTGTGTCTGTTCACAATTGTACGTAGGAAGTACTATTAGGGAATTAAGAACCTGGATAAAAGAACTTATGTACAGTCTGAGAAATCAAGATCCACAAGTACCATTGGCAAACCATTTGCAAAAATGCCATCAGTTGGAAGATCAAACATCAATACAATTCATTGGACTTACAAAAGCTAACCTTGGAAAAAGATGCGATTGTAAACTATTATTACGTCAACTTGAATCAAGAATGATTTGCAAATTGCAATGTACTATCGCCTGACGAAACTCAGATCATGAAATGAATGTGTTTCTCTGAACAGGAGTCAATGCTAGTTCTAAATGTGCCCATATGATTGATAGTGACTGATATTAACTGTTATCTGACTGACATAACAATTTGAATTGTATTACTGTAAATGATTGTGATTTGTAAGATTGATATTACTTGATAAGCAACCTGAGCCTGGGATTGGCCTTTTATTCTAAAATATATCTTTTCTATGGCATTATCTCACATACGTGTGAACCATTCTAGCCACTTATGAACAATTTTCCCAGGTCCGGTATGGAAAGGGTGGCAGAGAATGTGAATGTGTAGGAAGCAGCTTCTTGTTGTGGATTTGATGTGATGGGGTTAGGTCTGTGTCCATGGTGCATCCAATGCTTTTTTACTGTGTTGTAGGTTATGGGCCTAGAGAGAGTGGCCACGGGCTGGGAAGGGGAAAGAGGGAGGTCTTCCTGTAGAGTATGTTCTCAGTTTTCCCAGGTGTTGAGTATGAGGTGGTTGAGAGTCATCCAGTGCTCAATGTCTGCGAAGCATGGTGTGAGGTTAGGGGAGGTGGCAGAGAGGTCCTTTGGGAGGGTATTTTTAGACTATGTGGGTGTTCTCTGCATAGATGCAACAGGTTAGGCCATGGGATTGAATGATTGCTGGAAGGGGGCTCCGGTAGAGGTTAAAGAGCAGCAGGGATAAGGAGGAACCCTGTTGGTATTCCGTGGGTGACGGGGTTGGGGGGTCGAAGAGAAAGGAGGAAAGTGTACTATTTGGGATCTGTTGGAGAGGAAGGAGGATATCCACTTCACAGCTGATTAAATTATTATGCTTATACAGGTTAAGCTGATATGGGTGTATAGAACCCTTATTAAAGCGTAAAAGTAGATTTTGGAAATGTGCGTGGAAATTGACCTGTGATGATTGGCTATATGCCATGGCTATTTTATCTGCTAGAGAAAATGTTTATCAGAAGAAGGATAATATTGAAGATTATAATGCTATATGGTATGTTTGATTGTGTTGTTTCATGCCATCATTTTGTAGATTATTTAATGTTTCATGATAAAGGCCCTTTCGTTTCCCCTTTTTTTGGTTTTGTTATTTAAGGATGTGGCATAATGTTAAATATGAACTTGATTTTAATATGTTGAATTTCTGTATGTTTAATTCAATAAAATACATTTGAAGATAAAAAGACATCTGGAGCGGCAAAAACTCCCTCAAGATTAATGTGGTACCCTATCATATGCCCTGGTTGCCCACCCACCCTGCACATTGTTCACATCATCTGTGAGGTGACCCTCCGAATGTAAAGAAAGCCAGGATTCCCGTCCCTCAGGGAGATTTCTGGTGGGTTGGACTTTATTGCGGTGCTAGTCTGATTGTACCTGACTTTTTGTGTCTCCTGACGTTCCAGCAGGTGAGGAGTGGGAAGCTGTCCCAACCCTGCTCCAGTCGTCTGTAGTCTGCCATGGCACTGATTCTGGAGAAAAGGCCATGCTTGGTAGGAGGGCCTAGCCATTGCTCTATGGCTTATACTCCAGTGATGATCTGCTACATGAATCATTCTGCAGCACTGCTCCTCAATCGATGCAACCCAAGAATTACTTGCGTGCCAGCCCTACGTCAGCTGCTTTTGAATCATACAAGCTATGCCGTGCACTGGCGTTGTGCCTCAGACATGAATTGAGCGTCATTGCATGACAGTCACTCGCTGAATGCCCTCTGCGATAGGAACCTGATCAGACTTAGAACTAGACGTCCTGCCAGAGTGTAGTAGTTTCATGTACATGGTGGCTGCCATGGGTGATGTCAGAGTGGAGGGTGTCGCAGTGGAATGTTCTCTTTGTATCTGAATGCATGTTCTAGGAGAGGCAGTTACAGCTCCGGCTGGCAAGGGTGTGGATGGCCAGTGATGTATGTCATGTCTTCTACTTACCTGTAGCTATGGATTTTCGTTGATTTGTACAACAGACATTAAAGCTAATTGCAAGGAGACTAGATCTGGTTTCCTCTGCAGTCCAGGGAACCCACTAGTCACTGTCACCGATGGTTATTCATTTTAATACTGCTTCACTACAGTTCTTCAACTGTGTGTACTTCTGCCAACCTGGAAATAAACATTGATGCTTGTCTTGCCAACACATCTGAACATATTTCCCCAGTACTGTAGAAACCATAACCATCCATCCTTTGAATGAATCTTATTTACTTTTGGTGACACTGCCATTCTCTGGGCGGAATTGTGGCAGTGTTGGATAAACTATCCAAATGCCGTTGACAATGAGATTATAACACGAGAGAAAAGGAATTCCTTGCAGATACGCACCTTGGTAATCCAGGCACAAACTTCCTGTGCACTCCCCGCCCCCCCCCCCCAAAGGGTGCAACCGATTTAGGTTCTTGGGATACGAATGCTTACGATATTGCACCCAAATAATTCAACGATTGTCTGCGCAAAGTGACCGTTTCTGTAGCATGCTTGATGTTCTGCTGTGTACGTGGCACGGGATGCCTGGGTGATTGCTAGAATGAGAGTGCAGGAGTGCCAGCTGAGGGGGTCAGTTGGAGAGAGGCTTAGTGAGAGGAGGATGCTCTGTCGGTTGGCTTTATGAAGATGACCTAATAAATATATAAGTCACATCTGTACTTGCCGCCTACGGCTACTTCAACTTTCATCAATTGATCTCAGTTGTACTCCAGGAAGAAAAACATGGGTGAGGGGGTAGTAGACGACGCCTAGCCCTATGCATGTTGGTCTTGGTAGTCTCTTGCAAGTATGGGGCAGGTATCGGGCCGGCTGAGCTGATCAGAGGCCACATGATAATCTACACCAATGGCACGACTGTTCGAGCAGTTTTTGATGTGCGGAGATCCCACCTTGCAAAAAGCCACAGACAAAAATGTTAAACATAC
Source organism: Ambystoma mexicanum (assembly GCF_040938575.1). NCBI lineage: Eukaryota > Metazoa > Chordata > Amphibia > Caudata > Ambystomatidae > Ambystoma > Ambystoma mexicanum. Next base: position 1,054,829,831 of record NC_090926.1, on the reverse strand, counting down.
AGAGCTATGTGCCAAACCAGCTAAAGAAGAGAAGGCGGAAATCGTGGAGTAAAACGATCCTCAATCAGTCAGCCAATGCGGTATGGATGGTGCCTGATGGGGAAGGCAAAAGATTGAAAGTAACCAGAAGACCCCAAGGAAACTGACAAGAGGAGCTGAACCTCAAGAGGCGAAAGAATAGATGGGGAAAGAAGAGGCCCATGACCATTACAGACAAGGAGGAGATCGGCTGCTTCCACTGTGACAGGCCATTATGCTAATTCCCGCTTTTTCCCCCATGGAACATTCAGAAATGTGTGAACTATGGTGTGCCGCAGTGTGTGTTTGGGAGTTGGGGAGACGAAGAGCGTGGTCGCCTGGGTTCGGACAACAACCCCAGCAACAGAGACAAGTGGATTCATTGGAACATGAGCATTGCGGCCGCCTCCACTCCTGTAAGTGACACCCTTTTCTACACCCTTCTTCCCCGCATACTAACCACTGCGTGGTGCTGAGTTTGCCTCTCACATACACCTTACAAATTCTTTGCCTGCAACAAATGCACATCTCCAATAGCGAGAGGCTCTTTCCCTCGCTCACCAGCTTGGTGCTATAAAGCCTGACAACAGTTCAGCTTCATTATCAGGTGTGTTGACTTGTGGAGGGATATATTCCTTCGCTCGCCGCAGGTTCAGCGACTGCGTGCTGGTTGCCTTTGAGCTGCGTCGGTTTTGGAGTCCCAGCGTGTCATTCCTTCCTGTTGCTAATCCCTCAGAAGAGCGTAACATCTATTTCAGTGAGCCTTCACCAAGTTGCCCAACTGTTTTTTCCTCATGCATTAAAACTTAACCTCGCAGTCACAGAGTACTTTACTCTTCTGTAAACAATTCTTTGGTGTAGCTTCCTGCGTTGCGTTTCTTTGTTTCTTGTCCTGATTTTCCCATTGTGGCCACTGTGTGCCCTGTGTGCCTTTGAGTCCTCATATTGTGTTGAATAAACAGAACAGGCACAGAAGGATAACCGAGATAAAAACACCAAGAAAAGGAAGGAAGTAAAATAACATAGCCCGCTTACATCACAATTATGCCCTACTCATACATTCTACATACTGGCTTGTTACAGGATGACTTACAGGCCCCAGAACTCGATCATCCCTCTTTGGAGAAAAGTTAGGATCAGACCCCAATAAAGCCTAACAAAACAGAGCCCTCAAGTAGACCCCAATGGGCACATTTTGGGAAATAAATACTCTAGAACATCAGGAAAACATTGGAGTACAGATATCTTCCCTGCAGACTCTACAGGGCACGCCACCATCAGACCTTCCAATCAGAGAAGAGGGATCGTTGACGCATGACTTCCTAGACTCCATTAGAACAGTGGTCACACTCAAAGCCAAAATCAATGACTACTTCCCAAGACGAAGGAGTCTAAGTGTGGGAGACACAAGCAGTACAGAGTTCACTAAAGGATGGGAGGTACATTTGGTGACAGACACGCACATTCCCACAACCGCAGAGAGTAGCAGAAGTGGAAGAACAGATGTCTGTGCACTCTGATCTTTTCCGTTCATGTATTTCAATAGACCACCCAGAAAATTGATCTGAAAGCACACATAGAGTGAACACAAATAAGAACACAGCTCTGGAGACAGGGAAGTCTATAAACACCACTGGACACTCAAACCAACCTAAGACCACACAAATGGACTCCACAAAGGAAGAACAAGTAAATGGCAACACACTAACAGCCCTGAGCTTTGTCCTAAATTCTTTGGTTAATGTGTTCACTCCAGTGCTTTAACAGACATAACCACAGAAATGTTAAAATGCAATTCAGCTGTGGTTAACATCGAGAAAACCTTAAATTTGAAAATAATAGAAACCTTAAAAGACCTAAAAACAGAAGCAATCAAAGAAAAAAGGAGCGTCAGAGCGATGCACGAAATCATTTAGAAAAAAAAATGTTTTATTGGTTTCATAACAAGAAATAAACAAAGAGTACAGAAAAACATCAATGGTGATTGGTTAAGCTTATCAAGAAAACAACCCAAAACCCCACCCCACCCTCTACCTCCCTCCCCCCAAGACCACGGTTAGTTCACTGTTCCTCTCTAGTTCGTGCCCGTATCCGGGCAACTGTCTCCACTCCGCTCCGTATCATCCGCCTCAGGGTGGATCAAGGGCACCGTCAGGGCCATCCAGCGGTGTAGTTCCTCGCTGGAATCCAGTCTTTGCACATGAATAGCCGTTTCCCATGCCGCGGTTTCAGCTATGATCCACTTCGTGAGGTCACCCCACCATAGGGGCATATGTGGACCTCTTGGGCTTTTCCACCCCATGGCAATACGTCTTTTGGCTGGAATGTATATAAGGTCAGTGAGCTTGGATAGGGGTTTGTTCTTCCTGTTTCGCCTGTATTTGCCAAGGATGCAGGCCGTAGGCTCGTCCACCTCAACTACGATGTCTGCGCCAGCCACTCTGTCCTTCGCTTGTGACCAGAACTCCCTGATTACTGGGCAGCCCCAGAACATGTGAGTCATTCCCGCTCTAGGTTCACTGCGTTTGGGGCATGACTGGGTTCCAGCTCCCGTGAATCTCAATATGGCTTCCGGTGTGAGGTACGCTCTATTGGTGATATACAGTTGAATGAGCTGTAAGCGGGCGTTCTTGGAGTTCTTCTTATGATAGTGGGTTATGTCACCCCAATCTTTGTCTTCGAAGACGAGGCCCAGTTCAATTTCCCACCTACTCCTAAATTTGAGGTCTCCCCTGGTCGTACCCCATAACAGGGCTTCGTAGATTTGTGAGGTTTCATGGCCTCCCTCAGCGGAGTTCAATATCATTTTGATGCATTCGTTTTCCTCAGTCAGGTCAGCTGCGACCGGCCATCTTCTGCACAAGGCCTGTACAACCACCCTGTGCAACAGGAACTGTCCTGCCGGGAGGCCCGTGGTCTCACAGAGTTCCGAAGAAGTTAGTATTTCCTGTTCTTGGATCAAGAATTTCCTGTTCTTGGACCAGCGTGGCCACCCCGAGGGGCTCCCATTGTGTACGTGTTTCGACATGCCCACAAGAGTGATTGACCATGAGTGCAGCGATAGGGATCTGTGGGGAGAACGGGTTGTCCGACCCGACCAGTTTGCAGGCCCTTTTCCAAAGCCATACCCCGAGCTTGGCGAGGTAAGGGCAGTGACTCGTACCACCCTCCCCAGCCCACAGTATGTCTCTGAGTAACAACCGGCAGAGGGCCAGCTGAAGGAGGTGAGTGTCTGTCGTGCTGTCGTCCACCATCCACTGCGTGACATGTCTCAGCTGGCTGGCGAGGAAGTACAGCTCAAAGTTGGGGATCTTAAGTCCGCCCCTCTCGTACGGTCTTTGGAGGGTCTCTAATGCCACCCTGTGCCTGCCCCCCTGCCAAAGGAAGCCCCTACAGAGTTTGTTGAGATCTTTGAAAAAAGAGGGGGGGTGTTGAAGGGGACGTTAGTGAAGTTATGTAATAGGTGGGGAAGGGCGACCATTTTGAGGAGTCCCGCCCTCCTGGCCATCGAAAGCGGGAGCCGGCCCCAGAACTCCATTGATTTCGTGAGAGAGTCTTTGGCCCTTACGGTATTAAGGATGTGTTCGGTGGCTGGGTTGCGATGTATAGTTATCCCCAAGTATTTGAAGGAAGTATCCTGCCATTCGAGATCCAGAGGGGGGAGGGACCTGTATTCATCGGTGAAGAGTGCTGCAAGGGGATAAAGGCAAGACTTGCTACTATTGATCTGGATACCGGTGAGCTTGTGGAAACAGTCCAGGGTTTCCAAGATGTAGGGAAGGATGTGCTCAGGGTCCCATAGGTACAATAGGGTGTCGTCAGCATACATAGAGATGAGGTGGGTCACCCCGTCTATCTTAATGCCACCCTCTCCATATTCCTGTCTCAGGTAGGCCGCCACTGGTTCAGCGGCAAGGATGTATAACATGGGGGACAGAGGGCACCCCTGGCGGGTGCCTCTGTGTAGAGACCATTTAGCGGAATATGTTTTGTTGGTACGTACCCTCGCAGTGGGGCTGGCGTAAACCAGCCGGGTTCACTTAAGGAACACAGGGCCTATCCCCATTCTGGCCATGGTGGCATACAGCCAGTCCCACCTCACCGAATCAAAAGCTTTGGCGGCGTCAAGTGATGCCACTGCAAGTTTCTGCGGCCTTCCCTCAGTGCTATAGATAACATGATGCAGCCTGTGCAGGTTCTCAGTGATGGAGCGCCCTGGGACGTATCCCGTTTGGTCCTGATGGATCAACAGAGGGATAACTCTGCGCAGTCTATTTGCCAGCAGGGCGGTGAGGATCTTACAGTCAACATTAAGCATAGAGAGGGGCCTGTAAGAACCACAATCTGCCCCGTCCCTCCCTGGTTTAAGCAAGGGTATAATCGCAGCCTCGTTCATGGAGTACGGGAGGATGCCACGCTCAAAGGCCTCATTAAAGACCTGGGCAAATATTGGGGCAAGAGTTTCCTCATGGGTCTTGTAGAATTCCCCGGGAGCCCTCCGAACCTGCAATCTGATTACCACCTTGACCTCGTCGGGGGTGACGGGCTCATCAAGGGTCTCAACCAATTGCAGGTCTAGTTTAGGTAGGTCGATGGCGTCAAGGGCGTCCTCGATCCTGGTATCAGAGGGGGGCAGGGCTTCGGAGTACAGGTTACGATAGAAGTCAGTAAAGACCAAATTGATTTCTTGTTGGGTATGTACGGCCGTGCCGTCGGGGGTGAGTATGTGGCAAATGGGTGGCCTAGGGGTCTCCCTTTTATAGAGCCAAGCTAAGAGTTTCCCGGGCTTGTCTCCCAGGGCATGGATTCTTTCTGTGTGCTTGGCATAACTCAGTTTACCAAGGGATTCCCAATGAGTTAGGCAGGTTTGTCTGAGTTCGGCCATTTTTTGTAAGTGGTCAGGGGATGGGTCAGCCCTAGCTTCGAGCGTAGTCAGGTCCCTTTCTGCGCGCTCAAGCGAGGATGTAAGAGATCTCTGGGCTCCCCCAACTGCTGCAATCATCTCGCCCCTCATGACCACCTTATATGCTTCCCAAGTTGTGCTCAAGTGTCTAACGCTATGCAGATTATTTTGCCAATATTCTTCAGTTCTATCTTTTATGCGTTCCTTGAATGCAGAGTCAAGTAGGGCCTCAGACCTCAACTTGGTATGGGGGGTGTGGGCGGAAACCCCTCCCAGGTTACCAGAAGGGGAGAGTGATCCGACAGCACCCTAGGCAGGTAGCGCGCATCAACAAATATGGACTGTTGCGTTAGGCTGAGAAAGATGTAATCCAGCCTGGTGTGTACAGCGTGGGGTAGGGAGTAGAAGGAGTACTCCCGTTGCTCAGGGTGCTGGACCCTCCATAGGTCACTGAGTTGCAACTGTTGGATTAGTTTGGAAAGTATTTTGGCTGGGGGGGGAGGGTCGGTCGTGTTTGTTATCAGATCTGTCAAGAAGAGGATCAAGGGTGCAGTTGTGGTCACCCCCCCATATAATAATTCTGTCCGCATATAGGCTGAGTCGCGCATGAAGGGAATGGAAGAAGGCAGTCGCGTCATGGTTGGGTGCGTAAGTACTGACCAAGCAAACCTCTTTGCCCTCTATGGAGCCGCACACCACCACCATCCTACCCTCGTTGTCTGTTTTAGTGCTAGTGAGTTTGAAAGGAACAGTGGGAGCAATCCAATTCAGGACCCCCCTGGCGTAGGAGGAGTAAGCTGAACCTATTAGGGTACCCCGCCAAGTTTTTGCCAGGGCTTCCAGTTTCTTGGGTATTGAGTGAGTTTCCTGCAGCATGGCGATTCCCCTGTTCAGGCCCCTGACGTTCCAGGTAACGACCCTTATTGTGTCAGCCATAGGCGTTGTGTGGTTTATTCTGTGTAGCGGGTGGAGCTCGGGATCTAGGAGGTGCTGCGTTGCATGTGAATTGTTCCTGTGGTCTCGATATGTCCCAGTGCGTGTCCACAACTTGTGCAAAAACGTGTACAAAAACTCCCATATTCCCACCCTCCCTACTTAACTGTGAAAAAAACTCCAAACATAGAACTGCCTAGCGAGGTTACCCTCGTTATGACTGTCCCGTTTCTGCTCCGTTGGACCGTGCATCGGTCTCCAGGTGCCCTACGGGCGGGTATATGTACCCAAAAAAGGGGGAAAACAATCGGGGGGGGTGGAGTGAACAAGGACTCCGGGTCTCCACGGGGAGGATCCATTCAGCTGTGTAACGGTTCAAGCAAATATAGTTCCCCCCTGAATGACAGGAGGATCGTTATCTCGGTCTCCGTTTCCTTTCCTCAATATCAGGGATCTGTAATCCGTCCATCCAGTCCCTGGCCTGGGCCAGGGTGTCGAATAAGTGCGCCTTGTTGTTATGCAGTACTTTCAGTCTGGAAGGATACAGGAGCATATAACGCAGCCCGGCGGCTTTCAATCTGGCCTTGGTGTGTATGAACTGCGCTCTGTTCATTTGAACCTGAAAGGTGTAATCAGGGTATATGGCAGAGTCCCGTTGGATTTGGCCGCCAGATCGGGAAAAGGCCAGAATGACCTCACGGTCCCTGTAGTTTCGCTATCACCGGCCTGGGTGGGGCCCCCGGCGGTGGTTTCTTGGCCAGGGTCTGTGGGCCCTCTCGATGGTGAAGCCCTGGTAGAGTTTGCCAGCTCCCACCTCTTGTAGCAGGAAGGTCTCTATGAAGTTAGTGGGGTCGGAGCCTTCGGAACCCTCTGGCAAACCGAGAAGGCGTATATTGTTCCGTCGAGCCCTTCCTTCTGCCTCCTCAGCTCTGTCCTCCAAGTTTTCGACCCTTTGCTGAAGCTCGTCGACGTCTCGAAGAAGGTGAGTTTTGGATTCAGTGTTTTCCCGGACTTGTGTTTCAAGCGCTTCAGTCCTGTCGGCCAGGGAGCGGACATCTTGACGCAGGAGGCCCAGGTCTGTGGCAACGGCATCTATTTTGTTTTCCATTGTTGCCTGGAAAAGCTTGATGGCTTTGAGTATCTGGGTGTTGCTAGGCTCTGAATCCGCGACCGCTGTGGGGTTAGATTGAGTGTCCGGGGCCGCTTTGTTTGTGCCCTCAGGATTCGGGGATTCACAGGCTGCGAAGGTGTCCATCGTGGTCTGGCGCTGCTGCTTGGGCCTGCTGTTCCTGCCGGACATGTCGTCAACACAGGGCCTTCCCGCACCGAAAATGCTGGGGGCGCAATCGAGAGGCCGCTAGGTCTCGTTCCCGTCGCAGGGCCGACAGGGCGTTGTTAAGAAGCAGCGGGGTAGCAGGCCAGTTTCGGGAAACAAAGGTATCTCGGATCAGGCAGACGCAGTCAGCCCCCTCTGCCGTCGGCTGTGAAGTGATGGGGGCCCTAGGAGTGGGCTTCGCGGTCCGCCGGAGCGTCAATCTGCAGGCAGGGGTCAGGTGTTTTCGCCCACATCTCCCCCGGTGAAGGATCAGCAGGCGGGGGGGAAGGAAGGCAGCGGGGGGTCACAATGCCTCGAGGAGGCCAGCCCAAGTTCTTGCGTTGCCACCAGCGGCAAAGTCAGATGCAGGGGGTAGAATAGGCCTCCCTCACCCTGCCTCCGATGTAGGTGTCCGGGGTGGTCCTCCGCCGCCCCCGCTTACCTCTGCGGTACCGGTCGGCCACCGCTCACGCCGGCGGCCCTCTCGACTGCCCAGGGCACACCCAATCCCGGTCGCGTGCTGCAGGCAGGGCACAGTCCGGTCAGGACGTCCGGATCGGTCCTCTCGATCGATGAGTGTAGCTGTTCCGTCCCCTCCTCCGGGTCCAGCACAAGTCGGCAGCTCAGGATCCTCTCCTCCCGCCGGCGGGCAGCTTCGCCAGCGATGGTAGTGCGCTCCGGCCTTTCAAGCGATCAGGGCGCGGGAGCTGCCATTTTGAATCCGCTCGGTGACCTTCTTCGCTCGTCAGATAGGGGTGTTAGCCGTCTCCGATTCGCTTGGGAGACGGTGCAAAAGTTGCCAAGGAGGTTCTGCCGCGGATGGTGCAACTTTTAGGGTTCCGGAGCACTTTAAAGTCACTTAAAGACAGCTTATCATGGCACATCAGCGCAGAGCTCTCAGGAGACACGTCCGCTCTACATGGCGGTTAGCCATGCCCCTTTTAGCGATGCACGAAATCATAACATTGTGCCAGCACATAGAACTTCTAGAAGGGAAAATAGTCTCCCTAGACGAGAGGCTCAGGACATCACCATCAGTGGGGACCTCTCAGTATCAAGTAGCAGAAGCCGTCATCTGCTGTGATCTAAATGACACTCCACGCTCAGAATTGGTACTCGAAGAGTTCTTGCGGCTTGCTCAAATAGGAGATGATCTTGGTGGGGGATGCACAAACAGACTAGGCATAATTCTGTGGAAACCGAGAATTTGGAAGCTGCCTGCTTCGTGCAAACATCTTATAAAGGTGAGCAACAGCAGGCCACAGCCCAAATGAAGAAGAAAAAGAAAACAAACAAGGAAGCTCAAGATAGCTTGGTTCCACCAACACCTGGTCCGTCCACAATAGCCTCCTCACAATTCACTCCATTAGCCAAGGTGGACAAAGGGGAGCAGCCTAAGTCAAAGAAAAACACGAGATTAAAAAACAGGCACTTCCTATGTAAAATATCCTTACCTCAAAAAATGCCTCAAACAGGGGTACACAGAAATTTGTCTCTATAAATGCCCAGATGCCAACGGCACCATTGGACACCAAATGCAGATTGCAGTTGATCACGCTGTGCAAACAGATTATCATGAAATTCAACCTGGAAATAACCAGTAAATATCTGACCTCCCTCCAAGGCCAGAGTAAGATCATAGGCAAAAATGATAGAGGGGGCGTACCATCTAAGCTGAAACTGGCTCCCATTTTTCTTAAAAGAGAGAATGTTGCACAATGTGAAAGTCCTCCGAAGGTCATGAACACCATAACATCAAACGCATCTCGGGCAGTCCAGAGAGAATGAAACTCTAAAGCGAACGGCCACATGACGACTGAACACCTGTTCGATGCCAAAGGGCAAGGATCTGTCCCTTCAGAGTCAGTGAACATACCACGACAGGACAATGACAAATGTGCAGGTAAACACTTTCCTACAATAAATAAGGACAATCCCTTTGCCATCCGGAGAATCTGGATGGAAAGCCATTGAAATGGCAGAGCCTGTTCAGGACTAAATAGGAGAACCCTTATATCCATCTTCAAAAAAATACCCACTTTGTATTTCTTCTCCTCCCAAGATTTAGAATATGTATGATTCCTGTACATAAAATATGCTCACATTGTCGAACTAGGGTTGCAATCACGGGTGGGTGCATGCGCACTGATTGAAGCAAACCGTGAGCTAAGTAAGATTGGCATAACAGTAACAGAGTGGCTCCCTGAGCTAGAGCATAGCGAGGACTGGGAAGTAGATAGTAGAGACAAAGGCCACAGAAGCTAAACATCCAATAATCATTGGGCCCACCCAGGATAGAAAAGAAACGAAAACAGAGGAATACTTGGCCTTACAATCAAAGATTTGCCCCCTCCTGCCAGAAATCATCACTCAGGTTTTAGTGAAAATGGGCCTGGTGAATGTCTCTCTGTAGCCAAAGATGGGTTAAATGTGGTATGCAGGAACACCCGCGGCTCCAGCTCATTCAAAACCACTCATACATCAAACCTAATCTTTGGCAACGGTGACTTTGTCCTGTTGCAGGAAACATGTGTAGAGAAGGTACCAAGCACGATTCACACTCCAACTGCCCATTTTGAAGTACCAGGAACGTTCACGCTAAAATATGTGACGTATGATGAATAAATAAACCAGCAGAGAGCCACAGTTGGGCTCAGAAGAACAGCACCTGTTGAAGTACCGACACCTAAGAACACCTGGACAGTAAGGTACCCATTGAGAAAACTATATCGACAAATTAGACAGAATGAAGATTGTCAGAATGTAATACCCGAAGAAGCTAAAAATATGCTGAAGGAAGACGAATGATGACGTCATAAGAACCCAGACTGACTCACATATAGAAGATATGATGACCTGTGAATGATGAATTGAGATGAAACGCCATGGATAAGTGACATCCTGAGCCTAAAGTGAAACAAGTGATGTCAAGATGTCAGAAATTATGCCACATGCATGATGAAGATATTCAGTTTAAAAGTGTACATATGCAAAGTAACCGCAAGAAGCACAGAAATTGTGAGGCTTGCTTATGCTTAGTGGTAAGATAGATTGCGGCAAGCAACACCTATACATATATCTACCTCAAGAAGCACTTTATATAAGTATACCTCCACTGTGCACGAGAGCAGAATCAACCAAAGGTTACTAAAGGTCTCAAGAGGAGAGTTTCACAGCAAACAAATTGAGAATTAAAGACGGAGAGAAACTCAGATGAGGGTAACCACGCAAAGAAGCCAAGGTCGTATCGGCTGAAATAGCCCAACAGTGGATACAATTAATAAGAAGAAGAACAGAGTATCCTGTTCAGTATCCTGTTCAGAAAGGTCAAGATAAGCCACAGATGGCAGCCGACTGGCAGAATTAAATCAAATACACGAAATTGCATGAAGAATAAGATTATTTCACAGTGTCGGAATCACATGACCAGACAGACCAGCAAGAAGGGATGAAATGTTCACACCTACGCATGGAACTTGGCCATGCACAGACGCCTTAACTTTCCCAGACCAAGAAGCAGACTCGAGGCCAACCACAAAGAAATAATTGACATATGACCACTGAAGTGATGATTGATTGTAGCAATAATTGGAGGGAAGCTGGGGGTGCAGACGAACTCCCTGCACCTGGCTGGCTATTTTGCACGCTGCTAAGCACATGGAAAAGTATGAGTGGGGTTGATGCCAACCCAATCATAGTGGACCATGTAATCTAAGGTCCTATAATTAGTACAACCAATGAGACATTGTACTTTTAGTGACATTTACAGTAGCCATTTTGAAGGAAGGCCTTAGTTGTCCCACCTGACATTGTTTATCCAATCCCCTCTCCCCGTTACCATATACAGATATAGTGCCTATATTAAAGTTACCTTCCTAGAACCAATAGAGTTACATGCTTAAGTTTTAAAAGTTACATGTCAGTATTGACGAGTTTTTGGTATGAATACTATGTTTTTTCTGAAATTAATTGGGGTTGAAGCGAGAAGGAAGATCGAGCGATTGATGATATTCATGAACTCCCCGTTTTTTGTACTTGTTATTAAATGGACTACCTTTGCCAAACTATTGAGTTGTCATTATTGATTTGATGCAAGAGTATTAATCTCCATACCCCTCCATCTCAAGGGTGCTGCTACTCATCTTAAAGTGCTGTTTGGGAAACCCCCCAGTCCTATGGGCTGGCTGAGGTCCCTACTTCACACATGGCTGATGGGTCATATAGGACTAGACGACTTTTCAACATTCAATCAACTGGCACTTAATGAAAAAGGTGGTCGTCCATCTGGTGGCCTCCTCATTGCCGTTCGAAACTCAACCACACCAGAATCCTTTCTCATCAGCAATGAGTTTGCTGGTATTCTGGCAATTGGCATGCAATCATAAATATCTTCTCCTCTGTCAAGATATCAATTATCTGCATTTATTGGAGTCCAGCACTGACAACCTTAACAACATTCTTACAATGCTTAATATCAGTTATTTCATCTGTTGAAAACATGCACAAAGATTAAACCTTATTGATCGCTGGTGATCTGAACTCACAATGTATAAAGAATAACACAAGTAATCTTGGAAAGAAATCTAACTAAGTCAACTACAAAGGCAGAAAATGGTCTTCTTTCATGCATGACTGGTCACTTACAATGGCTAATGGGAACAGAGAGAGTGCTATCCCCCCGCAAACTACCTAGGCACAGTGAGCCAAGAGCTTCATAATTGATTATATGTTTTCAGCTAGCATGCTTTTTTCCAAATGCTCCAGCTTCAATATCCAATATCTAACACCAGTTGAATAGTTCCCACAAAATACTAGTAGCCAAATTTGCCTTTTCACAGCACAGGAAAACACTTATGTACACATCAGAGCTAGCAGTCATCCAAGGTAGAAATCAGATAAAATAAGTTCAGAGAACATCGTCTTGTTCTGAATCACAAACTCAAAGACTTTCTGCATGAACTTGATCCGCCAAGAGCAGGACAAATAAGCACACAGTCTACACATAATCATGTTTTTGACAGCAAAACTGTACAAAAGAAAAGGGAGCTCAGAAAAACCATTCAATTTATGTAAAGCCTGTCAGACTATGCAGTCCAATTACAAGCCCTGAAAAATAAATACAGAAATTGGTTGAGAAGTCAAAGGTACTTGCACCTTCAACACAATGGAGAATTAATGCTTGAGACCTTACAACAAAAAGACTCACAAAACCTCTGGACCATACTACACAACTTATATGCCCCACAAGGCATACTCCAGGGTAACACTGTTTCTGAGCCCTCACGGTGTAATTTCTTTCGCAACCTGTACAATAAACCTATGGATGACACATTCACAATTGATGCAGATACCTCGTGGCAAGTTAACTTCTCAAAAGAGGACACAAAAGAGCTGAAGAAGAAGTCTAATTCTTCAAGGACAGCCGGTCTAAATGGGCTGTCCAACCAAGTCATAAAACTTGACATAGATCTATGGGGCTCTATCCTAGACAAGTTCTTCAGGGAAGTTATTAGATGTCAAACAATACCAGAGTCATGGAAACAAGCAGTCGTCATCCCTATCTATAAAAAGGGCGATCGGGCTGATCGCAAAAACTATCGCCACATCGGCCTGCTGGATGTCGACAGTATGATCTTTTCAGGCCTTATACTTAAAGACCTGAAGTATGGGCTGAGAGCAAGGGAATTCTTTCTACTCACCAATTGTGTTTCCGAAAGGGCATGACCACTTCTATTAATGGATTATTAATGACAATGGCATGTGAAAAATCCTGGACAAAGGGAGGCACGATCTTGTATGGAGTTTCGGTGGACGTATCACCAGGCGTTCAATACCACAAACTGAGAACGCCTGTGGCACAAACTCCTAGAAATTATAACACCTCAAAACTCCAGGTCAGATTAAATCTGGAAGGGCATTTGTACAAGGACATAATCACAGAAAGTGGGGTTCACCAGGGGTGCGTACTGGTGTACCTCCTTTTCAATTTATATTTGGCAGATTTAGGAAAGGCTTTAGCTCCTTCTACGTTCAATAGCCCAAAAACTGGTGCAGAAAGTCTCAACTAGATGGAATGCACAGGCCACCTAGTACTGCTAGATTACACTCATGTTGGTCTTCATCGAATGTTGAATGCCTTGGCGAGCTATGCCAACACCAACGATCTAGTCATCAAGCCAGCAAAATCTCAAATAGTTAAATTCAAAAGGCTCTGCAAACATTCCCCTCCTTTCATATGGCAAGTCATTAAATAAACAAACAATACCAATTGTCAATGAGATAACATATCTAGGTTTTAAACTTATAGCATATCCCACACTGGCCATATTTGAGTCTGTCTTGGATGCAAAGGCCGACCAGCTTATCAGCCAAATGAAGAAACTGCTATTTTCATTTTGTCGCTTCCCTCTTCTGCTATTAGTAAAGTTTTATACAATAAAGGTAATCCCCTTCCTGTTCTATGGCACTGAAATCAACCCCATGACCAAAAACGTAAACTGCGCACGGCTGGAAGGCCGAATCTGGGAAAAAAACACTTATCTTTCCTCGAGTCTTCCAGTCTCTTGCTTAAGATATGAGCTTGATCTGTCCTCTATGCAGACCCAAGGAGACTGGAAATCACTGACACTATTTAGAACTGCGCGTCTTGCCCACTGGCGTAACAGGGGCCCCCGCGGTGTGGCGTGGCCCGCCAGCACATGTCGTGGGAGGGGGCTCCACTTGAAGAATGTTTTTTTTTAATCCTTTTTTTTTTGTAAGTTTCTTTTTTAATTCATTCTGAATACATAAAGAAATAATTTATGTAAAAGAAATAATTTCTTTATGACGGCAGTGACTACAAAAATAAACTTTCTTTTTTAAGTCTGAGGACTCCCCCCTAACCGCATGACACTGAAGATCCTAGGCTGGAGGCCTGCATGTCATGGGGTGTGGGGAGCCCTATGACTTCAAACAGAAATAATTTAATTTCAAAGTCACTCTACCTTCATAAAGAAATTATTTCCGTTATGGATCGGTCCTTAGTGGAAATAATTTCTTTATGAAGTCATAGTGACTTCAAAAGGAAACAATTTCTTTTCGTGGTAATAGGGCTCCCCTCAGCCCCATGACGTGTGCGTGTGTGAGTGTATGGTGAAAGGGTGCACACTTAAATGTATAGGTGGCTGACTGTGTAAGTGTATGGTGAAAGGTTGCACACACATGTATGGGTGGCTGGGTGTGCGTGTACAGTGAAAAGGTGCACACTTAAATGTATGGGTGGTTGCCTGGGTGTGCCTGTATAGTGAAAGGGTGCACACATAAATGTATAGGTGGCTTCCGGTGTGAGCATATGATGAAAGGGGGCACACTTAAATGTATGGGTGGGTGACTGGGTGTGTGTGCCTGTATGGTGAAAGGGTGCACACTTAAATGTACGGATGGCTGCCTGGGTGTGCCTGTATAGTGAAAGGGTGCACACATAAATGTATAGGTGGCTTCCGGTGTGAGCATATGATGAAAGGGGGCACACTTAAATGTATGGGTGGGTGACTGGGTGTGTGTGCCTGTATGGTGAAAGGGTGCACACTTAAATGTACGGATGGCTGCCTGGGTGTGCCTGTATAGTGAAAGGGTGCACACATAAATGTATAGGTGGCTTCCGGTGTGAGCATATGATGAAAGGGGGCACACTTAAATGTATGGGTGGGTGACTGGGTGTGTGTGCCTGTATGGTGAAAGGGTGCACACTTAAATGTACGGATGGCTGCCTGGGTGTGCCTCTATGGTGAAAGGGTGCTCACTTAAATCTATGGATGGCTGGGTGTGCGTGTTGTGTATATGGTGAATGGTGTGTGTGCTTGTGTTGAGGGGCGCAAACAAAACCTACATTTCGGAGGGGCTATCCCTCCAAATGTTGGGAGAGGCGTTAACTTCACAGGCGGTGGGGGAGGGGCACATTTATTTATGTGTGGGCATCCAACTTCTTTACGCATTTTAATGAGACTATTCTAGTGCAGCTTCAATGTTTATAGCAGCTAACTCTCTCATTTAAGTCTGAAAGCACCCACTTGTGGACTGCTGTGAGAATGAGTGGTCTCCTGTTCCCTCTCTACCCTTCCAATCACTCCCCTGGCATGCAAGTACTAAACCCACATCACGATTTCAATTGCCTAAAAAATGTGGCATTTGAATGCAGATACTAACAGTGAAATGCTTTACGTTAATAATTGCTGGGCCCTTGTCAACAGCGAAACACAGGTGCCATTTAACATCTGAATCCTGTTCTGTCCGACAACTGCTCTGAAGGTCAGTCAGGTCGAGTCAACATAGGCCAAAACTTTAAGGGGCGGGGTGTGCTGAAGCCCAGTAAACTCTATGGTGTTGCGCCACTACTTGTGTTTTATGCCTTGATTACTATCTTCATTACTCCTAACCCTATTCTTCCACGTTCCAGTACTTGTGTATGAAGCAGCACTTGTGTATGAGCACTCTGCCTCATACACAAGTACAGGGATGAGGTAGCGTTACATGGAGGTAATGCCTGACGTAGCTACCTGTAATCTCCATTACTCCTAGTCCCACTCTTCCTCATCCAAGTACTTACCTATGAGGCAAGGAACCTCATACATAAACTATGGGACAACAAAGAGGGACATGGAGGTAATTCTGGGCCAAGGAGCAGATTTTGGAGGTTGTAGTAGGGGGTGGGAGGGAGAGGGGATGTGTGGGGGCGGGATTGTATGATAAATCATAATGGTTGTCCATGTGCAGGCTAAGCAGGCCTAATATGTGGTTTTAGTGTCTAGAGAGGCATTTTGGTTCAGCCGGTCTAGTCAATCCTCAGTTTGGTATGACTTTTGTAACTGGGCATTTCTGATAAAGCAGTCCTGCTAAGTGTAATTACCTGGCTAGACTGGCATTTGGGTGCTGCCAGTCTAGCCGTGTCTTACTGAGGCATGGTATATTTTTCTGGGCATCTGTGATAAAATGATATGATATAAGTATTTATAACGCGCCTGTACACAAGTGTTTCTAGGCGCGACAAGACAAGGGAGGGAAGATGGAGTGAGGACAAGACAAACGATCTTACTAGGCCTTGTGTCATTATGATCGTGCAAGTGCGAGAAGTTCAAGGGGAAAGGGACGGGGGGTGCAAGGGAGAGGGGAGGGGAAATCAGGGCAGTGAGTAAGTGCAGCCAGGGCAGCGTGGCCCTGGGAAGTCCAAGGAGAACAAGGGACTGTAGGGTTACAGTTACAGCCCCTAAGTGTGTGGTAGGCCCGGAGGCAGTGCAAGGGTGACTGATCAAGAAAGAGCCTGGACTCGGTGAGACTCTGAGGGTAGCCAAGCAACCAGTCGGTACAACAGATAGGGAGGTCAGCAGGGAAGGGAGAGAGAGAAAGCAGCGGAGAAGAGGAAGGTTTTGAGCTGCTTCCGGAACTTCAGGTGGTCCGGCTCAAGTGTGAGAGGGGCAGGAAGGCCATTCCAGAGGGAGGCACCTGCAGAGTAGAGAGATCTACTCCCCAACTCTCTGCCTGGAGAATCGTCTAACCCTTGGAGAGTTGGAGGAAGCTGAGCAAAGGGCTCAAGAAGGAAGATATTTTGGAAGAGAGCGTTGGATGAAGTGCGTGCCCCCACCCCAGAAAGTCTTGTGGACAATGCAAAGGGTCTTGAACTTGATCCGTGCAGCCACCGAGAGCCAGTGGAGAGATTTCAGGGCTGGAGAGATACGATCCCTGGGCTTGAGGCCAAGGATAAGTCTTGCAGTCCTGTTCTGGATTAGTTGCAGAGGGCAGAGAGTAGAGGAAGGCAGATTGAGAAAAAGGCTGTTGCAGTAGTCCAGACTAGAGAGAACCCGGGCTCTGGAAACACTGAGCTTCTGGGGGAAAGTGAGAAAGGGAAGAGTCCCTTTGAAGAGGAGCAGCTGGTAGTGGGACTTCTTGGCAACATCCAAGATGTGAGGAGAGAAAGAGAGTGTAGAGTCGAAGATGACACCAGTTTTTTGCCTCGGAGGAAGGCAAAGGAAGAGGGTCCAAGGTGGGTGGCCAGAGTGAGAGAGGGAAAGCAGGGGTAGGGGTCCCAATGAGAAGGATCTCTGTCTTACTGGCATTAAGGAAGAGATCATTGGAGGTGCACCAATCCTGAATCGCTGATAGGCAGTCAGGAGGGAGCGAGAGAGGAGAGAAGCCTGAAGGAAAGCTGAGTGTCATCTGCATAACACTGAAGGTTGGAGGAGAAGGTAGAGATCAGGTGGGACAAAGGGTTGAAAAACTAGGGTGAGAGGATACAGCCCTGGGGAACACCACAGGTAGAGAGAGAGGTGGCGGAGAGAAAGGGACAAATTGGACCTGGGAGGGGCAGTCAAAGAGGAAGGAGGTCAGCTACTCCAGGACCTGATCCGTGATGCCCAGGTTCTCACGTAGTCAATTGATCAGGATGGCGTGGTTGACCATTTCAAAAGCAGAGGAAAGATCAAGAAGGATGAGGACAGAAGGAATGCTGGAATCAAGGTTAGAGAGCAGATCTTCATGGGTGTTCAGGAGAGCAGTTTCTGTGCCTCTGACAGCTCTGAAGCCAGACCGATGGCCATCGAGACAACCAACAGATTCACTGTGGAGAGTAAGCTGGGAGATGGCCAGCTTTTCCAGGAGTTAGCCCAGGAAAGGGGTGACGGAGATTGGGCGATAGTTTGCCGGGAAGGTAGGGTCGGCAGACAGCTTCTTGAGGAGTGGGTGCACAAGGGAGTGCTTAAGGGGAGAGGGGAATGTTCCACTGGTGGAAGAGTGATTTCAGAAATCGGCCAAGGCTTCAGCGAGGGTGTCAATATGGTTGTTGATGGTTCTGGAGGAGCAGGGGAGCACTTGTTTGGACAACACTTTCATAGATCAGACTTGTCTAGAAACCTTGTCAGGTGTTGTCAGAGAGAAAGAGGAGAAAGGAGGAGAGGTAGCGATGGGCAAAGGGGGGGCAGAGAGAGGAAGAGGAGATAGAGGACAGGATGTCCTGAGTTTTAGCAGAGAAGTGAGAGGCGAGAGCCATACAGAGGGACTGGGAGGGAACAGGAGAGGTAGAGACTGAAACAGGATTGACCAGCTCCTTGCAGATTTTAAAGAATTTGGCTGTGTTGCTAGAGGCCGCAGAGACGTGGGCTTGAATGTGTGTTCTCGTCTTGATGACTGTTATTGCTTCAACTGGCATTTTGGTGCAACCAGTCTAGGTATGTCTAAATGTGGCCTGGCATGCTTTATTGTAGTATTATTATGTGTCTACACTGGTCTACATTGTGCAGCCAGTTGGACATGTTTTCAATGTGGCATGACGTATTTAATAGCAAAGCATTAATGTTCTTGTGCACTGTTGGTGACTTGCATGTATTGGATTGGTGTTAACCTATAAGCCAATTTTTCTCAGAAAGTGTGCTGTATATTGCATTAATACACACACTTATAACTTTCTCCTAGTGCAGTGTCCAGGATACCCCTTCAGCAGCACGTTTTTGCGTATTGCGCAAGTGTGAAAATCTCGGCCGGTTCTGAGTGGGGGGCAATCCGTGATTTGTGGCCGAGTTGGCGGAAGGCCCCTTCAGCATGGCTTGCAGGGGGACCCCCACATTCTGTGTTAACACCACTTGTCTTGCCCTGCCGGCCTCCATAATTGAAAATATGAATACAGTGTTAAGCAATAATTGAAATATTTTTTTTAACTATCTAGCAGGTAATGCAAAGTAAACGCTCAATCGCATTAATTCCACAGAGGACGACCTCACGTACCATTCACAAACAAAACAGAAAATTCATGCTTCGATGTGATTGGATAACCACCAAACTTCCAGGGTTGCAAAGCCGTTGTCTGAATTAGACAGACCAAGGGGCTATCTAGCGAAATATCTTAGAAAGTTTTCCAATTCGCAAGGCAGACTACATTTTCGCAGGTTTCGGTTGAATCTCCTGCCCACTGGAGAAACAAGGTTGATCCGCAAACAGATCCCCTTTGATATCATCGCCTGTGGTCTATATAAAAGGCCTGTCTTACAGACCTTAAAGCACATTATGGTGGAGTGTTCTGGCACAGAAGAATTAAGAATCTGATTGTTGGCACGCTTTGTTCACAGGGTGGAAAGTCTGTATACCGATGATTTTTGGGAACTAATTGCAGGGAACAAACTCTTCTAACTAATGCCATTCTAAAAATACTGCACAAGATTGACTCAGGGAACTTTTAACATTATGTTTTACCCCCACAGAATGTGTTTTATTCGAATTGTAGTTAATGTACGTTCTTATATGTCTACTAAGAATGAATTCCTTTGGTTTATGAAAAATCGACTTGTTTCGGCTGTATCATAGCAACCACAAAAAAAGAATTGTGTTGCGAATGGGTGTTTTGTAGCAGTATGTAGTAAGAAGAAGCTTACCTGTTAGAAAGTGACAGTTCAGATAGAGAACAGGTGATGTGTTTAGGAACCCATCCCCTACATCCTGTAGAGGTCCAATTTATTTCAGAGCACAAAAACCAAGAGGCATCTCGTACATTTAGTAAAGTGCAAGAAACGGATATGAGTTACAGACAGAACTGGTGTGTGTACACAGTCTGGCAAACCCTCACCTAGTGGTGTGTGGGGGGCAGGGGGCAGACAGACATACGATAAGCAGGTAGTTACGTGCAGGATGGGTTTCATAAATCGCACAGAGGCTGTCAGGCCAAGTCAGGTAGTTGCAGGCGAAATACAAAGTTAGCACTAGGCTAAGGGTCAAGTCAGGTAGTCGCAAGCAAAGTACATAGCACTAGGCTAGGGGTCAAGTCAGGTAGTCGCAAGCAAAGTACATAGCACTAGGCTAGGGGTCAAGTCAGGTAGTTGCAAGTAAAGTACATAGCGCTAGGCTAGGAGTCGCATCCGGTAGTTGCAGGTGAAATACATGGTTGGCACTAGGCTAGGGCTCAAATTGGGTAGTTGCAAGCAAAGTACATAGTTAGCACTAGGCTAGGAGTCACATCCGGTAGTTGCAGGTGAAATACGAAGTTAGCACTAGGCTAAGGGTCAGGTTAGGTAGTTGCAAGTAAAGTACATAGCACTAGGCTAGGGGTCAAGTCAGGTAGTTGCAAGTAAAGTACATAGCGCTAGGCTAGGAGTCGCATCCGGTAGTTGCAGGTGAAATACATGGTTGGCACTAGGCTAGGGCTCAAATTGGGTAGTTGCAAGCAAAGTACATAGTTGGCGCTAGGCTAAGGGTCAAATCAGGTAGTCGCAGAAGAAATATTGCATAAGCTGTAAGTATAGAATTATGTCTCTAGTATGTATAATGTACCAACGACTGCTACCTTTCCTGCACCTCTGTAACTAAGCTCTTACAAGTAACAGCGCCTCAATGGCCCTGGGCTGTTTGCGCACTATATATATTAATAAATAAATATAAAAATACAAATTTAGCACTAGGCTAAGGGTCAAGTCAGGTAGTTGCAAGCAAAGTTTATCGTTTTAAAAAAATGTATTTACTTGCATTAACATTGATTTACAATTTGTTAGCAATAGACTACAGATAAATCATCATAAAATACTAGTCCTAATAGTTCAGAACGGAAAAGAAGAAGAAATAAAATTGATGAAATCAAATCAAGACAAATCAATTGTCTTTAACAACAACAGATCCTGACTCAGGGAGAACTTCTGCAAGAAAATGAACAAGTACAATAAAATGTTTTGTTCTTTGACCATGGATTAATGCATTCCACCAAAGCAAAGAATCCGATATGGCAAAGTCTGAAAAGAGAGATCTAAAATACTTTGTGTGTAGATCTCTTAAGTCCGGACACTCCGTGATAATATGAAATAGTGATTCAGTCACATAAATGTCCTTACAAAAACGACAATGATTATCTGGTGCCAAACCGCATATTTGCTTGAATCTCATTTGTCGAATGCAAGTTCAAGCGAAGTACATAGTGAGCACTAGCCTAGGAGTCACGTCTGGTACTTTCAGGTGAAAAACAAAGTTTGCACTAGGCAGAGGGGCAAATCAGGTAGTTGCAAGCAAAGTACATAGTTGGCACTAGGCTAGGGGTCAAGTCAGGTAGTTGCAGGTGAAATACATAGCTGGCACTAGGCTAGGGCTCAAATCGGGTAGTTGCAAGCAAAGTACATAGTTGGCACTAGGCTGAGGTTCAAATCAGGTAGTCGCAAGCAAAGTACATAGCTGGCACTAGGCTAGGGGTCAAGTCAGGTAGTTGCAAGCAAAGTACATAGTTAGCACTAGGCTAGGGGTCAATACAGGTAGTTGCAGGTGAAATACATAGCTGGCACTAGGCTAGGGCTCAAATCGGGTAGTTGCAAGCAAAGTACAAAGCTGGCACTAGGCTAGGGGTCAAATCGGGTAGTTGCAAGCAAAGTACATAGTTGGCACTAGGCTAGGAGTCACGTCCGGTACTTTCAGGTGAAAAACAAAGTTTGCACTAGGCAGAGGGGCAAATCAGGTAGTTGCAAGCAAAGTACATAGCTGGCACTAGGCTAGGGGTCAAATCGGGTAGTTGCAAGCAAGGTACATAGTTAGCACTAGGCTAGGGGTCAATTCAGGTAGTTGCAGGTGAAATACATAGCTGGCACTAGGCTAGGGCTCAAATCGGGTAGTTGCAAGCAAAGTACAAAGCTGGCACTAGGCTAGGGGTCAAATCGGGTAGTTGCAAGCAAAGTACATAGTTGGCACTAGGCTAGGAGTCACGTCCGGTACTTTCAGGTGAAAAACAAAGTTTGCACTAGGCAGAGGGGCAAATCAGGTAGTTGCAAGCAAAGTACATAGCTGGCACTAGGCTAGGGGTCACATCGGGTAGTTGCAAGCAAAGTACATAGCTGGCACTAGGCTAGGGGTCAAATCGGGTAGTTGCAAGCAAAGTACATAGTTGGCACTAGGCTAGGGGTCAAGTCAGGTAGTTGCAGGTGAAATACATAGCTGGCACTAGGCTAGGGGTCAAGTCAGGTAGTTGCAGGTGAAATACATAGCTGGTACTAGGCTAGGGCTCAAATCGGGTAGTTGTCAACATGTGATGTTAGCAGCACAAGCTGACCAATTGGAAGAAGTGGTGAGTGTTGTTAGCATTGCAGTACAGTAGAAAGAATGCAATTACTTACTTGGAGTTACCGCCTTTAAAGGTCTCTACGGCCTTCCAGGGCCTGACGGGGCCCTGACCGAGAAAGGCATTGTATGCATGTTCGAGAAGCAGGCAGCCGGCGCAGGTTGGACAAGCGGATGCTAACTGCATTGGACCTTTTTCATACAAGCTGCGGGACTCAATCAAGCCGGAGCTATTCAGCCAGTCACAACCCTTAGATGCTACTCCAGTCCCCTCTGTCTCAGCAAATGTGCTTGCCTCCCCAGAAGCTGACAGCGAAAGCCTCTGCTGCACAGTCCTCGTCGTCCCTGCTGTAACACCTCAAGTTTGGCCTGATCAAGCTTGTGTTAAATTGCCAAGTCCAATGTCTTTGTGAACGGTGTCAGCGCTCCAACAATCAGACTCCAACAGGACACCTGGCAGGGTTACCCCTATGCTTTTCTGTTTGCCCGATTGCTGGTGCATCATGCATGAAGGACCCGCAGGGGGGTGGCCTGTTCGAATGCTGGGTCGGGGAGTGGCATCCATTGCCTTTTTAGATGCTCGTAATGGGTTATATTACTTTTGCAGCCAGCAATGGCTCAGGCCAGGGCATTAGACCATGTGAAACAGGTGTCACATTAAATGCCTGATTGGCCCCCTTTACTGCTTCAAGCTGGAGGACACTGAACATAAGGTTACGCATTTTAGACAGTGTGTGTATAGGTGAGTACAGCTTTGCTTATCAATGGCATTGAGGATTGGAGTGATCGTTTTGCTTGCCTTTTTATAGAACTTAGCTAAGGGTTTGTTTAAGCTCCCAGTTAAATCATGAATTGGGTGTAGAGCACTGGTGTGCACGCTGGTCTCTGTGGTGCCCTATCTTTCCCTGCACTGCGGGCACATTGGGGAAGGAGCACTATAATGCCATCCTGGGAGAATGGGCAAAAGTGTTGCGGCAAGCACCCTGTGCTTTCTAGGGAGGATGTGTTGAACTCTGCGATGTCTACAGAAAAAATGACTCAAAAGAGGTTTGAGGGATAGTTTCACGCAGACATGTCCCAGAAATAGGATTTATTCCTGAAAAGAAACCTATTGATGCAGACATATAACTTGCTAAGGAGGGCATCACTCCGGTGGAAGTGTCTAGATGAACAGGACTTAAATCTTCAATTAGAAAACTAGGGTATCGACCCCCTCTGGCTCCAACCACAGCTGGAATGCTTGAGTGCACCCCATTAGAAGGAGGGTTTCGCAGGTTTGTAGCTAGCTTTTATAATGCTTTGCAAGAGGGTGTGAATGTCGAATATATGTGTGCTCAGGAAAATTGGTCAATTGGCCTAGAATCGAAGATAGCTGTGACAATGTGGTCTGTTGAATTTAAAAGCACTACAACTATGTTGTCCATCAACTCTAAGCATTATATTTGACTCTATAAAGAGCAGTCTATTACTTAGTTCAGTAGCCTAGATAAGTCAAATGATTCTTGTTGCCCCACTTGTGGGCTTTTTACTGAACTGAATTGGAAGTGCCCATTGGTGCCTGATTTCCGGAAGAAACAAACACGATTATGTGAAACCCCATCTAACTAGATCCCTTGTCTATTCCATTGGCACGTGGTTTTAATTTACTCCCAATAATAGCCAGAAAAATGGGGTTGGTGTTTGCATCAGACAAGACCTATAGCATTACGTTGCATGACAAAGGACTCCATCCCACCACACGCTTTTCGGATGGGTGATAAGGGGTCTTCACAGTGGAATAAGATTGAGGCCTCCTACAGGGGCCGGTAGCATCGTCAGCAGTTTCTTTGTGCCCTATGTTGGGAGTATTTGCTTGAGAAATAATATGGACACGTCCTGGTGTTGTGCAAAGGTTATCTGTAATTGATGCAATTTAAGGGGCAATTGTTGTCTGGGCTGCACAGGAATGGGATGGGCCAAGAAAAGCTACTGTGGTGAATGCTCTGTGTGGGTCAACATGGAGAGTCAATGTGACTGTATTTTATAGAAGATTAGGGCATACGGTTGTGAGCTATTGTCAATTCTGTGTGGGTCAACATGGAGAGAAAAAGTGATTTTATCTCATAAAGGATTAGGATGTATAGAGGTTAGCTACTGTGGTGAATGCTCTGTGTGGGTCAACATGGAGAGTCAATGTGACTGTATCTTATAGAAGATTAGGACATACGGTTGTGAGCTATTGTCAATTCTATGTGTGGGTCAACATGGAGAGAAAAAGTGATTTTATCTCATAGAGGATTAGGATGTATAGAGGTTAGCTACTGTGGTGAATGCTCTGTGTGTGGGTCAACATGGAGAGTAAATGTGATTGTATCTTATAGAAGATTAGGGCATACGTTTGTGAGCTATTGTCAATTCTATGTGTGGGTCAACATGGAGAGAAAAAGTGATTATCTCATAGAGAATTAGGGTGTATGGATGTGAGCTTTAGTGGTGAATGCTCTGTGTGGGTCAACATGCAGAGGAAATGTGATTGTATCTCAGAGGATTGGGGCATACAGATGTCAGCTATTCTGGTGAATGCTCTGTGTGGGTCAACATGCAGAGGAAATGTGATTGTATCTCAGAGGATTGGGGCATACAGATGTCAGCTATTCTGGTGAATGCTCTGTGTGGGTCAACATGCAGAGGAAATGTGATTGTATCTGAGAGGATTGGGGCGTACAGATGACAGCTATTCTGGTGAATGCTCTGTGTGGGTCAACATGCAGAGGAAATGTGATTGTATCTCAGAGGATTGGGGCATACAGATGTCAGCTATTCTGGTGAATGCTCTGTGTGGGTCAACATGCAGAGGAAATGTAATTGTATCTCAGAGGTTTGGGGCATACAGATGTCAGCTATTCTGGTGAATGCTCTGTGTGGGTCAACATGCAGAGGAAATGTGATTGTATCTGAGAGGATTGGGGCATACAGATGTCAGCTATTCTGGTGAATGCTCTGTGTGGGTCAACATGCAGAGGAAATGTGATTGTATCTCAGAGGATTGAGGCATACAGATGTCAGCTATTCTGGTGAATGCTCTGTGTGGGTCAACATGCAGAGGAAATGTGATTGTATCTCAGAGGATTGTGGCATACAGATGTCAGCTATTCTGGTGAATGCTCTGTGTGGGTCACCATGGAGAGAAAAAGTGATTATCTCATAGAGAATTAGGGTGTATGGATGTGAGCTTTTGTGGTGAATGCTCTGTGTGGGTCAACATGCAGAGGAAATGTGATTGTATCTGAGAGGATTGGGGCATACAGATGTCAGCTATTCTGGTGAATGCTCTGTGTGGGTCAACATGCAGAGGAAATGTGATTGTATCTGAGAGGATTGGGGCATACAGATGTCAGCTATTCTGGTGAATGCTCTGTGTGGGTCAACATGCAGAGGAAATGTGATTGTATCTCAGAGGATTGGGGCATACAGATGTCAGCTATTCTGGTGAATGCTCTGTGTGGGTCAACATGCAGAGGAAATGTAATTGTATCTCAGAGGTTTGGGGCATACAGATGTCAGCTATTCTGGTGAATGCTCTGTGTGGGTCAACATGCAGAGGAAATGTGATTGTATCTGAGAGGATTGGGGCATACAGATGTCAGCTATTCTGGTGAATGCTCTGTGTGGGTCAACATGCAGAGGAAATGTAATTGTATCTCAGAGGTTTGGGGCATACAGATGTCAGCTATTCTGGTGAATGCTCTGTGTGGGTCAACATGCAGAGGAAATGTGATTGTATCTGAGAGGATTGGGGCATACAGATGTCAGCTATTCTGGTGAATGCTCTGTGTGGGTCAACATGCAGAGGAAATGTGATTGTATCTCAGAGGATTGAGGCATACAGATGTCAGCTATTCTGGTGAATGCTCTGTGTGGGTCAACATGGAGAGAAAAAGTGATTATCTCATAGAGAATTAGGGTGTATGGATGTGAGCTTTTGTGGTGAATGCTCTGTGTGGGTCAACATGCAGAGGAAATGTGATTGTATCTGAGACGATTGGGGCATACAGATGTCAGCTATTCTGGTGAATGCTCTGTGTGGGTCAACATGCAGAGGAAATGTGATTGTATCTCAGAGGTTTGGGGCACATGAAGGTATGCTATTATGGTAAATGCTCTGGTTTTCCTTGGGAGTCTGTTTGTGTGGGGTGGGTATTTGAAGAATGGGGCAAGCATTATGAGACTTAATGTTAATGAATTCCATAGCTGGTGTTTTATGTATGGCCCATTTGAGTTAGCCTTGGTTCAAGACTGAACATTAATAAAACATGCTTAATGGGGAGCTATTCATCTTTCAGAAAACATGTGTGTGAATCGACTTCTTGCTGTACCTTTAGAAGATGCATAGGAATTGCTTCAAGGGGGGGAGAAACAGTGGCTTAAGTGAATGCTGTCACGTAAGCTAAAAGAACATTCTTAAAAGTGTACACTATAAAGAAATGTCTATGGATGGAGAATTTGATTAGCGTAGTTGATTAATGTATTGCTGAGGATGTATAATGTGCCGCATGTGAGCATCCTTCAGAGTGCAATGCGCAAGCAAGGAGGTAAGGTGAAGGGGATCTAATGGGGGGTGGGGAGCCGAGAGAGATAGAGGAGATGTCTATTTTGTAACACACTTCCACATTCCTGGAATTGAGCTTACATCATGCACATTTTCATAAGGCGTTTCGATAAGGTCCGCATCATCAAAACCTAGAAAACAAGGAACATTCACAAGTTGGTTAGGCCAGGCGCATCCTCAAGCAAGAACCGTCAATCAACAGGAGGCATAAACTGTCGCCTCTCAAGCTGCATTCCGTGGGTGAGCAAAATGGCCATATGTTTCTCACTAAACTGCAAATATTCTTTGATCTCCCAGATCCACCCAAAGCTCGTACCACCGTCTCGCGATTCGGTTGGAAAGGAGTCTTTCCTCTAACTTGCTTCTTCTTACAGTGCAATTGCCAGTGTGGTACAGGACTTTTGCTGTTGAGCAAATACTCCTCGAAGGGTCATACTGAGCGGTGATGGTGGCCAAGTACTTCGGTCTAAAGCCCCAGAGCCGGAGACGAGTTCATGTACAAGACCGTTTTTTCATCTTGGTGGTGGTACTGCTATATTTGATTACCCCTTCCCCCGAGCTTTTGTCTCTACCGTATTTGCTCTCCTTTACTTTGACTTTAACTCCCCTTTTGTGGATTTGCCACACGAATGGCAAATGTGGCCTTTGAATGCAACACTTGAAAGAGTCGAGAAGTAATTGTGGTCTCTCCTCATTTGCATTTAAGATTTTGTGAAATCCATTTTTTTCAGCACAGGACTAATGAAAAATAATTCGCAAAGGCAACAGTTTATACGTTTGCATAGGTATTGGATAGGCATTTGCCATGAATTGCCATTATATCCCCTGGAACTCACACCAGATATGGGCCATATGAGGGGTTTTGCCATCATATGCACAGACATTATTGCCATCCATTGCCATGGAAAGTCAAGAGCTCGCACCATTGTACTCCGAATGGCCCAGGTGGTGCTCATGTGCTTTACATTATTTTGGACGCCTAGCAATGGCATGCTTTCCTATGTGTCTGCAATATGCTTTATTGTCTATGCTCTGCCCTGCTTTGAAATGCTATGCTTTCTTAGCTTTTGTATGCTACGCTGTGTTATGCTATGTTGTGCTGTAGGAACATGTTGTGTAATGTTTTGTTCTGTTGGGATCAGTGTGATTTTGCGCCCAAAGCTAAATGCAAGTCAAGTGGAACTGAGTGTTGCTGTTTTTTCACCTGCATTTTCATGCACCTTTTTACCCTTTTGGGGCAAGGGGGGGACATGATGCCGTGTTTCTTTTTATTTATTCTAGCTGGTTATGCATGTTATGCCATGTTATATTATGCTGACCTGCATCACATGTCTAATGTTCAAGCACCTTGAAGCAGCCATAAGGCAGCAGGTAACACCCCTCAAAACATACAAAAGAAGATACAGGTATGGAAGGCAGACCTGGAAATCTAATCTTTTGACCAGACTCTTCATCCGTGTTTTGTCCTAAAATTCGCATGAGCCCCTCTATTCACAGGACACAGAAACTGCAGCCCAGGCTAAGAAGGCTCATCAAAGTCTTGATTTTGTGAATTAGCCCAAATAAGCACCCAGTCTCTGCCTAAGAGGATTCTTGCCTCCCGCACACACCAACAGAACCATTACCTTAAAAGACCCTAGCAGGACCCGGGAATCTCCAGGAAGGCAGGACCAGGGCTTTTTCTCCCGGGGTGGCCATGGTTGAAAATCCTACCCTCATTTAAATGTGCCCATATTCCTTCATGATTTACCATCTATAGAACCTGACCATTTGGGAGTAAGTAGAAGGGCTATGCCCTCTGTTTTTTCTAATGCATGGTTTCAACACGCCCAGGTTCACCATGACACTGTGTAAGGCTCATAAATCTGACCGCTGCTGAGCCAAAGACAGTGTTTATATACTTTGCACAGAAGTGGAAACATAGGGCTTGTGCAAGTATAAAATACTTGTGGTAACCATCACATTAATGAGTTAACCAACAAAAACTAAGGAAAGGTTGCTTTGCTCACTTTTCTGGGATGGATTTGGAAACATGGCACATTCACATTTCTTGCATTTCTGACATACAACCCACTCAAAGGTTTTTTAGGCCTGTGGGGTACGTTTGCCCTCTGTGTTTTCTTGGGCATGGTAATATGCCTAGGTTCACCATGACATTGTGGAAGGCTCAAAAACCTGGCCACTGCTGATCCTGAAGCAGCCTTTGTGTCCTTAAGCACTTTGTAAAAAAGCACTAGCCTAGGGTTTGGTCAACCACAACATCCTGAAAGTAAACATGACATAAAAGCAGAAACCAAGAAAACATCCACAGCACAATCCCTGGTGCTCTAAATCCTCTTTGTTGGATTCTACTTTATTCAGCTATTCATATTCCTTCCTGGGCTTTGCAACACACTGCAGTGCCACAAAGCTCTAGGAAGGTAATGCAATGCAGTATGCTATCGCTGTATAGAACACAAATCAAATACGAAACACACAAAAATAAACTCCACTCATGTTACAGAATGAGCCAAGACACAGTTACCAAAAAGGACCCACATGTTACTTCCTCTGGCCAGGAGATAATGGGTCTCATTATGAGTTTGCCGGTAAAACACTGGTAATTTTTGACGTGCCGCTATTACCGTCTCTGGCAGGGCGACCGCCAAAAAAACAGGCACATTACAAGTCCTCGGGCACGTGCACATCCAACGGGCATCAACATCAATCCACTGGTATTACTGGCAGAAATGTGCTGGTAATACTGATACCGGCACCCAAACTTCCAGAATTCCCAGCGCTGGAATTTGCGTCATCGCTGGAACAGAAAGCTCGCTGGCAGCCATCTTTAAAACTCAATCCACTTTCAATCCCCCACTTCTAACTGCCATCCACTGCTACAGGAGGTGCCAAACATGCCGGAAGTCAAATGAACCGAGCCCCTGACAACTGCATGCAAAAACCTAAATTCTTAGAGGTTGAGCTGACTGCACTGGCAGACACTGTTGTGCATCATTCAGAGGCACTCTTTGGGGCTGAGCACAGGTGTATGGCAGGAGGTGATTGACAGGGTGGCGGCTTTGGGGACTGTCCCCCGCACGAAGAGGGACTGTACGAAGCTCTGGGATGATCTGTGCGTAAGGGCCCGAAACCTCATTTTCCAGTACAGGATGGAGCTGCTTGACAGCGGAGGAGGGACAGTGGCACCCCTCCACCCCATGCCTTGGGAGGAGACATGCAGCTCGATCCTGCACATGGAGGGCATTGAGGGGGTTGGGACGGCAGAGGCAGAAGCTGAGACCGAAGGCAAAGTTGCTAAGTACAACAAACCCCATGTAAATGCATATATTGTCTCCAAATACATGCATCCTCAAGCACTGAACCACCTAATGTGCAAGTTAACTGGCCAAGCACATGTCAGTCACACAAATGGGCAGATCACACACACACAACAGGGGATGCAGATAGACGTAGCCATGCACAAACACTGTAGCAAAAATGTACAGCTCCACACATGGACACATGAGAAGCGCCCATGAGTGGCAAGGAAGTTCATGACATGAATCGTCCCACCACACACAAAAAAAGGCACCTTGACATGCCAACAGGCAATCTGCACTCTCAACACCTACATGTAGGAGCACACATTTGGTCCAAGACCCCAAAGAGGCCACAGGAATAGAGCAGGACACACAGAATGTTGCATGAGTGTAATGCAAGCCCACAGGCATAGCTCCCAGACGACTAACAGCATGCCCATCTCTTCCCAACAGGCACACAGTCCACAGATAGCGATGGAGCTCCCAGCCTGGAACCCCATGGTGCCGCTCCCAGCGACTCCAGTCATCTAAGGGGCAGGCAAAGAGCCCCATGGCGGAGAGGTGCCGCATGTGACTGTAGTACACTGGCAGGGTGCACCACTGGGTGTGTGGGGAGAGTGAAGGGAGGCGAGTTGTTTGGGGAGGGCAGAGTGCCTGGAGTTGCCACTGTTCACGTTACAATACAAAACATTTCACTTGAAGCAATGACTGCACATTCCTTTTTTCAAACAAGTGTCTACTGTGATGGTGCATGATATGTACAAAGGTGCAAGGGGTGTGAAGAGTGGATGGTAAACTTCAAAAAGTTCTTATGCAGTTCTTGCCGATCCATGAGCCCATTCCTGGCCTCCATGCACTTATTGCACACATGCATGGGACCGACTTGCGCTGCCTCATTATTATCCTCTGGAGGGAGGCATGTCCAAATCCGAGGGTAGGAGTATGTTGCACCTGACGTGGATGTCATGCAACATTGCATAGGCCAGGACTTGTCTGGCCTGTACATCAGTGTACCCCAGACCAGTGTAGGCATCTGAATCGGGCCTTCAAGAGGCCAAAGCTATGTCAATGGCCACGCTGGCCCTTACGTGGGTCCTATTTATATGCCATTTCTTGCGGCGTCTGGTGATTCCTTAGAGGGGTCATCAGCCACAGAAGCAGTGGGGTATCCAGAGTCACCTACAAGGGAGTAAAACACAGGTTTGATTCATGATGCCCGGATGTGGTATTGCCTGTCACGCGTCATTTCAATTGTCAATCTGTGCATGCATGTCCCATTTCCCATTGTGCCACACTGTTACACGTTCTATTCCTTGAGAACGTATCGCAATGCCAAGGGGGTTGCCCAGTCTGACATGGTAATACTTGCACACAGCGCACGGCCAATACACATTGCATTTTGGTATCTGACTGTGAGGGCACCATGCCATGGGGGTGTGGTTTCTGGGTCTGTGCATTGCCACCATGCATGGTACCTTATGGGAGTCTGGGTGACATGTGAAAGTGATCTGTGTGGCATCCATGATGGTGTGACATACCACTTGTGAGCATAGTGCATGCCAGGTCTGATGGCAGGGTACTGACCCTCAGTAATTGCTTGACAGTGTCTCATCCCATACTCATCCCATGTATGGCGGTGTCATTGGGTGATGCAAATTACAGCATCACCATGGGCAAAATTGTTGTTGGCAGGGAGGGTGGTGTTGCATTCGGGTATCTGTAGTGCACTGCGTCTGGTTGTCCTGTTGGGGTTGGACAGGCCTGACATCGATCAGTGACTGATGCATCTGCAGTCACGTGCTACTCCTGCGTGTTGTGACCTGTCATTTGAGGGGTGTGCTAGTGGGTCCTGCCTGTACAGGAACCATTCCGGACATGCATTTGTGACATTGATGCCCCCACCCTATCATCCTTTGCTTTTCACTCATGCTGCAAGGTAGATGGGATTGTACATCTACCCACCGACCAGGAGTCCCTTGTCCTCTGTGATGCTCCACGTAGGCCGGCAGCGTGCTGTTAGTATCTGCCTGTCAGTGTGTGAGAGATCACTGCACGCCTCCGCCTCACCACCTGCATCCCCATCATCCTCATCCTCCTCCTCTCCCTGGCCTCCTGTTGCCTCTGCTGGTGCTCCAGACCGTGCAGCTGTGGATTGGTATGCATCGCCTCAAGCTCCATGCTTGCAACAATGACTGGCAGCATGGTTGTGTTCGGAAGTGTGCACTCTTCCTGTGTGCAGTGGGTGCACCTGGTTGGAATTGGTGCATGTGTGGCCTTATTTCTTTCACCTGTGTCCATTTACCGGCTGCTCTGAGGTGTTTACTCTGCCTTAGTTTTGCCAGTACTACCAGCAAATCCAATCTCGTAATATGCCAGTGATACCATTCGGCTGATATTACCGGCACATGTTTCTGGCACATCTGGTCAGTGCTCCAGATAAGATTTTGAAGTGGGAGTATTTTGTGCATGATTTTTTAAATTAGAGAGTAAATGCAATTTCAAGAGAGTAAAAATGATTTTTCTCCTCTAAAAGAGAGTAAAACATATCAAACACATACACCCAAGGCAGATGTAAAATCGGACCCGTAGACCAGAAGAGTTGTAGATTAAAGTTGTCTGGCTTACCTTTAACCATTTTGTTACACTTGTGGAAAATATTCTGCCATTAAATAACATGTAAATACATGCTATATACGCAGCTTCATTTTCAAAATTCTGGGGCCTAGATTACAATAGATTGAGACTAATGTATTGCTTGCAGAGGGAGTGTGAGTAAGCAAGTGTTAGGCATGTATCCATGGGAAAGGCACTTGCCAGGCACAGCCGTAGTGGTATTAACTGGCCGTTGATAGTAGCAGGTGCAAAATGGTCCGGGTACCTGGGTATCTAATAGCAGTGCCTGGCAAAAGCTTAATACTTAGGGCCTCATCACAAGTTGGGCGGTATCTCAGCGGTAATACTGCTGGGATTCTGCCCAATGCTAATAGCGCTACCGCAACTTGGTACGGCGCAATTTGCGCCAGATCACGAGTTGCTGGGCGCAGTAAATTCCTTATTGGGTCCTGGAGCACTATTACTGCTGGCGGTAATTGCGCTGGTGGTGATATGACCGAAAACCACCCACAAATTGTCATTTTTACCCCCAACTCATGATTTGGGCAGCTGTTAAATGCAGCAGTAATACCGTTAACGCTGCATTTAAGGGCTCAGGCCAACATCGTGATGAGGCCCTTAGACTCAAGCCAAACCTATTGGCTTTCCCAATGCTTGTTTTTAACAGGACTTCATTGAAGGACGTAGAGTGTTTAGAAGACAAGCCTGGTAAGACATTTCATTACACGAGTAGCATGTTTACAACTCCAGTTAAGCCATTAACTCTCAGAAGACTGCTTTGAAAAAACACCGGAGGGCACTTTGAGTGCATAGTTTGATGTTAAGCCTGGTTAAAGCTAGCTCAAAGAGTTCTAATGAGGGGTTGTATTGGGGGGGGCAGGAATGGTCAAAAGAATTAGCATGGCCAGTAATGACCTGTTCTGTCAGTGGTGTCAAGTCCTTAAGTTTCTCCACACAGCCTGACCCACTGGCCGATGGCCTGACAATAAACGTGATCAGAGACACATTAATATCAATCTGTGGTTTCCAAATATTTCTCAGCAGGGTTGAACTGACCTAAAGGGAACTTCTGGGATTTTCTGGTGGACCTCAACACACTGGGCCTCTTATGTGGTAACCTATTTATTTCCAAATTTCCTCATAGGGTCGGGGTTGCTGAGACTGAAAATGTGCAATATGGGGCCACTTTGAAAATGATTTCCAGGCACTCTTTTGGTTCCCATTCAACCCCTCCTGCTTCCCAGTGCTTCTTGGAACCTGTAGTGTAACTTTGGTGAACATTCTTGGCAGTCATAATGCTGGAAATTGGAAAACCTGCGCAGGATTTCTGTGCAATGCCACACGTAAACTGTATTAAATGTGAGCAATGAGCTCTGAACACTGCAGAGCTAACAAATGTGTTATGATTTTGACAGAATGGCGTGTGACTATTTGCCTTTCACCTGTGCAAACATGTATTACCATCATTTTTGTTATAAAAAAATAGCTTTGGTGACTCTTGTACGTACGTGGCCTTCAAATGATAAAATATTTGTTTTTAAATGACCATCGCATTACACATATTAGACCTAGAGTGTCTAACAAGGGTTTTATTGTGCACAGTGCATTGCATTACCATGTAGAAACACACAAAAAAAGCTTTACTGTGAGCAAAGTGGCAAAGACAATACTGGGGAATGTGGGAAGAAAATAAGTGGACCCCTCGTTCCCCACCTCAAACCCTTAAATAGGGATGTGTGGGTCGGTGGGTATAACATTTTATGAGGTTGTGTAGCTTTATTTAACTGCAGCACATTTATAAACATTGTGTACTGTTATTTGTTATAATGGCAGAAGCCGAATAAAATAGTGGTACTCAATATGAAGTCAAGCCTAGTGGGGATTTGAAATCACAAAGTGCAGGCTGACTCCATGTGAGAGGCCGTTATTTAACTCGAAAGCTATCCACTCGGGAAGTGTTTTATTTACTTTCCAAACCAATAACCATGACCTCAATTACCTGTGGAGTTATGCAGTAAAGATGAAGAATTTGCAAATGAAAATATAGAAACAAATGTCACTTTACTTTCAGATCAAGTTTGCTTTAGTATATGCCTCATTTGGAATTTGTTTTCACTACGAGGTTGGGGTTTTGTATTTCTTAGTTTCCAACAGCATAGCACAACACCTTTGTCGTGGTAAGTAGGCTTGTAATTTTCATCCCAGGCAGCTGACACGCAAGATAGTTTTATGAAATTTGTGTTGAGCAGCACACAGTTCTCCTAATGCTCCAAACGGCATATTGATACTAGTCAATGTTTCAAGCCCTAATTGTCTGTGCATGTTTAGAGGGGCTGAAACGCTCAGAGGAAGGGGCTGCTGGTTGTGGAGATTGCAGATGAGGGGTTTACAGAGCAGGGTTAAGACTACCTTTCTGCTCTACATTGCAGAGAGCGGACCAACATTGGGAGCAAACACATGCATCGGCAGTGGGGTGGGCACCTCGGATTCCATCTCTAAGTATTGGTTGCACAAGTGAATCTGCAGAGCAAACAAAGTAAAAGATCACATCGAGTCGTGTGAGGGGGCGGGGAAGGAGGGAACATGTAGGAGTTTTTCAGCTTATTCATAAGCACAAGAGCCAACAAAAGAACACTATCAACAGCAGCTGCATCACACATGCGGATGTGCATGAACTGCTAGGATATATTAGGAGGTATAATATTGCACAACGTTCACCATTTCCAAGCATATTTGGAGGGGGAAACACACATTTTACACCTGGGTGCAAGAGGTGCAACTGTCACTACACATTCAGCTATGAATGTAAGTGTTAGAAAAATATCAAAACACTGTCAGACCCTCACTGGGCAGGCATTATAGATTTATAGTATATAATACATGCACCCAGCGAAGTGACATGATGTGGGCTGTCAGTCACTACTCTGGGTGCATGCGTTATATACTAATAAGCACTGCACACAGTCGGGTCCCACTAATGCGGCCTGACGGGCCAGCGTTGGACTGGAAACACACCAACAACGAGGCTGACACAGTGGCATCCGACCCCAGCTGCAATGCCTCCTCTGAGGGCGAGGGCTGGGGCAGTTCCCCCCCACCGTCCTAGTAAAGGCCATGGAAGACATTGCTTTCCCCTACCATGCCAGCCAACTCGAAAGGAAACTCAGGTGCGCTGTTGTAGAGTTTAATGATGCTGACTGTAGTGCCATCTAGTGGAGGAAATAGGAAGCTTTTTTATGAATAAATACTGTGAAAACCCTGCGTAAAAAACAATATGCAGTGAAACAAGAAATGTTCCGTATTTGCAATAATTAAATGCGTAAAAGGGGATAATACGCACCTTATCTGGAGGCCTGCATCTGGTAATTTCGTTGTATTACCGCCACCGTTAATTCCGGATGAGGTGATACTGGTGCAAATAATTCCAGCAACTGTGTTCTGGCAGACTCATACTTGCCTGGACTGGTAAAAGTGCTGGTAAACGGTATTACCAGCACTTTACCGTATACATCACTGTATACTTTACTGTATACCAGTGTAAATGAGGAATCACACCTCTTGATGAAAGAAAAGAACAATTTGCTGCAGGGCAGAATGAAGGAATCAGTCGTATCACTGCATTTCACCAAATCCGTTCTCACCTAATGTGAAATCTTAGAAAAAAAAATGTATTCGAATTTGCTTGGGTAAGTGGGTACATTTTAAAACATAGACAGGCGTGGGTTAAGGGGATAGGATAAGGTGGGGGAAGTCAGGGGTCTCCCCCGCATTATAAAAATACATTAGAAGATTTCACCATTCGGTGAAGTGGATTCGGTGAAATAACATACATCCTGGTTGAGTGCCTGGCCTGTAAAATAGCATTCCATTCACTAGGGGAACTTTAAAAAGGAGCTGTGTTTAAAAAAACAACCGTTAAGTGCGCCATCTTTCAAAGCGCATGCGCTTATTTTACTCGTCACCTAAAATGGCCACAAGGTAACGTGTGCTGCATGAAGACTGCTAACTCTGCTTAGAGACCTGCTCTATATCCGTTGCACGTGACTGCACATCTTTCTCCTGCAGGTACTCTGCACGTAGCGCTGCACTCCACAGCATACTCAGGTCAGCTGTCACGTAGTCGCTTCCATGTGCGTGAACACCACTAGTAAAGTTTAGCCGATCCTTCAACTGCAGACGGTTCATAGGGGTTCGAGCACTGTTTAATTCATGCTGCATTCCTTGTTAGCACTGTGCATGTTAACATGTAGCTGAGTCCCATGAAACTTTCAGCCCAGCTGTCACATGGTCTCTATCATCTTCAAAACACTCCTTCGCTAGCCACTCCTCGGCATCCATAGTCTCCATACTAAATACCTCTGCTTCCGTAGAGTACAATTCCCGCTACATGCGTTGCGCTGCTCCCGTCTCTTGTCGTTTCAGGCCACGGTCTGCTGAAGGGCGCTGCATCTTGCAACATTTTGCAGCCATTACATATGGCAGGAGGTGCTATACATATATAAGATGAAATAACATACACACGTGTGCTTGTCGCTGATAAATGAATGTTTCACCATTTTCTACAGGGTTGGCACTCAATTTTTCATTGAATGGTTCACTTAAGACACTGCCGATAGACATCTCAAATGTGTAACAGTGTCATGGCAGGGTATGCTGAATTCTCTGACAGTTCATCCATTAGAAGTGGACAGTCAAGAGGGCAAGGACGGGTCATTTCAGCATCTACTAAAAGCTGATACATGAATGAGGCCCCAATGCCTCTGTTTGAGGCCCTCTTGTTAGCTCTGTTTTTTTCAGTTTTTCTAATAAAAATGCATTAAAGACATTTCCAGTAAATAGACAAACTAGTTAAAATGCTAAGCATTGGCATAGAAACCAATGGCATGGGGGAAGGGGACATGTGCAAAAACCACTCATCACCTCCATTTATTAGAGCGCAGAGTGGACTTAATAGATGTGCAAAATGGACCCCCACCTGAATGCCTGATGTAAACACGTCAGTGCACGTTTTCTTTTTACAAGACATATCCAACACATGTGGAATTGTACAGTGCAGTGCTGAGACTGTTTGGCTGCTGATGACAACTAAGTTCCGGTCTGATCCATTAATCCTGTAATGTGTTCACTGTAGTACATAGTTTGTATTTTCACTGTAGCGCAACCTGTGTGGTGTTTTCACCTTACTTTGTGGAATATCTTAATCACGCGCAGTAGCCATAGTGGAGACACATATGGAGAAGAGTGCCATGACTGTTCAGACGATGCATGATTGTTAAGCAGTTGTTGCAGAGAGTACATATGGCACACTGTAATACCAAATCCTAGCAAAGCAGGCTCGGCCTTTCCTCTCTATGAGGTTGATACATATGTGTATATGAGCTTTTGTGATAGTGACACCTGCCGTGCTACAAAACAAATTGCCTTCACCACAAAGCACTAGTTATAAAAACGACCGCAGCATCAGTATAGTGCAGGTGTAGTGCTCTGTTCTTCCAGACAAGGGTTCTTCTTTCCCTCCTTATCTGATAAGCTACAGTCAAAAGTGTCTGTCTCTCTGCCCTCAAAGGCTGGATGGCAACTCACTCGTTCATGCTCAACTCCACTGAGACTGATGTTCTCTACTTTCAACCAGGCTATCTCTTCCTCTTCCCCTCTCCTATTCTTCTCTCCTGACCAGCTTTCCTACTCTGGTTCTGCTCGCAACCTTGGTGTCGTCTTTGACACATCTCACAACTTCTCGCTCTTCGTCTCCAAATCTGCCACTGCGGCCAGACTTAATCTCCTCAACATCAGTAAAATAAGGACTCTTCTCCCCTTTGACACGGCTAAGCACTTAATCTCCTCCTTAGTACTCTCTCAGTCTGACTACTGTGCAAGCCTTCTCCCCTCTGGCCTTCCCAACTATCCTTTTTCACCTCTCAACAAAGTCCTCAACTTTGCTGTCTGTACACTCTTCAATCTTCCTTGCTTCACGTCCACCTCCCTAGCCTGTCGTCAGTTAGGCTGGTTATGTATGAGACAGAAGGCAAAGTATAAACTCATTCTCATCATTAAAACTAAACATGGACTTGCCGCATCCTACCTATCGGACCATCATACTCCCTGCGCTCGCTCTCATTTTTGCTCTCTCCCTCCCTTACTATGGAATGATCTTCCTCTCCCAGTCTGCATTACTGTTTCACAATTAAAATCCACCTCCGTTCCCCCACTATTCCGTTCCTTTATGATGCTCTATTGTCCTCATCTAAAGTTCATGTTTCTACCTCCCCTGCATCATTTGGTCTAATATCCACATTCTCTCAGCCATTGTTAAGGACACTGGTTCTCCACTCTGTAAATCAATGATAAAATTGTTATATGCATTTCTGTGCCTAAAATGTATTGCTTTTCCTGTCCATAAATAAATAAATGTTAGTTGAGAGAGGTGATTAGGCAGCCAAACTGAAAACGTGGAACCAAAATGTCAAGGCGAATATTCTGGCCTTCCCACTGGAAAATACCATGCTCCTGGATGGATCATATCATCTCAGTGTGTAGTACTGTGCTGTGGTTGGTCAAATGTTGTATCATATCTTTTTTTGGGTGTCCTCTTTACCCTATTACCGGCTAGGGGAAGAGGTCCTAAACGGAAGTGAAACAATAAAAAGTCACAGTCCTCTGGGGAGCAAATGTTCTTAGCATCATGAATAACAATTGGCTAGTGTGAGGTGTCAGAAATGAGAGGCAGCCACAAAGTTGTGATATTCTCATTGTCAGACATTTTATTTAACATAAATGGGTTAGAAAAATGCCTTTGTAACCCTATCTTAAAGAAGCAGGTTCCCTACCTAAGAAACTAAAACATATAATCAGTCTGTGTTGGTTAGTCAGTAACTTAGAAACCGTCCTTGTGTCCAAAACCTTCTAAACTGGCCATCACACTAAAAACAAACAACTAAGAGTGCAAGGACATATCATTGCCATATGCTTAGTGAAAAGTATTCATAATCAAAACATAAAGAATAAATCCAAATGTTTCTTCCAAGGAGGAATCCTTGAAAACCAGACAATAGTTCCCTTCCCATGGATTTGTAGTAGGATGTGTGAGAAACCTGAAGGTGTCTCCATAGCTAGTCCCTGGGATCTGTCATCCAGGTGACCAGGACACGGCCATCACTATTGAATCCAGTTCCTGGGGTGGACCAGTTGGGGAGGATAACCTGGATGGGGGGTCCGTGGGGAGTGGGGGTGGTACAGTGAGACGCGGTATCCCCTTCTTTTAACACCTTTTCCCAATCCTACCACGTAGGTCGTTTGCCCCACAAATCCTACCCATCCCGTCTTTCTCAGTCTACCAACCATTTTCTTTCTTGTGACACCTTTTCCCCATCCTACCCCTTAAGACACTTAAAACCTCTAACACCCTCTTTTTCCAATACAAATGCTTTTTGTTACTGTGATAGAAAACCGACTAATGTTAATGTTGGTTACCTGCAATGTCCCAATAAAAGGGTCAGAGAAAGTCAGGTAATTAAAATAATCACACACATGACGGCCCTTTCCTTTCCCCACAAAGATAAAGGGTGGAGCGAGAAAGTACACTACGAGCACGGCAGACAGCACGACGAGACGGGTAATCTGGCACGGCAGTTCAAAAGAAGGAGAAAGGTGGCGGGAAGGGAGAGGGTGGTGAGGAGAGAAGTGACATTGCCTTTTTCGTCCCAGACCAGCAGAACCTTCATGGAGGAGTGCCTAAGACCAAAGACAATAGCACACATGTCTTGCAACAGATGTCAACGGTACACGGAGAGTGGCTATGCTGATAAGCGGGAGCGAGGGAAACGCCTGCTACCATGGTACCGGGCTTGACGCCAGAAAAACCGAAAGCCAAGCGGTTCATCACAGCCGGTGAGTTGAGGGGAGAACCGATAAGAACCTGGCTGTGTTGAATGAGCAGTGTGAAGTGGCAAGTTCGAACCTAGTTAAAGGAACTGTGAAAGAATTGTAAAACTATTGAGGGGAGACCAGGTGCAGAGGGAACCGACATCACGTGGGTGTCACTCCGAGAAACTGATCAAACCTTGTTTGAATGAATGAAACTACAGAAACCAGAAGGCTGTAGGAGAGCCACCAGAAGAGGTCAAAGTGGTCATACTGGAGTTGGAGTAAAATCCTCGTACAATGGAAAGACTTTGATCTACAAATCTGAGTAAGTAAAGGATGTGAATCCTGCATGGTGAGTGAAAGTAAAAGGGAAGTGAATCCCGTGAACATTGAGAGTCAAGGTGAATGTGAAATTGGAGAGATTGAACCCAGAAAACGGTTGCTAACAAAAAATTGACAGTCTAAAGTCCCAAAAACCCAGAAAACGGTTGCTAACAAAAAATGGACAGTCTAAAGTCCCAAAAAATAGGGTGTTGACAAAGGTGAACCTGAACAAGGGATGTGCACCAGAACTGTTTGAAAAGACATTGATATTTGTGAGCGAAGGGTCATCACCCAGAAGAGGGGGACGTGGGGTGAAGTCGTCACCCAATGAGAACTGTGAAAGAGAACTTTGTGTTTGTTTTTGTTATTGAAACACGTGAGGCCCCAAAGGCAAGAGACTTTCAGAGGAAATGAGAATTGGCCATCAATGGTCCTGAGAACTGCCAATGGAATTGTTGTCTCGTGCTGGAGAAGCCAGAGACAGTACTGTGCTCCAAGCTCCCATCCTACCCCATGCTAAAACGTGGGGAAGGGATTCCTAAACCACTGCATCCTGACTTATTTTTTTAGAACACTTATTTCTTTTCTTGAGAACTATCCCACTCCCCCTTTTGTAGTAGTTGTGAAGTTTGGCAATAGGTTTATTATAGGTTTATTATTATAGGCCCTTTTATTTTGACACAACGCCACTAGGACTGCCTTATTAATCATTTGATGGTCGACACCTGTCCCTGTCTTAGATTTAGGTTTAGATTAGGCGTTTTGTTCCAATTGGCACACCATTTTCATTGTTCAATAAACACCCTTCAACTGTGTTAAGACGGATTTCTGAACTCTGTCCTGGTGGCGCAGAAGTTCAGAAGGCCAACCTAATTACTTGGAACAGGGTAACCTCTGGACGAGCCAGACCAATCAAGGTAGCGATCGCGGCGGTCAAGACTAGGTCTCAAGAGGGGTGAGGGTGACTGAAAGCCCGCAATGAGCACACAAAGCAAGAGCGCTTACAAACTACTCCAAACAGTTGTTATATCAAAAATATATACACATTTATATTAAGGCCTTTAAAACAATGACCGTAGCGAGAAAATCACAGTATCACAATATTAAACCAACACATACCATATCAACACAATATATATACAAATACGACAGTCTCAAGCATTAGAGGCACGAAATGTGTAGTCCACCTGAAAGGGAAAGAAAACAGGCAGTGCGATAATGCTTTAGACTCAGTTCGCCTTCAGAGGCCCCTAACTAGATGGAAGTCCGATCCCTGCGAAGAATGGAGCCTTGTGCTCAAAGTACCTGCACACGCTGGTGCCAATGGGCAAAAGGAGAAGCTCTTCGGAGGAAGTCAGGCAGTTCGGGTTAGTGCACAACAGAAGAAGAACTGGTTCCGCGACTCAAGCGCAGCCTCCACAGGGAGCAGAAGCAGAGCGCGAGTACGGACAAAAGGGTGCTGTTTTTACACAGCGGGGAAAAGCAATGGGCTACTGCAGCAGAGCGACCAGATCCTAGCTATACTACTCACCGGTCCCCGATGCAAGCAGACCCAGGCTTCTCCACGTTAGTTTCAGCAGCTGGCAGGTTCAGAAGAGCCGGGAATGCCTCGTCGTCGTGGAGAGAAAAAAGACGTCCCAATCGAAGAAACCTGCACAGTTTTGTCACCACAGCAGGGCAACGGAGCGGCCGTGTGTATCTGAGCCAAATGTACACTATTCACTTCAGACTTGGGAACGCCAAGTGTACGAAGCGTGTGAGAGTGACAAGGACTTGAGATACTACACAACCTGGCGGCGGTTACAGAGCAGGACTCCCGTGTAAGCTGGTCAGTCAACTGGATGGCCC
Source organism: Ambystoma mexicanum (assembly GCF_040938575.1). NCBI lineage: Eukaryota > Metazoa > Chordata > Amphibia > Caudata > Ambystomatidae > Ambystoma > Ambystoma mexicanum. Next base: position 1,054,787,085 of record NC_090926.1, on the reverse strand, counting down.
AGAGACGCTTCCGAAGGCTTACTGGCAGGAGATGATGAAGTCGCCGAGAATAGCTGTTCCTGCTATTCCAAAGGTTGAAGCACCAGTACAGGCCTTCTGGTTCGATCAAAGGAGGAAAGGGTTTCACAGAACGACAGCAGTGCAAAGGAGGAGTCCTTCAGCGGGTCACCAGCGATTCCTCGGTCCAGCCTCTTGGTTGCAGGATACTTGGCTCCTGTATTCCTTCGTTCGTGAGAACTCAGGAGATCGACATGGTAGTGGTGTTTCCAGCCCCCTCTTATCCACGGTTCCCTTCGCGCCAAAACGGAGGGGAGCCAATGGGAGATCCGCTCATCAACACAAATACCATACGTGGACTAATCACGAACCACGGTGGTCCCAGGCATTCACACCACCCTAGACTCTCTGGCACCCAGGATGTGTATTGGGACCAGACATCCCAGCCCACACCCTGGAGGCGCACAAAAGACATGTAGAAGCCCGTGAAAGCAACCAGGTTTCGCGGGAAAGTACATGCCCAAATAAGGAAGGCCCCGGGTCGGCTCGACCTGGGGAAGGTGAAGGGAGCAAGACGGTCAGTGGACAGGACAAAGGAGCCTCGTGGTCTGGCCATTTTGGGAGCCAGGCCACCATTTTGGGTTCAGCGCGAAAAACGCGCTTAGAACGCCAAAAGGAGCTCAAAATACAAAGAAACGATCGCTGCCACCATTCCCGTCCCTGAATTACTTGCACCGATCAAATACAATCCTAAACGAGTATCTAGGGCCTGTAGAAGGCTAGAGACCCAAGAGAGCTGTAACTTATCTTACAGTGCCCTCTTGTGTCATGTTGCACGAAAGCCGCAACATGATAAAAGAAACTACGGGAAACAGCGTTCCCCGGTACTGACTGTTTTAAGGGCATGTCAGTTTCCCCATAAGAAAGGAGCAAAAGCCCAGAGGAGTGCGGCAGAAGGCTGCACTTCTCTGGCAAAGTCAAGAACAAGGTGAAAAACAACAGCAAAAAGTTTAGGGGTTGCCACATGGAAGGAAAATTACCTACAATTACGAAATCTTTCCTAACAAACTGTGATCGTTTCTGTCTGTCTTACTTGTGTCACCATGAGTTTCTCACAGATGGCCAAAGTGTATTTTTTAAACAACAGTTCCTTGAGGTCATCAAAAGCGTCTCTCTAAACAACAATTGCTTAAGGCTTTTATCTTGGATTCAGAACGTTCTTATCCACAAATATCTTTCAAAACATCCATTGATGCCTTTGCAGCAAAAAGTGTCTTTCTTGAAAGGAAATGTCTTTATATTAAATTGACGAAATTCTCTAAACTTAAAGATTTGGTTGGCACGACTTCGATGGATGTCCTGGTATACTCCCCTGCCGGGAATCCTTTACCCCAAATGTCAACTGCCTGGTACCTTCTCTGTACCAGGACTTTTCTGTTAACTTTACTTTTACTTTCAGTATGTTACATTAGCATCTGTTTGTGTTCTGTCCAATATATTTGCTTAAGTTAACACTTACTTCATCTCTCCCCCACCATGACATTTCACACATATGAAACTGTTCAGATTTTGTTGTACTTTTTCTTCTCGGTATTCAAATCTTCTTGTTCTTAAACCTTGATTTAATATTAGGTTTTGTCTGTGTTTGAATTCGTTTTGAATATTGTCCAAATTGTCAATCTTACACACTTCATTCAATTGGTTTCTGGTTTGTTTGTAGGCCCTTGGGTCCCCAATGACTCTGGGCCAACTCACCAGTGGTTTATGGCATCCCCAACTCACAGCGTGCCTCTGCGGTGAAGCTTCCCTCCTGGTTTGGTTTCCCACTTCAGCCAGGTGCCCATCTTCTCCTCTGTGGTTCTCTCCCGTACTCTGTGAATGCCACGGTTACCATTCTGTAATGTCCCGGACAATCTAAGATGATTAGAGCAACTAGTCTGCACATTGGTCTTTGGGCTTTGCTTGATTTGCATTAACTCTTCCCTCCTCGTCTTCGTCTTCAAAGTATTTGAGGCTTTATGGGAACTGAAGTCCATAGATGTAATTGGATTTCCAACATGATGTTGTTCAAAACCTTCACATACAGAAATGTCAGCCACAGTAGAGATTTTCTGTTGGTTGTCAATGTTGGAAGTATACATGGAGTGACAGTATGTCATTAGTAGTTTGGGTACCTTAGAGTTCTCTCCATGGGAAAGAGGGGAATACCATTTTTCCTCAAATGGAATGACCTCTCCTCCCCTGTGGCTATCCTCTCCCATGTGATCCTCCCTCATAAACACACCTCCAGGGTCAGGATGAGATAGCGCCTGCCATCCCCTGGCCACATGGGAGAAGGGCACTGCAGGGAATCAGTGATGACTCCATTGGATTCATCACATTAGTCTGTGTCAAATATTGAGTACAAGCTTGTGAACTTGTTGCATAGTTTCTTTAGCTAGGTATATTTAAATCTTTAGGACACAGTAGTAAAGCTTAGATGAGATTTCTTTAAACTAACAACTAGGATTCTGGTACTTTTAAAATTCCATTTCTAATGGGGAAAAAATAAGGCAATACTCATGCTCCTTTTGCAGAACATGTATCTATAAAAATTATTTTTAAATATTGTCATGTTGGTTTATCATGTGCTTTGAACACTATCAAAGTCAATTATTTGCCTTCTTGAAAGTCAATTATTCAAAATTAGTGCAGCTTGCTGTATGATGAGAACTGGGAAAGAATATGCCAAGTGCCGGAAAACAGACTGGGATCAAATTCCAGCATTACCCCTTAACCATAGTGTGTGAGCTGGGCAATTTTTAATATAGTACAAAGGAAAATAAGTGGTACTCAAGGCCCGGAAATAAGGGGTGGGGAGTTTAGGAACTAAGGGGGTGTGTCCCACACTCCTGCTCCAGTGAGTTGGGGGAGGTTCGGACTCCATGCCCTTTCTATCTTTGCTAGACCATAGGCTGTACACCAGCATTGGTAGAGCAGGTAACTCTCAACATTGCCCTCCTCTGAACCTCTAGGAAGATCAAAATCAAAGGAATAACTGACATCTTGGTGAGGTAGAGTAGACACATGGCAGCCCTTTCAGGCTGTGCACTTCAGTAGGAACACTGCCATATAGCAGCATACACCTCTGGCGGTGAGCCAGTCTTTTGGGAGAGTTAAGCCGTCATCTGATACACAGGGACACGAGTAAGCCCATCGATCTTCGGGTTTCGATTGTGGCTCCACCGTTGCCAGAAGCATATCTGTTTTAGGTTGCCCGCATTCCTACGTTGTCAGAAAAACTGATCATTGGCTCAGAATTTACCCAATCTGATCATTAATTCTATGAAGCTAGAATAACCGACTGATAGAAAGTTCCCCTCCCACATGCCAGCATGCAATATTATGTCTGCAGGACTCCAACTACCTACCCCAATTTTGACGTAATAGACGGCAGAGATAAAACCAGTCGAAAAGAAACCAATGTAATACAGCTATTCAATCTAGGGATAGCCAGATGGAAAGTTAGGGGGTATGTGATGAAGTGACCACCTAGACATTGTTACAAGGAGTGATATCACCAGGTCCTTGAAGTCAACAGTGCAGGGAGGACTCATAGGAATATAGCACAAGGACAAGTAACTTAGGCCATTTTCAAAGACCAAACAAATAAGGACAAATCCCCCTGAATCCCACCTCTTGGAAGTAAATCTAGGCATGGTTCCAGGAAACTCAGCACAGATCCAAGGAAAGAAATACTATGGGGAAGCCCTAGTTGGTTCACAAATGTTTCTTCCCCACTGTTGAGGGAGACCTGCACCTCCCTCCCTTGTATTATCTTGAGTGACATGGAGAAGCATACGTTTTCCCTGTGCAGCAGCCAGACAGACACAGAAAACTCCACTTCTTACCCATACTACAGGCAAACGGAGTAAAGGGAGACTTATGTTTCCCTACATCTGAAACCCAAGTGAATGAAAGAAAGTCTCCTTCAGCCAACACCCAATTGAAATCAACGGGAGAAACACTTGCACAACACAGAATTCAGGAGTACGTTTTTCAAAACTCCCATACCAACAGAAGTATTTTATAGGTCACACACTAACCATCCAAATACAGTGGACAGCCAAACCAGACTCAAAGAGGAGGAAACCCTGAAACTAGAGGGGGAGAGTCAAGGCAGCAGCACCATTACAGCAGCTTGCAGTTATTCAGGGAAAAGAAACCCAGAATGGTAGCTGACCTATTTAAAGACTGCTATACCAGACTCAGGACTCTCAAGCATCCCTGCTGCTAAGCATAGTGAAGAGAGGGATCCAATGCCCTCTCTGGGCCTCTGGCACCTTTGGATCAGGGAAGGCCTTCTGGACACAACGGAGGAAAGCAGGCAGATGGGCTGAATTTCAAAGTGATCTTTATTCTTCACAGCAAACCAGGAGACAGCAGAGAGCATACATCAGGAACACCAACAACAATCAACCTGAGCTCTAAATTCAGCTCTTTTGATACTGTTCCAAAACTGGTATAATTTAATAATTAACACACAAAACATTTCTATTGGTCCTTATAATTAAAGACAAACCCCTCTCTAGTCCAGGATTGGTTAACTGGACTGCCACTCATCAGGTCCCTATGCCATGCCTATCCATGCAAACTAATTGGTTTTGTCCTGACCTTTATCATATCCTTTGATGTCTAGAGAAAGACAAATCTTGGCAGTCTTCTTGAGGTCTTTTTGGCAGGCAGCACCAGGCCTTCCTGTCAAAGGAGTCCAAATATGGGCATCAGCTGTGTGCACTGCCCATGACACAGCAACTGTTGCTAGCTGACCAGCTGTCTGTACTAATTGCTACCTTCCCTTGAACACTATATGGCTGCCCCCGGCTCGTCAATGTCAACATTACTGCCAAGAATTCCAACCAGTATGTTCTCTTCTACTGAACTTTCAATGAAGTGCTTAGGAGGGAATTATTTCATTATTTCAATATGACTTGCAGAATTCCACCATTTTGTATGTTTAGTCAACCATTGTAGGACCGGCCTGACCATGTCCCAACCAAAATGGCTGACCAATCTATTTTTAATCAGAACTTCTTTGCTGTTCACTTTTAAGCCTACATTTTTGGTAACTATGACAAATGTATGCTATCCAACATGCCCTCCGCTGCGCAAGGCATTCTGACCCCAAAAATGTATGTCGCTCTACAATGTGCTTGTTTGTCCTTTTAAGCATTACAGTTCTCATTTTCGCACTACTGGAACTATTGATCAACCCGACAAGTTAGCTGCATTCAGTTTGAGGGATGAGTCTAGCATCTTTAGCACCACCTCTACAATGCTCAGATGGAACACCTGACCTTTTCTGAAACTCAGGAAGGTGTTCTTCAGTTCAAGTCCTGCTCCCAGGACAGCTGTGAAAGGGAGTGCTAGAGAGCAGAGTTGGTGAGCTGTAATATTACACAGTTTGAGGCGGGTGCAGGGTCTTTGTAATGGAGGAAGTGACAATCAGAGGAGTGAGAATAGGCAGACTGTAAAAGATGGATAGTGTCAATGCAAGGGAACGCAGTGGATGAAGGGGGAGAGAAAGGAACCGATCTTGGGAGGCCCATTACTCTCTTCCAAAACATGCCCTCTAAGATTGTCCAGTTTTGTCAGGTATACACAGGAGAGAGTCTGCACCATACGTTGGCGTTGCCACCACATTTGCTCCATAGAACTCTAAGAGTATTGAGTAGCAACAAAACTTTCTTTTTAAGATAAGAGCTTGGCTTACCAGCATTTTCACTTGGGCTCTTAACTCTAGGTAGTGATGGGTTTCTACTGTACTCTTAGAGATCTTCATCCCAAGATATCTGAAACTTTCCACCCTTTTAAAGTTTTCCCTCTTCTTACCTCCACCTCGCACCATGACCAATATTTCAATTTTTTCTTGATGTTGATTTGCAGATCATTTTAACGAGCATATTCTGAACGTTTTTTTAGCTGCCTTTGAAGTCCAATTGCTGTGTGATCTAGGATCACCAGATCATTGGCATATAAAATGCTGTTCACCTTTTCTCTTACTATTTTGAGGGGGAAGAACCTGACTTCTTCTGTAGAGGGGCCCAAGATATAAATTGAAGAGGGCAGGGGCCAAAGGGCATCCCTGTTTGACACCCCATCTGGTTGGGATTTGGGGTGACAACCGTCCTCCCGCGTCCAGGCGCATTCTTAGAGTAGTATCTGTGTGCAACGCCCTCAAATGTTTAACCATGTCTACCGGACATTGCCCTTTTCTTAGCTCATCCCAACATGTTTGCCTGTTTATGCTACCAAAAGCCATTGCAAATCTACAAAAGCCAGATATTTTCTACAGTTCAGTTGATTGAACTTTCTCTTTCAGCAATGAATATACAAAAATTGGTGGCGTTGTTCCCAGTCCTTTTACAAAGCCAACCTGAAACATATCTTGCTGGCCCTCTTCTTGCATCCAGTTGTTCAATCTCCTCAGTAGGAGTTTTGAATAGATTTTACCCATGACATCTAAGAGGGCAATCAGGTAATAATGATTTGGATCCTCCCTAGCGCCACTCTTATATATTGGTATCATTTTGGCAGTTTTCCATGATGTCGGGATACTCTTGGTGATACTTATGTTTTCAGGTATCATGCTCAGCAGGGTGGCCCATTGTTCAGGGTTTCTTTTTAAATCCATGTTCGTGATACTATCCAGCCGTGGTGCTCATGAGGCATTGGTGCTTTTCATCAGCTCAATTAAACCTTCCTTATCGTTTGGCACAATCCAGGGGTAGTGATTCACACTTTATGGTTCTTTCGGTCCAGGGCCGCGCATAGGTTAAAAAAATGGGTTTTCCATTCTGCCTCAGATACTCCATTTGTTTGTAGTTCCCTATGTTGTTGGATCACAGCATTCATGGGGCCACAGATATCTGCTGCGGTTCTTTTAAATATTGCCCTCATCATCTTTTCTGCATCTTTTTGTGTCATGGAGCACTTATGCCAATTTAGCCCATTTTTGTAGGTGTTCGATTCCCATGGACAGAACCTCTGCAAAACATGCAATTACCATCTGAGACTTCTACGTACTATACGCCCCTACAACAACAAGAACGCAGTGACAATTGCCTGGGCTATGATTCTATCAAAACTTGACTATTGTAACATCTTATTGTGTGGGGAAACAAAGTCTAATATTCAGATATGTGAGGTTATCCAAAATGATGCTATCCGCATAGCGGTGGGCAGTCATAATGTCGACAGTAAAAATGTCGACAGTCAAAATTTCGAAAAATAAATGTCGAAAAAAATAATGTCGACAAACAATAATGTCGACATTTTTTCGATATTTTTTCGAAATTTTCTATTTATTGTATAAAAAATAAATAATTATATATATATAACTAAAATGTGTTGAGTATGAGGGGTGAGAGGGTGGGGGGTGGCAGGGGGTGTTGGGTGAAGGGGGTTGGGGGGACACCCCCATAGTAAATGATACTCTTTTTATTTATTTAATTATTGAATAAATAAATAAATAAATATATAATTACTATGTGTTGAGAATGAGGGTGGTGGGGGGTGTGGGGGGTGGCAGGGGGTGTTGGGTGAGGGGGGTTGGGGGGACACCCCCATAGTAAATGATACTCTTTTTATTTATTTAATTATTGAATAAATAAATAAATAAATATATAATTACTATGTGTTGAGAATGAGGGGTGAGAGGGTGGTGGGGGGCGTGGGGGGGGGTGGCAGGGGGGTGTCGGGTGAGGGGAGGTGGGGGGTTGACCCCCCATAGTAAATGATACTCTTTTTGTTTATTTATTTATTGAATAAATAAATAAATAAATATATAATTAGAATGTGTTGAGTATGAGGGGTGAGAGGGTGGTGGGGGGTGTGTGTGTGGGGGGTGGCAGGGGGTGTTGGGTGACGTGTTGATAGTGCTAATTGACATTTTTTTGTCAACATTTTTTTTCTAAAAAATGACTTTTTACATTATATTATAGGATGACGACATTATTGTTTTCGACATTTTTTTTTCGACATTTTTGTTTGTCGACATTTTCTTTTCGACATTATGACCATAAACCCCGCATAGCCATGTCAATCCCAAGGTGAACTCACATTACTAAGACCTGGATAGAGTTACACTGGTTACCAGTACAACAACATATTAATTTCAAAATGGGATCACTAATACACCGCTCCCTTTATGGAAAAGCCCCGAAGTACCTAAAAAAACATGATTGTACCCTGCAAACCGGTCAGACATCTACGATCTTCAGACCTGACCCTGATACAGGGCATCAGAACCAAAAGAATCAGAGGTCTGGGTACATCCTTCCGGGCCCTAGCTCCAGCTTTATGGAATTCACTCCTGCAGTCCATCAGAGGGATCTCCGATTGGAATTGCTTCAGAAAAACCTTGAAGACATACCTCTTCTGCTAAATGTAGCTCCCCTGACTCTGGACTGAAGAATTAGGGCATTGATTGGCCTCGTCTCATCACTATGTTGGTCTTTTCGTGTTTTTGTGAGAGCCCTGGTGCCTGCAGGTTTTCAGCACTTTAGAAGTAAATAAATAAATACAATTCTCAGCCTCTTTATGCAGCTTTGAGGATTTTGTCAAGTTTCCTTTGTCAATATTGGTGTTGCTGTGTTAGATGCACAAAAAGTCACTGCCTTCTCCTGGAGGAAAGGCTAGGCCACTTGGGTCCCCTTGAATAGTCATAGTTCTGAGTTTTTCAATCTTTCGTTGTAGAGTTATCGCTGTTTTGCTTCTGCTTGTAGGAGAGACCCTTTCCTTTGCGTGTTCATCAGGTAGTCCCCTTGTTTACTTCGAAGCAGACTCTTTTTCCTTTGAAACTATTTCAGCCATTTCCCTAGTATTAGAGATTCCTAGTACAGGTGAATTCCCCCAAAGATGTTCTTGCTCCTTTTTTGCCGTGGGGAGCATCCATTGGGAGTAGTATTTGGTGAGAGATACCTGAATATAGGTCGTCCAGGCTGATCACATGCCTCTATGTCCAATGATCCTTCCAAAATCTTGTGGTCTGTGAGCTCTGCCAGGGGGTCTGATCACTTTCCTTTCCCCCCCTTTGGACGGTATTTGTATTTTCTTATACCATGAGGTCTGGTGGATCGCTCCCAGTGTGGTCTCTGTTGTATGTTTTCTGAACGGAAGTTGTTGACTTCAGGGGGTGGGAGAAAGTCTTTCACCTCCATCTCTCCGAGGTTTTCATAGTGTTTGCCATAAACCGACTAGAGAGCAGGCTAGGCTTTGGGTTTCGACTTACCTCTTTACTATTGAGCTCAGAGAAGGAACCCACTTCAACCGGTCTGCAATATATTGTTGGTGAGGAGGTATATGGCGACTGTGCCATTGCTTGCTGTTAATGATACTTCGTTTTTATCACCTGCAGCTCCAACTGAATCTGGTTGGTCTTGCTACGCGCATTGGTCTTGTTGGACTCTTCGGGCTGTGAAGTCCTTAGTAGACTCAGTTTGAACTGAGTTGTTAAGATTCTGCGCTTCAATAGGGTCCACTCCTCCTATTGCATTGGATAGGTTTTCACTGATTACTTTGATTGTCTTTTCAATCTTGTTTGTTTTGTTTCGCGTGATTTCCCCTTCTAAAGACCTCTCCTCTACCATAGTGTTTAAAACTACATTTGTGATGTTCCCTTTAGCTGTAGTGTCCATTTCAGGGCCTATCAACTCTCCTGCAATCTTTTCTGCGGTCTTTTCACCTTGTGTCCTGCTCATAGGCTCCTCTAAGCCCCCCTCCTGTTTCTCTTCCTCCTTGATAAGTTTGTCTTTCAGTTAGTTTAAGTGTGAGTTCCACCAATTGGTCCCCTGCTCGACTGCCTGCTTCATTAGACTCATTGATTTTGGATGTCGTAGCTGGCTTTATGTTTTCACCGTTAGAAGCTCCTCTCCCGTTCAATGAGCCGATGAACGAGCTCACCCTCATTCAGGGGCGGATTTAGCGGTCGCTAGGCAGACAAACGGCGAGCGGGCCCCTCCCCCCATTCCCTTCCTTCCCATTTGTTTTCACAGTCAGGCAGAGGCAGGAGCGCTCATGGGGCCCCGCGCGTTCTGTGTGAACACTGACTGAGCAATGAATCCATTAAAGTGGAGGGGCTGCCAAGTTCACTATGCATAGAAGTGCCCTAACTGCTCTTAATGAATGCGGGGGGGGGGGGGGTGTCTCAAGTGATGCCAAAGAAATGCATAACTAACAGGTTTGCGATGTGCCCTCTTGTGAATAGGCAGTTGGTGGTCTCCCACCATTTACAAGGAAGGGCCCATTATCTCCACCTGAGCAGCAGTTGCCTCCCCATAGCCAGGCCTTTCCCCCGGTGAGAATTTCTACTCTGGGTGTCAATGGGTGGCGGGGCAAATACACAACCCTTCCATGCCCAGAAGGAACTTTAAACAAAAGGCATCACGTAAGATGATGGCCATTTGCTGTTTTTCCATTTCACCTCCCAGTTTATTCCAAGTAGACCAAACACATCATGGGCTAGACGTGAATAAATTAACACATTCCCGCAATAAAGCCAACATTATAAAAAATTGCTTTTGTTCCTAAAGTTTGCCATTCCGCACTCGTAACTTCGCCCACCCTAAGATCTGCCTCTATGACCAACCCATCTTGGGCCCTTTATCACGTGCTGCCCACGGGGCCCTTTGCCTTAAATCTGCCACTGGCCTCATTGAGCTTGCTTTCATAATCAAAGTATTGAGTCTATCAGTGAGGGGGAGGGAAGGAAGGCCAGACGGGACCCGCAATTGAGAAGATGATAATGTTGCGGGAGGCACCGAATATAAGGGGGAGACATGGAGGGACGACTCAAGCAAAGGGGGCAGGGAAAGCGGAAGAGGCGGGCAGGAGGGGATGATCGCGGGGCTTTACCCGTGATCCATCGGGATAGAGTGGTTCTGCTCTGCTTGTCTCTCTCCACAAACAGTGAGCAGGCGCTCCTCAGGCTTCTTATGCTTGACACTTGTTCCTCTGTGCCTTCGGTTCCAATTTCGGTGCCACGCTTTGCCTTCCTAGACATCTATTTCCCCTTTTTTCCCAGCCGTAGCTCAGCAATCAATAATACGGCAACGCTTTACCAGCAGAGTGCACTGACCGAAAGGCACAGGTGTTATCCGATGGCGGCGCCCTCCCAGTCGGCAGATCAGAGAGCGACTGGACTCTACTGCTGGACTCTGCGCTGGCACTCCATGCCGGTGCAGGATTGGCAAAGAGTTTGTTGAAGCGACAGCAAAAGAATTCCACTGTCGGAAAATACAAGGAATAGGTCCTTCTCTCTGCCCTTTTCAGAGCGACTGGACTCTACTGTCGGACACTGCTCTGGTGCTCCGCGCATGTGCAGGGTTGATAAAGAGTTAGTTAAAACAGCTACAGGATTCCACTGCCGGAAAACACCTATTTTTCTTCACTTAGAAACAGATACAGAATTTTGGAGATGGAGAAAACACACTTGCTAAAAGTGTTGCCCATTTTTTCAATTATGTTAAAATAACTTATGTATACTTTTTATAGCTTGGTGCACATTGTGTTACTTTTTCTTCTACAACTATACAACAAGTATATTTCTCAATGTACATAATGGACATAATGGACATTTTTTCCACCCATATTATATTTCTTTTATATAATACATATTTAAACGGTGGTGGTTACAAAATATTGATTGGAAGAAGAAACATTTAATACATTGCCTATAATTCACAAGACCACCAGAGACTCCACCTTGGCATTTCACATCTTTGCTAATGACAAGACTGTTGGCTTTGGCAATGCTTGCTTTCCATACTACTGCCCAGAGTCATTTCCTATGTATTTATGTTTACTGCAGTCATATTACTTCCCAGAGCTGTCACACAACCAAGTAAGAGCACCTGTCTGCAGTGCATTAGCTGACCATCAACCAATTGAAAGTGACAGCCTCAAGAGTGCCTTCAACCTGCTCTACCTCATCCTTTGCAGATCTCTAAACCTTTTGGCTGGAGCCACCCGCCGTGCAACCAGTTCCCTTAGCCAGCAAGCACCTAACCCATCCACACACGTGAATGGACTCTCACCTGCCGAAAACAAAATTGTCTATTTTTTTTTTTTATTTTATTTGGTTTAATTGTTTTACAATTTTTACAAAAAAGGAAGGGAATCCGACCAATGATGGATTATTGAATTGTTCTTTTTTAGGTCCAAATGGGGTCTTTTATCAGAAAGGCCAATTTCACAAGTTCAGTTTTTCCAAAAACAGAGAGAGACCGATGGTGCATCTTCTGTTGTTACCGCTAGCCAATAAGGCCCATAGATTTTCTGAATCGAGGGTGCGATAATTCTTCAAAGGATCGGCCAAGAATCGGTGTCTGTTCTCTGTTAGGCCCGGGCATTCGAGGATCAGATGTTTAGTAGTCTCCACGGTGTCCGATGTTTCACAAAACCGACAGTTGTTTGAGCTGGATTGATTTCGGGTCGCTAGGACTTCGTTAGTTTTCAATTGGTTTAGTCTGAACCTTAAAAAAGTTCTGCTTAGCCGTTTGTCTGGAAACTTGTGTAGATATCCACGTACCCCGTCGAGTTTCATCGGCGTGCTGGGTAGGTTGGCTGTCATCGAATAGTTGTTTGCGACTTCCAGGGTGTTTATCCAGTCAGCTTCACGAAGTTTCTTTGATACCTGGTTGGGGTTTTGTATTAATATTTCCAGATTGAGGTTCAGTTCTTGGAGGATGGAGAGGTTGTATTGGGCCCATTTGGTCAACATTGTGTTGTTCCCGTAGTGAGTTTCTCTCCTAATAAGGTCCAAAACTCTATTTTTCGGGGAGTCAAAGACTTTGCGATATAGCATGATGGTCGATCTCATCTTTAAGGCCCGGAGAGAGGGTAAACACAGTTCTCTTCTTATCAAATTGTCTATTTTCACCCGTTCCGGGGAGACAAAAGGTTGAGAGATATGCCCTCTGTGCCTTTAAAAACAAGAGCAGAAATAGTTGGTATATGAAATCTAACTCTACCCGCCCTCAAGCAACCTCAGGTCAACAAACAGTGGACACACCAGGACAACAATGCCCAAAAAAGTCTGAAAAGGTGGAAAGGGATGCTATCCAAGGATCAACCTTTTGAAGGACATGCCTATGGAGAACTAGCTACACTTCAGAAAGGCTATCAAAGCCTACCTGTTCCGGTGCCTTCCCAGGGTCATTTTTGGAGATCCAACCCCTTTACTTTCACCACATTACATGAGCCCTTCCCCAGAACCATTGTGCACAGGGAATTAGAAATGTCCTACCGGCCCAACTAGAGCACACACTCCCTCCATCGCACGTCTCACTTGATCTACACTGCAGTAAGACCCAAGGATCTTGTGCCTGACCTCACCGAGGAGACAGAGTTCCTTCCCAACTCCACCCACTTACCTCTACACTTTTACTAAATGTCGCGTACCCTCCCACCTTCCCATGATGCCTCCACCCCCATTTCTCAACCGTTGTCCTGCTAGCACCCTGTGTACATGTGGTGCTTTACAAAACCCCAAAATAAATAAACTAATAAGGAGTAAAATAGCAATCTTTAAGAAAACAATTCCTATCCAGTGGCTGAAATGTGTCTTTCTCTGAGAGCAAAATCAGGAAATACGAACTGCCCCACGCACAGCTAACAGCCAATCACAATGCCAGGAATGTGCAGCGGGCGGATTGAATGCATTATTTGCCTCGATGCTCTGTGGCAACAGGTCCGGCACAAGTGGCACTAAAGCGCCACCTATGGCCAAAGACTAAAAACATTAGTTTAGTGCAAACAGTTGGTGCGCCCGTTTACTTTCATTTCCAGCTGTTTTAATATGTGCTAACAGCTCGTCCTGCAATATCACAAAGGCACAGTACTTGGGAAAGAGAATTGCTCTCACAGCTGAAGTGTTATTGTCGATTTCTGTGCTCTGTGTCTCATAAACAGAATGCACTTCTATATAGTGCCCTTGATTGTTAAGGTGTGAGACACTCCGATGCTGAGAGGGTTCCCGGGAGGTCCTATTGTTGCAGCAGCAGGAATTGAAATAAGGATTAGTTGAGCAAGAGCTAAAAGCAGCTCCTTGGTATTCGACACCACTCATTAAACAACTCGGGGAAATTATACCTAGTATGTTGTGAGTTGTAAATCTAACTAACCGGGAAGGCAACTACAATCGTTTCTCAATTATGTGGCTGCACATGACTGTGGGGTGCGGTAGGGTTGTTGGCCCTACCGGTGCTTTAAATGGGCGTGGGCCAGCCGGGGTCAGGCCCTGGCAGTCTCCAAAAAGTGGGGCTGAGCCGGGGTCCTGCCGGGGCCCCCAGGTCCCACCACACCATGGCGGGACACATTATCCCGCCACGGGCACACCCGCAACATGCGATGCTCCCGCCATTAAGTCAGACAAGCTGCCAGAAGTGCCAGCCGGCCATAGTCTTGCTGTGGCTGGCTGGCACTTCTGTCAGTCACTGTAACTTCCTCTGCTGACCCCTCGCGCGAGGGTTCACCAGAGGAAGTTATTGTCCTTTTGTTTCCCCACCCCCTTACCAGGTCACTGAGGCGTCTTTAACCCTCGGCAAACCTGTGGACTGTTTGACATATTTCGAGGTTTATAAAAGATGGCTTGAATTGTGTACTTTTCAAGCCATCTTTTATAAAGGGTTGCAGACGGACAAAGATGCCTCAGGCTTTGTCCGTCCTCAAAGCTTTATAAAAGATTAATTGAATGGTGTACTTTTCAAGCCTTCTTTTTTAAACATAGATATATATTTCTATGTTTAAAAAAGAAGGCTTGGAAAGTACCCAGCCCATAGTATACTTTGTATACTTTTCAAGCCATCTTGAAGTACACAACCATAGTAAAGCAGGCAAACAAAAATATCAATGTAAGCTTGTATATATTTATGTGCGTACATTACTATGGTTTGTGCATGTAACATATATCTGTATTTATAAAAGATATCTTGCAAAGCACACAAACCATAGTAAGGTGCGCATACAAATATATACAGGCTTACATACATTTATATACAGGGGTCAAGTCCTAAAACTGAAAGTGGGGGGACTCATCAACAAATGCAGTGGGATGGGACATCGCCCGAAATTAGCATATCAACGTGAAATATGCACATTTCATTAAATTTGCTTTGCATAACCACCCAAATTGCACAGGACGAATGGCGTTTGCCTTTCATAAAATCAACGCACACACAAAACCAAGAGAGGATATTTTCTTCTAATTGTGTTTTTGAAAACGTTAAAAGGTGTGCATGTTTTAAACTCCAAGAACCAATACATATGCTTTCCCTGGAACTTGCATCACCGAAATGGAACATTTCACCTTTAGTTTTTTGCTGTTCTTCGGCAGGTTTTATAGTGCAGTGGTGAAGTGTCCGGCCTACAAACCTGACGACTGCGGTTTAATCGCTGAGGTTGGATTTTATTCTATTTTTTCAGAGGGTGGACAGAGTCCACCCTCTGAAAAAAGTGGGTGGACTCTGTCCACCTGCGTGTACCCTCGATTTAGCCCTGTTTATATATTTTTTTGTGTGCCTTACTATGGTTTGTGTACTTTTCAGACCACGCCATCATGCAAGCCACGCCCCCAAATGAGCCCACCCCTCTCAATTTCTTACCCCACTTAAAGCCCTGGGCCCTACCACCAAACCATCCCAAATTGTAGCTTTTGGGGGTGTGGCTTGATGCCAAAGAAGATGGCCGCTTCAGTGCGTGGCTCTGCTCTATCCAGTGTTTATAAAGAGAAAATACAGCGTTTTATTTTGGAGGCGACGCAAGCTAAGCAAAAGCAAGTCGTAAGGGGTGGTGGGCATGAAAATGGCTGACCCAAAGAGATAAGAGATTGGTGGGCTGCGTTACACATGGTGAAGCATGCAGGACATCATTTGTGGCCTATCACACTTTGTGAAAAAGATTTCAAGGCGTGGAAGGAGATGGGACAATAAGCAGCGCTCCCTAATGCCATTTTCCACAACTCGAGTGTCATAAACACTGGAGCGCGATCCACCGTGGAGGCAGCGTACTCTGTTCTTATCTGTTCTTCAGAAGAAGTGGGGCTATGAAGACATGGAGCTAAGAAGAGGTATGAGTCTGCTGAGGGAAGGCATAGCTCTCAACCATTTGTGTTGCAAAGGCGGGTGAAATCACCCGATTTTGTTTTTGGCGGGTGAGACGCCCATTGGAATGTATGGGCGTGCAGGAGGCTTGGCGGGTGAGTCAGCCCTTTACAAGGCGGGTGACACCCGCCAAAAGCGTGTGAGTTGAGAGCTATGGGGAAGGTGTTCAGCAATTTCACCTCTGACCACGTGTGTTGATGTGCTTGCAGAGAGAAAATGGCGGCATCGAGGGACTTGCAACCAGGATGGGGAGCTCTGACACGCGTGAGCGGGCGCAGACGCCGGACACCAGGTGTGTGCTTATCGGGGTGGTTTTGCTTGGAGCGCTGCTGTGAAGCGGACCAGGGTAGGAGGCGCTGCGTTCAGCTCCTGCTCTCTCCCACCAGCTCTACTCGAGGGGCACCAGTGTTCACAGAAGATTGGTCCGATGACCGGAGGGCGACGGGTTTCCCTAGCTACCGTGCCGGAGCCATTGACACTTGCAGATAACTGTGTAGCTGCTGCTCCCTCCAAAACAGCCCACAACAAAAAAAAGCAATCAACCGACGGGCTCCCGCGCCCTACGAAGGAGGGCCCCTCGGCGGGGGCCCCCCCTTAGTGACGACTGCCTCACAAGGCACGGTGGCGCGAGGAGTCGGGGGGTGGGGTGAGGTGGGGGTGTGCGCCAGGCATCACTCCACCCTGGTGAGGGAGGGGAGGGGCGAGTGACGTCATCACCCGCGCGCATGGGAGGCAGCCATGGGGTGCGCAGGTGCCAGTGGTGGCAGGAGGAAGCAATGGTTGCTAGGAACACCGCACGTTTTTGATACGGTGGGGAATTCTAGAACACGCACATACACAAGTGTTTCAAGGCGCAAAAGGGGTCTGGAAGGGTTGGAGTACCACACAGGGATTTAATCATTCATGCCATCAGGGCATCACAGGAGGAGGCTAGCATTCCGAGCCATGAGGGGTTTAAACCGCGGTGGGGAATAGGGATGGGTTTCATTACAAGAATATAACCTAAATGGGGTCGGTAACAAAAATAGGATGGCTAGGGGTCCCGATTACCAGGTGGTGTGCAGTGCAATAATAGGACTTAGCCACGTGGTAGGCAGAGGTTTGGGGGTAGTGCGTTGGCGGTTTCTAGGAGGCAGTGAGGGTAGGGCGCGCAAGCCTGATCCCCCTCTCTCTCTGGTAGGAGAGGGGTGCTCGGGCGGGCGAGGGAAGGGGGGCAAAGGGCAGGGGTCGCTAGGTGGGGCAGAGTACGCACACATTTACGGGGTTTGCCAGGAAGGGGGAGTGGGCGATGGTGAGGTTACACGGGAGGGGGGGGAGCGAAGAATGGGCAAGTCCTTCAGCACACTGAAAGGACTACACATAGCCCTGGAGCATGGGGTTTTTGGGGGGGCAACGACAGCTGGTCGGCTCGCTCACCGTGTTTCTTTCATCCTTCAGGGTCCACCAGACAGCTCACGTACCACGCAGGGAGAGGAGCCGGCGGCGAGCCCCCTAGTTTGGGTTAGGAAGACAGGGTCGTCACGCTTCATCTTCCAAGGATCGACCGGGAGAAGATGGGAGACGAGCAGTCGGTAGCAGAAGCTAGGGGCGAGATCGGTCGTTTGCCGCATCCGCTTGAGATAATGAACGCAGAGGCCTGGGCAAGACTTGCAGTGTTGGCCAAGACCGAAGGATGGGAAACTGCGGTGGCCAGGATGGGGGGCCCACAGCCGGACGGCGAAGCGAGCAGCTCCCGGGCTGCAGCCGCCTCCTCCTACTCAGGCACGTCATTACTTACAGGGAGCAGGGGTAACCAGGCGAGTCTTACAGCCAACAAATACGAGGTTTGTGGACACGCAAGGTCGAGCGAACGGTTTGGGGCACCAGCGCCAGGGGGCGGCGGCCTACCGGAGGGCGTGTTCCGAGGGCAGGACACCCTGCAGTCATGTGGGAGCAGAGGGCTGGCCAGAAAAAGGGTGAGGCCGGACGAAAACCTGCAGAACTGGTTGGCGGCATTCAGAGTCATGGAGCAGACAATAATGGAGAAGGACCATGACCAGGGGCCAGCCCTTCAACACTACAGAGAATGCGTGGTTGAGGAACACAGGAAGTGGGGGGGCATGTTTTGGCTGCGGAACGACCTAAGGTTTAGAAAAAACATGGAGAGCGACCACGGCTTGCGATGGGAGCACAAGCAGGTGGGGGATTAGTGGCGAGGAAAAGGGGGGGCCAACACGGCCCTACAATGGAAGGGGCTGCAGCAAGGGAGGTCAAGGCACGAACAATCGAAAGTATGGGGCCTACTGGACAATTCTCTTTTAAGGAGCACAAGGGCTCAGCCGGAACTTAATTTTGTCAGCAATCATTATTAGATGGGAATGTAGACATAACAATGGTCAAATAATAAAACAGACAACAACAATGGTCAAATAATAAAATAGCTTACAAAAGTGCATTACGGATCGTGGTTGGCATGGCTCGTCAAAGTGGGGAAATTCCAAATCAGCAGGGGCCCGGGATGGGTCAAGCATGCCTGATTAAATCGGATACTACGGGTTGCGCAAAAAAAAAAAAAAAAAAAAAAAAAAAAAAAAAATTATCCGGAGAGGGGGTAAGGGTGATGGTGTACAACCTAAAGGATGCTCTGCAGGGGATGGGTTGCAATTGAACAGCGGGGGGAGAGGGGGGCGGGGGAGTGTCGAGGTGGGTTTTGCTAAGGAAGGAAGCTGTTCGGGGCCCAAAACGTCCCCCTCCCAAATGGGACGAGGGGGGCCTCCAGTCATGGAACAGAACGGTCAAGGGAAGACCTCTTTCGGCACGCCGCTGCCAGGCAGTTGGCCCTCCTGCACATGTAAGCTGCAAACAGGAGGAGCACCAGCGGGGAAGGCTGCGACACAAGTCATCACGCCACCGGTTGTCAGCCGGAGGGCCTGCGTGCCTGTTGCGGACGGAGTGAAAGGGGTGAAAGGCGCATGGTTAGTTTAACCGGGGATTCCTGAGCTAAGGCGACCAGGTGCATGAGGGGGAACTCACTACGGCCGGTGGCCCGCTGTGAGTCATGGCGGTGACACCGGTCGCAGCGACTGGTCTTTGGCAGACAAGCCCAGCGGATGTTACCTGGTGTTCCCATTAGAAAGTACTGGCGGAGCCCACAAGGGGAACTGCACAGCAATCAGTTTATTAAGAACGGCGCCCAGGAGTATTAGACTCAGGGGAGGCCCACGTTAATGGGGAGGGTTAGGGGGCTTGGAAGACCTTTCCAACTCCAAAAGTGGGTGGGGGAAATGGGAAGTGCATCGTTGGAAACTGAAAATTGCAAAGCATCAATGAAGTCAGCAAGGGGGGGGTGAATTGAAAGTTTGCACTGTAAACGGGGCTCCGGCAAGTACGTTGGTAA
The DNA here is from genome assembly GCF_040938575.1 of Ambystoma mexicanum. Lineage (NCBI taxonomy): Eukaryota > Metazoa > Chordata > Amphibia > Caudata > Ambystomatidae > Ambystoma > Ambystoma mexicanum. The sequence goes on along the minus strand of NC_090926.1, from coordinate 1,054,767,573 downwards.
CTGAGGGGAAGGGGGGGCCCCTGGGAGATAGGGGGGGGCTCAAGAGAAGGGGGCCCTTTGGGATTGGCACCCTTTGGTATTGGCAGCTTAAGGAGATCAAAAAGAAACCTGGGGGGAGGGCCTTGGAGTGCGGGGGCTAGGGGCCAGGAGGAGCAGGGGGGTTAGTTGGGGTGGACCCCCCGAAGCGAAAGGCGGGGGAAGAGGAGGGGATAAGAAGGATGCTGGGGGCTCTGGGGGATAGGTATGCGCTTGATGGATGGGGCTCTCTAGAACAGGAGGGCGCGATGGGGGCCGGAGGGGATGGGACAACTAAGGCGGCGGGGAGAGCTCGGGCTGATCGGGGTCTTGGCTGAAAGGGGGAGAGGGGCTCCCTGGCAGGATGGGCTGGAGGAAGACCTGTTTGGGGAGAGAAAGTTAACTATGATCAATAAGCCAACCCGGGGAAATGGGAAGAGAGAATACAGGGGAAAGGGAGCAAGAAGGGGAAAAGAAGACCGGAACGCATCCTTTAGAAGGTGCCTAAGCGGAAATGAAGAATGGGAAAGAAATTAAAGCACGAAATAAAAATTGCACTTAAATAGCGTTGGGGAAAGAAATGAAAAGAAAAATTGCAAAATAAAGAAATGGCCAAAGGGTAGAGAGGGACTGCTGAGGCAGGGACTGGGCGCCCGCGTCGGGTCCCCCAAGGACCCGAGGGGGCGGGGGGGGGAAAGTTGCTTGCTCTCAGAGTAGAAAATCCTGAGCGTGAACGGAACACCTGTAAGCTAACTCCTGACTTTATGTGTAATAAAGTTTGCTGTGGCAATTTTTCTCCCACTCATCCTACTGGTCTCTGCCTATCCTTTGGGTGGATGGGGGTTTGGGTTGCTTTGGGAGGGGGGTAGTTGGGAAGGAGTGAGAGTCGGAGTGTGGAATGAGAGCTGGGGGGCGGGGGGGGGGTTATTGGGAGCAGCATGGGCGGCCACTGTGCCACACCACTGAGGGTGTCGGCGCTAAGCGAGTGTTCAGTTCCGCGTGTGCTAACGTGCACAACATTGAATTGTGGAGTGAGGTCTAAATGCAATGTAAACGTGATGCTCCAATATATAACATGTCAGTGCAAGCCACTCTGCGTGCATGCATACCCCCTTCACACGTAAGGAATGATACCATTATTGTGTATGTGAGCCGGGGCAGCAGGGTGTACTTAACCATTGAGGCTAAAGCGTGGCAGAAAAGCAATACACTACTGCCCATGATCAGTGCAAAACCGCAACATAGAGCTCATTCCTGCTCAAGGAGAATCATGTCACACTAATGTGATTGCAATACCATCAAACTGCACCTCATGCAACTATTCAAGGGAAGGGGCAAAAGAAAATGTCAACAGAAGCTTTAGCTTTAGCAAAGGTGTGCTCGTAATAAAAACGACAAGCCTACTTCACCTATCCATTAAATGCTCAACAGAACGGTGGGTTACATAGCTGTGAGTGCACTGATAAAGCAGCAGTCTCCTTATAAGGGAGTGCAATGAATCCTCAAAGATCATGAAGAACATTGCTGGGTAATTTCACCAAAATGCCAGCGGTAGCAGAAGTGACATCACACGACCCTTGACATATGATGACATCACATTTGAACCCGCCCCGAAATCACATCACGGGAACGATGGAACACGACCTTTCATCCCTGGACAAAACAGGAAGTGGCATCACATAGCATTGTTTCTAAGTAGACTATGAAACATATGATTCTGAAACCACCGTAAATTGATATACATTTCATACAAGAATGGATCACCATATGTATCGTCGTTAATAGTCAGCGCGTATAGGCCCACTTACCAAATTACTGTGAATGCAAGCAGACCTCCAAGGTGTCCAAGGCCAAACGATAATGATGTGTTTATTATATAGCACTTACGCATAAGCGCTTTATATAGACCAAATATACATACAATATCCTAAATATACATAAAAATACCCAACCTGTGTTGGTACCCATTTATCAACCTCAGCAGGATGAAACGCCGAGTTAACCTTGTTGGGAGCCGAACCTTGCAGCAGTGAGCTCTCAACCCACTGAGCTATTTTACTGCTATAGCCATCAGAAAACGAGCCAATCAAGAAACACAGAGCCACATGCTGCTGGACACAGCCCAGGAGCCACAACTAAAAAAAATGTTTTTTTTAAATAAAAAAATGTTTTTTTTAGGGGTAGCAAGGGCGACCCCTAAATGACGTCCCTGTGTAGCATTTCAGTGGACAGAGCACTTCATATAACTCTACCAAACCCGTATCCTGATAGTAAGTAAAGGAACACTCTCTTTGCTGCAGTAATTTACATATAAGAATCGCCAGCCACTTGCCAAAGTGGAGGAAATTAAGCACACCTAATTGAGTCCAGAGTGTTATTGAGAGGTCAAGGAAAGGCAGAAAATGTGGATGTGTGCAAAACAACAGGCACCAAAGTAATTTACTCATGATGGAATTAGCACTTAAAGAAGCCCTACCCAACGACGATATGTACTCCATTGAAGACGCTTCACAACCTCCGTCATCTTCTTCTCAAACCGACCTACTCAACCGCAATCAGCAACATCAAAGAAAACCAATCAAAGATCATCACAAAAAGGAACTGACCCTATGTCGCTCAACAAATCTCTGGGAGATGTAGCTCTGGACACATTTCTTGCTGAAGTCAAAAGTCTCAAACTTTTCTAGAGGCGACCACCGCCAAATGGTATCTTTCACCACAAGAGACTGAGAAAAAAGTCGGGAAACTGGAATCCCTCACACCCAAAAGGAAAACAATGGAAGTAGGAATAGGCAACCTACAAAAATGGTGTGAGAACAGTGAGACAACAGAAGAAACATCTTCCGTCTTAATGGGATTCCAGAGGGAGCAGAGAAAGATGACCCAAGATGTTTTCAGCAATCACTCCTACCCAAAATGCTCGACATCGATCCCAGAATCAAATAAAGAAATCCAATGAGCCCATTGCCTGGGTCAGAAAAATACCTTTACCAATGCCTCCAGCTGGAGGCCCGAAGTCTGATCATGTATTTTCTGGAATACACCCAGACCAGTCCTTGTGGCTGCTAGGAAAAAGAAGAGAGTAACATGGATGGCTCAACACATTTATATTTCATAGGATGTCTCAAAGGCAGCTGCAGCCAAAAAGAAACAATTCCTAGATTTGAGGCCTAATATGAAACAGCCACAGTATGGAATCCACCATCCAGGTAAATGCAAAGTTACCCACAATGACAGAACCATGACTTTTGAAGACCCAAGTTCCTTGTCTTGTTTCTTGAATAATCGTACCACAGAAGAAATGGAGATTCACAGAGAGAGAGTAACTTAAAGTTAGCTGAAGATCGCATTAGTAGCCATGAGGCCGAAATACTTGTCTGCGGTCGCTGTTGGTACTATTGTTCAGAGGAGATTTGCCTAGCATTTTGGTGCTGGGCTGCCTTTGGGTAGGACAAAGACTGATATGCATATGGAAATTTCTCCTCTGTGAAAAGTGCAGTGAGCTAAAGGGTGGTGGAGACTCTCCCAGGAGCCATCCACCTGAGAACAGGTCAATGGGCTGTGTTCGTGCCGGTAGAGGCACTCCCAGACCTTCTTTTGGCCTCATGGCTACTATTCCGATCTTCAGCTACCTTTTAGTTACTCTCTCTCTCTGTTTTCCTCTCTTCTCTTTCCTATTACTATCCTCTCTCCTTTCCTGCGGTACACTAAGGTTATATGCTGCAGAGCTATGCCCTTTTCAGGGGGTGTTTGTTGACCATTCAGGCTTTGCCAAGCCATTCTTAGTTTTAACCAATGTTACTTAACATCATTTCATGGAACGCCAGGGGACTCATTAACCCTATTAAAAGACAAAAAATCCTACCATACGTTAAAACACTTAAGGCAGATATCATCCTCCTCCAAGAAACACATCTATCTGAGGATGAAGCTAGTAAACTTTTTAAAAAAAACACCTTTTGATCACTGTTTTTACTATCAGGCCTTGAATAAGAAAAACTGAGTTATTCCACTCATTAAAGCAATACCAAATCTGATTCAGAGGGAAGATAGTGACTCTGCTCACTACTTATTAATGTCAATAAATATCACATAATGAACATATATGCCAATTGGCAGCAAGTCAAACTTTTGGAACTCAGTAAGTAAAAAAATGGAATCCCTCGACAATGGAAATCTCATCATTGGAGGTGACTGGAATCTCCCAATGGACCTAATCCTTGATAGGAAATCCAAAGCAAAGTGCAGAGAAGGTAAAGCTCATTAATCACTTCTAAAAATGGTTAAGAAACTCCACCTCACTAATATCTGGAGACTCTGAAACCCAGAAGAACTAGATTACATATACTACTTCAACACGCACCAATGGTAGATGAGAACAATTTATTTTTTAACTGGCTCATATGTCAGGAATAAAATAATTGATGCTAAGGTATGACCGATTGTCCTCTCTTGTGTACTATCATATCTCTCAGACCACGCACCCATGTCACTCTCGATGGATGTTAACCACACAGTCAACAATAATACAAGATGGTGATTGAATAAAGCTCTACTTAAAGACACAATGGGCCTCATTCTGGTAAGGAGACCGGGGCCGGTATTCCCCTACCGCCCGATTCCGAGGTCCCCTAACGGGACCCGTAAGTTACGTTTGGTGTGACCAAACGTACCTTACGGGTCCCGTTAGGGGACCAGGGTGCAAATAACAGGCTTACCATTCGCGAGCCCGTTATTTGCGCCCTCCCCATTCCCATTGAGCCCTGTGGGGGCTCAAATGGGAATGGGTAATGGTTTGGTAAATGGGAACTTACAGGTCCCTCCAAGGTCAGAATGGAACGTTAAGTCCCCATTGAACCAAACCGGAGTCGGTACCGGTATGGGAGGCAGCCATGGAGCTAATTTCTCCATGGCTACCACCATACTCGGAATGACCCCCAATGTTCAAAGGGGATAGCGGATAACTATCAGGAATTGTTCTCCATTAACCAAAACAAACTCACCAAAATGGAAAATACTTGGGACGCTTTCAAACTACAATGAGAGGGGAAATCATCAGTAGAGCTGCATCTAATAAAAAAGAACTATGAGAAAGAATTACATGATTCTCTTGCCAAAATCAAACAGACAGAAAAACAATTCCAAATTATCATTCAGAACCCACTCTAAAGAAATTGCTAAATGAAAAATTTAGTTCAATAAAAAAATCATCCATAGTGGCCAACATAACAATGTTAAACATTAAATCAACTTCTGGCGAGATACCTAAATGGAAGAATAGAAAAAACAAAATGTGACTCCATTAGGAACAAGCTAGAGAAAACATGTACCAAAGATACTGATATAGCACAGGTATTCGAGGACTACTACCGCACACTTTATTCATCCAAAAGTTCCACAGCTCCCAATACCCAGAAAAACATAGCTAACTTTCTGGAAAATATTCTAGTAAAGAATCCCAAAAATATAGACCTACAGAGCCTAAAATGCCAATTCACAATGGGCCTCCTTATGAGTATAGCAGTAGGGGGTTAACGGCACCGGTAAGGATGCCGGTGCCGTTAACCCCCTACTGTCGCATTCTGAGGTCCCTTGGCAGGTCCCACTAGGGCCAGCGGTTTTACCAGCCGCCCTTAGAGGGACCCGCTAAGGGACCAGGGAGTTAATAACGGGCACGTTATTTGCAGGCCCGTTATTTGCAGGCCCGTTATTAGCTCCTTCCCCATTCCCATTGAGCCCTATGGGTGCTCGAATGGGAATGGGGAATGGTTTTCAGAATGGGGACTTACCGGGTCCTCCAAGGTTGGAATGACCCGGTAAATCCCCATTCCGACTACCCGGACACGGGTTTGGAGGCTGCCATGGTGCTAATAGCACCATGGCTGCCTCCAAACTCGTAATGAGGCCCAATAAAGGGGGTCAATACGAGTTTGGAGGAAGCCATGGTGCTATTAGCACCATGGATGCCTCCAAATTCGTGTCCGGGTCCAGGTTCTCTGATTGGGGACTTACCAGGTCATTCCAACCTTGGAGGACCCGGTAGGTCCCCATTCAAAAAACCCTTCCCCATTCCCATTCGAGCTCCCATAGGGCTCAATGGGAATGGGGAGGGAACTAATAACGGGCCCGTAAATTACGGGTCCGTTATTAGCTCCCTGGTCCCTTAGCGGCTCCCGCTAAGGATGGCTGGTTTCACCAGCCTGCCTTAGTGGGACCCGCAAAGGGACCTCAGAATGTGGCGGTAAGGGGTTAACGGCACCGGCATCCTTACCGTTGCCATTAACCCCTTACTGTTGCACTCGTAATGAGGACTTCGGGCCTCATCACAAGTTGGCCGGTGCAGTAATAATGCAGCAGTAATAGCGTTACCGCCGCATTACCACACTGCCCAATTATGAGTTTGGGGGAAAGTTGGAGGATTCACCTCGAGCTATGAGCTGAAGGTAAATCTGCTGACTTTTCGCCCATTTTCAGCGCAATTACTGTGGCGCAATTACCGCCGCAGTAATTGCACCAAAAATGCCCCATTGAGTCTTATAGACTCAAAAATACGGGGATTTACACTGCCACCACCACTAATACTGCTGGACCAAGTGGCGCTAACGGTAATTGCATTGGGTGGTATTCCAGCAGATTTACTGCCAGAATACCGCCCAACTCGTGATGAGGCACTTTGTGTCTGTCATGGTGGGACAGGCTAGACACAAATTGTACAAAGAAGTGAACTCTATTCTCTCAAAATTTCTGTGGGAAGGCTAAACAGCAAAAATATCCATAAATAAACTTCAGGCCAACAAGGATCAGGGTGGGGTTAAACTCCCAAACGTTCTGGTGTAGCACTACGCCTTTATTTTAACACCAATAAGCCAAATGACCTACCAACCCCTAAAATAATTGGTACTCTCCAAGATGGCTAGAACTGAAAAATGCGCAATAAGTATCAGTAATCTAAAAGATAACAAAGACCACCCAATTATGTCCTCGGCTCACATCGTTCACTGAACGTCCGGGTTAAAGCAATCTAAGCTCCACCTCTCTTCGCTTGGGCACAACCCTAGAATATCAATCAACAAAATATCCCTACACTGGGATGCATGGCTTGATAGAAAGATATTCTACATTCAACAAATAAGGGTCGCTGACTCACCTCTCACCTTTGCAGAACTTCAAAATAAATAGGGGCACCCTTCTAATGAATTCGGTAACTATCTGAAACTTACCAGAGCGCTCATCAAATTCAAAACAAATGCCCAATCAGCGGTTTGAAATTATACAGATGTTATTATAATGGATAGCAAACGTATCATGGCTAGGATATTTTACAAAAAAAGTATTCTCTCTCACAATACAACAACAATAAATTCTGCTACCACTAAGAAGTGGGAAGAATTTTTGACCATCAACTTAGATTCCACCCATTGGCATCAAATCTATAATAGAATTGGGAAGCATCTATATCAGCTAGCAAATCCCAAACTCTCTTTTTCGTGTTACATAGAGCGCTCCCGACACCAGAATAAATGCATAAGGCCAATATTAGCCACAATGTATACTGTTGGAGAGGTAACGATAAACAAGAAGTAGATACATTAGAATATATGCTATTTTCAGGCTCACGCTTATCCCAATCTGGAATGAGATAGTTAAAAACATCACCAAAATTTTCCAGCTAAACAAAAATATATCGCTACAATAACTTTGTCTCAATACAATAAATATAAGAAAGATAACATTCTCACTACCAAACAGTGAATTCTACTAGACTAGCTACTAGCAGCAGTCATCCAATGCATTGCATCCCATAGGAAGAAACAGGAACCACCTACCCACAGAGCAAGACGGAACTGTATTTGCTTAACTCACAGATTGAAAACAATAAAATGCAAAGATACACTCTTCTTATCTAGGTGAAGTCCCCTAGAGATCATCCTAAACACACTCCACCCCAACATCATAACTAATAATCAATTTCCTGAAGTTTGTAAGCCACCTTAATCAAACTCTATTGATAAAAAATATCAGCACGTCCCCTCTTTCGTTCCACTTCGTATACAAAAGGGCAATATTGGCTCTTGAGCCCACCTGGCTGGTCTACACCTAACACCCAAACCTAGCTCCCAGAGGAACAACAATGACAGCTCAAAGCATCTTTCCATTGTAATGGTTTATTGAGACGCCACCCTCAACACAGGGAGTTCCTTCCCTCCCCAATCTAAGTGTCACACAATAAACTGTTACAAATTGGCAACTCATGGCCAGGATTTGACTGACTATTTTTGACTTGTGACAAGTGCATTGTGATAGACTTCATTTTGATGTAATTGAATTATGGTAAAGTGAAAGTCATCTTTGTTTTGTTAAAGTGCCAAGAGGACTTGAACCCTGAGTTCCATGGTGGTGTATAGGTGATAAATTAAGATTGAGTAAGAATTGATTTGCTGTGAGTAACGGAAGGTGTCTTGCCCGCTAGTCCCTGGTTATCTGTCATCTAGGTGGGCAGAACACAGCCATTGCTTTCGGATTTAGTTCCTGGGGGTGGACCAGTGCGGGAGGATCTCCTGGATGAAGGGTCTTAGGGGAGTGGAAAAGTGGCACACAGGAAGGTGAGATGCAGTATTCCCTTCCCTGTAACACTATTTCCCCATCCTATCAGGTAGGATACCTAGGAACTAACCCCCCCCTTTCCCAAGACAAAAACGTTCTCACGGACAGCTCACTGTGAGCCAAAAAACGAGCTAACACCAGAGCCGTATACCTGACATGTCCCAATACAATGGTCAGGCAACGTCATGCAATTACTGATCATTACACACACCTGACTTCCATCACACTTCCCCACACGGATAAAAGTCGGAGCACGAAAGCACACTCTGAGCAAGGCAAAGCACACGAGGAAACAGCGGTTCCAAGATGGCAGTTTAATATGAGGAGAAAGACGGCGAGACCAGAGAGGGTTGTAAGGAGGGAAGTGCCCTTGACCTTTTGTGACCGTTACTTTCACGAACCTTGGAAAGTATGAAACCTAAGACTGAGAACTAAAGCTGAACAAACCTGCATTGTGTGTCAGAGGCCCAGGGCTCTCCAGCATCTTTAACCAAGGCAGTGAGGAGCGGGAGACGCTATGGTACTGTCCTTGGCTCCTACAACAAAGCAGCCCCAGTAAAGAGAGCCCAGCCGGTGAGTCGGAGAGACTGATACCACACCAGCCTGTGTTAGTACCAAGGTTGCAAGCGGCAAAAATGGTATGAATAACTCTAAGGAGAATAGCGTGTGAAACGTATGTGATGAACGACGCGTATATAATTGAAAACCAGAGGAGTGATTGAACTTTGGGAGATCAAATAAGATACCATAGACAGAGTGTTCCAGCGCCATGTGGGTGCTCACTCGGAGGTCTCTGTCAGGTATCCAATTAATTGCCAACTTGGGAAAGGAGAAATTTGAGATCAAAGTGGTCCTGCAACAAGTCAAGCTAAATCTTGTGCACATTCGAAAGTCTTCGATATTTGAATGCGTGCTACAATTGGTTCGAGCTGAGGGAGACTAAATGTGACGGAGAAAGCATCTGAGCCCGGCGGAGGGGGATGAAGGGTGAACCATGAATCAGTTGAGAAAGAGTATTCTCTAAACATTGGAAAAGGGGGTCTCCTTACCGGTGCCCAGTATCCCCTACTGCCCTACTCAGAATGAAGCCCAATGACATTCAGGCCATCAACAGTAAAGATGTGAAATTAACTATCGTACTCGGCCTGACGAGTTTTCAGATAGTGCAAGAGCTAAGTCATAGATAATGAAGGGAGGGGGAGAGTGGGAAGGAAATGGAAACAGACTGGCAACTACCGTACTAGGCCTGACAAGATTTCTGGTAGAGCCGGAGAAAACAAAAGGTGAGGGAGAGGGGTGCAGAAAGTGAGGGGAGGAACAAAACAAGCGACTATCGTACTAGGCCTGACGACATTTCAGATAGTGCTGGAGGGGGGGGGGGACAAGTAAAGGGAGGAGGGAGGAGAGTGAGGAGGTTTCTATCATATTATTATACTATCATATAATTCTGATAGAGTAAGTGCATAGAAGAAAGTAAGCAGAGGAGGGGAGGAGATAGGAAAAGGGAGAAAGGGAGATGAGGAGAGAACAGAGTGTCAAAAAGAGTGGTGAAGCAAGAGGGGAGAGCGAATACAATTGCAGAAGTCAGTAGTAACACATAATGTTGCAAGCCTGGATACAAGATGAAGATGGAAACAGCATCATTCAGGGCCACCATGAGAAAGGGTGACGCACTGTGAATCAATGATAGTTTATTTATATAGTGCCTATACACAATGTGTTTCAAAGAGCTTCGAGGCAAGGGAGGGAATAATGGAAAATACAATGACTTTCTTACAGGCCATGAACAGTAAGGATGTGAAATTAACTATCGTACTCGGCCTGACGACATTTCAGTGCAACAGCTAAGACATAGATAAGGAAGGGAGGGGGGGAGTGGGAAGGAAATGGAAACAGACAGGCGACTACCGTACTAGGCCTGATGACATTTCTGGTAGAGCTGAAGAAAACCAAGAGGTGAGGGAGAGGGGTGCAGAAAGGTAGGGGAGGAACAAAACAAGCGACTATCATACTAGGCCAGACAACATTTCAGATAGTGCTGGGGGTGGTGGTGGGGGTGGGTAAGAAAAAAACAGTAAGGGGAGGGGGGAGGAGACAGACGAGGTTGCTATCATACTAGGTCCAGGGACAATTCTGATAGAGTAAGTGCATAGAAGAAAGTAAGGGGAGGAGATAGGAAAAGGGAGAAGGGAAAGGAGGAGAGAACAGAGTTAGCAGTCAAAAGAGTGGAGAAGCAAGAGGGGAGAGTGAATACAATTGCAGAAGTCAGTAGTAACACATAATGTTGCAAGCCAGGATACAAGATGAAGATGGGAACAGCATGATTCAGGGCCACCATAAGTACAAGATGCAAAGGATATCCAGCATAAGAGTCGAGAAAGGGTGACGCACCGTGAATGAATGAAGTCCAGAAAAGTCAAATCGAGCATTGGCCACAAGACGGTGATGGTGAAACCAGAATGTATCAGGACAGGCTCCTGCAGAAGTAGGCTGGAGGGGCTGAGGGGGAGCAGGGTAGAAGAATCAAGCAAAACAGGCAACACCTCTGTGCATGAAATGGGGGGATACAAGAGAACATCACGGGGACCAGAGGGGTGGGGATGGCCTGTGGGGACAGAGGGAGTAAACACATGTTGGTGTGTGCTTACCTGCTGTCTGAGCAGGGGTTTGGGCTCTGGATCCTCCTGGTCTGAACAGGTGCCAAGAGGAATTGCCCTTTTCTTTGTCTGCCCAATTTTGATAGAGTAAGTGCATAGAAGAAAGTAAGGAGGGGAGGAGATAGGAAAAGGGAGAAAGGGAGAGGAAAAGAGAACAGAGAGTAAGTAGTCAAAAAGAGAGGAGAAGCAAGAGGGTAATAGAACTGTGTCCTTGTGCCGAATAAGCCAGAGTGTGCGCTTTGATCGAGTGAACCACTTTGTCCCATGGTGAAAACGTGGGCAAGGGAGGCCAATGGCCTGAACATCCTGACGTATTATTTTGTGAACACTTATTTCTTTTTCATGAACACTACCCCTCACTATGTATGTTTAGTGGTAAGGATTGGCAATATTTTTTCTTTAGTATAGGCCCTTTATTTTGACAAGACTCCACTAGGACTGCATTATTATTATTTGATGGTCATAGCTTGCTCTCATCTGTAGATTTAGGATTAGATAGGCATTCATCACACCCTTGTTAAAGTTCAATAAACACCCTTGAACTGTGGTCACTTGTGTCTGTCTTACTGTTGATGCTTCCTTGCACTAAGCAAAAGAAATTCTACAAAAATCGCAAAAAGGCCATTTAAAATAAAGGAATATAATTGAATTAGATGATGCCAGTAGACATTTCCTTACTAAGGTGTTCATTCGTGGTGAGTGGACAGGGTTCTATGTCGTGATATCGCCTGTTTTTCTGCTGCTGATTTCTTGCTGTAAAAACTCATCGATTTTCTTTCTTTGGGGGTTATCCCCACTCAAACCCCCTTCACAGCTATTTACAACTTATTCCCCACATCCCCTATGCATTATATCCCTATATCCAACACCCTCCATATTTTTCAATGTGTTTTTGCATAAAAAAACTCAGCGGAAAAAAAACGCTGATGAATGAAAGTTGTACCGCGGATAGAAGCGGATGAAGGGAGCTGGCAAGCTCAAAGGATGCAAGATGTTAAATCAGAAGGAATTGACATCTGGTGTGATGGTGGGATATGGCACAACGCATTAGAGACATTTTATATGACACAAAATTCTCAAGAAGAACGTAGTGAAATGGCTCAGCTCACAGCGTATCTATACTTCCACTTGCAGTTAGTGGCAGAGCGAGTGCAGAAGAGTGAGGCCTGTGCGCAGAGCCAGATTGAGAATCTAAATGAGGCGCAGAAAGAACTTAAACAGGTAGAAGATCAAGTTCAAGTTAAAACAAGGATGCCTCTTGAAACAACTAAAACATGAGTTAAAAACCCAAGCAGCAAATGAATGCAGAGCGTGAAACACAGTTTTCTGCACTACAAAATGCACATAAAGAGTTTGTGGAAAATTTGAGCACACTGCCACATAAGGTAAATGATCAGAATATTTATAATAGAGGGCTGTTAGATGATCTTATGGCCTTTTAATTACAAATTAAGGAATTGAAAAATTTAAACAGTCAGTTAATTATAAAAGGGGTTGATTCCCAAAATGACTTCGATCAGATATATCAACATGTACGTACTTTAAAACAAACCAAAAATTCAACTGGTGAAGAAAAAATACCTCTTCAACCAGGCGAATAGTGTGCTTGCACAGGAGGTGCTTCAGTTGAAACTGGAGGCAGAAAAGAGTCAATCAGGTTTTCAGGATCTGACTGGAAATAGGCAAGAAAATGTAGTACTCCTGTAGTGCGGGAGGCAAGTGGAAGCTAACCTGTTACAGGCAGCGAAGTGTAGAAATGCGCAAGAGAAAGAGATTGGTATTTGGAAAGCAAACTGCTTTGAATATGCCTGCACAAAACTAAATTGAGTCAAGTCAGAATGAAATCAGAGAATTGAAAGATCGATTAATGGCCCAGAGTTAAGTGCTGGAGGCCAATTAGGCCCTGGTCTCAGAATTAACAAGTCAGCTCTCTGAACAGCATAAGGAAAGAAGGACAGAGAGAAGCAGGCTTGAGGGTTTGGCAAATGAAATTGAAAATTACAAACAGGCATTCAGGCACCCTGACCAATCTGCATATGGGAAAGGGTCCTCTGATACAGGGGTGATGTCCTCCTCATCAGGAACCTCATGCAAGTTAACCACAGCTTCCTATAGGCCGACTGCGACTGACCTCATGCTGTCCACCTACAAAGCCCAAGGAAATATGAGGCACCTAGAAAGCCAGTCCTTATCTGAGATTGAGGAGTACTCACATCTATCATACAGAAACAAAGGTGGCCGGACCAGTGTGTCCTGGGAAGTTAAGAATAATCCATTGAGTACTTCAGACCATGAAAACTCCCTTGATGAGACAATTGGGGAGTTGGACTAAAAAAAATGACATTGTAGAGAGACCACCTAGCTCGCTTCGCTAGAGAAGAACATTCAAAGCTTCAGCCCAAGAGCGGCATATTAAAAACTTCCTAACATTCAGGGCAAAGGGTGACTTTCCCTAGGCTGTCTGGAAGGGGGCAGATTACACAGTTAAGTCAGTCTGAGGAAGAGACTGAGTATTTTCCTGTGCCAAAAGGTGACCACTGGGGAAATGACCCTGAGAATTCACTGCAACATAGGCAAGAGGGGTCTTGGAGGAATTCCTAGTCTTGTAGAGATAGGGAGCGCCCAGACAAGAGGGAATGGAGTACCAATAGCAGCTCTGAGTCAGAAGGTGATTGCATTCAGGTGCAGATAAAAAGAAAGACAGGGGAACAAAGAAAGGGTTGTGTCAAAGACCCAATAAGACAGATCACAGCCATAAAGACCTTCATGACCCCATACCATAAAAACACTAAGTATTCAGTGTGGGAACATCTAGAACTGTATGAACAAATGATAGCCTCATTTTTAATTAAAAATGATATAAATTGAATGGAGTTTGTGAAATGGACGTTCTCTCCTGGGTACTCCAGTTTCTTTTCAGGACTGGAGGATCGGAATCACTATAAATTATTCTCCTATAAGGCGGCAATTCGGAAACAGTTTTCCACACATAAGAACCCACAAGAGGCCCGTAAGGCTGCATATAATTGCAAGTGGGGAGGATCAGGTGCCTAGGGCAGGTGAACACAAATAGTAGGGAGTTCATAACTACATATTTTCATGTACTCCCTAAATACATAACCACTCAGTTGGTGCGTGATTTTAACAAGCAAAGGATCCTAGATTGGGTGATAGAACAGGCCACCAGGATCTATGAGGTTCAGAAGCCTGCTGAGAGTAAACCACCCGCCCCCCCCAAACCTCTAAACCATCTAACACCCCTGCTGCTGCGAAGGTGGCAGAGGTAAAAACTACCTCTCCATTGGATCTGGAGACAGGGGTTCCTAAAAGTAACCTTCCTGCAAACAAGCAAAATGGAAGGCAGAAGAGACCCCCCAACCTGGCCCAATTGAATGGTAGGCAGGGTGGGTCCCAGAACAATGATCCCTCAAATCCTGCCACCTATTTAAGCCCTAGGTACAAGGGTACCAAACCAATCCTGGGGTATGTCTACAATCCCCAGGCCCAAGGGGGGGGGCAATCAGGTAAGTACTGCCCCAGAAAACATCCCTCCAAACTTCCCTCAGGGGAGAAGTATCAGTCCACCTCCCAATCTGAACCTTTTCCCCAGATATCCCCTAAACCAGAACTTTCAAAATAAGCCTCTCTCTTCCCAGTTCCAGGACAATAGGACCCTGAACCCGGGAGAAGGGAGATTCTGGATAAACAATTATGGGGGAAATTTCCAGTACCCGTGCTAGTCTGAGAGAAGGGAGTGTTACCCTTTTCGGGAGCAGCCGAGGTATGACTCTAGACCCCCTACCACCCAGAAAAGGTCTTGCAGCTGGAGCGACAGGTCCAGAAACTGACCGATGATCTTGGGCGCATGCTGAGGGCTCAGTCCTACTCTCAACCTAACCCTACTTCCCAGCATTGCCCAACACCCAGGTCTGATGCTCCATGGGGGAAATGACGGGAGAAAACGTCTGACAAACAACAGGTTCCTAAGGAGGGTGCCCAGATGGAAGGGAGATGCCCAGCCCTAGAGGGAGCTTCCTTTCTCACCCAGACAGAACCCCTAAAAACCTCTCAGCCTGAAAGTGTCTCTTCTGCCCCTGAAACGTTAAGCGTCCCTAGAGGACTCAGGTAAACAGACCTTCTCTTCCAGAAACGGGGGGATCCCACCCAAAGCAAAATGGGTACCAAAAGACCCTATTTGGGACAGGGTAAGTATTGAGACCCACCCAGAACCAGAAACTATTCGCTTTTAGCAGGCGTTAAGGATGGGACCCGCAAAGGGACTCCGGGGTCAATAACGGTACCGTAATTTACAGTACCATTATTGCTGCCTTCCCCCTTCCCATTGAGCCCTATGGGGCCTCAAATGGGAATGGGGAATGGCCCTGGTGAATGGGCAATTACCGGTCCCTCCGGCTTCAGAATGGACTGGTAATTACTCCATTCACCAGGCCGGAGTTTGGACGAGTTCGGAGGCAGCCATGCCGCAAATAGCGGCGTGGTTACCTCCGAACTTGGAATGAGGCCCCTAGTGTCCCTAGACCTGCTCTGTCTGAGGGCAGTTCTGAGCAGGCCCATGTTCTAGCTAGTGCATGACAGGAATGTGATGAGGGGTATCTCTGTGTTGCCAGGGCCCCATCTGCAGCCTACACTTCAAACAAAAAAGGGACTAATAAAAACACTAGTCAAAAGTGGCAAATGGTGCTGGAGATAGGAGAGCTCCAATTTGCATCACCTTAAGATTTCCTATTAATTTTAAAGGAATATTATCAATTAGGCATTTTTCTCAGCAACTATAAGTCGTACTTTCTTGATTGATGTGTAATTTTTTAGGTAATCTCCAGCCAATTTTGATGATATGAAATTCCTCCACCTGCGTCTTAGGGAATTGTAATGGCGAGCTAAAAGGTGTTTCTGGCTGCAATGAAAATGTCCCGGATTTGAGAGTTGGCGAACTGGTGGAGGGTAAAATCTGGTATTTGGAGAGTTAATTACATGTTCATAATTATTTTGCTTTTTGTAAAAACGGCAGAAAATTGCGACACGGCCATGCAACATGATGCGCAAAAGGCTGTCGTTTTATTAAATTCCCTATGAGTAGCTGAAGTGGCATATATGTATATTATGGCAGTTACCAGTAAATTATAAAGTTTTGCTACAAAGCTAATTTTGGCCAAAAAAACTGACATAGAACTGACATAGAAACAAAAGGGGATTTCAAACAGAAGTGGCCATATGTCTGTTCCAGCCTCTTAAACCAATTCGTAGAGATAGGCTGGATCTGGGAGGATAGAGAAGGGTAACTGGCCAATCCCCTTTCCGAGAACTCTTGTAGGGAACTGCCCAATGTTGTAAACTTGATGGTGTCCTCACTGGTATATACTATGAGGAAAGGAAAAGAGCTGCTAAAAATTACCATCTGACAGCCACAAGTAAATACCAAAATGAGATTTCTGCTGATAGTGCATCTGGGTGAAGCTGTCCATTGCTGGGAAGGCCTAAAAACTGACTGGGTCCTATGGTGGAGAGCTGGAGACCAACCTTGAGTTTGGAATGACTCCTGCCCTGTCCTTCTAGAGGGTCCTGAAATGCAGTTGGCTTTCCTGAACTTTAAACAGGGCCACTCACCAATCTCAGTCCTTGGCCCAGCCACTCTCCCCTGCACTGCCTTCCTGGCAACCCCTGCACTGCGGGACTGTCTCTGTATCCCTACAGCCCCCCTTCCCAGCACTTGTCTGCACTTATCTTGCACTTGCCACCAGCTGGCCCTTATTATTTATCTTGTTCATTACTAACCCTGTACTGCACTTTCCCCTCTCCCTTTCCCCCGTGCACTTTTCCCGTCTCCCTACCCATGCACTTGCGCGATCTGAATGACACCTGGCCTAGTAGGATCGTTGTCTGTCTCCCCTTGTTCCCCCCTCCCTGCCTCGTCGCGCCTTGAAACACTTGTGTATAGGCGTGTTACAAATGCCATATCATATCATTACAGAGGTTTTCAATGTAAATAGACTTTAACCCTTTGAAACCCACAGGTGGGTGAATCTGCTGGCCTTGAATCCTTCCCCATTAAAGTGGGCATGGAGGGGGGGCAAAACAGTATTGATGCTTGGGCTATTTAACTAAAAATATGTATTTAATGAATTCCCCTTGGGGCAACACCACGGGTGATTTTTGTTAAAATTCAAAATTAACAAAGCTCATTTCCAGTGTGTGCTGAAAACCTTAGACTGTAATGTAATTGGGTAATCTTTTTTTGCCTGTTAACCCTGTCTTCTTTTAGGAAGAGGGTTGTCTTTGTCCCTAAATTAAAAAGAATTCCTAGGCTTTGAGCTTCCCCAACGCATGTCTTTAAGTGGAGGGGTGTCTGAAATCCAAAATTCTCAAATCATCCCAATGTTTACCATCCAGCTGCCCCACACAGGCCTTGAAGTGGAGGGGGTCTGAAATCCCAAATTCTTAAATCATCCCAATGTTTCTGCCCGACTTCAAGAATGCAGTCCACAGTAAGGGGAGGGGGGGTTGAAAAACCCACTGCTAAATCACCCTGTGTTTATTTACCGCTTGCCTATTAAGTGCACAGGAAAACCAAAATTGTACAGCTTTGAAAATGTAAAGTGTTTTTATCCAGGGACCAGGGTTGATGATCATTTGTTTTGAAATGAGTATAAAGTAAAATATTGTGATTTGAGTTTTCCCCAACCAAATTGTGTGAGTTATTTATGTAGAGAGAAGTTTATTGTGTTGTGCCACGGATAAAGTGGTGTGTGAAATTTTTGTGCGAGTTTCTATTACCTAACATCCAAATAAATACGAATATATTTCCTGTACACCGGCCTGGTTCTTGACTCATTGGTAGCTCAGGGGCGAGGAATCCATGGGATATGACGTGCATCAGAAATAGGGCTGAATAAAGAACTGAAATGAAACCGTTTATTGTGTGACACCTAGATTGTGGAAAGAAGGAACTCCCTGTGTTGAGGGTAGCCTCTCAATAAACCCTTACAGCATGCTGCTCCCTATATTATACTTTTTACATCATCTTATTAGATCACATCAAAACTATAGCGCATCACTTTCCTTATCTGTTATGAGACTACACAATCATTGTGTAGTACTCCATCCATTAGAAACACATATGGTTAAGCTCCACTTGACTACAGCAGATTCCCCCCTCTCCTTCCTCTCCAGGATATGCTTTACTCTCTTCATCTCACTCACTACTCTTTTTCCACTCACTCTCCACTTTCCCTCTCATCTCTCTCTGTCAATAGAAACATTACATCTATACTAGGTACTCAACGGGTGTCCACCCGCTTATAACCTAAATAGTTAACTCAGTAAACTATACCTGAATCAATTTGCTTTTCCTGGTGTTTTAAGCAACATGCTACCCAAGAAATTGTATATTTGTTTAATAAGACATAGCCCATATCCATGGTGTTAAGGACATGTGTAACTTTTCTTTGCATCACAACACTTTCCACCGTAATTGTGGCTCCCCATGTTTGCCAACTGTATAGGCCATTATCAATGTACCAGGTCCCATGTTTACACCAAACGCTTTTCATATATGTTTTTCTTCCTTTCACCCTCTGTGAGGGATTCGTTATTGATTGTAATATTCGCTGCTATTTCTTACAAAAGTACAATAAAACGATTTAAACACAAATAGCAGCTTTCTAACTTGCACTATGGAAATTAGGCTTCATTGCGTTAAGCATTACACTGCATAGTCTGCCGTGCAGAGCATCTATGATTATGTGCAAGTTCTTTAAACATGTCCGAAATCATTGTACTTTCATACCCTTATCCTTAGTAATTAAAACACAGCAGGTCACACTCATGCATCGTAGTGGAATCTTGCTTTCCCCGTAACCCGCTGAAGGACAGTATAGAAAGTATTCCTTTTGGAAGTGGAAGTAACTGTGCGTAATACTGCATCATACCAGTTGATGGAACACTATAAGTTTCAGTTTTAGTTTAAGAAAGCTTTATTCGATAGAGGTCTTTGTACTGTTGCACCATTGGCTGAAAGGTGACACGTGCCAGTAGGGCACGGATAACCCAGCATGATCATGTGACCATAGGTTAGGTGGGAGGGAGCTCGGGGGAATAAAGTCAGTTCATCAGCAAGTTCACGGCTGTGTGGTCCTTGTCGAGCCTGTGTCCCGTGTCAGCGTGTGAATGATGTGCAGAGCGGGGACAGAAAGAACACTGGCGACGAGGTGGGCAATCTGAGACCTGTGTGCTGCATGCCTTTGTGAATGCCGCTGAGCGTTGAGCAGGTGCTCTGCTCGCTATTGCAGATCTTCCCGAACCACTGCTTGTGCCATGTGGAGCACACGCCCCGCAGTGCGCTGCTGGTGCCACGCCAAGCAAAAGCTGCACGCTCGTGAAAAGGAGCACAATAAAAATAAGTAAATAATAATTAAAGTTTGCTTGGTGTGTGCCGCTCTCCGCATCACCTATCCATGGCCCGGGGCCCTCGCCAGGGCTGCAAAAGTGAAGAAGGCCCATCCTGATGCCACAATACAGTGCATGCAGTCAAGCCAAGAGACATTGAGCACATTCCACTACCATTTCACGTCCACCACACAAAAACTAAACATTGAAGCAGAACGCTGGCCCACCTTCCCATCACAGGGTCATCATAAGAGAACACTGCTTACCGATTGACACACAAGTCCCACACCGGCAACATGGGAG
This sequence comes from Ambystoma mexicanum, assembly GCF_040938575.1. NCBI lineage: Eukaryota > Metazoa > Chordata > Amphibia > Caudata > Ambystomatidae > Ambystoma > Ambystoma mexicanum. Next base: position 1,054,747,591 of record NC_090926.1, on the reverse strand, counting down.
ACCAGGATCAGGCCTCAGCCCCAGTGCCCATAGCACAGCAGGTGAGGGACTCCTTCCCGGTGCCCACGCTGTTTCATTTTGATAAGACCGACACCACAAATTTTGGCTCGTGTTGGTGCAGATGGATCAAGGAGTTCGATGTATACCTGGCCGCACTAGGACTGTGAGATGACAAACGGATAAGAGGCCTGCTCACCCTCACGGCGGGCCCCGAAGTCAGGAACATGATATTCGAGCTACCCGATGATGTTGAATACACTTAACCAGACCTAAAACGCATTCTGGATAAGCACTTTGCTATTCACAAAAATGTTGCCTATGAGTGTCACATGTTTCACACCACCAGACAACTCTCAGGTGAAACCAGTGACAAGTTTTTGACGCGGCTGAGAGAGAAAGTGAAACAGTGGGAATTTAACCAATATTCCAATGAGGAGGTCATCAAGTCGCAGATAATTGCCAGCTGTGAGTCCATCATACTCAAGAAAAAACTCCTGGAAAGGCTGAAAACGCTGGCCGGAATACTTCTGCTGACCCGGACTACCACTGCGCTGGAGCTCCAGGTTTTGGCCATGACCAACATCCTGATCAGCCCATCGACTCCGATCAAAGAAGAATCAGTGCAGAAATTGGTGACACATCCAGCCAAGCCGAAGAATGACCAGAGCCACTGCTTCAGGTGTGGATACGACTTCCCGCATGAGGGTGCCTGCCCCGCCATAGGTCAAGAGTGCTCCAGCTGTGGAGGAGAAGACAACTTCAAAGCCATGTGCTGTATCCCAGTGGACACCCAGATTAGGGGGCAGAGAACGCAGAACATCATGCTACATATCCCCCTCCTGGCCTCCGAGGGACAATAGGAACAAGCAGTACCAGAGGTAGTACCACACCGGAGAGAAGCGAAGCACAAGAACCCACCGCTCACCTTCAACGGAAGTAAGGTGAAAAGAGAGGAGGCGAGTACGCAACTTGTGCACATCCTCCCCCTCGACAAGGAAATCAGAGGCACCATCCAGCCCGGAAGGCAGGAAAAGAGGGTACACCTATGCCCTAGGCAACCCCTATGCAGTAAAACATAGCCCAATGTTGCCACTCACAGGGAGAGGGAGAACTTTTGACTTCCTAAATGACTCCGGTGCGACAGTGAACGTGATGCCTGAAAGTGTTATACTGACAGCTGGCACAGCCCCCTCACCGCAAGAAGACTCAAGTAGACATATACGCCTACGACTGTAAGTGACTTCAATCCAGCACTCCAACTAAGTCAATGCTTAGGATGGGATGCCCAATGGAAGCCCTTATTTATATATTTTTATGTCAAAGTTCTTTAAATCTGAATGATGAACCCTTATATAACGCCCCTCTCTTTGAATCCTCCTGACCTCACTGAGCCAAGAAGTAGTTTTGCAAATTAAAAGGTTTATTTGAAGAAATAAGCAATATATATATCACACTTTTATGAACAAAATAATATCTGAATAGCACACTTATGAATATGACAATGATCAGCAATGGGTAATGTTACAATATCACAATCTCTTTAATCAGTAAGGAGTAGGAATAGGAAGGGTAAGGTAGCAGAGAATACTTTTATGGTTCAAGGAAATGCAAGATGGAAAGAATGCAACACAGAAGTGAACTTGATATGGTTTCAATCAAAAGACAAGATAATCACTTTTTCCCCTGTGACTACTCACTCCCCCAGTATGTAATATGAAGAGATGGAAATGAGGGCACACAGGTTTCAGGAATATTAGTCAACAATGCAATTCAATCCCAGTTCCCCCAGCAAGCTTAGAGAGAACAGGTATGATTTTAAAACACAGGTCAAAAATGCTTTTGAATGTGATTGCGATGGATGGGAAAATATGCTAAAATTATTTTAATTCACTAAAGGATATTCAGCACTAGTGAGAATTACTTTGGATTGATACAGGTCAACACTAGCAATGATTCATGAATGATTATCAGATTGAAAATGAAATTCAGGAGTGGAAAGCAAAAAACTGCTATTTTGTCAGAAAATGAATTTGAGCTAAATTGTAATTCGCTGCACTTTTTCGGCGTGTGTGAAACACGATTACAGAGAAACTATAAGGAATGTCATTTTAGATTTGTTGGAAAGCTTAGGATCTTAGCTTTAAAATGACAGTTATATTTCGGTTCTAGGACGTACGGTTCAAAGGTTACGGAGGGTTTTGTGAAGGTAGATTTTCAGAAATAAAGTCAAGATTTCAAAAATGACATATCGCGCTTTACAGATTTGGAATCAACAAGATGGACACAAGATTCTATAAAGCAGTTCTGGACAGGTTGAATGGTTGGAATAAGATTACTTTAGACTAAGAGATGACTATGCACAGTTCTAGACTAGATACTCACTCGTAGGCTTGGGAATGGAATGGGTCTCATCAAAGATCTGGTCAAGGGTTTGGACTTTACTCTCGCCACCGGACAGATCTCAGGCACTCTGGGTTCTGCTCTCAGCACTGCACGGCGGTCTGGGTGGCCTCTTGTACTGGATCTGACGGGCTCTGGATACAGCACTGCTTTCTGTGTCTGGATCTTGGTTCTAGCACAGAGTTCTTAGCGAGAAGCAAAACAGCTCAGCCCGGCTGTTGAAGGTGAGAGCATCTGGGGAGTTTAGGGGTTAGAATCAGGTTGCTAGATTCTGCAGGCCTGCTGAGAAGGGTTCAGCTTTTGGCCTCTCTGCTTCAAAGTTCTAGAGTTTGGTTCTAGAGTCTGGTCTCTGGATCTATCTGGAGTCTGGAGTCTAAGTTCTGGAGTCTTCTGGCAGGGTGCTGTGCCAAGAATCGTTGAGTAGTGGAAAAGAGTGTGTCCTATCTGGGTCTCAGCAGTCCCTATTAATGTGTTTCCAAAGGGGGTGGGGAGGCTGATTCTACAATGCCCAACCCTCTAAGGATTTGGTAGGTTAGAGGATTCACTGTCCCCTGATTGGAGAAAGGATCAGCGTGTCAGAATGAGTCAGAGTGATGCTGTGTTTATGGCTTAACTGAAATCCCTCCCCTTTGCTTTTACATAGAAAATCAATTTTCCCCAAAAAACATATTTCCCAGATACACAAGTTGTTCATAATACATATACACATCACAGATTAATTAAGGCATGTCTCTGTTCAAGTCCCATGTTCCTACGAGCTTGGGTTCAGAAATGACCACTTATTCGCGCTTTTGGTGGGTTTCCCAATATTGGTTCTGCACCAAATTTTACACAGGCATACACACTCCATCTGAGCACATCTCTGTAATTTCTTATGTTCATAGCAAAAACACTGAAGCTGCGATATTAATAAATTCCGGGGTTTGGTCTCAGAACATCACACGGCGTCCAGCTTAGTCTCAAATTGTGAGTGAAGGTTTCATTTTAACCGTCTCAAAGTTTTACATTTTTATCAGTTCGGTACACTTTGTTATAAGCAATTTTATAAAACATATATTTGCTGGGCTATCTGAATCCACAATGGTTTGTCTCAGAGGGTCGCATGTCCTGTCTCTCCCAGAGCAGTTGTTGTCAGTTACACCCAAATCAGCATATTCCTATTCATCCCAAAGAATCCATTGTCTTGACTTAGAGCAACATGCCAGGGCGCCTTGGCTAGCTCCTGTTCACACCAGTCTGTCAATCTCTTGGCCAAGGGCTGGGGAAAGCTTCCTTTGACCAGGGGGAAGGTGTGGAATCTGTTTGATCCCAGTGTGGGAAACTTTTTAACTCTGCAACCAATGTCTACAAATTGTCTTTTCTTACAATATAACCCACATTTTTAACACATACATTAAACAATTTCTTCCTTCAAGGCATTTCAGAATATAGTTTTAAATTGTCTCCACCCCTTAGGTTTCTGATAGCAAGTATTTCTTTGGCATAGTTTGGGGTTCCATGTTCAACTTTACAATGAAAATGGTTTTAAAACGCCGGCTTCTGGTAGTGGCGAGTACTGGTATTGCACCCATTTTGACAGCTTTCTTCCAGCAAAAAATCCTCAAAAGTATACTTTGTTCAGATATAGATACACTTCTGTTGACCTTATATTTATGTAGATTCTTGCGGGAGAATGATGTTGACCACCCAACAAGGAGATTGGATCTTTTTAGGTGGTTTGTGAGCCATGATTTTTGCAAATTTGACACCAAATAAAAACGGATTTTTGAGACAGCTCTGTATTCTTTGGCAGTGATTTTGCTCTGTGAGCAGCCAAAGGATGGGTTTTGGCAGTGGTCTCCTGTGTTACCACTGGCATAGGCAAAAGTAGATGGTGGCTTATTTTTCAGGTTTTCACTGCGCAATTTCTGGTGATTTCTGGCAAGCAGCATGCTTTCCGGCGGCCATTATGATGTTTCTGCTGCCAGCAAGGCACAGTGATGTTGCAGGGCTTGGATGAGTGGGTTGATACATCCCACAAGTCCCCCTCTTGCGATGGCTGTTGCACTTTCATCAATGGAACTTCGCAAGACTGCGATGTCAGCCTCATCTCTCCGGATTCCACAAATGACAAAGTTCAGCATCTTTTCCTCTATCAGGGGTGGATCGATCTGGTCTCCTCGCCAGTCCTGATGGGAGTATTGGGCGATACCCCGGGACCCTCGGATCTTTGCTCCCGGTCCCCGGTCGTCCTCCTTGGTCAGTCTCTGTGGTTTCCAGTCAACTATAGGTTATCTCTCCTAAGATGACAAAGCAAAAACATATTCGTAGGCATTTCCCCACCACTATTAATGTAGTGTGGCGGACATATAAATTTTATCAATCGGGAGACATTTGCATTATTGTATTTTATAGACTTTGGCCCTCATTACAACACCGGCGCTAAACCATGGCTCTATTAGCACCATGCTTGGTGCCAGTATTGTAACAAGTCCGCCAATGTTCAATGGGGAATTACCACTCCATTCCAAGGTTGGCGGGGCGGTAATTCCCCATTGAACATTGGCACTTCCCCATTCCCATTTTTGCCCCATAGGGCTCAATGGGACTGGAGAAGGCGGTAAGTACGGTACCGCAAATTGCGGTACCATACTTACCTCGAGAGTCCCTTTGCGGGTCCCTACTTTAATGGCTGGTCTAGACCAGTCGTTCAGGTCGGGTCCCGCAAAGGGACCTCATAGTAAGGCGCTAAGTGGTTAACGGCGCCGCAGCCTTTTACGGCGCCATTAACCACTTACCGCCAGGGTCGTAATGAGGCCCTATGTGTGGAATATTTTAGGGTTGGAATTTTATGGATCTGGAGTGGTCCCCTCTGGGCTTCCAGAAGACTCCTCCAGTTGCTGTAGAGTGTGCCTAGGGTGGCAACACTTTAGCTGATTAATATGGACCCACTTGTCTTTCACCTCTGCCAAACTGCCTTTGGGGATGCGGATCTTGTAGGCGACTGGTGAGATCTTGTCTACAATTTCAAAAGGTCCCTTCCAGGTAGGCAGAAATTTCCGCTGTTTGGCCTGGTTCCTTTGGAAATTGTATAGATAAACCGGGTCTCCTACATTGTATTCTTTCCTGGTAGTTTTTAGGTCATAGTGGGTCTTCATGCTGTCGGCTGATCTTTCTAGATTTCGCTAAGCATAGGCAAAAGCATGTTGAAGGTGTTTTCTTAAATTTTCAACATACTCATGAGTTGTAGAGGCAATGATCAATGTCTGCTCTTCGGTCCTGTAAAGCAGATGCTCGGCAAGCACCATCCTGCGTCCAGTCATCAGCTCAAATGGTGGCATTTTAGTTGCAGATGAAGGGGTAGATCTGATGGCTATTAGGACAAGATGTAATCGAATATCCCAACTTGGCCCAGAATCTGCCACAATTTATTTTAATATGCTCACAATGGTTTTGTTGTAACGTTCTACTGCACCACTAGAGGCTAGCCGGTAAGCAATATGTAGCTTCCTTTTAACCCCAAGTATCTCCCACATCTTTGTCATGACTTCGCTGGTGAAATGGCTACCTCTGTCTGACTCAATCCTTTGGGGTAGACCAAAACGCAAAAAGATGTGGTTGATCATCAGGGCAGTTGCTATTTCTGCCTTGCAGTTTGGGGCTGGGAGACATTCCACCCATTTAGTAAATAAGCATGTCACAGTCAACATGTACTTATTCCCCCTATAGGAGCGAATCACGGGCCCGATAAAGTCGACTTGCAAATCTGACCATGGCAGTGTCATCCCCCTCTTCTCTGGAGAGGCGCACGGTGTGTGAGGGATGTTGGCTGAAATTGTGCACACACAAGACACCCCTTCAAGTATTGATCGAGGTCCTGCCCCATGTGTGGCCAGTATGCAACCTCTCTTAAAATTTCAAGTGTTGTATGAAACCCCCTATGACCGGCTGTGGCCGCATCATGGGCGTGACTTAACATCAGGCTTCGGAATGAGGTAGGACCCACCCACTGATCATGGCCAGCTTGGGATTTCCTTACCAACAAACCGTCATGGATTCTGAACATTTTTGGACATTTCATCAACACTCTGAGGTCTTCTTTCCCTCTGTAATCGGTATCCATCAGGGGAATGTTCTCAGGGTCCTCAATGTGTTGATAAAACTTACCAATTATTGGATCCCCTTTTTGAGCCGTAATCAAATCAGCATCTGAGGTCTCCTTACTCCATTGTGCAGTTGAGAGATCATTGTGAGCATTTGTCTGGGACCTAGTGATAGCAGTGACCTGAATTTCCGCCAACAGGGACTCAATCTCTATTAGATCCCCTTGGATGGCCCCTGTTTTGGCCAGCTGATCAGCTAAGTCATTTCCAGTTTTGTCTGGTCCCTCTACTTTGGAATGACCCTTGATCTTTTTCCAGTAGATGGTCATCCCATTCGAGGTGACCAGATCATCAATATTTTGGATTAACTTCCCATGTTTCAAGGGTTTGTTATTAGCACATAGCATACCTCTGGTTTTCCAGTTAACCAGGTGCTCCACGAACCCGTTCCGTACATAATCTGAATCTGTGATTATGACCAGTTCGTGGAGTTGATGTTGGACAGCAGTGAGGATGGCCTGATGCACAGCCATCAACTCTGCCACTTGACTACTTCGGGGACCAATCTTGTATCCAGCGGAGGGTTCTGGGGACTCATTCACTCATGCATTCCCTACGCCGGCCACAAGTTCTTTTTCCCCGTTGTTGTGAACATGGTAAGAGCATCCATCCACATAGACAGTGGGCATTCCCTCACACTTGTCTTCTTCAAAGACTTTGTGTGGGGAATTGAGGTATGCCTCCATGTTGTCCTTGATTTTTAGACTTTCGTCCTCCAGACAGTTTTCTCTGGCACAATCATGCAAGTCAGTCAGACCTTGCGCGAGGGGACTCTTCTTGTTTTGGCGATATCTGACCTCCACAGGAAAGCCTTGCATTGACAGAATCCAGCAAGTAATTCGGGAATTACTCACATTTCCGGCCCGGATTCTGTCACTTTGGAGATATTGCAGAGGCTGGTGTGGAGTCTCCACTATGATGTGTTCCCCCTGGATAAACGGGCGGTAATTCTTCAATGCCCACACCGTTGCCAGGAGTGCCTTCTCACAATCGTTGAATTTTTCCTCCACAGAGGATAAAGTTTTACTTGCATAGGAGATTACTTTATTGACCTTGTCATGCTTTTGGTATAATACTGCAGTCAAGCATGTATTAGAGAACCCTGACTCCAAGAAGAACTCCTTGTTTCTGACAGGGTAAGCTAGGCAAAGCGCTTGTGAGAGGCTTCTTTTGAGTTGTCTTACTGCCTCGGATTGTTCTGGACCCCATTCCCACTTGAACCCCCTTCAAAAGATGAATCAGGGGTCTAGTGATCTCTGCGTAGCCCTCAATGAACTTTGTACTGTAATTAGTCAGTCCAAGGAGGCTCCTTAGTTCCTGCAGAATTGTGGGGTCCTTCAGTTTCTGGAGTGCGTCCACCTTCTTTTCCTGGGGATAGAGACCCTGAGGAGTAATCTCATGCCCCAAGAAATTCACACGGGTTCTACACCACTGTGCTTTCTGAAAGGAAAGTTTTTCTCCGGCGGCCCTCAACTGTGTCAGAGCATAACGGATCTCCGCTATGTGTTCCCTCCACAGTTGAGCTTTTTTTTTAAATAATTGCCATACTCTATCTGCTTTTTCAGGGCAACCTCTGGCTCTGTACACCCTCCTTTCTATTGCGATGCAGATTTCTACATCCGTGATCCACTGATTCACCTGCGGCGGTTCCGCTGCCCCCCATAGGCATGCTATGTTTCTTTTGATGATTGCTGTTGTGGTCATGAGGCAGAGCTTTTCGTATTTTGAGAGATCTATCTCACTGTCCACTCCCAGTAGCAACAGTTTGGGATCTCTGGGGATCGTCTGGTTCAGGACTCTTGATAACACGTCGCAGCATTGCTGCCAGTAATGACTGATTACCGGGCATTCCCACAGTATATGGAAGAAGGTTCCTTCCTCTTCCCGGCAGCGCAGGCAGTTGGGTTCAGCTATTTTGCCCCATTGGTACAGGGCTACCCTCAGGTAATAGATCCTGTGCAATATCTTCAGCTGTACTAGGCGTAGTCTGGCCGATATGGTGACCTCACGGGGGTACATCAGGATTTGGACCCAGTCTTCCGACATAATTTCTCCCACTTCAGCCTCCCATTTCAACTTCAATCGTTCCAGTTCTGGTGTGGCAAAGGAGGTGATAACACTGTACATAACAGTGGTGACTTTGGCTGGAATATGGTCTTCCACTATGTTCAGTTCCAGTGGAGTAGAGTCTGCCATGTCGGAGAGAGCAGGGAGGTGCTGTTGCAAGGCATGTCGGAGCTGTGTGTAGTGATATCTCTCTGCTTCCGGGAGGTCAAAGGTCGAAATTAGTTCATCAAAAGGTCTAATAGATCCTTCTGTTATAATGTCTTTCACCTTTTCTATACCGTGTCTCATCCAGATCGGCCATTTCGGCAGTTTGATTACCTCGGGAAGGTTCCTGTTGTTCCACAGTGGTTGCAGTGGAGTGATTTTGTCTCCCCAGCCTATGAAGGTGTGTGACTCTGCCCAGATACATGGCGTGTGCGAGTTGATGTCACATAGAGATGTCCTAGGTGTCGCAGTGTATAATTCCATGGGGGGTGACGCTCTCACATGTGGTAGTGTTGGATCGGCGTGTAGAGTGTCGTTTATCACCGCCATCTGACTGGCCCAGTAGTATGTCTGTAGCCTCGGTAGACCGATACCTCCTTCCCATATTGACCTTTGTAGAGTTCGAAGCGCTATTCTCGGGTGTCCGCCACCCCACAGGAGTTGCCCAAGTACACGCTCTATCACCTGGAACGTCTTGGTTGGTATGTGCAGCGGAGCATTCTGTAGCACATACAAGTAGCGGGGAAGTGTTAACATTTTGAACAATACAGCACACCCCAAGAGGGCCAGGGGTAGAGATTTCCAATGTTGCACATCTCTTGTAAATCTTTCCGTAATGGGTTGCAGGTTGTCAGGTATATAGTCGTCGAGATTTCTTGTAATCTGGACGCCCAGATATCGAAACTGTTCATGTGCCACTTTATATGGGCATGCCTCAGGGGGCTCGTTTCCCAGTTGGTTCAGTGCAAATAGTGTGGTTTTGGATCGGTTCACTTTCAGACCACTAAAGGTGCCATATTCTTGTAATAGCTGTGTTACCACTGGGCAAGTTGTTTTAGGTTCTTGAAGGTATATCAGTAGGTCATCCGCGTATACTGAGACTCTGTCTTCCCACTCTGGTCCTCCGAGGATGCCTTTCCATGTGCGCGTGTCTCTCAGCCATTGGGCCAGTGGTTCCATGGGCAGCGCGAAGAGAAGGGCTGATTGTGGACAGCCTTGTCGTGTCCCCTTCCCCAGGGCGAAGGATCATGACGTCCAGCCGTTCACCCTCACTTCGGCCGTCAGCGCCTCGTACAGCAGTTGGATCCAGGTTAGGAATCGCTCGCCAATCCCCATTTTACGCATAATCGCCCAGAGTGCTTCCCAGTGGACCGAGTCCAAGGCCTTCTCAAAGCCTACCGCGAGTACTGCTGTTGGGATGTCCAGGGTCTGGGCGCGCTCAATGGCCATGTGTAGTCTACGTATGTTCATTCTCGTAGATCTACCAGGCATAAAACCACATTGATCTGGGTGTATTAGGGATGTTATGACCTGTTGTAGGCGCATCGCCAACAGTTGCGCCAGTATCTTCGTCTTGCTGTTAATTAGAGATATTGGTCGATAAGAGCCACTCGTCTGGGGGTTTGTCTGCTTTAGGTATCACAACTATTGTCGCCTTCCTTAAATCCGCTGGTAGGCTGCCCTTGTCTCGGGCCTGCTGATACAATTTGAGTAAGTGTGGGGCCAGTTCAGTTCCGCCTATCTTCTTCCAGGTTTCAATGGGGAAACCGTTCGGACCAGGTGTCTTTCCGGACTCGAGTTGCATCATAGCTGCCACTATCTCGTCTTCTGTGATTTCCATTTCTAGCCCGGCCTCTTGTTCAGCATTAAGAGAGGGAAGGGCGATCTTTTCCAACACAGAGGTTTCAGGGGGAGCTTCAGGTGCTCCGTATAGTTTTTCATAATATTTTGCTAATTCCTCTGCAATTGCAAGACAGAGGATACCCTAAAAAACTAGGAAAACCACGAAAAGAGCCAAATACACACCGAGAGAAAGCCTGTTAACACCTAAACAGATGAGTACTCACCAGGGCGACACCCTTACCTTCGTGTCCACCTTTGGCCCTGACACTACTAAACTTAAAGGGATACTCAAAAAATTCTGGCCTTTAGTACAATTGAGCCTGGCAGATGAAAAAGTACCCAGAATGGCGCTCAAAAGATCTAAAAACTTCAAAGATCTGTTAACACATGCCAGACTCGAGAACAAAACACAAAGGTCGACGATATGGAATATGCGAGAAATAAAGGGTCACCACCCTTGCGGGACATGCACAGTATGCCGCTTCACCAAAAAAATGAACTCTTTCAAGATCGGTGACAAAGACTGGCAACTAAAAAAATTCACAAATTGTAAAACAGCTAATGTGATATACATAATCGAATGTCCATGTGGTCTCCGGTATGTAGGACAAACAACTCGCCAAATCCACAAAAGAATAGGAGAACATAGATCTCGGATTAGGTGCAAATCCCTAACAGCTCCTATGGTCCAGCACTATACAGAAAACCATCATGGACCAGACGACATCCTATGGTGGATAACAGACTCGGTACCTAACACCAGCAATGCCATCAATTCACTTAACCACAAAGAACCCTGGTGGAACTTCAAACTAAAAAGCACTACAGAGGGGCTTAACGAAACAGAACCTACCAGATACCACAGATAATCCAATACGGCCCCCTTCCACCTAGCCTTTCCTCCCCTCATCAGGGACCCACACCTACATTGAGTACCTTGGACCCACTAGGGTCCCCCACCAGAGGTAGCACCCTCTGTTTCCATTATTGAGACTCCCATCCACTCGAAGGACCGTGCCATCTGTCTGTGAAATTTAACATCATGCTCCTTGCGCACCACTTTTTGCTCTCATTTTGGTACAACTAGCCCATAGTCACGTATTGTGTCATGATAGGGCAGACCCATCCACACATACAGGCCATCCATCTGCACTTTAACACACAGTTTTACTTGATCCTCAGTTTGTGTGTACCACCATGGGCTGCACGGATCTCTAAAGCGACTACAATGACACCTTTCGACCATCAGACATGCGCACGGGCACAGCACCCCTTACTGTGTTCCCAGCACGCATGCACAAACATCAGAACTGATCTCCAACGCGCATGCGCACAGGCGCGCCTCTAACTAACACTACTCTCCTTGCGCATGCGCGCTGGGCTCGATTGTACACAGCTCGCCCTGGTCTCCATTTCTCCTTTAATACGGAGCCCGGGCAACACTTCGAAATCGTGCGCTGAAGGACTTTCTGCCATTTACAACGGACCCTACGATCAAGGTAAACCCCGTTTTCACCCAGTCCTTCATTACCAGGTAACCTGCGACACCGTTTGCTCCAATCTAATTCCGTGTGTGCACTTTCTTTTCAATTTATTAGGAAAGTGACCATGGGAAAATAACTTGAGAAATAAATACTCACCCCATCGCTTGCTCTCCCACACCTCCAGAGTTGCTAATTTGACAGCCGGCATCCACCTCCATTGTCCTCACATGGAAAGCATATTGAGAAAGGTGAGCACAATTCTGCTATTTTTACCTCCCCCCATACCCAGTCCATGTGTGCAACATTGGATGCGCAAGGCTACATTACTAGTGTGTACATTTGTATTTTGACTCTCATAGCTCACAGCAGCCAGGCGCTGCTATCCACAAGCAAGGACTTATTGAAACCCTCCTCCACACCAGCGACCCAGCCATCGACAGTTTCATTCTACTGTGCTACCCCCCAGGTTAGTCTCGTGCCTCCCTTGCTACTATCCTAATATGAAATGTGGTGTTCCACAATCATGGATTTTTATGTCATGCTCTGCAATTTTAAAACTTTACCTTCAGGCACTAATAGAGCCCTCCCCCTGCTTTCTTTTAGGGAGACCTCTTCCAGGCCCAAGATGAAGGCATCTTGCCGAAACGTCTAAGGACCAGCAATCCACTCTTTACTGCGTCCTTTCCATCTTTTGATTTAGATCTAGACGTCGACCAGGTGTTAGGTCACCCTTCAGCCTGGCTACACATAACCAACTGAGACTTCATCTATTGTTGTACATTCAGTTGGAATTTGTATTAAGTACCTGCACTACCTGTATTATCACTTGTCACAATAGGTGGTGGTTACTCACTGATTCCCAAAGCATGGGATTGTTTTTAGCTTTGGATGAATGCAATGGAATTGTTTACTCAGTTACACTAAGGTTTTTGTGAATATGAACTACCCTTAAATGTACTGAAACCCCCCCTCCTTTTTTTCAAAAGAATCACTAAAAAAAGAATAAATGCATAGCTTTGAAATGCATTTACAGCAAAATAAATATTTAAAAGCTGTACTTTTCATATCTATTGTTTGTCTGTACTTTTCAAACCTAATGAGCACCAATACAACTAGAATGTCTCTGCTAGTTTGTGACATGACAGAATAACTCTAGGCCTACCAGAATTAATAAGTAGACCCCAATTATCAAAGACGTCAGGGCAAACCCCTTCTTGTACCATGTATAAACCAACCCCGCCACCGGTATGGAGGCTGAATAATTACCATCTAGGGTCCCCGGAACTGCTAGAACGTCTACAACATGCTAGCACAACATACTTCGAACTAAATGAAGGAACGGTGGACTCCCCCATTACTCTGTGGGAAGCCTACAAACCTGTGATTTGTGGAGAGATCATCTCCTGGACCGCGGCACAAAGAAAAGCACACCTGGAATCAATAAGAGAAGCAGAGGCAAATGTCAAACTAGCGGAAGAAGCACATCTAATCCACGCTACTCCTGACACGAACAGAGCTCTGATCCTAGCTCAAAAAAAGCTACAAAACATTGCATTGGACAATGCTAAACAGGCACACGGGGCGATGAGAGCCAGAGTCTATGAAACAGGTGACAAAGCTGGAAAGATGCTAGCATGGCTGGAGCGGAGAGATGAGGGACACAACCAAGTAAGAGCGATAACAACACAAAACGCTGAAACGAGATCAACAGATGCAGATATTGCAGAGGAATTTGCAAAATATTATGAAAAACTATACAGAGCACCTGAAACTCCCCCTGAAACCTCTGTGTTGGAAAAGATCGCCCTTCCCTCTCTTAATGCTGAACAAGCGGCTGGGCTAGAAATGGAAATCACAGAAGACGAGATAGTGGCAGCTATGATGCAACTCCAGTCCGGAAAGACACCTGGTCCGAACGGTTTCCCCATTGAAACCTGGAAGAAGATAGGCGGAACTGAACTGGCCCCACACTTACTCAAATTGTATCAGCAGGCCCGAGACAAGGGCAGCCTACCAGCGGATTTAAGGAAGGCGACAATAGTTGTGATACCTAAAGCAGACAAACCCCCAGACGAGTGGCTCTTATCGACCAATATCTCTAATTAACAGCAAGACGAAGATACTGGCGCAACTGTTGGCGATGCGCCTACAACAGGTCATAACATCCCTAATACACCCAGATCAATGTGGTTTTATGCCTGGTAGATCTACGAGAATGAACATACGTAGACTACACATGGCCATTGAGCGCGCCCAGACCCTGGACATCCCAACAGCAGTACTCGCGGTAGGCTTTGAGAAGGCCTTGGACTCGGTCCACTGGGAAGCACTCTGGGCGATTATGCGTAAAATGGGGATTGGCGAGCGATTCCTAACCTGGATCCAACTGCTGTACGAGGCGCTGACGGCCGAAGTGAGGGTGAACGGCTGGACGTCATGATCCTTCGCCCTGGGGAAGGGGACACGACAAGGCTGTCCACAATCAGCCCTTCTCTTCGCGCTGCCCATGGAACCACTGGCCCAATGGCTGACTGGCGCACATGGAAAGGCATCCTCGGAGGACCAGAGTGGGAAGACAGAGTCTCAGTATACGCGGATGACCTACTGATATACCTTCAAGAACCTAAAACAACTTGCCCAGTGGTAACACAGCTATTACAAGAATATGGCACCTTTAGTGGTCTGAAAGTGAACCGATCCAAAACCACACTATTTGCACTGAACCAACTGGGAAACGAGCCCCCTGAGGCATGCCCATATAAAGTCGCACATGAACAGTTTCGATATCTGGGCGTCCAGATTACAAGAAATCTCGACGACTATATACCTGACAACCTGCAACCCATTACGGAAAGATTTACAAGAGATGTGCAACATTGGAAATCTCTACCCCTGGCCCTCTTGGGGTGTGCTGTATTGTTCAAAATGTTAACACTTCCCCGCTACTTGTATGTGCTACAGAATGCTCCGCTGCACATACCAACCAAGACGTTCCAGGTGATAGAGCGTGTACTTGGGCAACTCCTGTGGGGTGGCGGACACCCGAGAATAGCGCTTCGAACTCTACAAAGGTCAATATGGGAAGGAGGTATCGGTCTACCGAGGCTACAGACATACTACTGGGCCAGTCAGATGGCGGTGATAAACGACACTCTGCACGCCGACCCAACACTACCACATGTGAGAGCGTCACCCCCCATGGAATTATACACTGCGACACCTAGGACATCTCTATGTGACATCAACTCGCACACGCCATGTATCTGGGCAGAGTCACACACCTTCATAGGCTGGGGAGACAAAATCACTCCACTGCAACCACTGTGGAACAACAGGAACCTTCCCGAGGTAATCAAACTGCCGAAATGGCCGATCTGGATGAGACACGGTATAGAAAAGGTGAAAGACATTATAACAGAAGGATCTATTAGACCTTTTGATGAACTAATTTCGACCTTTGACCTCCCGGAAGCAGAGAGATATCACTACACACAGCTCCGACATGCCTTGCAACAGCACCTCCCTGCTCTCTCCGACATGGCAGACTCTACTCCACTGGAACTGAACATAGTGGAAGACCATATTCCAGCCAAAGTCACCACTGTTATGTACAGTGTTATCACCTCCTTTGCCACACAAGAACTGGAACGATTGAAGTTGAAATGGGAGGCTGAAGTGGGAGAAATTATGTCGGAAGACTGGGTCCAAATCCTGATGTACCCCCGTGAGGTCACCATATCGGCCAGACTACGCCTAGTACAGCTGAAGATATTGCACAGGATCTATTACCTGAGGGTAGCCCTGTACCAATGGGGCAAAATAGCTGAACCCAACTGCCTGCGCTGCCGGGAAGAGGAAGGAACCTTCTTCATATACTGTGGGAATGCCCGGTAATCAGTCATTACTGGCAGCAATGCTGCGACGTGTTATCAAGAGTCCTGAACCAGACGATCCCCAGAGATCCCAAACTGTTGCTACTGGGAGTGGACAGTGAGATAGATCTCTCAAAATACGAAAAGCTCTGCCTCATGACCACAACAGCAATCATCAAAAGAAACATAGCATGCCTATGGGGGGCAGCGGAACCGCCGCAGGTGAATCAGTGGATCACGGATGTAGAAATCTGCATCGCAATAGAAAGGAGGGTGTACAGAGCCAGAGGTTGCCCTGAAAAAGCAGATAGAGTATGGCAATTATTAAAAAAAAAGCTCAACTGTGGAGGGAACACATAGCGGAGATCCGTTATGCTCTGACACAGTTGAGGGCCGCCGGAGAAAAACTTTCCTTTCAGAAAGCACAGTGGTGTAGAACCCGTGTGAATTTCTTGGGGCATGAGACTACTCCTCAGGGTCTCTATCCCCAGGAAAAGAAGGTGGAAGCACTCCAGAAACTGAAGGACCCCACAATTCTGCAGGAACTAAGGAGCCTCCTTGGACTGACTAATTACAGTACAAAGTTCATTGAGGGCTACGCAGAGATCACTAGACCCCTGATTCATCTTTTGAAGGGGGTTCAAGTGGGAATGGGGTCCAGAACAATCCGAGGCAGTAAGACAACTCTTCTTGCGCATGCGCGCTGGGCTCGATTGTACACAGCTCGCTCTGGTCTCCATTTCTCCTTTAATACGGAGCCCGGGCAACACTTCGAAATTGTGCTCCGAAGGACTTTCTGCCATTTACAACGGACCCTACGATCAAGGTAAACCCCGTTTTCACCCAGTCCTTCATTACCAGGTAACCTGCGACACCGTTTGCTCCAATCTAATTCCGTGCGTGCACTTTCTTTTCAATTTATTAGGAAAGTGACCATGGGAAAATAACTTGAGAAATAAATACTCACCCCATCGCTTGCTCTCCCACACCTCCAGAGTTGCTAATTTGACAGCCGGCATCCACCTCCATTGTCCTCACATGCAAAGCATATTGAGGAAGGTGAGCACAATTCTGCTATTTTTACCTCCCCCCATACCCGGTCCATGCGTGCAACATTGGATGCGCAAGGCTACATTACTAGTGTGTACATTTGTATTTTGACTCTCATAGCTCACAGCAGCCAGGCGCTGCTATCCACAAGCAAGGACTTATTGAAACCCTCCTCCACACCAGCGACCCAGCCATCGACAGTTTCATTCTACCGTGCTACCCCCCAGGTTAGTCTCGTGCCTCCCTTGCTACTATCCTAATATGAAATGTGGTGGCACAATCATGGATTTTTATGTCATGCTCTGCAATTTTAAAACTTTACCTTCAGGCACTAATAGAGCCCTCCCCCTGCTTTCTTTTAGGGAGACCTCTTCCAGGCCCAAGATGAAGGCATCTTGCCGAAACGTCTAAGGACCAGCAATCCACTCTTTACTGGGTCCTTTCCATCTTTTGATTTAGATCTAGACGTCGACCATGTGTTAGGTCACCCTTCAGCCTGGCTACACATAACCAACTGAGACTTCATCTATTGTTGTACATTCAGTTGGAATTTGTATTAAGTACCTGCACTACCTGTATTATCACTTGTCACAATAGGTGGTGGTTACTCACTGATTCCCAAAGCATGGGATTGTTTTTAGCTTTGGATGAATGCAATTGAATTGTTTACTCAGTTACACTAAGGTTTTTGTGAATATGAACTACCCTTAAATGTCTTGAACCCCCCCCTTTTTTTTTAAAAAAAATCACTAAAAAAAGAACAAATGCATAACTTATGCATTTACAGCAAAATACATAATTTAAAAGCTGTACTTTTCATATCTATTGTTTGTCTGTACTTTTCAAACCTAATGAGCACCAATACAACTAGAATGTCTCTGCTAGTTTGTGACATGACAGAATAACTCTAGGCCTACCAGAAGTAATAAGTAGACCCCAATTATCAAAGAGGTCAGGGCAAACCCCTTCTTGTACCATGGATTACTAGCCCATAGCTCTGACGCTCTCAGGGCTGTCCCTCCAGTTACTAATAAAGGGGTTGGTTTATACGTCATGATTGAAATTAATAGGGGGGAGTGATCCTAGATGCCACTTGGGAGGTACTCTGCCTGTGTCGCCGTGTGTATTATTGATGCTGGTATAAGGAAATAGTCCAGGCGCGACAGTGATGCGTGTACCCCAGAGTGATAGGAGTATTCTTTGCTTTCCGGGTGAAGGTCCCGCCACACATCCCTAATACCAAATGCTTCGACAAAGGTGGCCAGGTTAGTTTGGTGATTGGGGTCTCTACTGCGGAGGTGTGTGCGGTCTCGGGTATTGTCCATTACATCGTTGAAGTCTCACCCCAGGATTAGGATGTCTGACGTGTCCATAGTGATCAGTGGCTTGATGTCTTCTATCAGCATGGCTTGCAGTGTGGGTGGGGCATAGATTGCCAGTAGGGAGATTGTTTTGTTCCAGAGCGTGCCTGTGACATGGATGTATCTGCCTCCAGTGTCGTGTGATGTGGCCGTAAGGGTAAAAGGAAGTCTTTTATGTATCCGTATTATTACTCCTCTAGCTCCCATCGTGAATCCTGCTTGTATTGCTGTGCGGTAGTTGGACCGCTTAAACAGTGCATTGGTTGTTCCTGCTAGGTGGGTTTCAGTTAGGAAAGCAATATCTGGGCTGTGTCTATTTAGGAATTGTCGCACTAATCGTCTCTTCAGACTGCTTCCTAGACCATTCACGTTCCAGGTGAGGAGCTTTAAGGTTCGGATCTTAGTGTCTTGCGGAGTCATTTAGGCGTATGTGGGTGTAAATGACAGTAACGTCCTTTGGGGTCTGGTCATTGCGTTCATTTGTACCATGGCAGGGAACAACGGTCTAGGCTGCACCAAAACCTGTGTCTCGAGAACTTCAATGTTCCATTGAGTTTGTCCATTCTTTAAACATAAAAACATATATCCAACTCCCCTCTCCCCATACTTCGCCCCCAACTAAAGCATCTGTCGCCCCATTACAACTCGAATACAAATTAAACAAAAGCTGTAGACTCGCAGCCCATCGCTCGTAAGTTCCCACCGTGCTCCAACGCAGGGAGGCAGGGGGGGAGCTTTCCAGGAGGAAGGGGGGGGAGGGTTTCCACCTGTTCTGGCCGCTTTTCTATGAGTCTCTTCATGGCTGTTATAATCGTGTAAACAGAATGTCAACAATACACAGTACCTTACATCTTGCTTATCGGGGCCTTCAGAGTTCCTGATTATTCATGCCTCGGGTGTCAGTCTTCTCTTTCTTGTGGTTGCGGAATGTTGCCTGGCGGTTGTCGGTCCGGCGGTTCATGTCTTGGTCGGGCTCGGGGGGGTTCTGTTTCCGTTGCTTCTTGTCTTGGTCCAGTCATCTTCAATGTGTTGCTCTGCCCGCTTCAACGCATCTTTGGGGTCAGTGAAGTGAACCGTCGTGCCTTTATAGTATTTTTTAAGTTGGGCCGGAAATAGGAGGCCATATTTCACATTCAAGGTTTGCAACTGTCGTTTGAGTTGGTCAAACGATTGTCGGGCTTTTTGCACGTCTCTGGTGTAATCTGGAAAAAACGCTATCTTCGATCCATTGTATGTGAGGGTGCATTTTGCCCGTGCCGTTTGGAGCAATGCGTCACGATCTCGATAGTTTAATAGCTTTGCTATCACTGTGCGTGGGGGGGGTACCCGGTACTGGGTGACCCGTCGGCACGCAGTGGGCCCGTTCAATTGAGAAAAAGTTGGAAAATGTATCTGTTTCGAACATGTCAGTGAGTAGCTGCTCCAGAAATAATTCCATGTGCGGGCCTTCAACTTTCTCCTGCAATCCCAGGATTCTAACATTATTACGCCTGGATCTTCCCTCGCTTTCATCGACCCTCTCCTCCATGGCTTTTAGGCGGGACGTAACTCTGGCCAGCTGTTGTTCTACTTGCCGTAGGCCGTCCTCCGTCCCAGATATGCGTTGCTCTGCTTCTCCGGTACGGGACGTCAGCTTCTGGAGATCATGCCAGAGGAGGGAGACGTCCATGCTGATGCCATCTATTTTTTGCTCCATTGAGGCCCGTGAGTCTGCTATGGCAGCCATTATGTCTTTTAACGATATTGTGCCTTCTGCTTGTGGTATAGTGTCTGGTAGGTCTTGTTCCGACAGGGTGGTTGCTGCCGGCGTCGTGAATTGATCCATCCTGCTCTGGGAGATTAGTTTCCTGGGTTTATCCTTGCCCATGTCGTACGGCGATGGTGAGGTGCCTCCGACTGAACAGGAGCACAGTTTTGGGGTGTCAGGCCGGCTTGCGTAGTATTCCTTCTGCGCCCTCCTGGGTCGGGGGTGACTGCTAGTCCGTGGAGGTGCAGGCATCTGCTGGTTAGGCCTGTGGGCAGCCGCTTCGAGGCATAGGTCGCTGGTCGCAGATCTATCACAGTATGGTACTCCTTCACCCTGCTATGTACTGACGGGTGTGGCCATTTTGTCCGTGTTTTCCGGCTGTCCTGTAAATTCACTGACCGTACTGATCGCACTACGGGCCACTACGGGAGGGTCTGTGGCATCTCCCGAGACGGGTTATGAAGCCAGCGGGTCACGTGCCGTGGACCTACCGGGCCACCTAGTTCTGCCCGCCGTCTGGGCTCTTTCTCTTGCAGGCTCTGTACGAGCGCGAGGGCCGGGGTAGGGCAAACGTATGGATGTCACCCTAGGGTGCCGTCTCCCTCTCAGGTCACCCTGGGGGCCCGGCGGTGCACTCGGACTCGCCACACCATTCACACGGGCACAACGTAGATTCGCCGCCTTCGGGAAACGGTGGGCCCGTTCTCCGTGTTGTTCAACAGGTTCCCGCCTGGTTCGGTTTGCTGGCCGGGAGTGTTCCACGGACGACGTGAATGCTGCTGTTCTGGTGGAGCTTCCACCTCGTCATGCGCGGATGTTGTTGCTTCGTGCCTCCATTCCCAGCCACTGGTCGCAGATCCGAAGTCGGAGTGACGATCCTTCATTCGGCTACGATCCGACGGGCGTCGCCATTTTGTCTGTGATTTCCCGCTGCCGTGCAGCTTGTTTTCTTCGGCTCCAAACTCACCCAGGAGTGTGCGATTTTGGCCGGGATTTCGCCTGGTTGTGCCCGGTGTGTTTGTCTTTTGGAAAATGTATAATTTCTACAGGAAAGCCATTCGTAGCAGGCTGTTTCTACAGGATATCTGCCGCGGCCGCTGGATCTACAGGGGCTCACCCACAGTTGAGCTTTTGATGAAGACATCATCTACATAAGCCAGGTTACCCCTCGCACCCAGGTCGGGCATGGCCTTGTGTAGGAAAATGTTGAATTCATTGCCGGAGTTGATGTATCCGAAGGGAGTCCGGGTCCATGTGTCCTGCTGGCCCCCCAAGGTAAAAGCCAGCTTGTATTGGTCCTCCCTACTGACAGGTACAGTCCAGTATCCATTGGTCAGGTCTATTGCAGTGAATACCTGTGACCCCTGGATCTGGGCCAGCCCTTGGTCAATGTAGGGAAGAGGCCATCGGGAAGTATGGACCCGTTTGTTGAGCTCACTAAGGTCGGCGCAGAGTCTCCACTGGCTGCTTGGCTTCAATATCCCCAGCACCGGATTATTGAAGGTGCTGTGGACTGGACGGATTATGCCACAGGACTCACGGTTCTTTTTGATTTCAGTAAGGGACTCCATTGATGCGAGAGGCAAGCGATGTTGCTTCACAAACACTGGTCCGTGGGAATTGTTGTGTTGATGTCGGTGCGACCACAATCATATGAGTCCACCGCAAAGAGATCTTGACAATCCAAGAAAACTTGTTTCAACTTTTGCTTCTGCTCCAGAGTCACACAGGCATCCACTAGGTTGACTCTCTCTTCAACCATCTGCCTGAAGCCTGGAGAGACTTCTGGTTTCGCTATCTCAGCGGCCTCCTCCAGCTGGGTGGAGAAGTCCCTGGTCAGAGTGCTGATTTGGACTGGTGACTTCAGGTGGGAAAGGCAGCCCTCATGGACCTGGAAAATCACCTTATTCCTCCTGAAGTCACAAGTCACATCTTCCTTGCCATAAGGGCACGAAGTGTACACTAGGAAGTTCCCCCCATGCCGGGTAAAGATCCTGTCTGGTGTTGTGTTGTCATCACTGTAACTGTCAAAACAGTCCTTGGGGATTGGTCCTAACAGTTAATTTCCTAGATCAATGGAAAAATGTCGGTCATCAACCGCCATTCCAATAATGGTGCCTGCGGCTAGAGTGATACTCTTTAAATCGCTGTTATCCACCTCTATTGGAATGGTGTCATGTTCTATATTGACTAGTAGTGTTGGGTTTACCCCCAAACCTTGCTGTTGGAGAGAAGCATTTAGATGAATATAAGCATCAGGGTTTTTCAATTTATGTCCTCTTTTAACTTTCACTTCCAGGGAGAATTGTCGGGTCCTTTCTGGGATGGTGACTTCCTCTCCAATCTGAATTTCGACTGCATAATGTAGCAATTGAGCTGACCTAAATGCTTTCTCTGGATCATCAAAGCCCATGGGATTATCCGCTAATGGGGACCAAGCTTTGAAGTTTATTAGGTCCAAACTAATGGCAAAGAGATTGATAATGTCACTGCCTAAGTAAAAGGCGGCAGTGACGTCTTGCACGACCCAACAATTATGAACTATGCTCTTGTTGCCTATGGAGATTTTGAGCATACACCTGCTTGGCAGGAGATGTTTGAAATTGGGTGCTTCCAGATCCATTTCCCATTTGTCTATCAGTTTGAATGTGGGGATGGCTGGATCTTTTGGGAGTTGGCGGAACATGGCTTCGCTGATGAAGCTCTTACCGTTGTTCACACACACTCAGGCGAGAACAGAGTCCTTCCCATCATTTAACTGAACAGGGATGAACAACTGCTCCCCAATTTGCTGAACATCAGCCAGGCTCTGAGCTGATTTCACATCTTTCTGGACTATTGGAGAGGGAATGTCTGATTGTGGATTGGTAAAGAATTTCAGAGTATTTCCTTCCAGTGTGGAATACCACCTTAAACTGGAAGGAAGGTTGATTTTCAGAAATAGAGAGGACCCCCCCATCACCAGTCTGTTGTCCTACCGCTATCACTGTCACGTCTGGAATTTGGTTGTTCTGGAAGTGAAATTCTACTTGGTCAGATTTTTGTACAACCATGTGGCATGTGTCTTTTAGATTAACATGGTTGACACTCTGTTTCAATTTTATGGGTCGGCTAGTCTGGGTCCAGAGGACCTTGTTTACGCAATCTATTAGGGGTCACAAAATTCTCAGGAGGTCATTCCCTATTAAACAAGGGGTGCTCTCTGGAGTCACTACTATGACCGGGTGTTTCACCTTGTGTCGCCCAATTTTAATGTCCAAATCTGCAGTCCCCTCGATGGAAATTTCCTTCCCGTCAAAGTTCTGAAGTTGTCCAGGAAGAGAAGTGAGAGGAATTTGGTACTTCTCCCCCCTTCCTGAATTAAGTTCATCAAAGGCCTTTTTGGACAAAAGGGTAGCTTGGGATCCAGTGTCCACCGTGCCAAAATTGTACCCTGCCCCTGTACTGGTACCGGGGCATAGAATCTTCCTTCCTTCTCCGCAAGGGGGCACAGATAATGCACATTTTTGGACAACTGGTGGGCTAATTTTCTGGTTTTGGACATTGAGAGAGAAGAGATTTGGGCAGAATTCTGTGGGGAGTCTTGGGAATCTGAAAGAAAAAGTTGGCAACTAGAAATAGGAGAAGTTTTGGGTTGCCCTGGTTCTGGTTCTGGGCAGCCCCCCCCCCTTTTGGGAGCAGTCTCCAGAATGGGTTTGAACCAGGGGATTTTGATGTTGGTTCTGGGATGGGGTGATGGGCGGATCTAGCTCAGTCCCCACATCTACCCAGTCTGGATGTGAATCCCTTGGGACCCATTTTTCTTTGTGAGGAGTTCGCCCATCTCCGAAGGAGAAGATCCTTTTCCCAGGATCCTCTGAGGATCACTCTCCCTCATATCGGAAGATCTGTACCTCTTCCTCAAAATGGGTCTGTTTGAGTCCTTTGTTTCTCCTACCCCCGTTCTGCTCCTTGGGTGGCAGGCTTTCAGGGTTAGGAGATTTTGTTTCTGGCTCCTGGGTTTCCAGGGGCTGTTTACAAGTGGGGAAGGAAGCTTTCTCCAAGGCTTTACACCCCCCTTCCTCTTGTGCCTCTTCCCTGGGAACCGGTGGGTTGTCGGGGTGCTGCCCCTGTCGTTGTTCTGGAGCACCAGGTCCAGAGTTTGGGGCATTCTGCGCCGGTATGCCCATCTGAGGGTTCTGCTGAGCCCTCAGGATGCGACCCAGATCCTGTGGCATGTTTTGGACCTGGCGCTCAAGCTGTGAAACCCGCTCAGGCTGATGCGGGGTTCTGTTTTCTCCCCTGGGCTGATCCCGGGAAAAATAGCTATCCCTTCTCTGGTAGTACCCCGGGTTGGGAAGATTTGGGTACCCCTCCACCCTTGGCCTTCCCTCTCCCGGATTAGGTGGTCTGGGCTCAGGGAAGTGGGGAAAGAAGGATGGTTTATTTTGGGGTTGGAAATTTTGTGGATACCTGGGGAAAATGTTCTGCCCAGGATTTGGTGAATTTCTGCCCTCCTGGGGGAAGTTAGGAGGGAAGTTCCCTGGGTTAGGTGCTTGGTTGGATCCCCCCCTTGGGCTGGAGGAGTCCTCACATAACCCAGGATGGGTCGGTTTCCCTTGTAGCGGGGACTTACATAGTCAGGGGAGTGAGGGACCCCATTTGTGGGGCTACCTCCTTGACTCCCTGTCTGTGACTGGCCCGAGGGCCTTCTGGGCTTGGAATTATTCTGTGGAGGCAAGTTTTTAGGCCCCACATCTCCAAATCCAAAATGGGGGCAACCTTTACCACTACCACCTTGGCAGCAGCAGGGGTGCTGGTCGGTTTGGGGTTTTTCTGAGCATTATTTTTATTTTCTATGGGCTTCTGCACCTCATAGATTCGGGTGGCCTGTTCAATGACCCAGCCTAGTGACCTTTTCTCATGAAAATCTCTCACTAGCTGGGTCATGATGTATTTGGTTAAGGCATGGAAAGACGTATTTACAAATTCTTTACTGTCCGTGCGCACCCTTTTGGTAGTCTGTGCAAAGGCACGCATCAACTCCAGCACAAATTCTTGTGGGGCCTGATCCTCCCCACATTGCAAATTGTAGGCTGCCTTGCGAGCCTCTTGGGGATTTCTATGAACAGAAAAGTGCTTTAAGATGGCCGCCCTATATGTGGACCATCTTGAATGGTTTTGGTCCTCCAGCCCCGCAGAGAAACAAGAGTATTCTGGGGAGAATGTCCATTTTATGTACTGAATGCACCTACTGCTGTCTTTCAAATGGAAAGTCTCCATCATTTCCTCAAAGAGCTCCAAGTGTTCCCAAACAGAATACTTGGAGTTCTTATGATAAGGAGTGATGACACTCCTTATTGCTTTGATCTGTTTTAAGGGGTCCTTAAGCAAGGCCCTTTTTGCCTTATTGGCCTTCTTGGTTCGGGTAACCCTGGTCCATTCATCCTCTGACTCAGAAGCACTGCTCCCAGAGGTGCCCGTCTGAACTTCCAGGTTTTCCCGGATTCTGCGAGCCTGGGAATGGCTGGCAGAATGTGGGGACCTAGTCTCCTGTGTCCTGGGAAGCTCAGAGGAGTCTTCTGATTCCTCCTTGCTCCCAGGATTTGATGGGTAACTCCCCCCCATTGACCTAACTAGGCCGAGGTTTTTAGGATGCCCTTAGTGGGCCTACTCACTCTCCTGAGGTTCCCCACTAAACTTCACAGTACTTGGGTGCCCATACCCAGATGCCCGTCCATCCATGCCTGGGAGGTACTGGTCCGTGAGTCCCATATTTCTGACTGGATAGTAATCTGCCATCCCTGTGGCCCTCGGCTCATGTGCGCCAGGGGACATGGGGGTGGCAGAGTCCAGGGACTGGGAGAGATGAAGGCCTCTGGTACTAGGTCTCCTGAGGTTATGCTCAGGTGTTTCACTTTCCCAACGAACTTCATCCCTATCAGCCCCTGCTCCCTGTTGCCATACAAGAGCCTGTGCTTTCAGTTCTTCAATCAAGGCCTTACTAGACTCTTTCAGTCTCTACTGCATGGTTACTTGTTGCTGGAGCCTATCATTGTGCTGACAGAGAGCCTCATTTACTCTCTGTGCTTCCTGGTTGGTCCTGGAGTACTGGGCCAGTCTTTGCTGCAGTAGGATTACCTCCTGAGTCCCGTCCCTACTGGCCTGTTCCTTTCTTGCCAGAGCATCTTCCACCCTCCTGGTGTGCTCCAACAAGTTTTGATGCTCTTTTTGGAGGTCACCCAGTCTCTGGAGGGCCAGGTGATTTTCTTCCAGTTTCCTTTTTAAGTGGCAGACTTCCTGGCCTAAGGTGTCCCTTTCCTGAGTAAGAGCCTGCCTCTGCGCGTCCAGGTCGTCCCTCTGCCTTTGAAGGGCACCAGCTTTCTCGCGCTCTTCCTCTAATTCTGCCTGGGTGTCCAGGTCTTTCAGAAATAATGTGTTGCTCTCAGCCTTCTCTCTATCTATGTGGCTTTGCAGGGTGACTACCTGCTCTGCGCATGCCCTATTGAAATCCAGTTGTTGCTCCAGCTTTTTCTGGCTCTCCAAACCTTCTTGATACTTCTTCTGCAAGACCAGAATTCTGGTATCCTGGTCTGCCCTTTCCTGTTGCAGGATACCCATATCCTCTTTTATTTTAATGATATACTGCCTACTTTCGTTTTCTGACTCCTGGCTCCTCCGCAGCCTCTGCTCAGAAGAGTCCAGATCAGATTGGGCCTTTTCTAATGCCATCAGTTGCCTATTTGCCAGATCTTGGCCGTCAGCACATTTGTCCTGTATGGCTCCCATAAATAAATATAAATATGCCGCTACCTTGGCAATCTTGTTGTGCTCATCCTTGGCCTTAGTTGCCATATATAGTTCACTCAGGGCCAGATGTAAGGTACCCTGATCTCTCCCGATATCTAACCCAGTTGCAGTGACCTGTTGTGTGATCGCCTGCAACCACACATTCTGGTCCTGCTCAGTCCATTCACCTCTCACAAACAACTTATGCAAAAGGTGCTCTCTAGCTATCTTGATGTCTACCAATGTCGCCATTCTGGAAATTGATTTCCTTCCTGATTTACAGAAGTTTATTATTTTATTTTGCAAAACAGACCGTTTCCTGAGAGCGTTCCTTTTTGAGGGGTGCTTTTACAGCGTAACACAACGTGGTAGCCCAACAGGATTTATGTATCCTATTAGTTAGCACACTGTATTAAGCTGCACATGTGGTAGATCTAATCCAGAAGTCCCGCAACGAGCCCCCAATCTGTAAGTGACTTCAAACCAGCACTCCAACTAAGTCAATGCTTAGGATGGGATGCCCAATGGAAGCCCTTATTTATATATTTATTTTTTTAAATATATTTTTATGTCAAAGTTCTTTAAATCTGGATGATGAACCCTTATGGAACACCCCTCTCTTTTAATCCCCCTGACCTCACTGAGCCAAGAAGTAGGTTTGTTTTGCAAATTAAAAGGTTTATTTGAGGAATTAAGCAATATACATATATATATATCACACTTTTATGAACATAATAATATCTGAATAGCACACTTATGAATATGACAATGATCAGCAATGGGTAATATTACAATATCACAATCTCTTTAATCAGTAAGGAGTAGGAATAGGAAGGGTAAGGTAGCAGAGAATACTTTTATGGTTCAAGGAAATGCAAGATGGAAAGAATGCAACACAGAAGTGAACTTGATATGGTTTCAATCAAAAGACAAGATAATCACTTTTTCCCCTGCGACTACTCACTCCCCCCAGTATGCAATATGAAGAGATGGAAATGAGGGCACATAGGTTTCAGGAATATTATTCAGGAATATTACTCAACAATGCAATTCAATCCCAGTTCCCCCAGCAAGCTAAGAGAGAACAGGTATGATTTTAAAACACAGGTCAAAAATGCTTTTGAATGTGATTGCTGTGGATGGGAAAATATGCTAAAATTATTTTAATTCACTAAAGGATATTCAGCACTAGTGAGAATTACTTTGGATTTATACAGGTCAACACTAGCAATGATTCATGAATGATTATCAGATTGAAAACGAAATTCAGCAGTGGAAAGCAAGAAACAGTTATTTTGACAGAAAATGAAATTGAGCTAAATTGCAATTCGCTGCACTTTTTCTGTGTGCGTGAAACACGATTAAAGAGAAACTATAAGATTCGTTGGAAAGCTTAGGATCTTAGCTTTAAAATGACAGGTTTCGGTTCTAGGAGGTACGGTTCAAAAGTTACGGAGGTTTTTGTGAAGGTAGATTTTCAGAAATAAAGTCAAGATTTCAAAAATGACAGATCGCGCTTTACAGATTTGGAATCAACAAGATGGACACAAGATTCTATAATGCAGTTCTGGACAGGTTGAATGGTTGGAATAAGATTGCTTTAGACTAAGGGATGACTATGCACAGTTCTAGACTATATACTCACTCCTAGGCTTGGGAATGGAATGGGTCTGGTCAAGGGCTTGGACTTCACTCTCGCCACCGGACAGGTCTCAGGCACTCTGGGTTCTGCTCTCAGCACTGCACGGCGGTCTGGGTGGTCTCTTGCACTGGATCTGACGGGCACTGGATACAGCACTGCTTTCTGGGTCTGGATCTTGGTTCTAGCACAGGGTTCTTAGCGAGAAGCAAAACAGCTCAGCCTGGCTGTTGAAAGTGAGAGCCCCTGGGGAGTTTAGGGGTTAGAATCAGGTTGCTAGATTCTGCAGGCCTGCTGAGAAGGGTTCAGCTTTTGGATTAGGCCTCTCTGCTTCAAAGTTCTAGAGTTTGGTTCTAGAGTCTGGTCTCTGGATCTATCTGGAGTCTGGAGTCTAAGTTCTGGAGTCTTCCGGCAGGGTGTTGCACCAAGAATAGTTGAGTAGTGGAAATGAGTGTATCCTATCTGGGTCTCAGCAGTCCCTATTTATGTGTTTCCAAAGGGTGTGGGGAGGCTGATTCTACAATGCCCAACCCTCTATGGATTTGATAGGTTAGAGGATTCCCTGTCCCCTGATTGGAGAAAGGATCAGTGTGTCAGAATGAGTCAGAGTGATTTATTTTAAAATTTGTTTATTGGCATTTATCATTTTTACATTTGCATGGCACGACCTGTGCCCTTGATTAAAGGATGACGAGCATTTTATAACAACAACATTAATACTTTAACAATTTAACCTTAACTGTCTCCAAGCATTCATCAAGCTTAATAGTTCTGTATCATTAGTTGGGGTAGTGGGGGCATGGCCCAGCCGATGGGGGGGGGCCTAAACCATCAAGGGCTCCCTGTGGTTGTGGTCGGTTTCCCCGGCGGTTTTGTAACTTTGGTTTCAGATCTGCTTTTCCATAGATTTGTCTATATTCATGGGGGCTTTTCGTCTGAGGGGTGAAATAGTGACCCTATGAGTTCCTTCCAAGCTTCCAGGTCATGCTCGAGGCATCTGTGGATCTGGTGATACTGTCTTCCCCTGCCTTCATTTCGGCGTGTACCCATCGTTCTAGATCCCTGTACCATGCCTTATGCTGTGGTCCGGCGGGTTTCTTCCAGGCCATTGCAATTGTCCTTTTAGCCATTATACTCACAATGTCCATTAACCTGGCCAGATGTTTAAGTTTGGCCGATCTGGGATACGTTCCCAGGAGGCATTCATCTGGGGTCCATCTGTATCTGGTCATTCCTGCCTTTTCACATGTCTGTTGTTTGGTATTCCAAATGGACTGTGTTTTAGCACACAACCAGAACATATGAATCAAGTCTGCTCTATCCGCTCTGCACCAGACACAGTTGGATTGTAGTAGGGTATTAAACTTCGCCATCCTGGACGGGGTTAAGTATGTTTGATACAGCAGGTTCAATTGTATTAGTCTAAATCTATGGTTTCTAGAGACTGTTTTTGGGTACAGTAAGGCCCTTTCCCATTCTCCGTCGGTTACTTCCCGGCCCACATCAACTTCCCATTTACCTTTCAGTTCAGCACTACGTGGGTTAGGGGTGTCACTCAGGTGGCCGTAGATCTGTGACACCGGCTTCCAACCCTCACCTAGGTTATACAGCAGGGTAATTAAAGGGTTGGGGTCTGGTTCTTCAGGCCAAGTTGTCCACTTGTTTCGTGCTATAGTGCATATTCTTTGGTACCATAGGAACTGCCCTGTGTGGATGTCAGCCTCTTCCTGTAGCCTCTCAAATTCCTTAAAGGTGCCATCCTCGTATAGGTCTCCCCATGTGTATACCCCTTTCTTTTCCCAGTTTCTGAGGTGTTGCAGATCCGTGTCATTTTCGCACAGGCCTGCAAGCAATGGCATGTCCGGGGAGTAAGGGTGCTTCGCAAGCTCTTTCGTTCTGTTCCATATTTTCCTTCCCAGAATAGCCAAGAAGGGGGCAGCATCCAGCAGCTGCTGGGGGTCCCAAACGAGTTCTCTCAAGTGCATCGGGGAAATCATGGGCTGCAACAGGGGCGTCTCTGATGTATTATCATCACAAAGCTTAGTTGCGCTGCCAAATAATATTTCTCCAGGTTTGGGAGTTGGATTCCCCCCTGGTTGTACGGTAGGACTAAGGTGGTGAGCGCTATCTTATGCCTGCCCTTCCCCCATAGAAAGTCTCTAATTATCCTTTCCAGTAGGCGAAAGAAAGGGGCCTTGATGTAGAAGTGTACATTCTGAAACCCATATAAGAATCTGGGGAGGACAATCATTTTAATTATTGAGGCTCTGCCCATCATGGATAGGGGAAGCGTCGCCGAGAAGTCCATGGATTTTCGTAAAGCTGGAATTACCGTCCTGGTGTTACGTTCGTGCATTAGTTCAGGGGTGTGCATTATGTTTATTCCCAGGTATTTGAATGAGGTAACCTCCCACTGTATCCCCACTGCTGGAATTTCTTCAGTGTCCTTGTCCTTGAGGCCCGCCAAAGGGAAGAGACAGGATTTTATCCTGCTGAATTGTATGCCTGAGACCTTGGCAAAGTTATCTAGGACATCTAGCATTGTGGGCACATTATTGTATGGGTCCCTAACGTATAGCAATACGTCATCTGCATAAAGTGAGATGATGTGGTCTACCCCACCTATGCGAATCCCGGCATCAAAAAACTTCTTCCTAAAATAAATGGAAATGGGCTCCAGTCCCAGTATGTAAAGCATGGGGGATAATGGACATCCTTGCCTGGTGCCCCTGCATATGTCCCACGCCTCTGGTATGTATTTACCGGTCTTCACTCGTGCTCTAGGTTTAGTACAGAGTATTTCTACCCATCTAATGAACCCGGGGCCAAAGCCGAAATCCCCCAGGACCTCTACCAGCCACTCCCAAAAGATGGAATCAAACGCCTTAATGGCATCCAAGGATAGCAGTGCATATGGCTCCATGCTTGCCTCAGTTTGGTTTGACATGTTGTAGTCTGCGTAAATTCATGGCAGTGTTTCGGCTCGGTACAAAGCCACACTAGTCCATGTGCAAGATTTCCCCAATTATTTTAGCCAGTCTCTTTGCCAGGATCGTTGTTAATATTTTAACATCATAATTGAGCATGGCCATTGGACGGTAAGAATCGCATTTATCCGTGGGTTTGTTAGGTTTAACAATCGGGATCAGAAGGGTCTCCCTCATGCTGTCAAGCAGTATCCCTCTCTCATTTGCCTCCTGAAAGACCTTGTGTAATAAGGGTGTTAGGGAGGTCTCATAAGCTTTATAAAACTCAGTGGGTAACCCATCGCTCCCAGGGGCCATGCAGGTGGCCAGCGATTTGATCGCCTCGGTTATGTCATCAGCCGTGATGTCTGCATCCAGGGCCTCAGTCTGTTCAAAGGATAGTCTGGGCAGCCCTATCTCCTCCAGGGTTTCTTATATTTGTTCCCGGGGAACCTGGTCTTTGTGGGAATATAGATGCTCATAAAAGCACTTAAAGGCGTCATTTATGCCCTGTTGTGTTCGGAGGTTATTGCCTTTTGCGTCCTGTATTGTGGTGATTGTGTGTCTCGGGTGTTCCTTCCTACACAACCAGGCCAACAGCCTACCTGGACTATCTGCTTCAGAGTGTTCTCTGTTAGTTTTAGTAGTGTAATCGAATTTAGCTAGTCTGTCCCATGCTAATGTGCATTTACCTCTGAGTTCTTTGAGGTTGTCCTCTCTCTGACAGGTGTTTACAGGGGCGGCCTCCAGCCTCTCGACCTCACATTCCCACTGATCCAATTCAACTCGCAGCTGCTTCTTGATGCTTCCTGCCTTCGTTATGATTTCCCCCCTTGTTACTACCTTCAGGGCTTCCCACATTGTACTCACATGTTCGACACTTCCCGTGTTCACCTCTATAAAGTCATCTATGAAGTCGTGCAGCTCCTCTTTAAATGCTAAATCTCCCAGGGTTTCGACCGGCATTCTCCACATAGGAATAGGGGGTCTGGGGCCAGCGTGGTTCCATTCTACCAGGAGTGGCGAGTGATCTGAGATGGTTCTCCCCAAGTGCTGGGCCTCCTCTATTTGGGACAAGTGTTCTTTACTTATGAAAACATAATCTAATCTCGTATGTAGGTCATGTGGGGACAAGAAGTACGAGTATCCACGAGCACCAGGGTGCAGCTCCCGCCATGTATCTGCAAGGTCTAGCCTGTCCGTTAACAGGGCCAGGGCGGTCGTTGCTGGTGATGTGCCCTTCGGGTGAGGCTGGGACCTATCCAGTTGCGGGTTATGCACACAATTAAAATCTCCGCCCCAAAGAAAGATGCCATGTCTGTACGGTGCGATCTGGCGTACATTGTATTCAGGTGCGCCGGAATATTATTGTTGGGAAGATAGGAGTTCACTACACATATCTCCTTCTGCTCTAGCCGGCCCCACATTATCACAAATCTTTCTTCAGGGTCTATCTCGGATTTTATTAAGTGGAACGGGAGTTGGGGGTGAATCCAAGTGTATACTCCCCTGGCGTATTTGGAGTAAGTGGTTCCTATTTCTTGCCCTCCCCAATGTTCGCATAATTTGGCCAGAGAGTCCGCCATGCAGTGCATTTCTTGTAACAGTGCTATTTGCACCTTTTGTCTGTTTAAATAGGACTTGATTCTGTTTCGGCGTAAATAAGTTCCTAAACCTCTCACATTCCAAGTCATTATTTTTATATTAAAGGCCATAACGATTCAGAGAGGTTTCTGCTACTCCAGCCCGACAACCGTCCACGTTCTCCCCTCCCTCCTCTAGATCTTCTAGTTCCAGTCCTCCTCCTCCCCGCCCCTCCCCCTCCGTTCTAGCCACGATAACCCTCGGAGACTGTTCAACTAGTGTAACTCTCATTTTATTGAATGAGGAAAAACAACAAAACAACTTCGAACTGCACCTAGCAGTTGCTGTCAACTTGCAGCGCTCAGGGGATCCCGAGCCTTCTAGGCCACTCCTGGCCTTCCGGATCGGATGGTGTGTAGGCAGATTGCCTGCACAGCTTCCAGTGGGGTGGGTTGCCTTTTTAACTCACGTGTGGTCCATTGAGCTCCTGTCTGGTCTAGCTATCTTCATGGTAAGGTTTGGGCGTCAACTGATTGTCTGCTTCTCTTCATTGTTGTGGGGGGATCCAGTCACCCATTTTGTACTGGCGGATGTATGGTCACCCCATGTCTGATTTCGATGGTTCTTCTTTGTCATCTGCAAGGTTATTATGCTCAAGCCACATATTTGCTGCGGCCGGGGTTTCCAGGAAGATCGCTTTTCCTTTACACAGTATCTTGAGACGTGACGGATAGAGTAGCATGTACTTTAGGTTAAGCTTCCGTAGTCTCATTTTTATAGGGATGAAAGAGTTCCTTGCTCATTGCACTGTGGGAGTATAGTCTGGGTACATGACTATTGTGGAGTATTTTCGTCGTATCTCTCCCCCTTCTCTTGAGTATCGTAAGATTGTTTCTCGATCTCGGAAATTCAGTATTTTTGCTATAATTGGACGTGGGTGCGATCCAGGCGGGGGCCGTTTCTGAAGGGATCTGTGGGCTCGCTCTACCGAGAACCCTTGGGAGAGTTTTTCTGGGCCTATTTCCTGTTGCAGCAGTGTTTCAATAAATTCCGTCGTATCAGGTACCCCTAGATTGCGGATGTTATTCCGACGGGCTCTACCCTCAGCGTCTTCAGAGCACGCCTTCAGTCTCGCTACTTTCTGTTCCAAATCCTGGACTTTTATCCTCAGTTCCTGTGTGTTCTCCACGTTGTCTTGCAGGGTAGTTTCAGTCACCTTTACTCTTTCAGTTAAATTTTGGGCGTCGGCGCATGAGCTGCATGTCCGATTTTACCTCTTCTATCTTACCCTCAATAGATGTACGGAGTGCTGCTATCGCTTGCGAGACTTGTGTGTGCTTGAGGTCCTCTTCTTGTTGGAGCGGTTCCTCCGCGGCATCCCCATCTTGCTGTGGCTATCTTTGGGGTCTGGCAGTTGTGAAGGAATCCCTCGTGACCAGTTTCAGTTTGCTTTTGGGGGGAGACATCGCACTCCCTTCCCCCGGTCACCTACGGTAGGTCTAGTGTAACAATTACGCAGTTCTTTTTAGGCGGCTCTTTGCTTGCGTTGCGGTCTTTTACTCTCCGGGAGTGGCCGACTGGCCCAATTTCCTCAAACGGCAGTTGTCTAGCAGCTAGGGCTGATGTACCCAACTCGTTCTTGCTTTCGTAGTGGCCAGATCTAGTGGCTGGGGTACAGTCCAGGGTTCTTCCTTTCGTGTTTTTATCTGATCTCTGCCTTCTGTGTATTCCCTGCCTCGTGGACCTTGCCCCTTTGCGGGTTACATCTATAAGTGTGTGCCCAGGAGATCCATTGTCGGTTACCGCATTGCCGCCCCTCTTGTCCACGAGTGGATGCTTCCACTGTCTGCTGCTGGTTTTCGGGGATTGCGCTCCTTTCCTCTCTATCGAACCCTTTCCACGGGTGGAGCTGATCACGGGAGCTCTATGGTTATATCAGGGCGGGGTCCAGCCCGCTTTCTGCTTATGTGCGGGGTGTTGTGTGAGAGATTGTCCCCAGTTGCCTTTGCTGCGGGCCAATCGGGGCTCAATGCCCGCTGTGAAGCGTTTCTGGTGCCGCAGTTATTACCGTTGAAGCTGCTGTGTTGGTTCTCGCCTCCTTGTATGGGGGTCTCCCCACTCCGTGCAAGCTTAGTGTTCGTTCCGGGCTCGCCCCTGGTCCATACCGTTGTATTCTTCTTACCGGGCCTGTGGGTTGTATTGATAACCCCCCCTGGGTATGTGACCATGTGGGGTGTCACACGTCCTGGTTATAGGCGGTGTGGGGGGACCTTGAACCTTTCTTCTCTACACTCACTGTGCCTCCCTAGGGCTGGGATGCCCTCTCCACGCCCCAATGATCTTCGCGTCCTCCCTCTCAGCCTGGGCGGTTGTCGTCGGTGCCTTTCACCCGCGTTCCGCTCCTGTTCAACAGGCTGGTCTGTCTGTTTTCCCGATGCCCGTCGTCCTTGGCCCCCTCCGCCTCAGGGCTCCTCCTCCGATGCTGGTGCTGCTGGCCACGGCTCTGCGATCGTTAATTTTGGCAGCCCCTCAGCTCTTCCGTGTTAGCCGGGTTGCAGCCGGGGGGTGAGCGACCTGCCTTGTGTGCTCTGCTGGGGGAGAAGTGCCCCACGATGCCGCACCTCACTGCGGGGTTCGTCCTCTTCGCTCTTATTCCTCGGCAGGCGCCGCCATCTTGTGAGTCACAGGGGCCTGACTTGAAGTCCAGCGTTTACCGTCTTACTCTCTCCGATTCACTATGGGAGCAGGAATGAGTGTTGGGAACTGGTTCCCCTTTGTTTACGTGCAGTTTTTGTCTTTATGCAGACACTTCTAATGCGATATTTTCAATCTTCATAAGGATCACGGACCAGAGCTCCACAGGAGCTTGTCTTCACTGCATGCGTGCTGACCACGCCCCCCTGAGTCAGAGTGATGCTGTGTTTGTGGCTTAACTGAAATCCCTCCCCTTTGCTTTTACATAGAAAATCAATTTTTCCCAAAAAACATATTACCCAGATACACAAGTTGTTCATAATACATATACACATCACAGATTAATTAAGGCATGTCTCTGTTCAAGTCCCATGTTCCTACGAGCTTGGGTTCAGAAATGACCACTTATTCGCGCTTTTGGTGGGTTTCCCAATATTGGGTCTGCAGCAAATTTTACACAGGCATACACACTCCATCTGAGCACATCTCTGTAATTTCTTATGTTCACAGCAAAAACACTGCAGCTGCGATATTAATAAATTCCGGGGTTTGGTCTCAGAACATCACACGGCGTCCAGCTTAGTCTTAAATTGTGAGTGACGTTTTCATTTTAACCGTCTCAAAGTTTTACATTTTATCAGTTCGGTACACTTTGTTATAAGCAATTTTATAAAACATATATTTGCTGGGCTATCTGAATCCACAATGGTTTGTCTCCGCCTCCAGAGCTGACTGACTCAGAGGGTCATATGTCCTATCTCTCCCAGAGCAGTTGTTGTCAGTTACACCCAAATCAGCATATTCCTATTCATCCCAAAGAATCCATTGTCTTGACTGAGAGCAACATGCCAGGGTGCCCTGGCTAGCTCCTGTTCACACCAGTCTGTCAATCTCTTGGCCAAGGGCTGGGGAAAGCTTCCTTTGTCCAGGGGGAAGGTGTGGAATCTGTTTGATCCCAGTGTGGGAAACTTTTTAACTCTGCAACCAATGTCTACAAATTGTCTTTTCTTACAATATAACCCACATTTTTAACACATACATTAAACAATTTCTTCCTTCAAGCCATTTCAGAATATCGTTTTAAATTGTCTCCACCCCTTAGGCTTCTGATAGCAAGTATTTCATTAGCATAGTTTGGGGTTCCATGTTCAACTTTACAAAGAAAATGGTTTTAAAATGCCGGCTTCTTGTAGTGGTGAGTACCGGTATTGCACCCATTTTGACAGCTTTCTTCCAGCAAAAAATCCTCAAAAGTATACTTTGTTCAGATATAGATACACTTCTGTTGACCTTATATTTATGTAGATTCTTGCGGGAGAATGATGTTGACCACCCAACAAGGAGATTGGATCTTTTTAGACAGCTCTGTATTCCTTGGTAGTGATTGTGAGCAGCCAAAGGATGGGTTTTGGCAGTGGTCTCCTGTGTTACCACTGACATAGGCAAAAGTAGATGGTGGCCTATTTTTCAGGTTTTCACGGCACAATTTCTGGTGATTTCTGGCGAGCAGCATGCTTTCCGGCGGCCATTATGATGTTTCTGCTGCCAGCAAGGCACAGTGATGTTGCAGGGCTTGGATGAGTGGGTTGATACATCCCACACGGTGCTAAACAACCACTGCTCTGCGTCAGAGCGTTCAAAGCCACATGCACTTACAAGGACAAAAAAGACTGCATCACTATCCATGTTATCAAGGCCAAAGCAGCTTGCGGCTGCATCCTCAGCTTCAGGTCCGCATTCCAAATGGGGCTTATTCATATCCTATACAATATGATGGCCAGTAGATACATCTCGCCAACAGCAAAAATGAAAGTGGCCTTCCTGGCACTGTTCAAGGGGATCAGGAAACTAAAAGGGAAGAAAATCGACCTCCCCATAGACGCCTCCATAAAACCAACTGCACAACATTACTGAGGGATACCATTCAATAACCAGCATCAGGTGGAGAAAGAGCAACAGTCACTCCTTGACGCCAACATCAATGAGCCTGCGGTTGGTCCCACCCCATGGATTTCCCGGTAATGTCAGTCCCCAAGAAAGGGCCAGAGGGACAGATTAGACTCTGTGTTGACAGGCGCGTCCCCAACGAAGCCATTTGGCGCAAACATCACCAATCCCCACGCATTACAGTCATGATGCATCTGCTGAATGGGGCTATTGTCTTTTCGAGGCTCAACCTCAACAAAAGTTTACCACCAGGTTGAGATCAGTGAAGAATCACGTTATATCAACACGCTCACTACACATCTCTGCCTTTTCCGCTGTAAGCGACTCAATTTTGGCATTTCATCTGCAGTCAAAATCTTTCAAGTAATCAGCCACATCCCATATTGCATCAATTGCAGTGATGATATCCTCATTTTCGGAAGCTCACAAGAGTCTCACGACACTACACTACTCAGAGTCTGCAAGGCAATCCATGAAGCGAACCTCACGCTCAACAAAGAAAAGTGTGCATTCGACAAAAGAACACTTAGATTTTTCAGATATGTATTTTCTGACAAAGGAATAGAACCAGATGCAGACAAGATAAAAGCCGTAACAGAGGCCCCATGTTCTTCAAATGTAGCCAACGTCCGTTCTTACCTAGGGTTGGCCAACTACTGCACACGTTACCTCTCTGACTTCACATCCACAAGTGCCCCACTCCAAAACCTTACAAAGAAGGACAGCACATTTTCTTGGCCAACAGATCATCAGGAATCGTTTGACCAGATCAGAAGGCAAATAGCGGCATCAGTGTGCATGTCCTACTTCGACCCCAAACTACACATGAAGATCACAGTGGATGCTAGCCCCATAGGATGTGGAGCTATCCTGGCCCAACACTCAGGCAGTGATCACACCCCCAGGATAATAGTATCCTACACCAGGAGAAGTATGACTGACACCGAGCAATGCTATTCTGAGGCAGAGAAGGAGATCCTCGCTGTTGTATGGGCGTGCCCGCACTTCCATCTGTTTCTATACAGGAA
This sequence comes from Ambystoma mexicanum, assembly GCF_040938575.1. NCBI lineage: Eukaryota > Metazoa > Chordata > Amphibia > Caudata > Ambystomatidae > Ambystoma > Ambystoma mexicanum. The sequence goes on along the minus strand of NC_090926.1, from coordinate 1,054,709,015 downwards.
GCCCTTCCCTATTATTACAGATCCTCAGGCACTTGTCACCATATACAGCACACCCACTGCCCAAATGCCACCCACATTGCTATGTGGGGCTTATGCCTGCAGGAAGATCACTTCAACATTGTCCACAAACCCGGAAAGGAAGACAATCCGGCAGACTACTTGTCCAGATATCCTCCAGCATGCACCCGGCCAGTGGCCAATCATTCAGACGGCTATGTTAACTCTGTGGTGCATCATGCCATCCGACTGACAATACCTCTGGCCGAACTACAGCAGGTGACAGCCGAGGACCCCATGCTGGAACTTGCCACAGCTTGCGTCTGGGATGGCAGGTGGAGGTCAATAGAACAGGCCACACAATCCAATTCCACAATTGACAACCAGCTCTGGAAGATGCTCATGAAGTTGAAAGATGAACTATCCATCACGCCATCTAACTTGTTGCTAAAAGGCGACAGGATAGTGACTCCGGCATCGCTGCAACAGTCGTGGAATTTTGACAACGAAGAGACAGCTGAGGAAATAGTTCTGGTTCCCCAGCATGGATGAACAGATTGAGGCCACACTGAAGTCCTGCAACATATGCCTCAGCCTTCAGTCACATATGAACCCCAAATCACTGCAGACAACGCCCCTACCTGGCCATGTCTGGGAAGAGATGACAATCGATTCCATCGGGCCTCTTCAGAACGGCAAATACATTCTAGTGGCACTCGACAAACACTCTTGTTTTCCGGAGATGGAAATACTGCTGTCAACTGCAGCCACAGCAGTGATCCCAGCACTAGATAGAATGTTCTCAGCTTATGGCATCCCAATAGTGGTTCGGTCAGATAACTGACCTCCTTTTACCAGCTCCCATTTCAGGAAAGCCGATGGAAGTCGCTGAAACAAGCTGCCATCAGCTCTTGTGGGACTATCATAACACCCCGCACAGCCCCACGGAGGCTATGCCCCATTGAAGTAATGTTTGGATGACCGACCGCACACGTCTCCCCCATGACTCTGACCATCGAACATCGAGCAGACTAAAATGTGAAGGAAGGACAAGAGATAATGCTGAAAAACCGAAGATGAAAGAATATGCTGATACTTGCCGGAAGGCATACACATCGGCCCTACAACTGGGCGAGAGTGTCATAGTAAAACAAGCAGCCACAAACAAGGACATGCCACATTTTGACCGATGGCCCCTGACCATCACAGACCGGAAGGGATCCAAAATCACAGCGGCTGAGCCGACAAGAGAGTGCCTGGAATGCCTCCTTCTTCCGAAGAGCCAAAGAGGACCTTCTCGTAATACTGGACGAAGACTGTGACAAGGATTGAACAGAGAGAGAGGAGTCTCGGTATACCGGAGATGAAGAGGAGTCCACACCAGAGGGAGAAAAGGAATTCCCTACTGGGTGCATTCACACTGATGGTCGGCCCTGCGACCATAAAGAGACCCTGAAAATCGATCGAAGAAATGGGGTAGAACAGTCTTATTTTTGGGTGGAGATGTACTGTTGCACCATTGGTTGAAAGATGACACGTGCCAGTAGGGCACGGGGAACCCTGCATGGTCATGTGACTATAGATTTGGTGGGAGGGAGCTTGGGGGAATAAAGTCAGTTCATCAGCAAGTTACGGCTGTGTGGCCCTTGTCAAGCCTGTAGTCCTTGTCGAGCCTGTGTCCCGTGAGAGCGTGTGAATGATGTGCTGAGCGGGGATGCAACAGTCTTTAGCAAACAGCATGAAATACAATACATACAATTAATTTAAATAAATTTGCAATAAATGAAATACAATAAAAAACAATAAAACCAAAAATTCATCGAGCACTATGTGTATGAATAACGAGACTCACGAGGAAGATATGTTAAAGAAAGGAGCATCTGTGAGGAATTCGACCATCTGCTGGGGAGGATGGATGGGAGATGAACCTCTGAAAATGTGTGGGGCTAATCCGCACGCATTTTCCTCTGCTCACCGCACAACAAACACATAGTCATGTTTACTCTGGGGAACACAGCCTACAGGCGCAGTCCTCCCTGTCAAATTTAGCTGGAATGTGACAGCCACAGGTACATCAAAGCAGTTCAGGAAGGGGAAGGCAACACCTTCTTCCGGCAATGGCCTGCTGAATTAAAATATCAAAAGCTCCATGGAGCCACCCTGTTCTGTTGTAGTTCTGTGTGGTTGCAGCGCATACTGATGAGAGTTAATTGAAGCAGGCCTGCCAAGGGGCCTGTTCGCAGAACTAACAAAGGGCAGGAAATACCAACACCTCTTTGATATGCAATGTGTTAGCTTGAAGCTATCTCCCACCCCACTGTATGAAGGGCAGTGAATGTCATGTCTGGGACAACTGTTTACAATAGAACACCCCTGCAGGGAACTACATTTCAGAGGGGAAATGTATGTGATTTGATGGAGACAGAAAGTCTGTTCTCGCCAGAAACTTCAAGGGAGACCTTCACTTTGATCAGGAGTCACAGGAAGCTCAATTAATCAGAGATACACTTTGATCCACAACAGACAGGAAGATGGTGGGACTTAGTAGTACAAGTCACCCCTTACCTTTCCTGTTGCAAAGCACTCTCATGTTGACCTCATGCATGACAGAAGATGGTTGGTGAGGACCCAGGATTGGTTCATTAAGGTAGGCTTAGCCTGCACGATTCACCGAGGCCCATTTGACTTTAAAAGAGGGTTCAGCCCCTCTTTTGGCAGATCATCCGACGACTTCGAAAGGAGTAAGAAGAAGGACTCATTTGGACCGTGGCTGAAAGTACAGTCTGCTTTACAGCTTTCGACAGCGAAGAAAGGCCAGATTTCCAAGAGGGAAGCAAGATCCCTCCCTAAAAATCTCCCATGGAACAGAAAGAGATACTGGACTCAGAGGACCGGTCCAGCAGCTTCAGTACCGGTACCCAGTGAGCGCACACCATGCCCTGCTAGTTTCTGCCTGCAAGCTTCCTAGGTGGGAAGTGCCTGAGAATCTCTAAACAAAGGACAAGGTTGTTGGCTGCAAAAACTCTCCTCGGCTTTGGGCTGTCCTCCTTAAAGGATGACATGAGCTAGGAGGAGGGCCACAACAAGCATCAACCAGCGTCCATCTTTTAATGACATTTTCGAGGCAGTCGATCCTTCGAACAATGACCAGCTGCACCACTGACTGTTGTCACGCTGCAGTCACAAAAGCCGTCCGAGACCCCATGACCAGCGTTCCAGATCCGCCAACCAGCACAGAGACAGCGATTCTTGACCCTGAGCCGCTGTGTAGGCCAGCCTGCAGCCGTCCATCCAGCCTGACCTTGCTGAACTGTTTGCCGCCTGATACCCACAGCTGTCTCCCATCTTGAGCTCTGTTGCAGGAGCTGCAAAGCATCCTGGAAATGATCCAACGCTGTCGAGCATCAAGATCATCTGATGCACCAGGTACATTTTGGTTCTGTCCCCCTGGTCCTTCTCCGAAAGCCTGTAGTGACATTTATGACCCCTTTCTCCCTTGGTGATTAAACCAAATAACCTTGAACAGTTAAGACTGATTGCTTTACCGACTACCCTCCTGTCAGTAACCAGAGTGCATCCCATTCTTTCCTGAGACTGTTTGTCCTCTGTGTTCGTTTACAGGTTAAGCTGTATTTTGTACTGTACTAGAACTGTCTGTTGTAATAATAATTAAGTAGATATTTGTATACAACCTTGACTGGACAGTCCCTTTTATCATTGGGTAATAATTGTATTTTCGCTGTTTTGCAACTAACCAACGATCCGCGACATTGCAGAGATAAGCCTGCTGGTCCGTCCACGTTACCAAAATCGGATAAGGATGGTTTATAATTTACTTGTGTTTCCAATCTGTTCGAATCCCTTCTGGTGTACTAGAGGTGTGGGGCTGATTGATGGTTTATAAACGGATATTCATCCCTGGAGCACTGGTGCCCCGGAGGTTGATTCTTCACAGCATCCTTCGGTCAAAGTGGATCATGTAAACAACAAATCGAGTGATCCCTGCAGAGTGCAGACCCATAAACGATGGATCTATTTTGACGCAAGATGGAAACTGATACGTCACCCATAGGTCATTTTGTTTTTACACAAAGTAACATAAAGTGCCTTAAAGTAGTACCAGAAAAAGGACTTACATTGAAAATAGATAAGTGCAGAATTAAAGTGGGACACACAATACATTGTTAAGGAATTGGCCCGAAAAGGAGTCTGGCTGATACCATATCAAATATGCCGGTCGCCTCCAATAAAGACCAATTGCGCAGTTTTTTATTAGGATTAGCAGAATGCTATTCAAAATGTGTACCATATTTTACAGACAGAACGCAACACATGAGGACTCTCATGAAAAAGTAATCAAGATTTGCGTGGTGTGAAAAGTGCCAAGAGGAACTGGAGAACATAAAAAAGATCATACATGGTGCACCAACGCTCTGAATGTTCAGTAGCACAGCCTCTAGCGTAATCACAGTTGGTGCCAGTAACATCAGCCTGGGCGGAGTTCTCAAGCAAGTACAAGAGAATTATGTAGCACCCATTGCTTTTGCCTCGTGTGTACTGAAGGCGGCAGAGTTGAATTATTTGACTATAGAAAAAGAAGCACTAGGAGTTAAATGGATTCTAGAGCATTTTAGAGGATTGATATGGGGTCTTCCAGTAACTCTCATGATTGATCACAAACCACTGATCCATGTCTTAAATTTGAAGAATCCACATTTAGTTTCCCCTAGAATTTCCAGGTGGATCCTCGAATTAATGCAATGTAACATAAGAATAGTGTACATGCCTGGAAAAATGAATGTCATTGTGGATTGTTTTTCCAGATTACCATGGCATTATGGAGAACAGGATCAGGACCAAATTGATGAAAAGGTCATGGAATGCATTATCTCACACGCTGAGCCAGGGATATCGAAGGAGGAGTGGGTCCAAGTATCTTCTGAGGACCCTGAGCAAAGATTACTAGGACAGGCTGCAAAGGAAGGATGGGAGAAGATTGATCATGCCCGGAAAGAATACGCACATATTCAGAATGAGATTGTGGAAGATTCTGTGTGTGTTTTTAGGGGAGACTGAGTAATTCCACCTGAAACTTTAAGCAAGAGGCACATGAAGGCCATCTTGGAAGGAACCTTACGAAAAGAAGGATTAGAGAAAGTTATTGGTGGCCAGGCATGTAAACGATGTTGAAGAGTTAGTAAGGAATTACCAATCGTGTGCCGTAAGTGACAAGAGCAAGAGGACGCAAGTGACTCTGTTAAAACCTGTGGAAATTCCAAACATAGCCATACACATCACAGGCCCCTTTGAGACATTAGATACATAAAGGGCCTCATTACGACCCAGGCGGTAAGGGGTTAACGGTGCCGTAAAAGGTGGCAGCGCCGTTCACCCCTTACTGCCTAATTACGAGGTCCCTTTGCGGGTCCCGACCTTAACGGCTGGTTTTACCAGCCGTTAAGGAAGGAACCCGCAAAGGGACTTTCGAGGTAATTACGGTACCGCAATTTGCGGTACCGTAATTACCGCCTTCCCCATTCCCATTGAGCCCTATGGGGGCAAAAATGGGAATGTGGAAGAGCCAATGGTGAATGGGGAATTACCGCCCCGCCAACCATGGAATGGGGCGGTAATTCCGCCATCCACCATGGCGCAATCGGTAAAATACCGGCGTCAACCATGGCGCTAATAGCGCCATGGTTAACGCCTGGGTCGTAATGAGGCCCAAAATGTACATATGTTAGTGTTAATAGACTACACCTCAAAGTGGGTTCAGTGGGAAGCGATGGTGGGAGGAATAGCGACAAGAAAGATTGTAAGATTTTTTGAAGATGTGTTCAGCATAGAGAGTGATCCCCAAGAAATGGTATCTGACAGTGTGGCACAATTTGTGTCAGAGGAGATGCAAACATTCCTAACGGATCAAGCTATTGAACATATGTTACTTCTCTATATCATCCCATGGCGAATGGACCTAGTGGAATGCATGAACGGATTTGTAAAGAACATAATACAACAGGCTGTGGAAAATTCGTTACCATGGAGGGATACACACAAGGAGGCACCAAATGCATATAGAATGACCTCCCCCCCATTCTACAACGGAGGAAGAACCATTGGTTATGATGAGGGGGAGAGCAGCACCCAACAGGTTGAGACCACCATGGTTGCCAATGAAGAACAGTAGAAGAATAGACATAGAGGATATTGTGGAAAGAGTGAAAGAAAATCAAAAGAAGCATGAGGAATATTGTGATCATACCATGCACGCAAGAGAAACCAAGTTCAAGGAAGGAGATTGGGTTTGTGTGAAGAAGCCTAGAAACGTGTTGAAAGGATTGTCCCGATTCAGGAATGCGCAGAGTGGAGAAAGCATCGGAGAAGTCTGTCATTTTGGACGATGGAAGAAGGTGGTCATGTGATGATGTTGTTCAATCCGGCAAACAGAGAAGAGCGAATGATATGACACGCCTCTTGAGAAGTCAAGGACCGACTCGTGGTCAAGGATTGTCAACGGATGCTGGGAGATCGCTTTTGAGGCGCAGCGAAGATTCGTCAATCAGATGCCTTTGAGGAACAGGAGATTTGCTCTAAATGTCATGAGTGACTACGTTTATTATTGACTGTATCCTTTTGATCATCTACTGCTCCAGTCCCACCTCCCCATTCCTTTTGGTCCAAGTGCCAAGAGTGACTACGTTTATTATTAAATGTATGCTTTTTGTTCACCTGCTGCCCCAGTCCCACCTCTACATTCCGCGTCCTTCCCTTGTTCACATTCCCTGTTATTCCTTGGAGGGGAGATGTTGTGATGCATGGCCCGGCATAGTTCTCCAACTGCAGGGTTCGGGAATGCCGCCGGAGTCAGTTATAATGATGATGCCTGCGTGAATGGAGGGCACCTTCCTGGGGGCTCTTTTAATAACACACTTATCCATTAGCCTATGGCCTCTGGTGCTTCAAATGATAACAGTACCACCCATGGGACCACCGGCAGAGTTGAAACCCTTTCAGTTGCAGGTGAACTTGGAAACCTTCAGAGGGTTCGTCCTGAACTCCGTGTAGAGTGCTTGTGCACATGCTGGGTGTATTAAATCCAGATAGTTCTCAATGCAGAACTCCTTTTTTAGGGCTAGATAATGCACCTCTGTTTCAAGCCGCAGGCACGAAGTGTCCATATGGTCACGGGGTGCTTGCTGCTTCCAGGCCCTTCTAACATCTACCGTAGATGGTATTCTCATTTTATGTGGGTCCCGCAGAAAGCATCATTCCAGGTTTTCCGTTGATGTTTAAGGGGGAGGTCTTTGCTATTCAGTTATAATTTATGTTGCTTAACATATTGTGCCAAGACATTGTGTTGTGCCGCTCTGTTGAGAAAGGGGCAGTGGTCTTGTATCATGTCCTGCTAACATTGAAGCGATAAGGCGGATATAAAGGGACTAAAGACTGTGTACACTGCAATCTTGGATAAGAGTGTATCAAAAATAATTGGAACACAATTAGAGCTGTTTTCTCCAAGTAAATTTGGAGTGGGTGCCTGATCAGTAATTATGAATCTGCTTTTAAATATGTATGTATCCTGCCGAGCCGCATTCCCTTCTTGATCAGGGACACCTGATTTATTTCTTGTATAGTCTTGTGCTGCTCTCATTTATGCCAGATAGGAAGTCAGTGGAAGTAGTTGGCTTTATAATGTCACTATCATCTCAATAATATAGTCATCCACATTTACACTCACATGCATAGTTAACATTATGGCCTTCATGAGTGTGTCTATAACAAACACACACCAGGATAGCTTAATGGATTTTAGGGCCCAGGCGCAGACACGTGGGTCTCGACACCCCCTCCAACTAAAGAAAAATTCTGGTTGCCTTACTGTTGTGATCAGAGCTTAATATGCTGCCCTGGCAGCTATCAAAAGAAGCATTGGTGTCTCTTGCCCTCTTGCTGGACTCAGAGCAATATACAAGCGCATTTTAAGGGCAACCCTACGAGTACAGTGTGAGTATTTGTGCGTTCTACCATCTGCTTTGCGCCTGGATGCCCTCGGGCTTTGGCGCGGTACAAATGCAATAACATAAGATAACATAACGTAGAGGAGACTTTTTAATAAGTGCAGTCTCTCACAGAATGTAAATGTGCTCAAACGGGGATGCAGGGAAAACAGAATTACCACAGGCTGAAAGAATATTATTGAGTGCAGTGTTTCTTTTACCTCATGTCCAAATGTATTTAAATGTAAAACATGTATTTCCATCTCTCTAAAGGTGATAGGACTGCATGCTGGAAAGCAGAGGTTCGCACCGCTGTTGCCCCATGTGAAAGAACTGTGCAGAAGGGTCAGGAGTGATCCTTCTGTTCATTGGGCCTTGCTCTGTGCCTGTTACAAACAGGCACAGGGCAATGATTTGTGTTTGTGAACTGGGGCGGCTCCAGGCCTGGACTTGGGAGGGCTGAAGCCCCCCCACTTTGAGGGAGCAGGCACCACTCTGCTGTTACGCCCAACCCAGGGTTCAGACAGCTAGAACCTGTCACATTATTTACTTAAGCAAATACACTGCTCTCTGAGGTGAGAAAACAGGCTTGCCATCCCTTGCAGTGGAGTGTATGCATGACTCACAACCCATTCCACTTACCTGATTGGGGGAATTCTGCAGACATTTTAATTACTTGTGAGTTTCGGTCGCACGACAGTCACGGTGACAATTTGTGGCATTTTTGCATAAAAGAAGCTAGTTTAATTAGCTGTGCTAACCTCGCATAGAGGAGGAAGTGTGAGGTCTTTTCAGCCTGTGCTTCCGAATACATAGCTGTGTATATGAGCTCACACAAATAATGCAAGGAGAAAAGGTGGCTTGCCACTGAGGACTCCTTCACAACTAATTCTCTACTCCTCAGGAGAAGTGATAGGGGAGTTCTAGCATGCATCGTCATCATTTTCCTTATATGTCATCATCAGAATCCTGCCTATCTGAGTCTGAAGTAAAGCCCACGCGCTCCAGAAATTGCCAGTATCCGAGGGAAATAGCGAACTGGAGCAGTTTCTTGGCGGCCCGAGCATAAAGTCACTTGATTTTGCTGCAGCTCATTTGCAGCAGGGGCGAGAAAAACGCAGTGCAGGTCACCTAACACAGGTTCTATTTTCAGTGTCCCATGAGTTACAAACCTTCCCTCGGCTATCTGACTGTTCTGGATATGTTCGCTCTCAAATGATTACAGACTACCCAGGTCCTATTCACAATGCTCAGAGATAGGGGCAGAGTAAGGCATGGATGTCTTGACCATGTCATGGTCTCCAGAGCCGGTTTATGTTATGTCATGTTGATTTATACTTCGTACAGAGCCCTGTCATTTGCATGGTCTCCGGGCACTCACGTGGCTCTGTAAGAAAAGTGGGCAAGGTTTGTTATTGAGGGAGAGAGGGATATTTATTATTTTATTTATATATTTATAAAGCGCTGAAAAACCACAGGCATCAGGGCGCGTGTGGACACACAAACAAAACATAGACAGCCAACAGGCTAAATTAAGAAAAGGCCCTAGCAAAAGAGCAGAGTTTTCAGTCTCCTCCAAAAGATGGTCAAGTGTTCCTCTAGATGCAATCCCCTTGGTAGCTTGTTCCAGGCAAGATCTGCTTTCAATATGGTCCTTGCCCCTCCCACTTTTGCTTTTTGGACAAGTAAGTACTATTGAAACCATGGATCTAGTAAACTTGTCCAAGAGCTGGATCACAATTATATGGCTAGTGGGAGTGTGGCAGAGTGTTCCAGTGTGTGCAGAAACCACTGTGTAAACCCTTCCTGTTGCTGCCTGAAGCATTCTACCAGTGTGTTTTCACTGTCTACTGTTTTGTTGGAGAAGTGGGAGGAATTTCTATATAAAACTGGCCGCCCCGCGGAGCGAAGCGGAGCTGAGTGTGCCAGAGTGTTCCGCTGTGTGCAGAAACCACTGTGTAAACGCTGCGTGTTGCTGCCTGAAGCGTGTTATCAGTGGGTTTTCACTATCTACTGTTTTGCTGGAGAAGTGGGAGGAGATGCTATATAATAACGGGCACCCTGCGGATCAGAGCGGAGCATGCAAGAGTGCCCCGGTGTTCCGCCTTTACGGCGTGCAGAGGCGGCATCCTCTTGGATTTCGCTATGGATGATCAGCAGTTTCCAATCTTTTCCCCAAGGACTCCCCTTTTCAATGAAGAAATCTCTGTCAACGGAGTTGTCAGGTATGGTGAAAGGCAAAAACGCTGATCCAGATGCTAAGTTAGCCTTGGTCTTAAAGGACCCTTCCGCCTGTGAGGTCTGGGCTACAGAACCAAGCCCTATTGATGGTAATAATTTATCCAAAGCGAAGGGCTCAATCATGGGGGTTGAAAACATTGCGGCTACTTTGGAGTCAGCAAGCAAACACAAAGTTTTCATCAACCTGAAATTCCCGGGCAAAGATACGTGGAAAGTGCAGCCTATCGGGGAGCCAGAGGGACTAATTCAGGTCTCGTCCTCCATTTCTTCTTTGGAAGACTTTGTTTTCTCACCAAGAACGTTGAAATTCCCTACACCAATCCTAAACTCCACTGCATTTAATACGCAACCGCTCTGTTGGCTACAATAACAACAAGCCTGTCGCCTTTTCTGAAATTGTAGGATTCACTGAGTGGAAACTTGAAAGACCACTCAACCTTATTGGCCCTTATTAACTCCACATTGATTTATATGGAGAATTTGATCACCTCCCTGCAGTCAATAGTTGACCAGGAAACGGAGTGTTCCAATCGAATTCAACAAAACCTCACAACTGCACTTAAATTAGAAAGACAGGAAAATAAGTGCCTTATGAACCCCTTTTGGAACTACTTCAAGTAAAGGCATCTATTCAGGTTCAGAAGGCTCGAAGGATGTCTATGTTCCTTTTGGAGCTGCTAGCCACGTTACCATCAACCACTGATAAATCCCCCACACAAGATCTACAGATTATAGAACCGACAAGGCTGCGATGAATGTGGGAAGAGAGATTATCCAGGACCTCCCATTGAGTCAGCAGCTAGATCCAAGGAACCCAGGCCCAGCTTGCTGATAAGGAAACGTCTGCTAAACCTCAATCGGGGGACGTGGGGGGGTAATGTTTCCTTTCCTATCTTCCAAAGGAGAAAAAAGCGTAAACGGCTAGAAGCTTCATATAAGGGCGATCCGTTGGCTGGCAAAGTGAAACTCACAATAGCTACCAAGAGGAGATCTAATGGCTCACGGGCATTCCGAAGGAACCTACCATGCCCGCCCTGAATGTCATTACGAGTGAAAGAGTGTCCTTTGGGAGGCCGCGGGAGCAGAGCAAGCCGATTGTGGAGTTGAAAAGTAGAGAAATTGTGGTCTCCTCTCCACCCTTAATAGAAGATTTCTCAGGTTCCAAGGATGGGACTGACCCCAACATGTCCCTAAGGACGGTACATGATGGCCACAATAGCGAGGAGGAACCAAGGCCACCGCCAGAGAATAGGAATTCCTTGAGGGATGAGGGTTTCCTATTGCTTTGTGTGGCCTTAAACAAAAATAGATTGGGAGTACAGTTTCAGACATTGGAAGACCGAACCTTGAGAATACTCTCCACTCTGCTTTGTCCAAAGGGAAAATGGAAGTGGTTACAAAGCGGTTTTGTACCAAAAACGGAAAAGTGTTCAAAGAGCAACCTACTAACATTCTAAAATTTGAAAAAAGATCTTCTGGCGAGCAAGAGGAAAAGAGGCGCCCTCTCAAGCTAAGACTAGATAGGTTGCTTCACATCAAGGATGGGCCGATTTTAAATCGAGCCAGTGTAATGAAGTTATTTCACCACATTGCTGACTTCCACTTTGTCCGCTCAGAGGACATAAAAATAGTTGACTTTGTTGATGAGTAGTCGACGGACTCGGTGAGCCTCCATTTTAAGATCCATCAAATCGTCACTTCTTAGACAATCTCACTTATTGCTCCCATGGGGCTTTGATTTAACAGAGCTCCCGGTATGAGAAAGTTTGACTAAGTTACCGGGACAACCTCAGAACAAGCCCAAAAACAGTCAATCAGATACACAAAGTGAATTGTACAAACGGTCCAAGAGCGAGGCCCTGTCAACACAAGTAGAGTGCAAGTCTACAAAAATCCTTGAGTCTGGTGTCCAAATGGGAGGGCCATCTTAAAGTAACGTTTGAAAACTGGCATTCTGGTGTGCAAAAGATGTATTTTTCACAAAATGACGAGAAATTGGAAATGAGAAGGAACCACAAAGGAAAAAAGGGAATGCTCTCGATATGAACTAACAACAAGCCTGCGGATTGAGCATAGGCTTTTGGAATACGAGAGGGTTCTCATATTTGGCAAAGGATAATACTTCGTGTAAAATAAATGGACATCCTTTGATTGAAAGAAACTTGCTTTTCAACTTCTCCAGTTTACAATGGCTATAGTTCCTACATCAACCCTGCATTTGTGGGGCAGAAAGGCAGGCCTTTGGCAGGCCTACTTACATTGTTAAAAAATGCAAGGGGCCTTTGCGTGGTCAACTCCAAATGCCCAAATAGATTTTCCAGGCTACTTGTGTGAGAATGGGTGGGCCGCCCACAGACAGCTACACTTGGTTGCTCATTATAAACATTTACTGGAATCCAAATGGGATTGACTCGAGCTGGTTTTTGCAGGCAGTTAATGCCCTTATCAATGAATTTCATAGTAGGCTTGTGATTGATTTCATTTGTCTGGGTGGGGACCTTAATGTGCCTTGCCTTGCTTGAGGGGGAGAAAGATTGGAGGAGACAGCGGGAGGCAATGGAATTAGAAACAAGAGGGCCCTGGAGTGTTTAGAGCTAATGGAAGCCTGCAACCTACATATGGTCAAGGGGTATGGTGAAGGAGGTGGTTACCTGGCACCTACCTGGACAAACAGGGTGTATTACTCCATGTTAGATTACGTGTTTGTTTCCTCCAACCTTAACAAGCGGGTCATCTCTCTAGGAATTCATCCAAACAAATATAGCGATCATTCCTTCCTGAAACAATTGATACAAGAAATAGTGGCCCCCACACGTAGGGAACTCTGGAAATTTCCTCTCGAGATTTCCAATGGAGGTAATAGGTTGAGACTAACGAGGGACGTTGTCAGAGCCCTACAATAACATTTTGAATAGCTGGTGGGTGGAAAGGAGGGATTGAACTATGTCCATCTGCTAAATGAATTTAGAGTAATAACTCTTTCCGAAAAGTAGGGGAAGATCTCACATCCGCACTTATGATGTCGAAATGGCAAAAGAGAAAAACACCTTAAGAAGAGACATAGGAACCCTAAAGCGAAAGAAGAGGGCAACAACACTTAGATCGATCGCACTGAGAAAGAAAATATTTAGGTATTGGGCAGCAGCTCATAAAGGTAAATTGCTACAGGCAGACTCGATAGCGAAACGAGACACCTGCGCCACATGGGATTTGCTCAATCAGCTGGGAACCGGGAAAATGATGCCAGTGTCTAACATGGTGTCTGAGGATAAATGGAGAGCCCATTATGAGAAAATCTTTGGGGAAAATGAAGGGCCATCTTTGGTTGACGATAAACAAAAGGGGGGCGGGCTGTACATTTTGATGAGAGTGACCTACTTACACTTATCAATAAGGCTAGTAGATCCAGGGCCCATGGCCCTGGTGGCATCACAAACATGATGTTGAAAGATGCGCCCGAATAATGGGTGGGCTTTATATACCACCTGTTCAAAATAATCATGAGATCAGAGACCATCCCCGATTTATGGAAGTCTGCAGTAATCGTCACGATGTTCAAGGGAGGCGACAGGACGGACCCTGAAAATGATCACCCTATTGCACTCCTGGACGTGCTGGGGAAGATCCTTGGGGGGGTCCTGTCATCCCATTTACATAAATGGATAGCTATTGGTGCTATAGTTGATCGTAGACAAGCATGGCTTACAAAGGGTGTGGGGCCAGATTTAAATATGTTCCTTCTAAACACCTTGAAGGTCAAAGCTATGGAACAAGGGGCTCAAATGTACACGGCCTTTGTAGACGACAAGTGGAAAAATGGAGGAGTGGAGCTGTCTTGAGAACCTGTTAACAGCTATTAGATCGCTGTATTCTGGTACTATCGTTAACATCAGGCTTAACATGCAAAGGCTATTGTCTGAGCCCTTTGCAATGAAAAGTGGGCTGAAACAAGGATGGCCCGTTGCCCCGACCCTTTTTAACCTGTTTTTCTCAGATCTATCCATTACGTTGGACAGGGTGAATGCTTTTTCCCCGAGATTAGGTCAAAACAAGACAGGTATACTTCTAATCGTTGATTATTTCGTTCTCCTGAACCAGATGCCTATTGGACTCCAGCGTTCTTTGAATGCTTGGAAGGAGTAGATGAGGGAGAACAGTCTAGAAGTTAACCCAGCGAAGACTAGAATCCTCACATTTGGGAGGCTTCGCAACAAGGGTATTTCGGGATATAAATGGTTTCTGGAAAGTGCCCCTTTACTAGAAACACAGGCATTGACATACTTGGATGCCCTTGTTGACAGCAGGAAGGATGACGTTCCAAGGTGCTTGGCCCTAAAAAAGAAGATCATGATGACATCTCAAGCCATATTGCTTCATAAGAGATTCAGCAAATTTTCGCTTGATCCGGTAGTTAACTTATTTGAGGCCAAGGAATCTCCGGTCCTGACTTTTGGCGCAGAAGGCTTTCTCTTTACACCTTACAAGGTGTGGGTGTTTTTGGAAGGAACATTTTGGTAAAAGTTGCTAAAGCTGCCAAAATTGGCAGCTACTTCAGTGAAAGGATAAGAGCTAGGCCTTATTTCATTGTACAATAAAACAGCTTGAAAGGCGGTATCGCTATTTTGCAAATGTATTATGGAGCTTTCTGCACCTGCATTTGAATTTCACGCCCCGGGGTGGGATGGTACCTGGTATTCTGGTCCAGTGGAAGGACCGTTGTAGATCCCTATTAGAGTTGCTAGGTTGTTCCACTGAACTTCTATTGACCAACCCGGATAAAGTCAAAGGGAAAATCTGGGAGCAAGATTGGATAAAAACTCTTGAGGACAGAAACTCCCATCAGTGGCAACAGCACTGTGTAAAGAACACAAAGCATTTGGTACAAGGCCACAGTTTTTAAAGCTCTTCCCATCTCCATGGTATAGAACTCACTTCATGAGACTGCTCCCCACCAATGAAATCTTGAAGCAATATGGCAAATCAAACGTGGATGTATGTAGGTTTTGCAAACATGAAGGCCCGGTGGAAACACTGTGGCACGTTTTGGTGGATTGCAGGGGTGTGACTGAACTTAGAACTAAGTTCTTGGATGAGTGCTTAAAACCAAAACAATGCATGGAGGCAGTAAGCTTTTGGACGCGTCTTTTGGGTGGAGACGTTTTGGGTTAATTTTTGTTTCAATGCAGTTTTTAAAAGAAGTGCTCCAGTTTTAAAAAGAGGTGGGTTTAATAGTAGAATAAATGTGTTTTGATTTGTTCTGATTTGTTTTTGTGAAGGGATTACCTTGACAAGTTTGAAAGGAATTGATACAAGTTTGTAATAAACTATGTAATCAATAAAACAAAGAAAATAATTACCTGGACATGATCGAGGTAGTGCTCCTCTGTTCATGTGTGCTGAACTAGGAGAAACTTGAATCTGCGTGTGAGCTTTCTAGGTGTGCTCTGTTATATGGACAGGGTTTGTTGTATCCGTATGGGTGGCATGCAGAGTCTGAGTTGTTTGTTGTCTGCAGGTATTGGGTTTGCAGCATGATAAGAGAGGGATGTGCAGTTTGGGTGTTTTGGTGGCTTGTTTCACTAGCTCTCTGGTTGTGTGTAGTACGTGTGAGGTGTGAGGGCCTGGAAAAGAGAAAGGGGTTGGTTAGTTGGTTTTGGGTGATCTCTGGATGTTGAGTAGTTTTATTGTTGGTGCATCATTATGTATTGTCTTGTGTTTGCTTTGGTCCAGGTATGTAGTTTATAGAGGCACGCGTCTAAACTAAATCTAAACAACTAAATCAGTACAATTCTAGTATAGCTAAAAGCCCTGGATGCCAAATCAATACAGTTCTAGTGTCACTCAATTCAAAAGCAGCATTAGCTAACTCAGTACAACTCTGCTGTGGCTAAATTCCAAGGCAGCAGACACCAAATCACTATAGTGCTAGTGTCGCTAAATTCAAAAGCAGCATTAGCTAACTCGGTACAATTCTGCTGTGGCTAAATTCCAAGGCAGCAGATGTCAAATCACTATAGTTCTAGTGTGGCTAAATCCAAAAGCATTGTTCACTAAATCAGTCCAATTTTAGTGTGGCTACATTCAACAGCAGCAGGAAGCAGCATAGCATAGTTCTATGGTGGCTAAATTCAAAAGCGCCTGGAACCAAGTTGGTACAATTCTAGTGTGGCTAAATTATAACGCAGTGTTCACCAAATCAGTACAATTTTGATGTGGATAAATTCAAAAGCAGTGGGAACCAAGTTAGTACAATTTTAGTCTGGCTAAATTCAAAGGCAGCGTTAAGCTAAATCCATACAATTCTAGTGTGGATAAATAGATGTATGTGTTTCCCCTTGGGTAAATGTATGCTCAAGCTGTTTCATAAAAGACAGGAGTGGGACTGCTTCTTCCCTCTTGACACCGTAAGGATTGATTTTCGCTTCTGCAGATGAACTGCTCCCTGGGTTCCATACTCTTTGGTACGGTGCCCCCTTTCCCCTCTCCAATTGGTGTTGGTCAGGGTGGTGGTTGAGCGGCAGGCCATCATTTGTGTCTGGTCAGGGACCTACCGTTAGTCATACAGCAGGAAAGTAGGTCCTCAACTCCTGATGTTTGCTAGTGGTCCTATTGGACACATGCAGGGCCTGTTAATGACCTTTGAGATATCTTACTGGGAGAGTATTGCAGATCAGAGGGGAAGCCACCCCTTTACTTGCATTCCAACCTCTCGGGTCTAGGGCCTTCACCTGGATTACACAGAGAGTCAATGGGCATGCAGCCATTTCAGGGGTGTCGTTTTTCAGGTTTATCAGTACACCCTCCCTTATCCCCATGTTGCAGCTAAAAGCTTAACTGCTGGCTCAGCTTTTGCATGACCCGTGCTTTCAATATTTATCAATTTATCAGCAACTAAAAAAAAGTGTATTTGTGTGCATAGAGGGATTGTATGTATGCATGTATGAATGTATGCGTGCATGCATGCGAGTGAGTATGTAAGTGGGTGTATGTTTGTATGCTAGGAGGTGTCTGCAAGTGCACACCTATGACACCTATGAAGCAGTGTGAATGGTGCACACTGCGCATGTTAATGAGCGCAAAGTCTAAATATTAGAGGTGCTCCTATGAATGACATATCAGCTGTGTGGGTGTGTGACTGGTCTGTGAATGTGTGTGAATGTGTCTATATCTCTGTGTGTATGCACGTTGGGACCTGGGGAGGCGCATTAGAGCATGTACATTTTTTGACAAGAACATGGCATGTTTTACTGCCGTTTTTGGGCAAAGGAAAGCCAACTTGAGCGTTTTTATGTGCTGATGGGTTGGTAGGGGATTTGGGGGAAATGCTACAGTGGGGCTGGCCTGGCTGGGTCTTACTGTGGGATGGAATGTTGTACTCGCATTAAGGGCAAAGCCAACATGATTGTTCTTACATGGGGAGGGTATGTTTCCTTATTTTGACTTGGCTTTTTATTTTACTGGTGTTAAAGTCAAAGGCAACATGAATATCTTTAAATGGGGGGAATATAACATAAATGCAACGTAAGTGTTCTTATATGGGGGGATTTGTGTAATGATAATGTTATTTATATAGCGCTTTCGCCAAAGCGCTGTACAGAGAACATATTTACATAAAATGTATCATCCAACGAAGTTTGCACTCATTTAATGAGCTTTATGTATTTATTGCATTCATTAAAAACGCCCAAACCTGTAAGTATCCCGGTGCTGGTACAACTTGGTGAGCAGGGAAAACTGTACCGAACAGAGTAAGAGAGAGGTAACAAGGTGCAAAAGCAACATAATAGTACAAGGTCTGTAGAGATCAGGGAGGTCACTTTGAAGTATGAAAAGCTGAGGTGGCCTTGCCAGGATTTGAACCTGCGAATCACACTCAGATTGCAACAGCATTCGCTCAGCTCGCTGAGCTATCTTACCGGCTAGCCAGCGAGAGCATGTTTTCTTACTGTGGCATTGCAGTTTATTACTGGTGTTACGGGCAAAGGCAACATGAGTATTCTTACATTGGGGTAGGGGGCATTCGTGCAGCCTGCAAGGCAGTGTTTTTTTTACTGTGGCTTGACATTTCTGACTGCCTTTAGGGATAAAATGCAACATGATGAGAGTTCTTATATCGGGAGTGGGGGATTTGTGTAGCCAGCCACGATATGTTTTCTTACTGTGGCATGGCTTTTCTTCACTGGCATTAAGGCAAAGCCAACAGGAGTATGTTCTTACATGGGGATACGGGCATGTATTGGCAGAGCCAGCATAAACATGCTTTGTTATAGTATCCTTACTGGCATTATGGACAAAGCAAACACTAGTATTTTCCTTTGTGGGAATAGTGGCATATATAGGGGCACCAGAATAGACGTGTGTGAGTACAATCAACATGAAAATGCTTTTTTACACTTGCAGAGTGCTGGCATATACCGGGCAAAGGCATTATGAGAATGTGTTTGAAAATTCTTCTGTGCATTGTTGGTGGCTTGGCATCTAATGGACTGTTTATGTTTTACCCGGCAAAACCGATTGTAAACTGTGGGACATTTTACCTAATTTATCACTGAAAGTGTACTGAAAAATTAACTATTTTAACCCATTATTTAAAAACCTTTCTCAAGGGGTCAACGCCCCCTTGATTGCCTCGCCCTCCCTCACTACTCTCTGTCACTCCTGTTAATTTGGCTGGGGCAGAACAAGTACCCTACCTTCTGCTGCTCTTAGTGTGGGCCCTACTACATAAGCTCCAGGCCTCACTTGCTACAGAATCATGGCTAACCTACGCCCCAGGTGAGTTGGGGTGAAAGGTGGATCTAATGGGCCAAAGGAAAGCGTAATATCAACTCAGCCTCCTGGGCTTGGGGAGGAGGAGGTAGGATGGGGGTGTGTGAGGTGGGGTAATCAGTAGCACAATAGGTTTAATGTCCCGTTTAACTAACAGTTTTCAAATCTGCCATCCAGCACCCCCAATATTTTGAGGCTGCCTCTGCCCCTGTTTGTGAATATGCAATACGAATTAGAAGGGGAAAAAAACGTCCACCTCTAGATCACTACCATTTTGCACCAGTGATGCCCACGTTCTGATTCCCTTTGTGAGTTTTAGAGGGACGCAATATTTTTCACAATCGCCAATGCGATGTGCTAGAGAGCATCTTTTGACTGTTTCAGACACGGATTCCCAGTGGGCTGTCCTACTCGCAGTTATGCAGTACATAACCATCTTATAATAAAAGGCCAGATGTATGTTTGTCCAATGCCGTCATGCGCAGTAGAGGCTGCCTGAACGCACAGAATGATCTGCTAGATGGAGCTGTTGTTGCCCTAGGATAAACAGTGATCCAATTGGTTTAGCTTTGCCTGTTGTCACAGCTAGAGGAAGCTGTAGGCTTAGGATATATAGTGATCCCACTGTGTCAGTGAAAACCTGCACTTTGGCATGCGTACACGGCATGTACACTAGTAAAACATAATCAGGGTGGACGGTAAAAACAGGCGATAATTGAAATACTGTCTATTTTTACCATTGCTACCCGACTTACAATGACCATCATAGTCTTTCTGCTAGCTATGTGTACGACTTTCATTGTAGGGACCTCGCGATATGTGCTACGGGAGTAGTCTCGCGAGACTTCCCACGCAACCCAGCGAGAGCCGGAAAAGTGCGCCACGATTAGATTGAAGGGGCCAATGCTACGGAGCAGGTTGGCTCCAGGTTCTCCTCCTGATGAGAGAGACTAATGACAGCTTGAGGACGAGAATGCATACCTTGTTCTGCATTGTTCATTTCCCTGTGTTCCTGGATATTTAAAGGACCATATTTGATTTTAACTGCTGAACATTATTTCAGCAATAAAGCTGTTCAACCCAACTGGCTGATCCCTGTCATTTATACTACAGTCATTATCTAGTGAATTACAATTACAGGAATGGTTCGGTCAAAATTTTTTATTGCCCCTATGGGTCGGCCATGTGTTTTTAAGTCTAAGTAGCTCGATTTTAGAAAAATTTCCTATGGACCTTACCCGAGTTTTCGTCCATTAAACGCACGCGAAAACAGGCATCAGGGAGCTGCCATTTTGTGATAATCCTATCATTTCGCCCATCGCCCTGGCTGACCTGCTTTTGCGGCACTAAATCATATCCCCCACCCCTGAGCCTGACATTATCAAAACATTCATATTCCCTGCCTCTCTCCGTGACATTTCTGTGCTGCGTAGGCAAACGCGCCCACTCGTCTTCTACGCGACTTCACACAGAACCCGGAAACCAACACAGATCAGCTCACAACACAGCGCGCCACAATTCGAAATATGAAACTGTACTTTAAAATCAAACAGCAACACAGTAAATTTGGTAAAGTACATTTATTCGACATTTAATGTTTATAGAATATTCAGCAATTGCCATATGAACTCCGAAAGTTATTTATTTTCTTTTATCTTTATCCACGAATCCGTAAAAGTTTATCGTGAGTCACGCGCTGTTCCTTTATGGTACACAGGGTGTTGGTTTTCGTTCAAAGAAGCACTTTTGTCGCACGTTGAACCGCAAGGCTGTTCCATCAAGTAGGCACTAGGCCAGCGTAAAGGTTGATATGTTGCTTCTAGCCGCTAGTACCGCGTAAGGGCATATGGCCCTTGGCGATCGTCCCATAAGATCATCAGGATTGTGCAGTTGTTTACATTAAGCTGCAGCTGGCTGTTAAAAAAAACATCTGCCGGTGTCTGAAACTGGTGGCAGTGGCAAAAGGGAAGGATATACCTGTTTTGAAAACATAAAATTTATAATTAGTCTCGCCAGCCGATCTTTATTAATATTATTCATTTTAGTTATTACGGCCGAGCTGAAACTATTTGCTTTCAAGGATAGTGAAATGGAGTATGTTCGGCTCTAAAATCAAATGCGAAAACTAACAAAATAAATCGAGGTTAGTACACAATGAGAAACGACTTTTTGTCTACATGCGTGTGGAATGTGGACCTGCATGCCCATGTGCCCGCTACAAGGACGATCCCACAAACGTTTTCAAAGCTCTTCATTCATTCATTTATTCATGCATCCATTCATTAATCCTTCATTCCGGTATAAAAGCGTCTAAAGAGTTGCTTACATTATATTTGCAATTTCCATTGTGTCTCTGCGTAATGCAGTCCGTAAATCCCACTGTGCTCTTGACAATGATTTTTTGTATACTGAACTAACATGAAACTCGGTCTAGTTTCAGAATTTTCTGCCTTATCGACTCTTACGTTATTGCACCCCCCCTTCAAATGAAGTTCTTTCGGCATGGTCCCTGTCTCTCAAGGTCAAAAAACAATAGGACCTTATAATGCCAGTGCGAGTTGTGGGCCTCGTCAGGGCGCGAGCTGAAAATCAAAGCCGCTGACCTTCACTAGAAATGAGCATACATTCTTTCTTTGCAACATCCCGTAGTAAAGCCATCTGTGAGAACTTGAAGTTTCAAATCCATCCATGTAGTGCGCCTCAATGTGCAAATGCGAACTGGCTTCTCTCCCATCTGCAACGGCTCGCTTGGCGCGTTCTAAGGCTCCCAATTTTGTCCTCGTTGTCTGCGAGCTTTGAAGCCCCAAAGAACCATAACTATTGAGACTTTTAATTTTTTGGGGAAGGTCAGGGAAAGTATAAAGTACCCGAGGAGTTGAGTTGAAAGTGAGATTTATTGTTTGTTTTATTATTTGCAATACGCAAGCCTCCCCTCGGTTAACAGTGCCCAGCATTTAGAAGAGATTGCGAAAATTATTTACATCAACAAAAATATATACATACAAATATAGACAAGGTCAGCAATATGAGGTGAATAGAGAGAGAATTCAAAGATGACACCCAGGTTGTTCGGCACCCGGGATGGTGAAGGTAGGGGTTAGGGTTAGCATACTTTGTATGCACACTGTACAATAACATTTATTTTCAAAAAGACAATCGTATTCCAATTATTTAAACTGGGATTTGTACTTCACAACCAGCTCTCCTTTGGGTGGACATGGCACAGTGGCAATGCTGGGTGGCAATGGATCAGTGCTCTGCACAGAAACGTTCAAAATTCCATATCTGTGCTTCTCTAATACAGCAACAATAAGGCTTTTGACAAAGTCGAACTCCATTTCCTCATAGATTGGTTTGATCACCCATTGCTTACTTCTTTTTGAAAAGGCCTTAGTGTAGCGAGGCATCCTTACATTACCCTTAGTCCTAGATTGTTCACGGCCGAGATTTTCGTTATGGGCCAAGACCTCTAATAGAGTCCTATGTCTCATGCCCTGTATGCTGAAATGCAAGCGCTTTGTCCTGTACTTTAGGCACATATTCTGGAACACCTCCAAACCTCCTGTGTGACAGAATTCTGTCAGTCCCCTCAAATCTCTTGATAGAGTTTTATCGAAAACAATCTTCTCAATGGCTTTGTGTGTCGGTGAAGATGGATTCAACCACTTCTTCTTCCGTGCCTCCACTGGGGACAAAGGGCCATGTTCACATTGGTGGAAATGTAGGTTTTCTGACCAGCGGTGCATGTTGGTACCGTGGTGCATCAGTGACCACCATTTTTCAAGTAGTATTTCCACTGACCCTTCACAAGTTTTGGAGCTCCACCAAAGATGGTTGCTGATAGACTGGGACTACTCTGAAATACTTTCCAAACCTTTTTTTTCCCTGCAGCCGAGATTTTCTTATTGATTGATTTAGCAAGATGCCATACGTCAAATTGATGTTCAATATGTGGGAACTGCTCTCTCATTGTCTTGGCAATTGAAACGTGTCTGTCCGTGGCTATGAGGTCGATGTGCATTCCCCTCAATTGCAGATATTCCACTGATTTTATAAATCCTACTTTCTCCATGGCCACTGAGGATGTACATTGTGTTATCTGCACGACCACCGAACTCACAATTTTCTTACTATCCATGTCCTGAAAGTGGTAGGTGCAGTACTTGGCAGAAAATCCAGGGCTGTCGCACTGTCCATCGCCGGCTAGCCTGAATCGTTTGCCTTCGAATGTACTTGCTAGAGACAATTGTTCAATTTTCCAAGCATCACTAATGGCCGGAAACAGACAATCATGTTGGTATTTGTAGTACTGCGTTTTTGAAATGAAATGGAGTCCCACAAACTGAAAGAAAGACTTTAACTTTCTAAAACTGGAGCCACTAAAAAGTGATGCAGCT
Source organism: Ambystoma mexicanum (assembly GCF_040938575.1). Classification (NCBI taxonomy): domain Eukaryota; kingdom Metazoa; phylum Chordata; class Amphibia; order Caudata; family Ambystomatidae; genus Ambystoma; species Ambystoma mexicanum. The sequence goes on along the minus strand of NC_090926.1, from coordinate 1,054,685,614 downwards.
GCACACAGTAGATTGCCTGCTGGCAGTTTCCCCAACATCGGTTGTGCAGACCATGAGAACGTATGATGTAATCTACAGGCGGCATGTATTGTGACGTTACTGCCTTGTTTTTGACGAGTCACATGAATCAATGGCTTCCCACATACTTTCCCTCTGACGGAATGCCCACATTTCAGCATACTTATAATATCCATCAAACAACTGTCGAATACTATGTATTTGTCCTCTTTCATTAGACTGTCATCCTGCGTCAAAGTTGTTTCGGCCTGTGACGTTGAGGACATATCACCAGATTTGAAAGAAATATTGCTGCTATCAAGTTCTGATGCGTCTGTCACTGCTGCTGCTGGTTCATTCTCGGTCATTTCAACATCTGCTACTTCAACATTGATGGGAGAACACAACAATGTTGACAGCTTTTTTGGTGGCAATTTTTTGGCGGGTGTAGATTGTGTGAATTGATCTGTGACTACTTCAGAGCTATCTTCAATACATCCAGTATCATGTTGTTGCGGTGGTGCGGTCGTACTGTAGCAATGGTCCAATACAACTTTGCCGGATTCTCAGGACACATTCATTTAATTTTCTGTACATTGGACATGAGCATCCCGAGTCTCAACACGCCGTGTCTGAATTAATAGTTCCTCCATAGCCTCCATAGTGCAAATGGTCTGGCAAGCAACATCTCTCATTCGCTTCACTCTCTGTGTATGTATAGTTCGTAGACCCACGGGTAACTAGAGCACAGATTGGAAAAGGGATGTTCAGTTTAAACACAAGATAAAGTATAGTACAATTGACTTGAAAAAAACATAAAATAGTCCCCAGCACAAAAATAATTCTACAGTTATGAACTGTTAGTAACTAACCTTATTTTTGTTTATTTTCTTTGCAACTTTTTTGACTCGACCTTCAACATCTGCACGCTGTTGCTCTGATACGTATCCGCATGTCTCCCCTTCCTCTTGCGCTGCAACGTCTATATTTTCTGTATCCGCATAGAAAGCACGGAATGAGGCTCCATCGACTCCCTGAAACATAGTATTTTCATTACTGTGTATCAAAATATTGTTAGCATAAAACACACGTGAGGACGAACACACATGTACATCTCAATAGCCAAACACGATTTAAACATTGTGTGGAACAATCAAACGACAAGTATTCGAGCTTTGATGACCTAGTTCGATGGAGCTGTCAGTATCCATACCTCTGGCTCTGCATGGACTGCCACGAATGATTGTATTGAAGAGGAGGCATCAGCAACTCCCTGAAACACAGTACTTGCGTTAGTATGGTTTTCAATATTGTAAACATAATACACACTTAGGGCCAACGGCACAGGTACATCTAAAGAGATAACCACATATGTTGCATTGTCTAAAAGAATCAAGGAATATTTAAATATGATCAGATTTAATCGACTTATTTCTCCGATTTCTTTACATCTGCATCATCTAAATGGGATCTTGTGATTGTAGTGGAAGCTCCATCATCTCCCTGAAACACAGTACTTGCATTAATAGGGAAGAAAGTATAGCAAATGGAATCACGTTATATGATCACGCTCGATGGAGCTGTCAGTATCCATACCTCGTGCTGCTGAAGAATATCTAGGGCTGTTGTCAATGTGGTGCGCACTTCCGAAAACTGTTGCGCCGATTCGTATCCACATGGTCCCGCTTCCAATGTCAGGCTCCGCATCAAGTGCGTGGGTTGACGATTCAACAACTGCCTGAAACATAGTATTTGCATTAGTAAGGATTACAATATTGAAAACACAACACGCGCTTGGGGTCGACCGCACAGGTACATATCAACGGCTAACCACGAATGAAACATGGTGTAGAACAATCAAACGACAAGTGTTCCAGTCCTGATGATCACGGTCGATGAGCTGTCAGTATCCATACCTTGTGCTGCTGAAGAACATCTAGGGCTGTTGTCAATGTGGTGGACACTTCAGCATCTCCCTGAAAGACAGTACTTGCATTAGTATGGATAACACTAATTATAACTGAAAACAAACACCAGTGGATGACAACTAAGGTGTATATCAATTGGAAAGCACTAACCAAACAATTGGTAAAATAATCACACGATCCATAAAAAGTATTACTTGACATGCATAAAACAAGTGTGTAGCGGAATAGCCAAGTTTGATTACCTGATACGCGCTAGAAGTGGTTGATAACTGCGAGCACGTGACGGAAGTAGAATGTTCTTGCTTCAGATTCAAGGGATAGTTGTAAAGGTAAATTATTGTTTGATAATGAAATGCCAATATTTAAAATAAATTGCCATCTAAGGAGACAGAATACTTGAGTAATGCGCAATATAGCACAGTTGCCTATGCCCATATATAGATTTCGTTTGTGGGTTATGAAATCTAAAAATAATATATTGATAAATGTCATTATTCAAAAAGCTATACACTCATATCAATGTCGAAAGTATTACAAATTGGAAACAACACCTAAAATATCAATGAATCCATTCGGCTACCTACACACTACCGCAAGGCCTAAGGCTAAAAATGGACACTTGACTCACCAGTGGCGGATTGTGGATGAATAGAGTGGGAATAGCGTTTGCGAGCAATTTTCGTGTCGATCGCCGTTTATTCTTCTTTGTTACCCAAGATGTGGTGTACATGTTCGAGGGAAAGTGCCAGCTGCAGATGCGGTATCGATCACCCCTCATCCAGTGGATATCCACAATGTCTGACCCCTTCTCTTATTCGATCAACAGTTTTCGGGAATACATGCATTGTAGTGCCTTCAGATTTAGCATGGGTCTTCGAAGGGCAATCGCTAATCGAACAGGCAGGCAGCGTTGAAAATTAAATATCAAGATTATTATAAAACCTTGATGAATAAAAATGTCATAAAAAAGTAAATGAACCATACCATGCTCAATGCAAGGTTTGTTTTGGTCGCCGGAACTATACCATTTCATCATGTGCGGCTTAGTATTTGAATAAGTTACAGAAATGTTTTAAATTATGTGACTAAACTCTGAACATGTGACTCGTCCCTTGGATGTTCTGTCTTGCACGAAAAGGAAACATGCTTACATTATAGACTGAACCCCCGAAGGATGCCATTCGATGACAATTGACACAGATGAAAATAAATAGATCTATTGATAGCATAACAATTGAAACTCAAGTCAATAGCAATGAGACCAATGACCACAGCTCTATTGGGTACTGTAATAGCAAATAGATTGAAATGTAAAAATGACCGAAATATGACTAGGATACATGGCCTTACCTTGACCAACAAACAGTTGGATTCAGCAGGCCGAGCAGTATGTTGCAGGAGAACAGGTAGCTGGCCACAGGTAGCACACTGACGAGTTTGCTTGAAGCGGTCACAGATAGCACGGCGATGAGCAGATTAGCATAGATCTCAGTGCTTCTCAGGTAGAAGGTTCAGGAGTTGACTTGCAAAGCACAAAGATGTTCTCATGAGACATATCAAGTGGTTTATAAAGTATTAGAAACAGGGGTGTGTTTGTGAATGAATGACGTGTGTCTGTCGTGGTATTATGTTTATTGCAGGGGTGCGGCCTGCCTCGGGGGAGGCCTGCCTGGAGACACGGGGTCTGAGGAGGCCATGTGAGCGATGGACCCTGGGCGTGGGATACCTTTTGAAGTATACATGCTGTTTGGCACCTTGGCCGTTTGTGCCCGTGACAGCCCCCCATGCCAGCGCTCATCCCCGGGTGTGAACTCCCTTTGATAGAGGGGGTGGGATGGATGGGCCTGGGGCGTGCAGATAAGGCACAGGAAGACTGCTGAATGGAGACACACTTATGTGGATTTCAGGGGTGCGGCCTACCTCGGGGGAGGCCTGCCTGGAGACACGGGGTCTGAGGAGGCCATGTGAGTGATGGCCCCTGGGCGTGGGATACCTTTTGAAGTGTACATGCTGTTTGGCACCTTGGCCGTTTGCGCCCGTGACAGCCCACTCTTGCCAGCGCTCACCCCTGGGTGCGAACCGCCTTTGATAGAGGGGGTGGGATGGATGGGCCTGGGGCGTGCAGGCAAGTGTGTGGGAGCGAGGGGCCATCAGGCCCCTCTCATCCTTTACTTCTCAGTAAAAACTCATACCAGTGCCTCCAGTAGTGGGTTCGCCCCTTGCCCTTATGTGATGTTAACTTTGGATGACATTCGCGTAGATGGGAACACTGAGCAGGACACGGGCCATCCATTTTTGTACCCCCTTTCCACTCCATCTTGGTGACCTGGCCTCACTGCGATAGTACAGCGCACAGAGCACATGGCCCACACCCTCATTCCCACTCTGACTGGAAAACTCCAGAGGTATTTGCAACAGCTAATACATGTAACACATCACTCTTCCTCTGAGATCACGGTCCTGCATGTGAACCGGCCTGAACCAAGCACATAGCTCGTTCATCTCCACAAACGTGTCCTTGCCCACGCACCCTCGCCAGTGGAAACTTACTGTCATTCTGACCCTGTGTCCCTGCAAGGTAGTCACTTCATGTGCCAGACCACTGACCACGCCATGATGCCCACCTAACAGATCCCCAACTAACATTAGACCCCTACTGCAGTATATTGTTGCCTATCAATAACAAATGCCACATACCGGAGATTCTTGTGAGCACAGACCCACACTTCAAACAGTGTATTATAGTGGTCAAGACCCTTGACCTAAGGCCTGTATAATCCAATGTTAATTGATAGTATAGATATATGTGTGACTTTTATAGAGACATAACCGACTGAAAGACTTTGAACAAGAGTTATTTAGTGCATGCATTATTGATAATATATTATGTTAGCTTAGATAGTGACCACCCCGCTTCACAGCGACCTGAACTTCACCCATTCCGAGTACAGATGTCTGACGTCCATCCTTGAATGGAGGCACACTTGATTCATTTAAAAAATCGAAACAACCGTTGTTAAAATATGTGTAGTGTTTTATTTTGTATCTTATTTTGATGACACAAAAATACAAGACTTTAAACATTGTACAGTTCAGGTTGCAGCACAGCGAGAGAAAATCCCCTGTACTGATCGCTGTCACTCGGGAACGTTTCTCTTATGGCACGAACGGCACAGGCGGGTATCACTCTTCGAACGCGGTGTCTAAGCCTCCCGTGAAGCCACCATGTAAAGGAACGATAGGCCACCAGCCTGTACCACCTGTGAAAAGGAATGAAACAAACTGTTTTTAAATGACCAAGATAAGTTTAATAAACATTTGTTGTCAATGACAATTCTTGTAACTAATGGCATTCTGCTCGGACAAATGCTATCTAGACACTGCACACTATTGAACGACTTCCGTGCGTTACAATGATATGTATATGTAATTTTGGATATAGTAGAAGACCATGAAATAGGAGTGGCATGACAAGCAGAGTATACTTACTCGTTACTCGGATTACGAGGACAAACAGTTGCACCATCATTATCCTCAACACGGACCGCGTGAGGCAGGCTGCCCTGAAGTCTGGCAGCTCGGTGATGCATTGCGGTCGTGGCTCGCCTTCCGAAATGTAGGCCACGCATCCCGAGTTTTCACAGCAGCAGCAGTTCTCGTCCTTGGTTGGCATTTGCTCGCACCGATTGCATGTGCACCAGGTGGAAACACCGTCCATGCGACTGGGTCCAGGCTCTTCAGCTGTTGAATCGTCCTCCCAACTGCCGTCCGAAGACCCATCGTTTTTGCGTGTTTCCCTTTCCAGAAGTTCCTCCCCGGTATACTCGGGCTCGTACATGTAGGGCATTATTGTAGCCATTGTGTGTTCAGAGCACAGAAATGAGTCACAGAATACTCAAAGTAACAGAGACAGAGGAATGGAATCGAAAATCTGTTGCTGTGTGTTGTGAAACGGTCTGTTTATACTTATTGAGGAAAGAGGCGTCCTGCCATTTCCATGGCGACACATCATTAGCTGAAGCGCAGTGAATGTTGACACGAGACATGCTTTGGCGTTGTGAAATGGGCGGTACGTGTCTGCTGATGACAGGCTCAGGGGCGGGGGATATGATTTAGTGCCGCAAAAGCAGGTCAGCCAGGGCGATGGGGGAAATGATAGGATTATCACAAAATGGCAGCTCCCTGATGCCTGTTTTCGCGTGCGTTTAATGGACGAAAACTCGGGTAAGATCCATAGGAAATTTTTCTAAAATCGAGCGATTTAGGCTTAAAAACACATGGCCGACCCATAGGGGCAATAAAAAATGTTGACCGAACCATTCCTTTAAGTGAGCCTTCTGTTCTAAAATAACGAAAAGGCCCTAACAGTTGGAGGAGTCCAGTGGTTCGATTAACACTGGACATGTTACATTAAATCCAATGCAGTGCTCGTGAATCAATACGGCCCACACAGAATGGGAACCACCAGGAGGTCTAGTACGTGGGACCTTAAGATCAGTTTTCCCCAGTGTTTTCCACTGGAAACACACACAGCAGGCTGAGGCAGATTAGGGGGGCCTGGAGGGCAGCATGTAATGAACATCCTGGCTTTCTTTCGTACTCTGTTTTGCTAAAACGAGTTTCCGCAGTGTTGCTCATTCGGACGAAACATGGCGACTCTTTAGGATCAAGAAATAATTGCACATGGTAATTGTGTTCGTAGCACCGTCTGTCCCCCGAGCTCGGATTACGCCATTCAGTGTGACAGCTACAGCTTTCTAGTATCAGGATATGTGCTGCGCATTCAGGCAGAAAGACAGCAGAGGCTCCCAGAGCCCCTTCATAGACCTCGCTGTCCACTTCTCATGACGTCACTGCTGCGCGAGCCTGTGGAGGCAGGCAGGCACCATTGTTGCTGCTTCGCGTGCCTGGTGGGAGCAAGCATAGACAACACGCATGGGCAATGTGAGCAGTTTGGGCTTTTGTGTAGCCATGGGAAAAAGGCGGGCATGTTGTTTTTGTAGTAAAGGTCATCTTAAGGTCATCTTGACATTGAAGTCGGATGCCAGAGCCATACATTGCTGCTGCAGTAGACCCCCCTCTAGTCCGACTGTGCCAGTGCAAGCCTGGCCTGGATCTTTGGATTGCATGTGTGCCAGCAGACCGCTCATCCTCTGGTTAAATGCCATCATGAACTCGAACGGATGTAATTTGCTAGGTAACCAGAACAAAAAACTGGCATTGGGGGGGTTTACAGACAGGTGAACCACAATAGAGGCACAGTTATGGATTTCCTTTTTCAGTGACACAGAAAACATATCTGCACAGGATTGCCTTCAAAGTCATGTATCACACGTCTGTGGGAACAATAACAAAAACCAGATATATACAAACCCGAAGCATCAATTCAAAAGAGTTCTGAAACACATTGCTGAGTAATTTTTGAGTTGCAGTGAAACATCTTCACCACTGACTGCGGGTCTGAGAGTAATGGGTTGTGGGGTATACCCCATTACAGGGAATCCTTCCTGTGAGAGCCTAACCTGCATTTTGCAGCATCGTATCGAAAACTATAGGGAGGTGGCAGCATGAACCATTCGGCCTGACTGGCAGATGGCCGGATTTGGTAGCGTGTGATCTGCTGAGACGTGGACATCCTGAAGTATGGGGGAAACCAAGTGCCTGAAGACTAGCAACATTTTTAGGTTCAGCTCAAAAGACTTTGAACTTTCTGAAGCACGGATAATGGAGTGTAGGCCTCATTATGAGTATGTCGGTCCGGTAACAACGGTGCCGGTAAGCTACAGGCACCGTTGTTACCGGACCGGCACACTCTGAGTTCTGCATGCGGGTGCCTTTCCGCCCGCCAGGTCTGACATGGCGGGCGGAAAGACACCCTCTCGTAGGCATTGACAGATGCACCGGCACTGATGCACACAGTGCCGTTGCATCCGTCCTCCCCATTCCCATTGAGTCCTATGGGACTCGAATGGGAATGGGGAGTTACTTTTTCAGGCTCCTGGCGTTGGGGAATTACTGGGACTGCTGGCGCTGTAATGCCCCGGTAATTCCCCAAAGCCAGGTGCCGGAAAAAAAACGACTCCGGTGGCAGCCATGCCATTTTTACCGACACGCCGGGGTTGTAATGAGCAGAATTACGATGGGAGTAGTAGGAGCATTGGTCTCCATCACACGTGGGATGTCACCTATGGTGAAGTGGTCCATTTTGTGGCCGGGGGCTGTCAGGACAGTCACTGGGACAAACAGACCAAACAGACTCAAAGGTATAGTTCAAGGGTATTTTATTATCTCCATACCACAAATGAAGGCCTTTAGCTACAATTGAAAAGGGTTCATTACGACTCTTGTGCAGTATAACTTAGTTAACTTGTGGGCCATGGATTGGAGGGCGCACTGGTGTGAACTGCAAAGTCTTTCGCCACAAAAGTCTGTCGGTACGGACTTCCTTGCTACTCAGTATTTTCTCATGGTGTTCAAAAGGTCTGGAAAATACCGGGTTTCAGGGTTGGATCTCAACTGTTGATTACAGTCCTTCATTGGTCACGTGAGCGATGTAAGACTTGTAGTCTCTGGTTTTGCCCAGAGTAGGGTCTTAAGTTCAGCAGCATGTTTGGCTGCTAGAATACACCTTAGGCCCCTATCTACACCTCACAGCTTTCCTTGACACTTTAACTGGTTCTGCCTTTCTCGTCACCATGTCACATGCTCGTGTAGCTGTTTTCTATTTCACTGGCCAGGAAATGGACAAACAAGGCTGTCTATGACTGAAGGGGTTCAGCTCTCAGCTCAACAGTTCCTGGTGTAATGTCATTTTATTGTTTATTACTTGGGTGGAACTCAACTTTGCCAGGGTTGCTTAACTGTTGGTGGCAGTGTCTTGCCCATTGAGAGTGTGTATGGGAGTTTCTGTTCCTTAGTTGACTGTGTGACTGACAGATGCCTGTGCCAATGACTGAGGACTGCTAGCAGGAGGAGGAAGCTGGGGTTTTCAGTGGAGAGAAGGTGAGAGGAATGAGGGTGGAGTGAACTTAATTAAGCAATAAACCCTGACAGGTGGGGGCATTCCCATGCCAGGTAATGTTCCCGGCCAATAAGAAGCCTGAGCGAAGCGAGTGCTTTAACGTTAGCCCGGGGCATTACGTTTTAGCGGGCGATTGACGGCTTTGCTCGCCGTGTTGATGGAGGAGTCAATGTACGCCCTCTATCTTTGCTTATCATTAGTTGTGGTGGGTACAGGATCTTCTGATCCCACCCTAGCATGTGAGTGGCAATGACAGAGGGAGGGGCCACATCACGAGTCGGAAGGCGTGACTGGACTCCACGAGGCAGCAGCATGATTCTCGACTCTGAACGGTTGTGATGGTGGCAGCGCAGGAGCTGACGGCAGGCCCGGCCTATCTGCTACTGTGACAGCATGACTGCTGGCCTGCTACTGCTAGTGCTGCCCTGCCAGGGCCACTCCAGGTAAGTCGGTCTGATTCTTCACTCAACTTACTTACTCAAATACATTTTGTTTTAGGTTTTCTGGGCTTCCCCAGGCCGAAAATCATGGCAAATTAGGAATACTCCGCTGTGCAGTATTCATAATTGCCATGATTTTTGTTCTAAGATTCCTCCTAGGCTGCCCGGGGCTGGGCCGGGGGAGCCCATAAAACGTAACCATGATTTTCCTTAAAAGTTTCTTCCTGGGCTGCCAGTCAGCTGCAATTCTATATCAAGGAACTTGGGTTCTGCGAGTACATTAATATAGAATTTTGTCAGACTCGGAATATTTATAATTAGATGATTTCCGTTTTGGGCCCGCCGCAACCAAGCCTGCCAACCGCATTTTGTTAGTTTTGTTTCCCTTTCCTGAGTCAAGGGAAGCAAAACGAGACTTATGCAAATGTTGATGTTCGGACGGGCTCAGCCTGCAGGCTGCAGGGGGCTGCAGGACCGAACAGCACGTCTGTCTGCAGGAGTAGAGTTCGCCACAGCGAGGGAGGCCAGAACGCCTCTCGCTGCAGGCCTGCAAAAACATCTCCTCTCACTCCGGCCCAAATCTGACAGAAATCGAAAGCTTTCTATATGCAGTCTGTCATTCTTTCAAAATCACTTTTTGGATGAATGTGACCTGATGGAATACTGCTCTAAAATAATTTTGAGGGGAATGTATGTACGTGTGTTGTATTCATTATTGCCGCCAGTGGGCTTCTTGCTGCACCGTGTTAATTAACTGAGAGCATTTGAGTGGTACCATGCAGCCTTTCCCCAAAATATTGAAGTGATCATCAGCTGCACCTTGGAGAATTGCAGTGGACTAGATGAAAATACACACATTAGACTTCAAGTTGAGTCCTGAAAATGATTCCTGTGTGGCTCTGGGGGCAGTCATTTCAGCATGAGTCACTGTCACCCGGCTGCACATGTTACTAGGCAATGAGAACAGACTGATGATTGGAAGTTTGACAGTGTTCAGCTAAGTCTACACCCTGCCTGGACATAAAGAGACAATCACTACACAGTAGACACAATATTAAAAAAATGCCATTTCTGTCTAAATCTATCTTCTCCTCAAGAGGTGTGAGAACCTAAGCACAGGTGTGTGTGGGAACTTAATTGCAGAGTCGGTTCTTGGAGGTCTTGGCAGGCTCCAGGAGTGCAATACATGAAAGGGGTAGTGGCTGCCTTCCAGCTCCAGTCATGGCTCCATTCGTCTTCCCGGCAGTGCATTACAGGGGCTAGGGATGGCTCTGATGGTAAAACATCTCTTAGGATTGTTGATCTACTTGCACCCCATGTGCTTCTGTCACAGAGAGGCGTGCCTGAGGTCGGGGGGCCTCCCACGCCTCAGGGATCTAAACACTGTTGATTTGCATCTATAGCTGGCCTGCACATGGGCTGCCCGCCTCTACATTTAGGAGTTGTATATGCTATTATGGCTGAACCAGAAAAGAAAGAACGCCAATCACACTTTGGAATGTCATCTATTTGTTGGTATAACTGACTTGTAATGGTTGTTCAAAGCCAAAGGAGATTTGGATCCTGTTGCCTGTAATTAGTAGGTTGAGGCACGTATCTCACACATAGCTCCCTACACCCAGAGACTGCATTTACCATTAAGCCAGGGGCAGAAGCCAAGGAACTCAGTCCTGCCTAGATCTCCTGTTGAATAGGTACCACCGTGGTTCAATGCTTTTGTGGTACTTGTCCACCTGATCAAGGGATCTCACACCAAACCGTGGGATTTCTGGGGAATCTAGGTATCTCACACACCTCCTACTGTGGGCTTCTACCCTTCATATCGGCGACTCACCCCTAACCCGGTTTCTCTCCTTTTGCTTTTGCTCCCACTAACAAGTTCCTCCTACTGCTTTGGTAATCCACTTGCTGTTCTTTTACTAAACTTCTCACCTCCTCCAACAATGTTCCTTCCCCACAACTCCTTCCACCTGCTTCATGTCAAGTCACCCGTTCCCTCTTCTCCGTGATTTCTTCCACCTCCAGATGCTGCATGCCTCCTACCTCCTACTTTATCTTCAACTCCTCGCACTTACTGACATTCTCCAAACTCATCCATCAATACTCGCACCTGGTTTCTAAATTCACAAACCTCCTCCTTCAACTTAGTAACCTCCTTCAACAGCCTTCGGACGTTATCGTTTACTCTACCAACCCCTCCGGACAATGCTGCCACCTCTTTCCACTCTACAACCTGCTCTAACCCTCCTCCTAAAGATCCATTAAGTCCACTGATAACTTTCCCACCTCCCTTTTCCAACTTCCTCCAACAATTGTCCTTCACCCTCATCCTTTTCTCTAGATGTAAATCTTACGTCCAATCATTTCCATCCCTCCAACCTACCACAACTCCGTTTTCACTTCCTTCCCGCCCTCTAAGATGTCTTGGTTTTGACTTTTCCCACTGCAGTGTTCTCTTCTGATCTTCCTCCTGGCGGCCTGGATAATTGAGGGCGGAGTTCCTTTATGTAGAGAGGTTCCTCGGATGTGGACCACATGACTGGTGTGAGTTTGATAACAAAGTGTGTGCTATTTGTACAGATCAAAGATCAGCCTAAAATCTATACTGGCAATGCCAGTATATCCAACAGGACTTCACACTGGCCACTCAGTGCCAGTCATTGAGTGGGCCCAAAAGTCAGTGGCAATGCCCTTTGTGACGATCATTCCACATATTAGTCCGCAATAGGTTACAGTCCACAGTGTGTTGCATTACATACGCCCTAAGCGTTGTAACAGACCCAAATGTCAACAAGTATTTGCCCCATGCTATGGAAATATAATGGCCCTCAGAGGCACAAAATCAAAGCAAATAATAGTCCCAAAGGAAAAACATGTAATAACCATGTGAGGGATGGACTGCTCAGCGTGAATAATGCCTTTTAATGATACAGGGGCAATTTGCACTGCCTTGGTAACCATGCATCAACAATGTCCACAGTGCCTCCCAGAATACTGTTTTAAGGCTTGCTGCCCGCTACACCGTAGTAAGGCACACGCTGTGCCCAGTAAGTTCCAAGAATTCTGCTGTAATTGACATAGATCGCCCTATGTCGATAATGCTACAGTAATTCAGACATAGGGCCACGGGGCCACAGTTCCCATATGTTGCCCTGTGGCCACAGTGTTGCAGTAATTATCCATTTTGGCCAATGGCCAGATTATCCAGTTTTCAAAGTGTGCAGCGAAAACATACAGGAGTAGGTGAGGCACTAGGAGACAAACACACACATTGATTGATAACCTAGAGGCAAGTAACCTATCCCGCCAGCTGGACCCGCCGGCCGGACCCGACGCACTTTAAGGGTGATTTTTCTGGTGCAGTGCTGCGCTGCCTACACGCTCACCTGAAGTACTGCGGGTAGGGCACTATATTTACTGCCCAACATGGGCCAAGGAGATCCGCCCACAGAAAGCTTCTGCATCCTCCAGCCTGCCCAACTGATGTAGCAGTGACGCCAGCGGTACAATAAAACGGTGGCAACTTCTGACTTCCTGGTGCTTATTGGCCACTTCATGCTGGGGGAGGAGTAGAACCAAGCTGGTTAGGGTCCAAACCCGGTGCTGAGGTCGCCCGAACAGCTGCAGCAGAGCCAGAGGGAGGGTGATTTTTCAGCCTGTGAGTGGAAATCTCTGGGCCACTGCTGCCCCTAATAGGGTATGATATGATAGGATATGGCATTTATAGCGCGCCTGTACACAAGTGTTTCTAGGCGTGACAAGACAAGGAGGGGGAAACAGAGGGAGGACAAAACAACGATCTTACTAGGCCTTGTCATTCAGATGACGCAAGCCTAGGGAAGGGGAAGGGGAGAAGTGCTAAGTGGGTGGTGGAGAAGTGCAGGTAATTAAAAAGTGCAGCCAGCGGGTGGCTCAGTGCAGGTAATCAGAAAGTGCAGCCACCGGGTGGCTCATAAGTGTAGAGAGAAGGGACTGTAGGGTTGCAGATACAGACCTCAAGTGCTGGGGGAGCCAAGAGGTAGTGCAAGGTGCAACTGGACATGCAGGAGCCTGGGCCCAAGTTCAAAGGGTGGCCAGGTGACAAGTGCGTGGAACAGATGGGTCATCAGCAGGGGAGAGGAAGAGAGAAAGCGGAAGAGAAGAGGAAGGTCTTGAATTGCTTCCGGAACCGGAGATGGTTCTGCTCAAGCTTGAGAGACCCAGCGAGGCTGTTTCAGAGGGAGGCCCCACAGAAGAAAGAGATCTGCCCCCAACTCTCTGCTTGGAAAAGCGACTGACCTGTAGGTGGATGAGCAGAGCTCGAGATGGGAGTTAATTAGGAAGAGAGAGTTGGAGTTAGTGCGGTTCCAGGCTCCAGAAAGCCTTGTGGACAATACAAAGGGTCTTGAACTTGATCCTTGCCGTCAGTAGGGGACAATTAAGAGACTTCAAAGTTGGAGAGATACGATCCCTGGGCTTGAGGACAAGGACAAGTCTAGCAGTCCTGTTCTGGAAAAGTTGTAGAGGACAGAGAGTAGAGGCAGGAAGATTTAGAACGAGATTGTTGCAGTAGTCCAGACTTGAGAGAACCAGAGTTCTGGAGATAGTGAGTTTTTGGGGGAAAATGAGGAAAGGAAGAATACCTCTGAGGAGGTGCATCTGATAGTTTCGCTTCTTAGAGACTTCGGAGATGTGAGGGGAGAAGACCACCCCAAGGTTTTTAGCCTCAGAGGTAGGAGCAGGAAGAAGAGGGCCCAGAGTGGGTAGCCAGAGAGAGAGAGGAAAGGAAGGAGCTGGTGTTCCAATGAGGAGAATCTCCATCTTACTGGCATTAAGGCAGAGATCATTGGCGGCACACGACTCCTGAATTGCAGACAGACAGTCTAGAATGAGAGAAGGAATAGAGGCTGAAGAGGGGAGCCTGAAAGAGAGCTGGGTGTCATCCGCATAACACTGAAAGTTGGAGCAGAGAACTGCAATGCGGTGGGCAAGAGGTGCAAGGTATTGATTGAACAGTCAGGTTGAAGTATTGCATGTCCAAGGAAAGGCCCAACATGCGTTATGATAGAAGAAGCACTAATGGAAAGCGTGCAATTTCCAACCAGAGTGTTCAGCTATGCTACAGTTAAATATCTCACTTTTCCCTTTGTGTGTTTGCCGCCCACTTCAAGGGCTTAAACTGGCTGATAATTGTTCTGGCGCTCAGATTCACTACTTAAATGTATGGCTTCATGGTCTCAAAACATTCACCTGCTAGTTTCAAGCTGGAGCAGCATTTTGGGCGTTCTCTGCTATGAACGCCAGGTACCCTCTGTTCCCATATGGACTGGTGTCACTGTGCATCTTCTGAATACATTAATGAATGAAAGCATAGTGGCAGTCCCTTTTCTGATTGGGTGGATCATGCTACATGACAAATTGAGTTTGCCATGCTTCTGCTTCTTTTTAACAGATGTGCTGCTCTGCACGTCTCTATAATGCACGAGAAACCATTTTCAATAATCCAATAAGAAACCCTGGCTAATCCCACTCAAATTCATGCGTGGGGGTTTAGATTCTGTTAAAGACACGCAGGTAATGATTATGCAGTATCTTCTTTACTCGTCTAGCAGCAAAGAAAAATAACTTTAAAAAAAGCTTTCATATGCACTATTCACTTTCCGATACGAGAAGTCTGCAATGAAAGCTCCTTAAGAGCCAGGGTCATGACCCTCAGAACAGCCAATCACAGAAAGACCCACCACACAAACCCTTTTTTGCTCTTCTTTAGCACTCAAAAACGTTAAATTCCCATTAAAACAGGATCAGTAGGGTATAAATACACAACGAATATAAGGCTCATTGTAACAAAAAGCAGGGGGGTTTCTAGGTCTGGAAAAATATTAGGGGCCATGCTAATGTCGGGACTGTCGTGACTCGGGGCTGGATAGCCTTTTGGTTATCTAGCCCCTGAGCTATACAGGGCTACAACCAAATGACTCAGGGCTATTTCCTTTTCAGCCCCCCCTAGCAACGCGTCTGACAAACAATTACCAACAGATGATAGCAGCAGTGGACATAATTGCAGATGCCAGTGAATCAACAGCTGTGGCCTTGACTCTTCGCCAGCGCACTGCCACCACAGGGCGATTCATCTCTGTTGAAGGGACAGATCCAGGGTTGAGTGACTTGGCCAGTTGCAACTTTGTTCAGAACTACTGACTCTCTGGAACCTTTCCACAGAAACACAAAGCATACCTTTTGTAGGTTGTGTTGTGAGGTGGGGCCTGAATCGTGGTCGTTCTTTCCAGGACTTTCGACTGCCTGATTTAGGAGCCTTAGCAGTAGCTCCTGCAGAGACCTTGGATCCTGATTGAAGCATGTGAACATAATGACTGATTAAGGGTCGTACCCTCGCCTTCTGATACTGACTGCTCTGTTCCAGGAACAGTGGAAAAGTCTGACATCGTCAAATGCTCGTAGATATCTGTGGTGGTGGTGTCGGTGGTCGTGGTGGAACTAAAGCAAACCCTAGGAAGATTGGTGGACGCAAAGGTGATGTCGTCGGCTAAGCAGCAAACTTGCAGCAATGCACTGGATGGATCTAAGACAGGATCCCTGCACACTTAATGGTGGAGTTCATCCTTAACAGAACCCGAGATGTTTCAAGCCACCTTGCCTGGAGCACAAACTTCTGCTGGGGGACCTTCACCAGAACCCAGTGTCCTGGCGATTGAGGATCGAAAGGTTCGGTAGTCAGTTCAGGCAGAGCTTAAGGGACCTGGGTATAAAGTAATCAAACAGTTTTAATCAACATGCGACAATATTTAATCTAGGTGTCATCCTCCAATGACAGACATTGGATGTGGGGATCTGCTGGGGTGCAGTTCCCATTCTCATAAAGCGACCAGTGAGGATTTCATGAGCAGATATTTGTGTTTACTCTGGAGGTTATTTCGCATGGCAAACAAAACAAGTGGCAAGGCTCTGGGTCATTTCAACACTGCATATCTACACACTTTAGACAGCCTCAACTTGAGGTGCCATTCCGGCGTAATACATGCAAGCTTGAGCGCAGGTGATAAGCACAATGGAACTGCTGAGGTATTCCTAGAGCTTTGCATACTTCTCCAATAAACTGATCGGTAAAATGGGTACCTCAGCCGCTGTCTATACTGAGAGACAATCCAAACCGATCTATAAACTCTGCTAATAACCGCTTGGCCACTGTGACAGCATCTGTTTTTGTACAGGAACATGCCTCCAAGCACCCAGAAAACACATCAACAAGAAATAAACAGTTACTGTATGTCATGCAGGTGGGGGGCTGTATGAGGTCTGTCTGCATGCGTTAGAATTGACAATACGGTACCGAACGTGCAGACAGTTTCGTAGGCACCACTCTCCTAGCATTGTATGTCAGACATATAGCACAGTTTTCACAATAACTCTGAGCCATGGAGGCGGCACCAGGAACCATTCAAACTCGGCGCAACAAAGAGATCATGGTATTTTTACCATAATGAGCCACACCGTGAACTCTAATGACCAGATTGGGGGAGAAGTGCCTTGGGTGCCACCAGGCGGCTATCTGGGGAACACCACAGGGAGCCCACTCCCAATCTACACTCATGTTGAGCTCAGCTCACCTTTCCAGCTTCTGGAGCTTGATCTTAGAGAATCGCCAGACTGGAAAGGGAAGGGATAGTTCACGTGGAACGGCAACATGAACAAGAAATTCATTAGGAGCGAGGGGCCCTCTTATGGCCACTGAGCGCGCGGCACGATCTGCTAAAGCATTTCCTTGGTCTGTGACCGATCATGTCCTTTACATTGTACTATGGCTACCTCTGCAGGGAGCAACACTGCATTCAATAAAGCTGATACATATTTTCCATTGAGTATTGGGGTGCGCATGAAAGTTAAATATTCACGCTGCTTCCAGGATTTTGAAGTCGTGGACCACCCTGTGGGCATACCTAGAGTAGGTATGGATCATAGCCGATCTATCTCGAACCAAAGCACACTCACATGTGACGGCCACAAGCTCGGTGACCTGAGCTAATTTTGCTATAGTTAATCGATATGTCCCTAGAACAACATGGGGGGTACATACAGAATACCCAGTTTCAGGAACACAGATACAAGATCTGTAAACAAAAAGAATCAGGTCTGCAATCAATAAAGGCACATCAGATAGATCAAAACGGGGTGACAAGAGTGCCTCAACGACAACCTGACAGTCATGCGGCTCACCATCCTCCTGGGTTGGTAACAAAGAGGCAGGATTCAGAACTGAACATCGATTCAAAGTCACCTTTGCGGCAGAAAGAAGCACATTTTCATATCTGGTAAGGCAGGAATATGAAAGATGCTGTGTCTTCCCTTTAAGCAATGATGACAATACAGCATGAGGAACTGCAATTTTGACAGAATGTCCTTGTACCAGGGAGTCCATTTTCGCTATCAATGGAGCAGCAGCAGTGGCAACGGCTTGCAGACAAGCTTGGAGCCCTATGGCTACTGGGTCTAACGCTACACTGTGATAATATACAGGTCAGTGCTTATCACCATGTAACTGAGTCAACACACCTTGAGCAAATCCATTGCATTCGTGGCAAAACAGCACACAAAGCTTACTGTAATCCGGCAGACCTAAAGCTGGAGCCATTGCAAATGCTTGCTTAATGAGGAAAAAGGCATCATCTGCTTCCTGGGACCGTGGTAGCGGTCCGGGGGACGAATAATGCATTTGGTTCTGAAGGGGCTTCACTATGAATACATATCACGGGACCCATTGCCTAAAGTAACTGAGCATCCTTAGGAACCTCCTCATCTACTTCTTTTTCTGGGGCTTAGGGAATTCCTGGATCGCTGTTATCTGATCCTGGGACAAAAGTCGTTCCCCAGCAGAAATCCCATGGCCCAGGTATTGCACATGGGGCAGATCTAACTGTAATTTGTCTTTAGATGCCTTGTGGCCCTTTTTGGCAAGCGCTTTCAACAGAATGAGTGAGTGTTCCTCACACACTTCCAAGGAGAGGGAGGCTGGGAGCAGACCATCTACATTCTGCACCAGTGTTGACCCTCCTGGAAACTGAATCGAATCAAGATATTTCTTTAAAATCTGGGAGAACAAGGTAGGGCTTCCATGGGATTTCTATGGAACCTACGGGTAAGTGTGAAAAGTACTGACTGTCAGATGTATGGGTATAGAGAAAAATGCTGAACACAAATCTACATCAGTGAAATACGTGGCTGTATAGGGAATACATGCCAAAATGGTAGCTGGATTGGGGACACATGGAAAAGCCTGTGATACAGATGCATTAACTGCACGCAAATCCTCAACGAAATGATAAACCTCTTTACTTGGCTTCTTAGTAGGCAAAATAGAAGTATTGCAGGGACTGCGGGTACAATGATTCCCTGTTGGAGCAGGGATTCTACTATAGGGTGAATACCTTCTTCAGCCTGTCGGTAAATAGGATACTGAGTTACTCATAGCAGGGGCTTGACAGGATTCAAAATCATTTTGACTGGCTCTGCATTAACCATATATCCAGTGTCATTGGCATGAGTTGACTATAATTTGACTAGGACCGATATTTACTGTCGTGAGCAGGGAGTGTCAGTCTGGTCTCCAGGGTTCGAATGGGTAATTTCTTGTGATAGTGCCAGCACCTCGTGCTCTCTATGAGCAGGAACATCATGGTATCCACCCTCAGGGGAACAGTGAATAGAACATTTTAGTTTATACAATAAATCTAATCCAAACAAATTCACAGGAGAACAAGAACTCAGCAAAAATGCAAGTTGATAAAAAGTTTGACCTATTGTGACCATAAGCGGAGTGGACATAGGATGAGGAATTGGAGGACCCCCTATACCTACAACATTTACCACATAATCAGAAAGCCTCATCAGTGGAAACTTAGAAACTTTTAGTGTGTAGCGTGATGCTCCGGTGTCAACCAAACATGAACAAATTTGACCACAATCAATTTACGGGGCAATAGGATATGATATGATATGGCATTTGTAACGCGCCTATACATAAGTGTTTCAAGGCGCAATGAGGCAAGGAAGGGGGAACAGAGGGAGGACAGAGACAAAGATCTTACTAGGCCAAGTGACATTGAGATCGCGGTAGTGCAGGGGAAGAGTGCCAGGGGAAAAGGGAGGGGGCAGTGCTGTATATGGGATCAAAACAATAACAAGATGTGCAGCCAGCAGATGGCAAGTGCAAGGGTAAGTGATGACAGCAGGTGTCCAAAAGTGCAGGTAGGGGGACTGTGGGGTTACAGATACAGACCCAAGTGCAAGGGTTGCCGGGCGGCAATGCGGGTGTGCATCTGGGCGGGTGGAGACCTGGGCCCGGAGACATCAATGCAAGTGTTGCAACCAGCTCAGAGACTCCTAAGCAATCCTAACCATCAGTCTGAAGTGGTGCCAGGGGAGGCATAGACTTTATCATTCCTCTTAGCGTGGTTGGCTGTCCGCCTTAACGTCATACTGAGGCTAATGTGGGCACTCGGCTTTCCAGTGGCCAAACTCTACAGTCATTTCACTGATCAATGTACGTGTTCGTGTAATACCTTTCAGAAGTTTGCCGTGGCTCAAATGACTAGGGTGCTCCTCTCCCTCTTCCCGTCCTCATCGTCCTGTCATGGGGCTGAACCCTCCCCTTCCCTGGGTATTTTCAATGCCTATGCTTGGCTTCAGTGTCTTCTTTTTATCTCTTCACATTTTCATGAATGTGCTGTGCAGCCAATGATACTTCAGTCAAACCCTTTCTTTCTCATTCTATCAGTACTGCCTTAATTCCTTTAGACACCTTTGATTGTAAATCCATAACAAACTGAGCCACCACGGCTTGATGCGCTATAAGCATGGATATTGTTCAAAACATAGGGGGTCATTATGAGGTTGCCAGTCTGGAAACAATGGTACCGGTAAGCTTGCCGGTACTGTTGTTTCCGGACCGGCAAACTACATGTTCTGCAAGCGAGTGCCTTTTTGCCTGCCAGGTCTGCCCGTCAAGTCTGACCTGGTGGGTGGAAAGGCACCCGCTTGCAAACCTTGACGGATGCACCAGCACCATTCATGAATGGTGCCGGTTCATCCATCCTCCCCATTCCCATTGAGTCCAATTGGACTCAAATGGGAATGGGGAGTAATATTTTCCAGCGCCCAGCAATTTGCAATTGCTGGTACCGCTGGGGCCGTGATGCCCCAGTAAGTCCCCATTGCCAGGTGCCGGAAAAAAAAGACTCCGGCAGCAGCCGTGCAGTTTTTACCGGCACGGCTACCGCTGGACTCATAATGAGACCCATAGTTTCCAACGTTCGAGATATTTCGCAAATTTGTCCATGAGCTTGCTTACAAGATTGTATCTTAGTCCTATCTGTCTTTCGCGAGCACATTTCGATAATAGTTTGTACCAGTCTATCAGAGAAAATGTTCAAATCCCTAGCAGTAGCAGGTTCTTCAGCTGGCCAATTGGCACGCACCTAAAGCAAAGTAGATGTAATTTTAGGAAGCACTGCTCACAGCAACTGATTCATACCAATCCAAGTGGGGTCATAGCAGCCTATGGTGAACTGAAGTTCCTCCTAGAACTTACCAGGATGTTCTCGTAGCTTTTGAAATCTCTGAACAATATTAAACAAATCAGTAGCACTCCATAGGGCATGTACAGTAAGTAAAGTATTTTCTCCTCCCGGGAGTTGTCTAAGCGGGAATGAAGCAGCACTAGTACTGGCTGTCAAATTAAGAAACCCTTCAAACGTGTCTGAGGAAGACGAAAAAAGTTTAGCAATCTGGGCTCGTATTTCAAGAGTAAACGGGCCAGTTATAGGGCTTATTGGAGTGGGCTGATGCTAAATTGGTGGTTGCCTCCTATATACACGGATAATCACAACAGATTTCAGAATTCAGATTTCAGTTTCCATTTTCAGATTTCAAAGACAAATATTTATTATAGCCCATTTCAGACAACACAATACAAAACTTAACAATACACTGACACAGTTGCCTGTTTTCACCAACCCAAGATTTTCGATCAGCTCTTTCTACCGGTCCTGCTCTGCCCACCCTCGTCAAGTTTCTGGGCGCTCTCGCTCTGCCCAGCTCTCCCCTCTGAGGAAATCATCTCTCCTGGGCCCACAGGGATCACCAGAAGGTGCCACCGGCTGCCCTCGGACCTGACAGTATAGCAGCGGATTGGTGAGCAATTACTTAGTAAAAATCAATAACAAAACAAAACCAATGGCAGCACGAGACTCCGGCGCAAGTGAGAACCCCCTTCCTCCATGCACCATTCTCCCATACCCAACAGAACACATACACTTTAAAGGAAGGGGTGCTTGCAATATGATGACTTCCGTCTGCTAAGGCCACTTTTCCTAAGAAAGCAGGAGCCTAAAACATGCTCTCATATGCTAAAAAGGAAACAGACACGACCGAGAGAAGTGAACGTGAGCATTCCTGCACGCTAGATGAAGAGCCTTCATCGCAAAGATATGCGCAGTAAAATCTGCGTTATTACCCAAATTGTTTGTTTACAATTGTTCGAATGAACAATTGACCAATTTTAAAGGGTCTCAATTGACCTTTTCACAATTGACTGAATATATATATAACCGATATATATATATATATCGGTTTGGTAATACATATATATATTTGTATATATTGGGGGGTTTGTGTTGGGTGTATTGGGGGGTTTGTGTTGGGTGGAGGTTTGTGGGGGTTACCCCTGCATATATGTTACAATTGACCTTCAAAATTCGGTCAATTGTGAAAAGGTCAATTTTAATTCGAGAAATTGTATCTCGAACAATTCGTATACAACCAAATCTGCAACCTTTTCTCGCACAAGTAAGAAATAGTTGTAACAGACCTCTAGCATCCCCTATAGCCATCCCCAATTGCACAGGTTCTTCCTGTTCAACAGCTTTGAAGGGCATACGAGGAGGGTCTGCTGATTGCCTCACTACTCGACCACTTCTATGTCGATCCTGAAGATGGTACTCCAATTGCATTATTAAGGTGATCATATCGGCCAGATTGGCTGACTGAGGGACCCTGGATATCTCATCCCTCAATTCTTCTGAGAGACTCCCTCTAAATAAAGTAATCAATGCATCATCAGGCCATGCTGTGTCAGTTGCTCCCTCCTTTCCCCATCCTCTCTCCTTACCCTCTGACCTTAAATTAGTAACACATACTACCTAAAGGCAACGAGGACACCAGATCACTCTCTTTTCCACTCCCCCGTCCATCTCCCCCCTACCTCAAATCCTACACCGTAACTCCCTTCTCCTACCCCGTCCTCTACCCTATCCCTATCCTCCCTCCCCCCTTGTAAATAGTTCTACTTATTGTTCTAAGGACCTGTTCATGCTTGTATATATGCTTCCCCTTAGCCCCTCACTCCCCCCACCTCAAATCCTACACTGTTACTCCCTTATCCTACCCCCTCCTCTACCCTATCCCCACCCCCCCCCCTTTTAAATAGTTCTACTTATTGTTCTAAATACCTGTTCATGCTTGTATATAGGTTTCTCTCACTTTTGTACCTGTTGTTATATTGTAAAGCGCTTTGGCTTAAAGCGCTATATAAATTCAATAAACATAAACATAAACGTAAAACGTTCTTGGGATGATACAGTAATTTCCTGCCTACAGAACATAGCCTTTGACTATTTACAAAGACCTGATAAGAGTCAAGTATGGGGTTATTCTTTACGTTGCTCCGTCTTTTCAGTCACTTCGTTTGCTTAGCCTGTCTTTTAATCTGGACTGAAGCAGATGCCACAGGAACTGAGTTGAGGTTGCTAGTCATTATTTTCAGCAGCCATAAACTCTGCTTGCTTTTATTGCTTATATTTAAACATGGTAGTCCAAGTTCTAATCTGATGGCTTCAATAGGGTCACCATTGCTTAGCCCTAACACACTTTGCCATAAATGATTCTTTTCATGAGTAAAGTTCCAGGCTGTAAGTTATGCTTGGGACTGAGCCTGTTTCATATTGAGGCGATATGCCCTGAGGCAGTGGGCTGACACACTCAGTAATGACCCATCACCCAAGTCACGGGCCTGAGCGAAGTGTTTGTCCGTTAATGTGGGTGGCGGAGTCATTACCAAGAGGGTTGGCACGCAGCCGAGGAGCATACCGCTTTAGCACCTGCGAGTAACTACACGCGGGTGCTAAAGGCGATGATAAAATAAAATTAAGGAAAAAACAGTCTTTTACTCCGTTCTGCGACACCGCGTCGGGACAGGAGTCCATTTTCAGTGTTGATTCTGAATCAGCATAGGAAACGGACTCCTGTTTCCGATGCAGCATCAAAGCACGGAGTAAAAGTATGTTTTTCCTTTTTTAAAAATGTTTACATCACATTTAGCACCCGTGTGTAGTTACTCGCGGATTCTAAAAGGGATATGGAGGAGGTGGGAGGGAGCAAGGGTGGCACAGGGTAAGGGACGCCCAGCTGTGAGGTAGCACGGAATGCAGGCTCATACCAAAGGATTCAGCCTGTTTTCCGATCTCCCTGATTGACTGGTGCCCCCGCCCATTTTAATGAGCCCTCTGGCGAGCCCCAGCTTATGAAATTCACTACAAGCATGAACTTACTGCTGATCCTTTTTCCTGCATAGTCTTTCAAGAATGTAGACCTGCTACGAGTGCTTCATAAGGCACCCAAATGAAGAAACCTGCTGTAGCCTATGACCATCAAGTTTTCATACAAATCTACATGGTTGAATTTTCTCTTCAATAGTCATAATCTTAGTCATAGGGCCTCATTACACGTTGTGCGGTAAAAAAAGGCATATATTGGCATGGCGTTATTTGCGTCTCCGCCCTCGCAAGAGCCCGCAAATTGCAGACTATTACGAGTATGCGGACACGAGCATAGCGCCATGCCGGTAATCCTCCTACCGCCATGTCGTAAAAGCCCCCAAAAAGTCCATTAACGGAGTCGACCAAAGTGCTAATAGCACCTCTGCCTTCTTACTGCATGCAAATTGCGGTCACCGCTATTAGCGGTCACTGCTAATAGCGGTCACCGTAAAAACGCGGAAGCGGAAATAGCGTCATCGCACAGGAACGGGCGTGGCGGCCATCTTTAAAAACACAATCCATTGCCATCCTCCGTATCCAGGACACCTTTCCAGGAAACTCGGACAAAAATCCTTCCTTGACAGCCCAAAGATGCCCAAGGCCGTAAAAAAATCGACAGAGCGCCAACGCAAGGAAAAATTCTGCAATGAGGAGCTCATAATGCTGACCGAGACACTAGCGGCAAATGCACATGTGGTCTTCAGCAACGACATGCGGCGGGAGACCATCCTCAAGAAGAAGGCCATCTGGGCAGAGGTTGCCAACAAGGTCAGCGCGGTGGGCACCACCACACGCACAGTTAAAGACTGTCGTAAGAGGTGGGACGACCTCCGGCTCCGTGTCAGGAACATACTGGCAGCGACCCGCAACCTGGCTATGGGCACAGGAGGAGGCAGCGAATCGCCTATCAAACTCCGTGAGTGGGTGGAGACATGTGCATCCACAATTGTAGTGGAATCCATAGAGGGAGTTGGAGAAATGGAGCATGGCGTGGCCACTTCGTCCGATGGAGGTGAGTGTATGCATCAAAAAATGCACAGTGAAGTGTGAGGGGCTCCCCAATTATGTGTCCATATTAATGCCGTGGATCCAGCCACAAACATACATGCATGCATCACCACATACACGTGCAACACAGACCCATTCATGCATGAACCACCCAACATCCCCATTACCTGAATCCACAATAAAGAGGCCCAAATGCATAGAGCGGCATGACGTAATCATTCAGCATAAGGCAGGTCGAACCATAAATGATGAATATCCCCATTTCTCACCCCTACAGGATCACACACAGAAACTGAGGATCCACGCACTGCGACACCTGCTCCCCCATCCACCAAAAAACCCAGGAGAGATGCCACAGGGGACACCGCCACAGCCTCAAGGGGAGGAGTGACCATGACCAGAGGGATAAAGACAGCAGAAGCACCAGTTCCACGCAGCCTGAGGCCATGCCTGCTGCCATCGTAGCACCCGCGGTAGTGTGTCTCCCTGCAAGTGAAACCAGCATGGAGGGCACGCACTCTGTTGCCACCAGTTCAACTGGTGAGGCAGCAGCCACTGCCCCACTTTCGGAAGAGGAGGAAGCACATGGCATTGTGGATCAAAGCCAGACCCCCAGACCAACACGCTCCATACTGGCAAGCCCAAGGTTGTCATCAGGTCCGGGTAGCCATGGAGGATCACCCACCCCCACCCTGGAAGGGTCATGGAGCCCCCAGGTCCCCAGGTATTCTCACCTGATGCCAGTGCCATGGATCAAGGTGCAGCAGTCATCCCACCAGCTCCTTGCATGCAACAGAACCTCTCATCCATTATCCAGAGGCAGGCAGAGATCACTGGGCTAGTAGGGCAGCATGTGACTGAGGCAGGCCGTCTGAGGGAGGACCTCAGTATGTATGCACGGCAGACAAGGGAGGGCATGGAGGCATGCACCAACAGGATCTGCAATGAAATGGTCCAACTCAGTCAGGCCATGATCCGCATAGCAGACGCGATTGAGCGCCGATGCCCACTGACAACACAGGATGAACCGGGCACCACCTCCTCTGGGAGTTCCCGGCAAACTAGCCCCCTACGCCGGTCTCTGCGCGACTTGAGGCGCACCACATCCCAACCACCAAATGACGGAGGAGGCACTGAAAATTAGGGCCAGCAAGGACTAGGTGGCACATGTGGAGAAGGACACGTTCACACCATGAGGCTCACATGGGGGTGTTGTGGGGGGAGGGGGGTAAGGGTGTTCTTGGGAGTGTTGTGGGGGGAGGGGGGTAAGGGTGTTCTTGGGAGTGTAGTGGGGGGAGGGGGGTAAGGGTGTTCTTGGGAGTGTTGTGGGGGAGGGGGGTAAAGTCGTTTGCACAGTTGGGGCCATGCACTTAATTTTTGTCTTTTGTTCAAAATACACTGTTGAAAAGTTGAAACACAGGCTTGGTATTCATCATTGTGTGTGTATACTGTATTGGGGAGATGGTTCTTTGTGGGACTGACCACATGCATCAGGGCAGTAATACCCATCTGCATCCATAATAGTCATACCTTGGATGTCATGGAATCTGATACATCAGATGCTGATGCACATCGTGTCCCTCCTGGCCATCGCCACTTGCATGTCCCTGCGGGCCTTTTGACCCATCCTCATCACCATCCACATCATCCTCATCTGGCGCTTGCATGTCAGGTGGCATAGGCATATTCCGTCTGATGAAAATGTAGTCCGGCATCACACATGCCATGGTTATCTTCGGCACTTTGTCATGGCCGTACAGGAGAACCTCACCCGGCACGCTTAGGCCGATTGCCTGCTCCATCACGACGCAGGTACGGGTATGTGCAATATTGTTGTCCTCTTCCTGCTGGTTCTGTGGGTTCCATACAGAGGTTAGGTGCTATCTCTTCAGGGGATAGCCGGCTTTGCCTGTATGGGGTGAAAAATGGGTATCTGTTACCGGCCACCCTGCTGTGGACTGTACATGTCACACATGTTTTCTTTGCATTGTGATTGGAAGTCACAACTGACAGCATGCATGCAGACAATCTGCGTGACTGCAATGTACAAAGCTGGGCTCAACCATGCAAGTCGACATGCCCGAAACATGCCTCCGCAAGTAATGGAAATGTCCTGGTTGAGGCCAGGCCTCAGGTGTCCTTGGGCCCAGGCAAATTTTGTACCGCTATGCCAGTGTGCAGCCATCCCTACATCCATGTTGCTGTGCTGCAGGGCATCACTTCAGTGGTGCTATGGGTTTGTGGTCATGTGCCATGGCTAGTGGTGATTCCTTTGCATGCATTCTAGGGCACATTGAGGTAATGATGTTGTGCTGCCCAAATTCTGTATGACTGTCCTGAGGGCAAGATGATGATTTGTGTATTATGTGGTGTGGCATGATGTGAAATGTGGTTGTGGATGGATGTGTCATCTTTGAAATGTTGGAATGTATGCAATGTTGTGCAGCTTCGCATTTCATGTGGGGTCTTATCGAGTACATTGTGAAGTCCCCCAATGGACATTGAAGTACATCTGTATGACCATTTGTCCCACGCACGCCAGACAATTCACAGTTGGTGTATCGTTCTCTCCCCCCCCCAATCACACCGCCCTGTGCATGGCCTGCTACTCACCAAGTTGCCATGATCGTTGGCCAGCTTGTCGC
Organism: Ambystoma mexicanum; assembly: GCF_040938575.1. Lineage (NCBI taxonomy): Eukaryota > Metazoa > Chordata > Amphibia > Caudata > Ambystomatidae > Ambystoma > Ambystoma mexicanum. The sequence continues at coordinate 1,054,657,987 of NC_090926.1, read as the reverse complement.
TCCATGTTGCTTGGTATGGTTGAGTTCTGGAGGTTCTGGAGGTTACCAGACATTTGGTGGAATGCATTTGATCGAATTACAATATGGTCGAATCAATTTGGTCGAAAAAATGGTCGAATTTTTTTTTTTTTTTTTTTTTTGGGGCCCCCCCCCCCCAACCTCCGTTTTTGGTGTTAAAACAACTTTTGTTTACCTATTTTTACCTATACTAGAGCAAAAAAAAATATATACTTTTAAAAAAAAATTCGACCTTTTTTTTTTCAACCAAATTGATTCGACCAATTTGTCATTCGATCAAATATATTCGACCATTTGACTGGACACCCTGCAGGACCATTGAATCATGCGTTGATCCGGGATGTCTGGCGCAACAATGTATGATTGTCTTGTTTGCATCACATGCCGGTTGGAAAATGATTGGGTGAAAATATTTTCTGTTTCTGTGGACTACTTCATTGTGATGTGGGACCACCAATTCCACATGGGTACAGTTGCTGGCCCTGATGCTACTTGGAATGTTTGAAGTGAATAGATGCATATTTTAGTGTTTGCAATCTCCTGGGCAGTCCGTGGCAGGAATATGTGTTCATGTGCAAGCTTCAGGAGGGCATTGTGTACCTGGTTCGGCGTGCATGGGGATACTGGTTGTGAGATGCCATGCATCTGCCACACATTATGCTGCTGCGAGCCTGTGGCCAGGGAGTGGAGCGCAGTCAACACCTGCACTAGAGGGGGGATTGCAGTTCTGATGTCTATGAGTCTCACGCTGTCGTCATGTATCTTATCCACGATGATGGTGATGGTATCCCAGTGCAGATGGTACAGGGTTTGTATGTGCTCAGGTGTCTGGTTCAATGGACTGGCTTGGATCCTGGAGATTGGTGGCTGGCTCTGTGGTATTTCTGGGTGCCCTGGTGGTGCTTGCTGCGCCTGTCTTGCCCTACTCCTCCTCCTCCTCCTCCTGCCTCTCCTCTGTGCTGCCTGTTGTTGGTGCTGCCTCACTGCAATCATGTCCTCCAGCCCTTGTAATGCTGGCAGTATTGGAAGCATTTTTGTGTGGGAAGGGGTGTGGGAAGGGGTGTGGTGTGCTCTTTTGTGCGGCCACAGTCTCCATCGCCTCCACCTGTGCTGGATGTGTCCACCTGTGGCAGGTGGAAACACTGCTCAGGTCTCTTAACGGGTGGTTCACAATGCTGGTATTTGCGCCATGCCGGTAAGGGGTTTTTTGGTCTTTCCCATGCCGCTATTGCCATGTCCGCCTAGCTTGTGATGGGATGCTATTAGCGCCATGCCGCTATTTCCGACCTGAGGGTCGCGTGCCCACGGACTTGCCGCTATTAGTGGCACCGTACTTACCGGTTATGCTAATAGCGGCAAGTCCGGGTCGCAATTAGATAGGGAATTTAGCGGTACCGGTAATCGCTTACCGGTACCGTTATTCTCTTACCGCCGTCCGTGTAATGAGGCCCATAGTCTTATCTAAGTTTATTTGGACTTTCTGCTTTAGGACATGTCCACACTGGCTCCCTGATTGCGCTCAAATTCAATGCATTACCAACAGTGCAATTCACATACATGACTTTAAAGACAATAGCATTTCCCCTTCAGCCACACCGACACACTGTGCACAGTCTGATTTAGGAGGTAGAGGCAGACTGAAACCTGAAAACATCTCTAGGGTGCAAAGTGAGACTGCTGCCCCCACTGCTAAAGAACTGAAGGGGCAGTGGCCTCCTCTCCACGCCTGCCCTACTGGCCTCTCTACTGTTAAATTGACTCCATGAAGATGGGTGGATGGAACACTGTTATAGAATATCTGTTCAAATCACTGAGTGGGTACTTTATGGAAGACCTTTGAACTATCATGTTGGAATTGTAAAATGTGTGTCATGTATGTGTGCATTTATTGATTTAAAGCTACTGCAATTAAAGATGACACGTGTTCAATGAAAAACAAACAGTTAAACACTCTTTATGAGCAAATGCCCATGGAAGTTTTTTCGTGGCTGTTTTGTAAACGTTGACCATAAGTTATCTTTTTAGGTAGTATATTACCTTGTTGGAAACCTTTTTTATTTTCTTAAACCTACTCTGAACCAGTGGCGTCGCCCAGACTCAAATTTAGGGGGGCTCAGAAGGGGCCAAAGACAAAAGTAGGGGGACCACAGACAAAAGTAGGGCGGGCTGCCTATAAAAGGGAATGTGTGACGTCACAAGCACTTCTGCAGAGAAGCTTTTGTGCCCACCAACTACCACACCCCATTGCACCTCCCCGCCCATCAGAATGTAGGCATGAAACCATTAAGTCACTAATGACCCACAATTAGTGGTTTCGTGCATAACATTCTGTTGGGAGGACTGCAGGATAAAATTAGCTGGTTTTTCATTGCTGTTCGGCAGCATTACGGCCGTGTGTGTGTGCCATGCAGGCACACGCCAGGCAGCACTGCACACAGTGCAGAGAGTAGCCCAGCCAGGAGGGCACAAGGAGGCCCTGGGATTTCAGAGGGGTGGCCCGGGCCCCCCCTGGCTCTACCCTAGCAACCCCACTGTCTAAACTTGCATTGGACTGGAAATCACTGTGGGCCTCATTACGAGTCGGGCGGTAGGGGATACCGGGCACTGGTAAGGAGACCGATGCCGGTAATCCCCTATTCCAAGGTCCCTTGGCGGGCACCGTAAGGAACGTGTGGTCGGTCCACCCGTCCCTTACGGGTCCCGCTAAGGGACCAGGGCGCAAATAACGGGCTCGCCATTCGCGAGCCCGTTATTTGCGCCCTCCCCATTACCATTGAGCCCTATGGGGGCTCAAATGGGAATGGGGAATGGTTGGTGCAATGGGGATTTAGCGGTCCCGCAATTGCACCACACCGGACTTGGTCCCGTTATTGGTGGCAGTCATGGCGCAAATAGCGCCATGACTACCTCGTAATGAGGCCCTGTATCTCTGTTAGTCTGCCTGACTGTAAATGAGTGATATTTATGTTAGTCTGCCTTTCCTTTTGCATTATGTTTTCTGATGTGATACCATGGTTGACAGCAACTTGATATGGCTGCTTTCTCTCTCTCTCTCTCTCTCTCTCTCTCTCTCTCTCTCTCTCTCTCTCTCTCTCTCTCTCTCTCTTTCTCTCTCTCTCTCTCTCTCTCTCTCTTTCTCTCTTTCTCTCTCTCTCTCTCTTCTCTCTCTCTCCTTTACTCTTCACCATATTCTCTTGCACCACTTACATTTTGTGACATTCATTCATGGGTTTTTTTGTGCGTTTTTTAACTTGTATGTGTCATAGCCAGCTTCCATTGAATTATTAAAAGTGATATAAATTCATCTTTTTTTTTATTTACCCTCTTTTCTCTGCTTTTGTATTGATCTGAACGTGCATAATGCCACATTTTTTAAGAACTACAAACAGCTCGGTCAATTATACATTTACTTAAACCTGTATGGTCGGTTGACACTTCCCTGATTGTGCCCACACCCTACGTTCTTGCTTTATTTGTGCTCCCTGGGTTTGCCCCCCATGTGTGGATTTCTGGAGACGCCACTGTCCGGGCCTCAGCATTAAGTGCTTAGGCGTCAAGCGCTATAAAAATATGATAAAAAATACAAAATACAAAAGACATCGGAGGAGGATGGAGCACCTCCCACTTTTGACTCTGATTTGAGTAAGCACCTCTAGCATATGTTAGCCTTCATCCCAGCGGCGGCCGGCAGCAGTGGACTGGGCACCAAAAGAGGCCCTGGAAATAATGTTCAAAGTGGCCCCAGTCTAAACATTTTCCGCAAGCCCAACCCTTTTCCTATGAGAACATTTGGAAATAAAACACAAAAGAGGCCTACTGGGAAATCTCCAGAGTTCCCTATAGGCCAGTCCCCCCCTGTGGCCTGGTCCAGTACAAGGGAATGAAACCTTTCCCCCTTGCTTCATGTTTGAGTGCTCTGCTTCCGCAGCACAGCTGCGACTCCCGTACACCACGCTGATGACGAGCACTGGGTGGCTGAGTTATTGTTTTTATTTATAACGTCTTGTACATGTACTCGGGGCTGCCATGTCAACTGCAACATCTATCACACACCACTTGCTCTTATATTTGATGCTGGTACAAGAATCGCCTCAAGGGCCACATAAATCTGTGTTCATGTGGGGAGCTAGGATGGCGCCTTCCGGTCCCCGTCGCCTGGCAGCGGGACATAATGAGGTGCATACGAATGGCCCCCCTCTCGGTCAGAGCACGCATAGAGGGAAGAGTTAGCAGGAGGGTGGGGGTGGGGGAGATGTAGAAATTAGCAGGTGAGTGAGTGAGTGAGTGAGTGAGTGAGTGAGTGAGTGAGATTAGTGGACGGTTGTGGGCAGGGACATTTTACAGAATTTGGGGCCCAGGGCACATATGCCTTTAGGGGTCTCTCCGAAACAAAATAAGGGATTCCCCCATCTCTGGCCCTCCCCCCAATGCGCTCACAACCGATGGCTGCACATTCTGCCATGCAGAAAGGAACGCATGCATGGGTATTTCCTTGTAGTCCCCTTACCCTCTTCAGACTTGCTGGAATCAGAATAATAAACACTGCCCTCCCACCTCAAAGGAAATGCCTGCTGGGTATAGAAGTGAACCTATCCCTGATGCATTGGGCCTTCCTTTGCCCCTAGTACAAGCAGGCACAGGAGAAGATCCTTCTTTTTTGCACATTTGAAAGCACATGCCAGTTGTGCATTCGGTTGGAGCATTGAAATGCACAAAACTGCCCCCTAATTTGTGCAAATGAGCAAAGGGAGAGAAAAGGGGTGTATGAATGTGCGCATCTAATTTTACTTCATTCATATCGCGCTCCACAGGACCCGGAGGCTTAAGGGCGCAACGAATAAACACAGACAAACATGACAACCGGCAGAGAACACAGGCCGGAGGACTACAATAATGAGAAAGGCAGCAGGGATAGAGAAGAGTGTGAAATCTTCCCTATTTGAATAAAAGTGTCTGAATCCCCTTCCTGAAAGTTACAATATATTTAGTATCCCCGAGATCAAGTGGGAGAGGGGGGCATAGAATGCACACCTCATAACCTGAGTAAGGTTACACTATGGAGTTTTTAGCTGATCGAATTATTAGACCGAAGAGTCCTGGTATTAGACCTATTGGTCCGAGCCTCAACTAAGTAGCCAGGGTTGGTGCCCTCAACACATCTGTGAGTAATCACCAACAACCGAAAGTGGATTCTAGCTTCAATATGCAGCCAGCGCAGGTCGCGTCTAGCCTCTGATGCATGATCTTAATCCTGACCATACGATTTTGTAGCATTTGTAGCCGTGCAATATCAGCTTTGGCAATTCCGGCCAAGAGACTACAACAGCATTGAGTGCAGGGGTGTTGCTAGGTCTGGAAAAGACCCGGGGCTATGCTAATGTCGGAACAGTTGGGACTGGGGGCTAGCTAGCCATTTGGCTGTAGCTCCTGAGATTCTATCCGGGAAAAGACCAGGGGCTATAGCCCCCTTAGCCCTCCCCTAGCAACGCCTCTGATTGAGTGGCATTAAATTGAGTATTATTAGCACCACTTATTACGGTGCTTAGGAGCAGGAGGAATCAGGCATAACGCTCCTTATAATACATTCGAATTTTCACCCCAGGACAGTGGTGTGAAAACATCCAGGCCCTGCTGTAGCAATCAGAATGTTTACCCCATGGCACTGTGGATGACATACAGTCTGAGGCTCACTCGCCTCCATAGTCTCCAGTATATTCCTGGAGCAGTCAATTTTTTTTTTTTACAAACCTTTACAATATCCTGATATACCATATAATATGCAATCCAGTGATGATGGCCTTTGGGGTCATTTGTGGGGTGGGAGGTCTTAAAGCACTTACGGACTCTGGGACTCCTTCCTGAGATAGAAGCCAGCTCTTACAGGGGACTGTGAAGCCAATCACAGTTGGAATAGCCTTAGCCTCTGGAATTTAGGCGTTTCAGTGATGGGGAGCCGGGAGGGTGAAATCAGGAAATTCGGAAGCAGCACATGGTGGATGGGGATGGTCAGTTTGAGGGGTACCTTTGAGTGTGGAGCGTAAGGTTGTTGAGTATTAGGAGGTAGTTCTGGTCCTGTGAATGGTGTGTGGGTACTCATGCATGTATTTAAACACAAGAACAAGGAACAGAATTTGAAAAAGGATAGCATGAAGGCGGGCGCGTTGGTCGGTGTGGAACATAGGAGGTTGTAGGGTACATGAAAGAAAGTCCAATACCTTCTTGAGAGGAGCAAATGGGTTGATGAGGATCCCTAGGATGTGCCTGGAGTGGTAGTCCAGCCTTCAGAGGACCAGGGTGGTATTTAGTGTTGTGATAGAGCCAAAGGCGTGACACGGAAATGTCTTGCGGATGTTCAAGAGGTTTCAAGTTGCTGTCACAGAGAATCTCCAGGTTGCACAGCTTTGGATGAGGCAAGACATACAAGAGAAACATTGTAGAAGAAGGCATAAAGGGTGTTGCAATGCAATGTTATCCAGTGATGGATAGGAGATAGGCAGCTAGTGATAGGTGTTAGGGAGAATTTTCAGTTTCTGTGCTAATTACCTTTGACCTGAGAGACCCCCAGCACTTTTGCTGGACTTTGGACCTTTTTGATTTTAACCTCCTGCGTGAGTGGAACTTTTTACCACTCACTCATCTTTTTTTCCGACTGGGATTTTTATTCTTACTGTTTTAGGGAGTCTGGTAAACTCCCCATGTTTAATACAGGTATCTGCTTTTTGCTTGGTGTCACTGGGGGTTCCCTTGGACTTCTTTTTATGTTTAAATACATGTTCTTGTGGGATACATAACTTGTAGCTTACCTTTTCTTTTGGGGGTCCAGCACACACCACCATATGTGGGGTGCTGGTGGGTTACATTGTTAATCCTTCTCCCACTCCTCATGTACATTTTGTTAGACTGATTAACTAAAATGGCTGGTGACAGTGGTTACTTTCTACTACCTTTTGTGCAGGTTAATAGCAGGCTGATTTCTCAGCTGCAGTAGAGCACCCATGAGTGACCTTTTTCTCAAAATGAACCTTGTCTTCCTGTTTCGTCATTTTCCATTTGTCATTGCCTTCTGGGCTTTTCTTCTATCAGTTGGACTAGATTTGAGTTCTTTGTGAGTTTTGCCTTTGGCAGGCTTGAGCCCTGAGGCCCGCCCAGACTCCAGAGTGTCTGGGAAGGCAGGAAGTGAGGGAGGAGCCCAGAACTTCACTGTCCTTTGTCTGTAGGTATGCCTGGCTGAAACCAGTTCTAACTGGGCGGCTGGCTGTCGTGGAGGACAGCCAACCCCAAGGTGATTTACAACTCTATTAGTGTGAATGAATGGGTTCCAGCCTACAAGGCAAGGATGTTGGCACCAGAGGCAGAGACGACCACCGGAACAAGGAATATGAAGCAGAAGGCAAACAGAAATGCCAGCAGCACCTTCCAGGACCACAGAAACACAGGTGAAGCCCTGCGGCTGTGCTGACCCTGTTTTCAAATTGACAGGGAAGATCTGGCAAGGACGACTTCCTCCCCCAGGTTGGTGGGACCAACTAGCCTCAAGACCGTCTTCATTTTGGGCTATCCCCCGACATCCTGCAATTTTCCCAGCCCGCAGAACACCAATAACGAGGGTACCTGGACCATTATCAAGTGCATAGTCTTCCGAAGATCGTATCCGGCTGAAATTTTGCAGGCTCTGTGTGAACTTCTAGAAGCACAAATGATTTACCAAAAGTCCTTTCAACAGAGTTCAGGACCGAGTAATCAAAGAGAATCCAACCAGCAATATTTGTTTCTTATCGACACTTAGAAAAAGGTGCGAAAACCACACTGGGCCTCATTACGACTCAGGCGGTAAGGGTTTTACGGCGGCGTAAACAGCGCCGACCCTTACCGCCTGAGTACGAGGTCCCTTAGCGCCATGGCGGATTTAACACCTGCTTTTAGCAGGTGTTAAAATCCATGGCGCTAAGGGACCATGGAGTTAATTACGCCACCGTAATTTACGGTGGCGTAATTAACGCCTTCCCCACTCCCATTATGCCCTATGGGGCAAAAATGGGAATGGGGAAGGGTAAATGGGGATTGGGGACTTACCGCCCCGCCAACCTCGGAATGGGGCGGTAAGTCCGCCAACCACCATGGTGTAAACGTAGTTTACGCCATGGTGGTAAAGTCACGGCCCAGGCGGTAACTTACCGCCTGGGTCGTAATGAGGCCCACAGACCTGTTGAAGTGAGCTGAATCCATTGCTGCTGACCCCTTCAGCCAAGTGCTGCTGCAGAAATCCCTTTCATCACCACGGCCAAGGAGCCGGAATAAGGGTCTGCAACGTTGCACCTTGAAGGAAGCAAGCTACAATTTATTCTTCACTTTTAAGGTACTGTGGGGCTTGGGTTGTACTTACCATGTGCCATTTTTCGGTGCTCCTTTGCTTGGGAGTGCTGTATTCTTCAAGTGAGAATTTACCTCAACTCCCCTGTGCAGGCTTCACAACCTGTGTACTATCAGGAAGGCTCTTCCTGAGCTCCTGTGCTGCCTTCTTGAACCACTGACTGATTAACTATCTTTTTCTCTGAAGATCTTCATCAGAACTGGAACTGTCCATTTGACTTTGGCTGTGCTGGTTTCCCAAAGTTCCATCTTATTGATCCTACTGGCTTTGGCAATGCTGGGTCTGCCATAGGTTTGAATTAAGAACACTTTTATTGCTAGGAAACAGACTGCCTACATCCCTGTGGGAGAGTGTAATTCTTATTAACAGCTGCTAGCTCTGTTCTGTACAACCTTTACTTCCCTCCATACTCAATTTTGCAAAGGTGATAATTATGAGTGCTTTTACTGACCTTAACTGACGTTACTCTGTGTGCTGGATATGAAAAGTATATGAAAAGTTACTCACCTGCATTATTGTTCCTTCTATAATTTGATTCCTTTCCAAATTGAATGTTGATGTTAGTTGCTGCATTTTATATTTGATAATGTGCCTTGTGTATATATAAATACATATATTTTAATAAATAAATGTAAGTGTTTACTTGGGTTTCTGTATGAACTGATTTCTTTGCACTGCTTGAAGACAAGTCCCTTTTTACGCACACTCCAGCGTGAATCCAACCCTCTAGGGAAATAAGCCAAGAGATAGCTTTGCAACGATAACAAGGCTGTGTAGCATCATCACATAGAGTACAAAACGGGTGCCACTGATTGGTGGGACCCTATACATGGGCCTGCTCCATAGGGGATGCCAGGCTACAATTGGTTGGTTCTTCCACCGTTGGTCAGGCTCCACGTGGGTAGGCTGGGCTCATCTTGGAGTCCGGTGAATGTCGGGGCACTCTCATAAAATACAACGTTGCTTCTAAACTAACATGCTAATCCTACTTACTATATCACAGTGGCATGCACCTGGGCAGCACGGGAAATGGTGCCAGAGGGAAGGGAGGATAAAATACAGTCACACTGACCCACACATTTTGGGCTTTGTTGATGCTGCACCTCTTGCACTCAAGGTCTCCACCCTGGGTTTGATCTTTAATGTATCCTCCCTGTACCTTGGGTTACAAAGAATGTATGTCATGCTGGGGGTAAAACAGTCGTGCATACTCAGATCTTTTATGGACACTTGATTTGTATTAAGACAGGGGGGTTGCTTGCCTATCATGGCATGCAGGGGTGTGGGGGTCTGGTCAGTTGTTTGGGGTTGGCCATGGGCTGGCTGGGTGGGGGTTAGAGGACTGCTGGCAGCTTGGTGGTGAAGAATGGACGCTGCACAGAATCTGGTGTTGTCTCACCTCTTGCGGGGCATATTCCTCTGAAAGATACTAAATGTTTGCAGCACGGAAGAGACATGGGGATGTGGAGTTGCGTGAGAAATGGCCGCGCGGATTCATTCTGCCTTAATGATATTGGGCCTAGTGAAATCTTTCCATGGAGCTCGTCTGGTGCAGCGTGATTATACGAGCCTGTGTTTTCATCATAAATACAAAATGGCGTTTCTTTCTGTGTGTCTCCTAATGCCGTGCATCTGTTGTTCGCGCAATATTGCTTTTGCATCGAGTTTCATAGAGCGGGTTTCTCCCCCCTCTACACTACACTATCTCATAGGGGATTCACCTCACATGAAAGCGCTTTGGGTGTGGTGGGATACACTCATTTCCATCCCAACATTCTCCCTTTTGTTACAGTAACACATTCTCCTCCCCCATATTTACGCTCGTTGGCACGCACTTCTGCTTCCTCCCATGCGGGTATTCCTTTTATTGGCATCAAGGCTCTGCACACCCGTATTAAGCTTTCCCCTGCTTGCGCATACTGCTCAGGTGTACATGTCATCTAAATGCATCCCCACCCCCAGCCAACCTATACTTCTTTGTAATTTTCAGGGTCCGGGGCAGGGACAACAGTTGTGTGCTATAGGTTGTCTACTCCACCTCCAATAGGGAGTGGGACCTTGTGGTGGACGGCGTGGTCAGTCTGGGCAGTCTGTAGTTCTACTTCCTTTGTATCACAAGGTACTTTAGTATTACCAATAGTAACCATCATCATTGCGCTATTAGGTACTGCTTTGACACAACACCGGAGACCCAATTGGCATGTGCAGAAAACCACCAAGATGAACACGATGATGGGCACCATCATTTCCACCAATGTTCCAAGCTATGATGGGACCCAGCTGAAGGTCATGGTGAACCAATCTTCTTCTTGAACCCCACCTTCTTTTTTCGTCTTCACCCCTAGTTCATGTACTGCTGCAATGACGTGTGCCAATGTTCCATTTTCAGCATCTTCAGAAGGTACGAATGTGCAACATGAACTCCCAATCTTTTTGTAACCATCTCCTTCCATGGCTGTCAGGAGATCCAGCCTGTATCAGGTCTGAATTGTCATTAGTCTTACGGCCTTCAGCTCCACTTTTACGACATTGAACCCCTGTTCGGTATTGTTAACCAGCTGGATAAACTCCAACCTCATAATCTGGAGCCATTTTGCATTGGCTCGCATCTGGATGCTTGGCATTAGGGATGCAAAAAAGGTCTCTGCCAAATTGTAGAGCTTGTATTCATTGGGGATTTGTGCAAGCAATTCGGACGAGACTTTAGATAAGTAATTTGAGGATCTCTTTCTTCTTCGCAGCTGGTTCATACATCTTTTCTTGCTGTATTTTTACTGGTTTCTCAATAGCTGCAATCCAAGTTAATTTGGTGATGTGATCTGTCCATGTTTGTGCGCAGGCCTGCTCCACGAGTGCTATAATTTCTTCGGACAATCCTAAAAGTCCTTCAGCTTTGCATGCGTTTGTTGTTTCTTGCCATTCGTTGTTGACATACCTTGCCCCTTCGATCACCAGATGTGGTTCTTTCAGACAGCTGGCGTTAGTGGAATTGTTTTTACATTTTCGGGGGTCAGGATCAATGAGTTCGAGGTGGACGTTACGTGCGTGGAAAGTGCCTTTGATCGTACATAGCGCAAGATGAATTAAGCATTGCGTCTCTATCATGGGTACTTCTTGCGGTATTAATACTTTGGGTGCCCAGATGCGTGCAGTATTAAGGAACAGACGTAGCAACTCCCATTGGTTGATCGTCTTCCCATTGCACTCATGTCAGAGTACCAACTATTCCAGTGCTCCGCGTGACGAATATCTTCTACTGCATTTAGGCCATTGACCATGGTATGCATCATATTTATGTAGGCACACTTGTCTTTTCACTCTATGTAGTGCATCTTTTCACTACTTTACTTCTGCTGTTTCTGCTGTTAGTTATATTTACATCACTGCTTCCATTACACAAAGAGTTTTTACATTTGGCAGTAGCATTTGGAACATTTTGCTCGTACATACAATTGCATGGGGGATGCTACTATTTGCAGGGATCACATTATGTACTGCTCTTTCTTTTGTTATATTTCTTGGTTCTGAGAGATTGAATGGTGCACTTTCATTCGTCCTTTCCTTCGGGTCAGGACTTAGGCTGGAACTGAGCGTTATTACAATGGAGGATGCAGGGCTTTGGGTGTATTCAGTTGCATTATATTGGCCAATTCAGTGACATAGGAAGGTAATTCAGTTACATTCGAAAGTAATTTGGGGGCCAGCACAGATAAAAGACGTTTCCCAATAAATTCCCAATAAAAACATCTTTACTGTAAACAAAATGGAAGCCACACTTGTAGATATACATTCTGGTACTACTAATACTACTTTTACCTACATTTGAAGAATATCTCTGTGTCATCATCTCTGTTGTTGTTTCACCTGTGGGTTTTGGAAAAAATGGGGAAGTGAGGAGGAGAGGGAATGTAGGGAGGGAGGAAGAGAGGTAGAGAGACAGATCTTTAATTCACGTAGCTGGTGCTCTAGCAGCAATTCATGTATTGTGTACTTTTCTACATGCACTTAATATGATCAGCAAGAAGCTACGTAAACTGAGGTAGTTGTGTTGTTTTCATTCTGGACACTTAGTGTCAAGTTGGGTGGGGCCCTGCAAATGTCTGAGAGGTGTATCCAATATCTGAGCCCCTTCACTTTTACTGCGAGGGGGTGGAAAGCACAACATTGTAGGGCCCATGGAACCTGGGGTTGTTCCATTTTCGCACAAAACCTGTGATATAGAGCAGTTCACCTGGCAACAGTGGTTGCCCGGGTGTCGCGTCAGTTTGTGGTGCATTTGATGTTTGTGAGTTTTCTGTGTTTGGCAGAGCCATTTGTATTGCAATACATCTTATCATGTCTTATCGCACATGTCAGTTGGGACAGATATTGCTTAAATTCTTCCCCCAGGATTGCTGCTGCTCTGAGCATCTGATGCTCTCCTCACAGGCAATAGAGGTGTCTGCATTCACCTGCCAGTCACTATTTCATGGGGGGACAGGTGGTGGTCTTTAGTGGGCTGTGTTCACAGATGAAACAGAGCCTGGGGTGGGCAATATATCCCATTACTTTTAAAGATGTTACATAGTTTGGTGAATCTGCTCTTAAGGAGGCCGTTGATCCTTTCTACTACCCCATTCGCTTGTGGGTTTTAAATTGAACACATATGATGTTTGATCCCTAACAGGGCAGCTATTTCCTTCAAGAGCTCATTGAAAAAATGGGTGCCGTTATCTGATCTTAAAACATCACACACTCCCCAACGGGGGAAGACCTCTCTGATGAGGAATTTCGTGGGACACTTGGCATCTGAGTGGGCACATTGACCAGTTTCAACCCATCTGGAGAACGGACACACCACCAGTATCAAATATCATGCCCCATTGCATCATTCCCCCATGTCTACATAATCAATGTGCAGTTCACGGAATGGGCCGACAGGGCGGGGCAGAATTCCACGCAATGTTCTGATGGTCATTCCTGTACTAAATACTTGGCTCGTGTTAAACTGGACAACCATAGTTGTGAGGTGTTCCTGCAAATTTGGGATAAACCAATCTTCTTGAATGTATGCTGCAATGTGTTGTTTAGAGCTATGAGATGGGTAATGCAACTGCTCAAAAGCTGTGTGTAATAACTCTACTGGCATCACTACTTTTCATGTACTTTGTTGTCTCCATAAGAGGTCTGTGGGCGATTGCACACACACATATTTGAGCCATATATCCTGTCCCTTTGGGATTTTTCTATGTTGCAGATCAATTATCTGTGTGATAGGAAGAGCTGTGTATGCTTCTTTATCTGGTCTTACGCTTGCTGTAGTTACAACATACTCAGCAGATGTGGGCACAGGGAGATATGCTGCAGCTTTTGCTGTCGCGTCAGCGGCTGCATTTATCAGCGAGATTTCATCTGCATTGTGTGTATGTGCTGCACATTTAATGACTGCCACCACAGAGAGATCTGCAAGGGCAGAAATCAGTGTGTTGAGCAGGGAGGCATGCTGTATCGTGAGCCATCTGCTCTTCTGAACTTGCTCCTTCTCCAGTGCGACAAACCTGTGTGCACCGTGGTGGTGACATAGGCAGACTCTGAATAGATGGTGGCATAGCACCCCTTAGAGGCCTGCGGGGCTTCTATGAGCCCTACCAGTTCGGCTGCCTGTGCTGAATAATGTGTGGATAGTCTCCTCATTACCAATGTTTCATATGTTCCCTCCTTTCGGCATATCACTGCTGCTCCAACATGTCTTTCACCTGTTTCTTGATTAATTGATGCTGACCCATGAACGAAGAGGATTTCTCCCTCTTCTAGGGGACTGTCTCTGGCTTTAGGGAAATCCTCATCTTCGCCTTCGTAAGATGCACAGTGATGCTGCTGCAAATCTTTGGCGGTGCATGGTTGTGTGAGGAACGTGGTGGGGTTTACTGTCTTGCAGCTTACAACATGGATGTGAGGGCTTGACAATATGATTTCATAGGCTGATGCTCTCTGTGTGGTGAGTGTGGACTTTGAGTGATCCAGGATTGCAAAAAGTGAATGCTCCACATACAACGTTACTGAGCACTCCATGACAATTGTGGAGCTCTTTTCAATCGTAAAGGCTGCAGCTGCAAGAGCTTGTTCGCAGGCGAATTGTCCCTACATGACAGAGTTGAGTGTGCCTCTTAGTAGGCTAATGGCTTATGGCCCATCATGCTCGTCTGCGTGAGTACTGCTGTCATGAGTGTGCCATTTGAGTGTGAGAAAATATAAAACTCCTGTGTGTAATCTGGGGTGGCGCGGACAGGTGCTGTCGAAATTACTTCTTTTAAGTCATTGAAACTAGTTATCATCTCTGGGATCCCCTCTATTTTGTTGCTCTCTTTTCGTGCTTCCTTTAGGCCGTGAAGGAGTTGTCTTGTGTATGCTACATAATGTAAGATACGTGCTCTGCAATAGTTGCATAATCTTGGCAGTACTGGAGTTTTGCCTTGTCCACTTTGTACCCCTTTCTAGCTAGCAACTGCAGTAATGCGATAGAGTCCCTTCGACAGCCTTGCTCGCTGTCGCTGCAGACCATTTCATGCTGAGTACTTGGATGTTCCCTAAATCTTCATGCAATATCCTGTTAAAAATACTAGGGCACTCACAGTACCCCTGGGGCAAACGAGTGTGTTTGTAGTGCTTTCCGCCCAGGGTAAAGGCTGGGAGGTACTGTGAGTCTGGGTGAAGAGGTACTGAGAAAATGTGTTTTTCAAATCTACCGCAGTGAAATGGGTCGCTTCCTTGGGGATGCTGCACAAAATGGACGCTGGGTTAGGGACAAGTGGAAACTCCTTCTGTACTACGTCATTGAGGGGGCAGAGATACTGGATTATCTTCCAACTGGCCCCTTTGACTTTTTAATGGGGTATATGGCCGTATTGTATGGTGAGGTGGAGGGCACTATGATCCCTTAGTGGAACAGGGCCTGCAGTGTTTCTCAAATACCCTCCTCTGCCTCACTGGGCAGTGGGTATTGTTTCACCCGTGGGAGAACCGCCCCTGGTTTAAGGGTAATTCTCACAGGGGTCACCTCCTTCAGTATCCCTGCATCATGTGGGTTTGTGGTCCACAAATGTGTGGGGACGTATAGTAAATCAGCCTGGATGAATGGGGGTGGTATGACAACAGCAATTAGGGGGCTGTGAACATTTCTGTATTGCACCATGATCTCACAGGATACACACATCTCAAGGATAATATCTCAAATATTATTGTCATCCTCAAAATGTTCATCAGACAAGTCTCTTAGGGGCACATTGGGATCAATGCATAACACAGTGCGCCATTGGCACCCGTGGGGGTCAGTACCCAGCCCTACAATCCCTTTTGCAGACACCACTAAACCCTCCAGATCAAATGATACGATTGTGCCAGCAACCAGCTCGGGGAGCAGTACAGGTCAAAACATGAAGTCAGTGGGTACTCTCCACCCCTTTCTGGTGATCTGGGGGACAGCCCGTGCAAGTTCTTTAATGCCGTAAACAAACATTTCAGGGCTCTCACTGCCACATCACTTGCCACAGCATGTATCACCAGCATTGCTGTTAGGGAGGTGCCAGGTGTGGCGCAGAACAATGCCCCTGTCTGTAAATGAAATCGTCATGTTCAATTTGCTAAGCTGATCCCTACCGAGCAAGTTGTGACAGGAGAACTCTCAGAGTTGAGGAAGGGAGCACGTACAACCTTCCCACCCAACTTGACGTCAAGATCCTTTGTGTAAGGAACTGTTAAAACAGCCCCAGAGAATCCCTGCGTGTCAAGAGTCTTTCCTGATAATGGGAAGTTACCTTAACTGATACACAACTTCTCCGCTCCTGAGTCCACCATGAAGATGAATTGTTTGTTCCCTATCTCTGCCCCCACCAATGGTTCCTCTTCTGGTTTTAGGGTCTTTGACAGGACTGGACACGCAAGTGCTCTCTGTGGGCTGTCCTAGTCAGGGTAGGAGTCGAGCCCAGTGAACGAGAAAGGGTTTCCCCCTACAACTGTAAACCCTTGAAATGGGGCTGATGCGCTTTTAGGTGCAGTGCCAAAAGTGTGTCTGTTCTCTGCTGACTGTTGGTTAGGTCGTGGCTGATATGGCTGCACTGCCCGCTGCTGTTGGTGTGGGTAGTAGGGGCCAGGGATTTGTGGGGGTAATTGCTTGTAGGCCTGATGAATATCATAGGGTATCAAAGTCATTTGGGGAGTGGGCCCTTGGGGGCTACCAGGATGGGGACACTCATACTGTTGCTGGTTGTAGTTGTAATTCCCTCCCTGCCTGCTGCAACACTCTCTCGGGAAATGGCTGCATCTCCTGCATGTCCAGCACTGTCCAGGCCCCCCACCTCTGGGTCCTGGACCTCCAAATCCCCCTCCTCTAGGACCTTGGAACCCACCTCGTCCTCGCTGCTGTCCTCCTTGCCACTGGGGTCCTGAAAATTGTTGGTTTTCGCCCCATTGCCCCTGTCCTCCTTCAGCCCAAACCGCTGCCATTCTTGCCTGGGTTGCGTTAGAGGTGCACCCCTCCTCTCCCGTCTGCTCTGTCAGCGGCCCCGTCGATAGTGCAGCTACTTTCACCAGTTTATTTTGAACTAGTTTTGATTCCTCTGCCTGCCGCCTTTGCATTGTTTCCTTTCCTCGCTCTTCTATTCTCCTACAGTCGTGGACTATAAGGCTTTGCATCTCGCGCCACCGCTTTGCTTCCACCACAGCTATCTTATCAAGCACTTTCTGCACCTCTTTGGGGAGCCCTCTTTTTACTTTCGGGCAATTTCACCTCAGATACAGCCTTAGTAAATGAAATATACATCCTCATTCATGCATGGATGGCAACCCCTGGCCTCTGCCTGAATGACGATAAAACTGAGATCCTGATACTTGGCTCGGCCAATAACCTAAAAAAACCAGACACTAACTAGAGTGCCTTCAATATTGATGGCAACATAATTACAGTCGCCAAAGAAGTGAAAACACTTGGCTCCTAACTGGATTCCAGGTTAACTCTAAAAAAAAACAGGTAAACTCATTGGCCTCATCCGCTGCTTACACTGGCAAACTCATTAGAACATGCAGACCCTTCCTCTCGCTAGCAAGCTGCATTATCTTAGCTAATGCCCTCATCTTATCAAATTTGGACTATTGCAATGCACTGTACTTAGGAGCCAATAAATACATCATTAACAAATTACAAACATTGCAATTTAATGCGCTTAGAACGGCCCTGAACCTCCCCACTAGAGAGCACATATCTAATGCTAGGAGAAACAATCACTGGTTGAAAAATTAGTGATAGGATCCTCTTTAAAACTGTGTCATTAACCTTCAAATGTCTCAACAACTCAGCCCCGCCATACCTGAAGGAAAGAATAATTAGAAAAACTTCTGTACGACCCACTAGGACATCCAATTCCTACTGCCTCCAAATACCTAGATTCAGACTTAAAAAACAAGAGGCAACAGCTTCCCAGTAAAAGCAGCCCAGCAATGGAATGCACTACCAGTTGAGCTTAGAAGGGATCAGTCTTATTACAGTTTCAGACGCAATACCCACACCTGGTTACGCCTTAACGACCACTATACCAATGACTGCAGTTGTATGTTTACGGGTATGCTTCCTACCTGTACCTGTCGACATTTGTAACTAAGTCTCCAAGTATTCTCTGTACCTGTCTATACCTGTAACTAAGGTTTAAGCATTCTTGTGATGTTGAGCGCCCAGCTACCTAAGGGTTTGGTGCACCCTACAAATAAACAAACAAAAAAACAAACAAACAAATAAAATAGCAACGTTGATTGATCCCAGGCGCTAATGGTTTCTGATCTCTACGTCTCTTGAACTCTAAGAATATATTGCGCAGCGTCTTCCTCATCTTCGCTTGTGCACTGCATTATGGATTGTAAGTCGGGGGTCTCTGGGAATGTGCGTCGCAGCGCATCCCATACACGTGCCCTAATCTTATTGAATGATGCTGCATCATGGGCATCGTTACTTAGTGTGACACCCGGCTACCCAGCTTTAATCCACACAGTCTCTGCTTGATCTCTTACTGCTGCTACCAATAAACTCTTAATTTCCCCTATTGCTAAGGGTACCACTGCTGTGTTTTTTTCAAATGCATAGATCCATTTCCCCACCCCCGCTGTGAGCTGCAGGAATGCCTTGAGGAGGTTATTTTTGTCCATCTGTGCCAAGGGTACATAGTGTGGTCGCCCTGCACCCTTGTGTATCAGGGGCATTTGCAGCTTCATCTTTCCTTTCCCGCCCTTAGTTGCACTTCCCTTTTTCCGTGCTGACGCTATTCTGACAAACCTCTCCGTTAATCTTCCATCCCACAGGCTCTCTTATTTTGGTGTGGCATGGGGTCCCTGCTCTGCTCCTCCCTCTCCTTCTTCTGTGTCATCAAAATCACTCCAGTATTCCTCGTCCCCTCGTCGGGACCCTACATTCTCATATCCCAAACTGTCTGTTTCCCCATCCCACTCTACCTGGACGGTTCTTATAGGTGCACTGTATATTTTGAATAGGAAGTCACCTGACTTCCATTCATCCCCGGGTGGCTGTTGGGGTGCCGCAGCAGGCAATATTGGTGTCTCTGCCACCCTCGTGGCCTCACATGCTGCCCGTAATCTTGCTAGTTCTGTGCGGGTTTGAGGTTTGTGCTACCTCTAGGTCTCTTGCGCTCACCCCAGTGTGGGCTGATACCTCTGGGGGTGAGACGTGTGGTGGGGCCGTGCTTGGCGTAGCCACCATAGTGCCCGCCGACACATATGTCAGGTTGGTATACCCTTTTGGTGGTCGCGTTGCTAGGGCATATATCCCCTTTTAAGTCTCCCCTTTCTTCTCACCCTGCCCTGTGCCCCTTTCCTTGTTACTCTCTGGTGTCGCCCGTTCTCCCTTCGAGTCATCTCTTTCTTCAAACATTTTCCAGAGGTTTAATATTTCCCTCCTATTTTGTAATGGTCTCCCCTTATACTTTGCTGTCAGGTAGGTACACATGTGTTTCAGCGCACATTTGTTAAAGGATCCTTGATATTACCAAGAATAGGACATTCCCACCCCACCCCCGCCCTGCGTTTAGTCTAAGTCACCCATTGGTTCTGGTACTTTTTAATCTTCTCACAATTCATGGTCAAAGCCTTACATATGTGGACTATGGGCATGTCTGTCCCCATGGCTGCGTCTGGTGTGTGTGTCTTGTGTTGGGGCTACGTCTATTATATTATGCCACAGTCCAAACAGAAAATCGTTCAACACCTTCAAAGCAAATACAGTTCCGCCTTGTCTTTAGTACATGTCAATACTGTCAATGGACTTTCACAAAAATCATTAGTTCACTTTTCCCCCATCCACTATTCCCCAATAGAGCTTCTTCGCACACACACTACACACCCTGCTCATCCGTCACATGCGCATACCATACAATCCCCTCCTGGGACTCCTCCTTACAGTTTAAAGTACACCAACACAACAACCAACACAACAAACTAAAAAAACAAGCTAAAACAATAACCATTACTTTTCCCGAGCACTCTAATTATACAGAGCTCATATGTTTCTTCTTATTTTTCTCCCACATTGCTCGAGACAGTGTATGTGGCGCCACCTTCCCCTCTTACTAGGGAGGCTCCCGTATTGTTTTTCCTTATCCTTAATATCCTTAAAAAGTAAAAAAAAAATGGCCAGACAGAATCAACATAATCCAGGTACTAAAACACACTCCCAATTTCATTCACTGTGTATTCACACTGCTCCATACGTCCAACCCTACTTTGTTATCACTTGCAGGCTATACTCATGTGTTCACATTCTACAGAAAGCCCCATTCGCAGAGCTCCACAACAGGCCTACACCTCTCCTTGGGGCTGCACCCCACTCCAACGAGCAGGCAGGATTCTGCAAAGACAGCACCCACAAAGCCACTCAGCTTATGTGTTTTTGGACTGGCTACCGTACGTGGGCACATCTCTTTTGGAGAGGTCGCCAGGATAATTCTGCAGGTACGGGGGCGATGGAATTGTGTTGAAGGGTCACCAAATGAAGGCAAGTCCCTTTTTAAGCACACTCCAGAGAGAATACAGCTCTCTAGGGAAATAAGCCAAGAGATAGCTTTGCAAGGATAACAAGGTTTAATATTACAGACTACAAATATCAACAAAGGACTCTGCTACATGAGATCATTCTGGTTGATCTTAGTACAAGAAAAGCCTTAAAGGCAGTGTAGCGTCATCACATACAGTACAAAACTGGGCCCACTGATTGGTGGGACCATATACATGGGCCTGCTCCATAGGGGATGCCAGGCTACAATTGGTTGGTTCTTCCACAATTGGTCAGGCTCCACGTGGGTTAGCTGGGCTCATCTTGGAGTTCGGTGAAGGTCGGGGCACTCATAAAATACAACGTTGCTACTAAACGAACATGCTGATTATACTTACTATATCACTGAGGCATTTATCTGGGCGGCTCGGGTATTGGTGCCAGGGGAAGGGTGGATAAAATACAGTCACACTGAACCACACATTCTGGGCTTCGTTGATACTCCACCTCTCGCACTCAAGGTCTCCATCCTGGGTTTGATCTTTCATTTATCACCCCTGTACTTTGTGTTACAAAGGATGTATTTCATGCTGGGGGTAAAACAGTAGCGCATACTTAGATGTTTTATGGACAATTGATTTGTATTAGGACAGGGAGGTCGCTTACTTATCATGAAATGCAGGGTTGTGGGGGTTGGGTCAGTGGTTTGGGGTTGGCTTTGGGCTGGCTGGGTGGGGGTTAGATGCCTGCTGGCAGCGTAGTGGTGATGAATGGACATTGCACAGAGTCTGGTGTTGTCTCACACTCTTTCAGGGTGCATTCCTCTGAACGATACTCAATGTTTGCAACAGTAAAGAGACATGGGGGTAGTTGACTTCCATGAGAACTGGCCGTGTGGATTCATTCTGCCTTAATGATGTTGGGCCTAGTGCAATCTTTCCATGGAGCTTGACTGGTGCTGCGCGATTATACAAGCCTGTGTTTTTGTCATAACTACAAAATGGCGTTTCTTTCTATGTGTCTCCTAATGCCATGCAACTGCTGTTTGCGCAATATTACTTTTGCATTGAGTTTCATAGAGCGGTTTTCTCCCCCGTTATGCACTACACTATCTCATAGGGGATTCGCCTCACCTGAAAATGCTTAGTGGTGTGAGTGAGTAAGTGTTTTCTTGGGTATCTGTATGAACTGATTTCTTTGTACTGCTCTACAGCTCACATAACTCCCTCCTAAAATAAGCCTGGCTGCAATGCCACTCTGCTGACTTGTGTAGTACAGGCCTATATTCTGAATTGGGTCCCCTGTATTGCCATTCAAATGCCGAAATGCTGCAATTAATTTAATTTGGTGAGAGCTTCTATTCGATAAACTATCCAGAGCTGCCTGTCCCAACCATCTGAGATACTGGATAAATCAGCTTCATTTCCAAACAACTGTACAAATCAGTTTATCTCTAGATGGAAATCTATGAAGCCCTATTGCTCCCCACCGAGGCCTCAAGCAGGGGTGCATCCTTGCGTCAACACTATTTAATGTCTTCATCGCTGACATGCGTCATCGCTTTGTGCACATTGTATCTGATTCACCAAATTTGGGAGAGCAGTCCGTCCTCTGGTTGTTTTATGCAGATGACTTGGTGCTTTGGGCCAGACTCTGCTTACACAACTTGGTGACTATGTAGAATCTAATTTGCTGACCGTTAATCGATCCAAATGTAAGATTCTGCTCGACAATGAAAAGTGTCATAAGAATAAATTGTCATTTAAATGGATGCTGCAAGCACATCAGTTACAGGTGGTTAATGAATATAGATATTTAGGCCTGACCATCAGCAATCACCCTTCTGATATGCCTTATTTGCTAGATTTACAGAGGAAAGTTAAAACCAATGTATCTCAAGCATGGATTATCCAGGCTAAATATGGGATATTTTCATTGAAACCTACGATAACCTTCTACAAACAGAAAGTAGCTCCTATTCTTATCTACAGTGCAGAAACTAGGACATGATGCCCTGACCGCCATTGGCTAAGAATGGAGGGTCTCTTTTGGAGAACTATTTTAAACCTACCACAAACGATGTCCATGTGTGCCATTAGGCATGAGTTGGTACTAGTCTCCCTAATGCCATGCATAAATGGAAGACATGTTCAATTTACAGGAAATATCTCCTACCTGCTAGGAAAAATTATTTGATGAGTGCCATATCGTCCTACATAACTACCACAAAGCATTTTAAAATGCAAATGTGGAGAGTTAAAATTCAAGAATCATTGGAAACTATTGGCATCTCTGAGCAGCTCCTAATCTCCAATCCAAACATAGCCAAAACTAAACTTTGGTTATTTGATTGGATTTTAACCAGAGACAATTGTACAAAACTGCACTTATTCAAACATTGTGTCTTCTTGTCAAAAAAGGCAAATCAACCTGAACCATATTTAATTAAATTTCTGACTTCATCATCAAGAAATCAATTCATGAGGTTCACACTAAACCTTTGGCACACAAAAGATGTCCTTTCTACAAGATTAGAAAAGAAGATAACCTGTGTAGATTTTGCTTGGAGCCCACTCAACCTGAAACCATCAAACATCTAATATGCAAATGCCCAGCGTTGTGTGATGCTAGAACAAAACATTGTTTCCATCTGTTTTCTAATCATCATGTCATAACGGCTGATAGTCTGTGGGGTGTTTTATTTAACTGTCAAGGAGCCTCGTCTAATATAGCTAATGTAAATGTTCTTCAATCGCTTAACCTCACATGATTTGTTCTAAGGATACTGGATTTCAACTGTGTTTAACTATGATATATATTGTTATATTATGCTACGCTAACAACATGAGTAACAGCTTGATGTGTCTAGAGAGACGGCATAGACATATATAATGTTATGTCTAAATTGTTTAACTGTCATGTAGTCATCCACAGTGCTTTTTTATTTATTTTTATTTTGTTCTAATGTCTTGATTTTCTGAAATTTCCTTTAGTGCTACCACTGTGTTATAGAAAGTAAATGTATGTTGATTTTACTTGCATTGTTTTCATTCTCCAATTTTATCAATATCAAATGAATGTGTTAAATTTGTTTTTTAATGAAAATTATTTGTCAATATAATATTTGAAAGGCGGACTTTGAACAGCTACATTAAATTAAATTTTAAAAATTTAAAAAAAGAATTAACTCATCGAGGCAGGGCATCAGATATTTATCAAAGTTAGACATGGCATTAACCTTTCTAAAATCGATACACAACTGTCATCTCCCATCAGATTTTCTAGTGAGGACTATAATTGATGACCGCTGGCTTGTGGAAGGATCAATCACCTGAAGTCATAACATTTTGTCTGATTCCTCTCTAATAATCTGTTGCTGGAACTTCATCAGTTATGTGGGGCGTTAGGCAAGCCTATTGACCCAAAGGTTTCTGCTTGTGACCTATTCCAGGATTTGTGGAAAAAGCACTCTGGAACTTATTTGCAGCTCTTGGTTCTTTTGAGAATCAAGGTTCTCTGAAATGAGGCTTGGTGAAGTATCAAAGGGTTTGAGAGTAGCCATTGACATTTTGTTCAGGACTGGTTCTTTTTTTATATTTTATTTAAATTGTATTGTTTAAAGCCTCGACCTAGCTTGAGAGAAGCAGAGTGCTGTACAGAGAGTGGGCAGCCATCATTTGGACTGGCATCTTTCAACAGTAGCACAGTACTGTGTATTCGTACGTGGGTCCATTGGACTTAGTCCATTGCCATCTTTCCAATAAATTGACATGATGCAGTGGATCATTCCGTCTTCTATCTGGTTATATGACCTGATAATTTAACTGCCCTTCTATTTTGTTCATTTCATATGGTACATGCCATTTAGCTGTAAGTTTACTATCAGAGGTGGGATGCAAAACTAACTTTTTTGTCAACTTTGAAGTTGCAGAGCTTGGCCTTTGTATCATACAAGGTCTTGTTTCTCATGGGGATAGGTGAGACTGGACTTAACTAATTCTTGAATAACGGTCATATGGAACCAACTGTTTTAAGTTAATCGTTCTATATTTCTCTTAGTTGTTGGTCTTTCCAGCTCTCCCTCAACATATCTAACACATCCCTTGATACTCTTCCATACACCTATTTGGAAGGTGAAACCTCAGCAGAACTTGTGGGTTTTTTCGATTTGTGAACAAAGCCTGTGGGAGCAAGATATCCCAATGGATGCTATCCTCACTCCAAGCTTCTATGGTAGGGCGATGGCTGTTTATATTAAACCTTTTTACTAAGCCATCAGTTTGGGGATGAAATACAGAGCATTTTAGGGTATTTGGAGGAGTTGTTTAACCTCCCTCATACGTTTTGTCATGAATGTACTGCCCTGTAAGACTCTCTTTGAAGAGATCAACTCTGGAAAAGAAGAGAATAAAGTGTTTCTAAATATATTATGTATTGTTTTTCCTCAAGGGATATGTCCCTGGGTATCTTGTGGTATAGTCCACAACCACTAATATGTCCCATTTTCCCTTGCATGATGGTTCCAGTTGATCTGCAATGTCCATGGCTATCCTTGGAAAAATGGATCTCTGTTATGGGTAGAGGTTGAATGGTTGAACAGGTGCCCTTGGTACAGGATCAGATGCACTTTTTGACATACTAGGAAAGATATATCATACCTCTTTGTGCAAAGTTACACTTCTGGCCAATAAAATCAGGAAAAGACATTGTGCTGAGTCTTTTTTTTGATCCCTTGATGTGTCGAGGTAAGATGTGAGTGGGCCATCTCATTTACCTCTTTCCCTGTAAATGGATTGGGACCAACAGTTGTAGCTTAAGCAACCTGTCTCACTTAAATGTATTCTCTGCCCAATTCAACAAAAGATTATTTTCAACATAATAGGGTCCTTGTTTGTCTGCCCCTTCTGCGTACTTGTTGAAAAGCATCTCTCAACTGAGGATCGTTCCTCACTGGAAATGGAGGAGATGGGGTTTCAAGGATATTTAAGTCAGGTTTAACTAGGAAAGGGACAGGTGTGTATAATTTATGGTTTTCAGTTACGAATGTAGATCCAGTCCTTCCCCTCCTTCTCAGAGTTGGTTCTAGAGGGTAACTTCAAATACTTTACAGATAACAGTTAGCTCTCAAGTTAGTTGAGTAATGGGGTCTCTGATTGTTGACAAGGTTATCGGCAAACAAATTACCCTGTAACTCCCCTCGATAATCCTGATCTATAACCCCATCATTTACAATGTAAGGTCTTGGGTTGGTATAAGGGAAACATTCCAGAAGTAATAGGGAACCCCTCAAAAATCAGTTTTAAGGATCGGATAATATATAAGGTAGTCCCCTAGGTGTTCTCTGCATTCTTCTCACATAAACATTCTTAAACCTAGTCTTATAACTCTTTGATCCTCGAGGGAGCCCCTATTCTAAAAACCAACGTTCAAAGGTGATGGCCAACAGAAAGTCCAAACCTAATCTTTATATTCCTTTAGCCTCCAACCCAACGCCAAGCTACAACAAAAGAGTTTTAAAGTTTGGCCAACAAAAGTGTTCATAAACCTATGCTTTCGAAGTCCATCCCTAGTCTACAATACAAATTACACCAGACGCATTCCTATCCAGTCTTCTCCTTGGGTTACGCATGGTTCTATCTTCTCCAGTATCTCCGGCAAACACAGATTTGTTAGGCCTCTCCACACCCTCTTGTTTCCTTATCACATTAACCCTATTCAGTTCCTCAATGGCCTCTGGGTCTCTGAGGCTTTACTCAGGTCTCAGTATGAACTTGGGTTCTATCAGACTTCTCTGACTTCTCTCAGGTCGTCCTCATGTCTCCTCACAACCTTAGAGTCTCTCAGATTTCTATCTGGTCCATCCATAACTTTGTATTCCCTCATAGCTCTCTCAGATGGCTCCACAAAATTGGATTCTCTCAGACTTGTCTCAAATCTCTCCATGACCTTGCATTCTCGCAGGTCTCTTCATGACTTTCTATTCTCTCAGCACAACTTTCTTGACGGCAACAGGTTGTTAATCCCCCCTCGTCCAGGGTCTTCTTATGGCAGATGATATTCTCACCTTTCATTGCAGGACGTCATCTTCTCAGGCTTCTTTCAAGCAAATGTCCTATCCTTGCCCTTCCTTCTGGTTCTAGGTATAGTTGGGTAGGACCTGCCCTTGTGTCCTGCCTTCAGGACACCACTAACTGTTGTGGCAGGACCTCTGGCATCCACTTTCCAGAGCAACTGTTCCACAGTTAATACTAGATGAACAGTTTTACCCAGGTAGCAGCTTCCCT
The DNA here is from genome assembly GCF_040938575.1 of Ambystoma mexicanum. Taxonomy (NCBI): domain Eukaryota; kingdom Metazoa; phylum Chordata; class Amphibia; order Caudata; family Ambystomatidae; genus Ambystoma; species Ambystoma mexicanum. The sequence goes on along the minus strand of NC_090926.1, from coordinate 1,054,631,289 downwards.
GTGTATCCAGGCAGCAGATAAAAGCATGTTTGTGTACCCCTGTAGCGTTTCTCCCCTACTTTTAGAGTTCTTGGCCAGTAACTATTCTCTCAAGCATGCCCAGGATTATTCTTTAACTTCCGTAGCTTGTTTTACATGTCCTGATTGGTTTTTGCTCACATAATGTTTCATTGGGCCATAATTGAGGGATAGATTGCATAACGGTCAGCTCCAAGCCTTTAAACACGGCCTGAGCCCTCAGCGCCATTTTGGATTTGCAGTTGCAGCTGCAGCCAGACACAGGTCTGCTGTGTTCAGCAAACTCGTGATAGGTGGGGCCTGCTATCTCAGCTGATCGCAAGCATTCTGATTCTCTTTCTGCAGGTACAGTGTTCGGTGGATGTCTTGCAGATTGCCTCCTGTCTGTGTTCGACCACTAACTCCTGTTGGTTGCATTTCTTTCAGTGTTCTAGCCGGTTACAGTGCTGTGGTTAGGTTGAACATCACAGCAACCTCTTCCCACTATCTGGGCATTTAATATAGCTCCAGTATCATACTTTTGGAAACATTTACAACTGTCATGTTTTATTTTGTTAGACTGATAGTACTGGTGTGTGCTGGAACTTGTAGTCCCGGATCATCTTTTCAGATATAGATGAGTCCTTCTGAATTAAGGAAATACTGTGTCTCTAAGGTAAGGCGAGCCCAGGCAATCCCACTTCAATAACCCTCTGAGGTAGCACCTGGACCAAGCCAGTCCCCTGTGATTCAGTACCCTCATACACAAGAATGGGGAGTGTCTCCAAATTCCCACACTTGTAATGACATGTGACATGTCATAGCATGACCTATGATGATGAGACATCACGCCATGATAGATCATGCTCTTTCATGTCGTGATATGTAATGACCATACTGGGAGTATAACGGGACTATGCAAACTGGGAGTATACTGGAGTTGCCATTATTGCAGATGAAATTATTTATATGGCGGGCATGAATGTATGGTTTTAGAGCCAGTGCAGTAACCAGATTTACACTGGTCTTAGCACTGGCACAAACAAAGGATTTGTACATGTTCTAAGGCGTTTGAGGAGACCTTATTTGCACTGCTGCCAGTTCCAGTGCTACTCCTTGTGGAAATATTGCCACTGCATCACGAAAAGCCATATTTAATCACTGTGTTGGGTTTAATTCTGGCATTATTCTTACTCGAAACATAGTCATTTTACTGGCACAAGAAGCAGTGCAAATCTAGTCAGTGCCCCAACTCTAGAACAAAAGCAAAGTGGGTCACTGCCCCCGTAATATGTAACACGTTTCGGAACAGAAAAAAAAAACGGCTAAAAAAATTGCTGCCGCCATGGAAAGGGAAAACGTAGTCCGTTTTCCCTTTCCCTGGCGGCCATCGGGAGCGGACGCGCTGGGAACAGAAGTGTTCCCAGCGCGTTCGCTTCGAAGAAAAGAAGAAAAAAGAAGGTAAGTGGGGTCGGGAGGGCGGAAGGGAGGGGATGGGGAGGAAGAAAAGAAAAACAAAACGTACCGCGGTCTCCGGCGGGGGACGATGGAAGCCTCCAGCCGTGTGGAGGCTTGGAGCGGGGATGGCCCTGCTCCGAGTCTCCACACGGCTGGAAGTTTCCATCGTCCCCCGCCGGAGACCGCGGGATAGAAGGTAAGTGGGGTGGGGAGGGGGGAGGGAGGAGGGAGGAAAGGCTGGGGAAAAAAAAATCTTACCTGCGTCCCCGGCGGGGGACGAAGGAAGCCTCCAGCCATGGGGAGGCTCGAAGCGGGGATTGCCCTGTTTTGAGCCTCCTCATTGGCTGACGGGCTGCTATGCCCCTCGCCGGGAACAGAGTAGCCGGCACGCATGGCGTGGACGGGAATACCGTGTGGTATGGCTCGCAAATGAGCCAATCACCACACAGTATTCCTGTTCAGCCGCAGTGCCGTGTACTAATGTTAATTCTATTCAGACAGACTAGTAAATGTTTCCGTCCCACAAAAGGGACATTCAAAATAATCTCAGTATTCCACAGCCCTCCGGCGTTCTGTTAATTTCACAACTCCGCAATCCCTTTATAGGGGCCAGTCTTTTAACCTTTGCCTCAAAGAAATAACTCTTGCCACCTGAAGTAAAAACAAAACCATCCACCCTGTCTGCTAATATTCCCACTTGCCTTCACACTCACCATCAAAGGAACTCTGTCTACATTTACCCAGGATCATTTGAGGACCTCAACAAGCTCGTCTTGAGACGCTAACTAGCAGGTTTCCCAGCCAACGCTTGTCCAGCCAGAGCAACTTGATCCATTATCAATGCATCCTTATCCAGCGAGAATATACCTGATGATTTCAAGGAAGCATTATGTAAGTCTTTATTTAAAACAAAAAAGAGTGACTAGATTCTACCGACTCTATCAATTTCAGGGCTGTATATTCATGGGTAGACTAATCGATAGTGGCAGACCTTTAACTCATGCAATTAACTGAAGAGAATGATTTGTGTGACCCATCCCAAGCTGGTTTTAGGTCTAAATCAAGCACAGAGCCAGTCCTGTGATCCATTTTGCATGACCTCATTTTCATTAGTATTGTTGCAGTATTTATTGACTGCGGTCCTAGATCCGGGAAGCTACAGTTCATGTTACAAGTCATAGGGGGAAGTACACAGTGAGGGAAGAAGAGATACAAGGGAACGTAGAACTAACAACGAGGGAGGTGGAGAGTGGGCAATGTGGCAGGTAGGGATCTCCAAGCAGCCTGGTTGAGCTTGACCTAAAAACATGCAGCAATCGATATAATGCAGCTGCCCATATCTTGCTGGATCTTTCCTGGGCCTTCAATCCAGTTGATCACTCCATTCTCAGAGCCTGTCTTTTAGACTTTAGCATCAAGGAATCAGCACTTGATTGGATCATGTGCTTCATTAACAGACGTTCCCTATGGATTTAATTCAACCGTACGTTCCTGCAAGCAGAGAATGCAAGTATGGAGTTCCCTAAAGTTCTTCACTTTCCGCAATCCTATTGAATCTCAATCTCGCCCAACTTTCCACTTTTCTAAGATCTCTGAACGTATCTTGCCATAACTATGCTGACCCACAACTGATATTAAAACTACTTGGCAGTAAGATTACCAATATAATTCTTCAAATAGAATGGTAGACAGCATCCAACCACCATTTCCTTAATCATGAAAAAAACAAAGTGCTTATCACAGACAAACACGGCATCAACACTTTTCCTTATCGATCTCAACAACGCAGGCCTTTCCTCTTCATCCCCCTAAGAGGTTAAGAACTTAGTTACTATGGACCAAAATTCATCCTTGGAACCACATATTATATCAGTGACGGCAAGGACCTTCATCCACCTCATAATTTGGAGAAAGATCTTCACTTGTCTAACATTTGTCCAAAAATGTTTGGCTATCATTGCTTTATCCTATCTAGACTTGACTAAGCAAATAGTCTGTACAGGAGCACTCTGGCATACCAGATTGCGAGGCTTTAAAGAGTACAAAATGTGACAGTAAGATACTGGTGGGATTGAAGACGCAACTCTTGCATCAATATTTCTGTTCCCAGCGGGGTGCAAATTGGCATTCAAAGTGCGCTGCTTTATGTTCAAGACTGTCCTCGGTTTTGGACCAGTATCATGAGGCCAAAATAAAGCTGCCGACTAGGAATCTCATATCCCCTTCATATTTTACCCTGGTAATGCCTCCATTGCTTAAATGGAGAATGGTGGGAGTGGGGGTTCTCTTCAGACAGCCCCTCGCGGCACCTCGAATTTGAAACTTACTACCAAGACACATTCAAGATATTCACAAACTACTTATTTGCAAAAAAGCCATCAAAACCACCCTAATAAGGTGCCCACTACATTCACTCCATTGACATAAAATCATAAGAACATCCCCATCTCGCTCTGGGCACCTCCATCATTGGCTCTCCCCACTTCGGTCTACAAACCAGTCCTAAATCTACCAAGATACAGAAGGGTACCTGGGATAGGCCTGGGAATCTCAGACGTAGTCAGCCAATCCTTACACAAGGCCACAAGCTTCAAAAGTTGTAAACAGATAGGCAGGGCAAGTCCACCCCAAGGTCAGTGCCAGAGGGTGTCATCCAGAGAAAGGACTACCGAATGAGATTGCCTTGGCAGCCCCAAGTGCTACCTCAAAACCTTAACCTATCCTCAGGGATGGGACTCATCAGCCAGTCCTTATACCCACGACCTAAACCAGAAGAAGGAATTAGCAGCTCCAAGGTGGCAGGTGGGGCTCTTAAAGCAGCAGTCCAGCAGATGCTAGGAGCCCACCCAGACGCAGAAAACTAAACTATGATTCCCAAGCTCACACCCTCGAGATGAGCTCAACTCAGACAGAGAGTCTGGAAGGGTGCGGAAGGCAGTAATGGACGGCCCAAGGGGAGGGACGAGCCAATCCCAAATCCCATACCTTTGCTTTACGATACCCCCCAGGGGAGGAGACATACAGGTAATACCCATCCCATATACCACACTGAGTCTCCTTTCACCAGGGAGAAGCTTGGGGGCAGGGCTAAAGCCCTATAACAAGCCAGGAGATCAGTCTGAAATTGTAAGCGGTTGGCGTGGGAGCTGGGGGACTAGAGACAGAAAACAGGACTTGTTTTGGAGCAGGCTGGAGAAGTGATCAGGAGCACCTTGCAACCGAGTGGAGAGAGAGAGACTCATGGAGAAAGAGACTCATGCCTTCTGGGACCTGTATTCCAAGGTGTCTCAAAAAAGACTTAAATCACCAATATTCAGATATAAGCCAGTTGAAGTCATATCATCGTATGGAGAGAGAGTAAGAGAAAGAGAGACAAAGAGACGAAGTGAGTGGTTGAAAGAGAGAAGGGCTGAGAAAGACTGATGTTTGCTCCGACCAGTAGACCAAGGGTCTCAGAGAGAAACTTGGATCATTAATACACTGGTGAAATACAGGCCAAGTCAGATAAAAGCAAGAGAGAGAAAGAGAGTGCGGGAGAGAGCTAAGGAAGAGAAAGAAACGGATGCAAGTTGGGACAACAAAGAACGTATTGTTTCAAGCTGAATAATTAAAAGGGTTGTTGAGTGGGAAGAAATAGAAAGCCTTCTACCGTTATAGTATGGGCATAGGCCAGCCCTGGCAGGGGAAGATTGTGGAAAATAGAATGAATGGAAATTCAAATACATAGGGCCTCATTCTGAGTATCGTGGTACAGTAAAACGTAATTATGCCACTTTTGACATACAGCCATTTTCCAAGATTGGTGGGAAATTGGAGGGGAATTACATCCAGCATTTGGATGGTGTTTTTTTCTCCACTTTACCTCACAAAATTGAAAAATTACCTTTGGCAGGTTTGCCACCTGTGATAATCCCTAAAAATGAATTATGGAGTACTATGTGACATTTCTAGAAATGTGGGAGATTTACCTCCAGTGGCAGTGGTTGTAAAGGTACCAAAATATGCTGACATTACCACTCGTAGTTCTGTTATTCTCTTCATGATGCCCACAGTCTACAAAGTGCACACATTTCGAAATATAAAAATCAGTGAAACTATTCAAAGCGCATTCAACTAAGAGTTCATGATACACTTTTGTAGATGTCTGAGACCTTGAAGCTATTCAAATATTCTGTTATGTGTGCAGCTGCCCAGATATGAGTCCACACAGAGTTCGGCAGTAACCCACTGGTGCTACCGATGGGTTCCCACCAAACTATTTACACCTGATATCCCGTGCCACCAGGACATTACAAGTCCCGGTGGCCTGCGATATCAGGCGGTGGAAAGTGTAAGTCCCCATTCCCATGGGAATTCCCTATCCCCCAGAATTCCCCAGTCCCTATTGGACTCCATGGGAATGCGGACACGGAAGCACCGGCACCATTGCTAACAAAGCCGGTGCTTCTGTGACAAGTCTGCCTACAGGGACCGTCGGCTCCTGCAGGCAGACTTATAGTGTGGCGGTCTGGAAAGGGTGCCGGTACGTTGCTACCGGGACCACCACACTCGTAATGAGGCGATAGTCTATAAAGTGTGCAGTTGTCTAAGTCTAGAAGTCATTGCAATCATCCCTTATAAAGCCTATGATGTGTGCATGTGTCTAAGTCCAAGCCTCATCGAAAGTTTCCTAGACAAAGTCTATGGAGGATATCATTGTTCATCTGGAAATCATTTTAAATACTAATGAAGCTCTAGATTGTCTGGTTTTAAGAAACGAAAAGTCTTCTAGGCAGCGACATATTGAACCTAACCAGTGTCGAAGGCCAACAAGTAGTAAAAGGATACAACAAAAACAGGAGTAAATTCCGCCCTATATTCGTAGACAAATATCTGATAAATGTAGCTTGCATTGTTTGTGACAGAGCTGTATACACGTAGCATGCTGAGGAATCCTCTCATGCAATTTCCTGTACAGTTGGTGCATGCCTGTATGTGGGTCCATATTTTGCATGCCTGTATGTGGGTCCATATTTTGCATGCCTATAGGGTGAGGCTGCGAGTCCGATAGTGATTTTTGAAAGGTTTGATTAACATGGAGCTTGTTAATTTGACTAATATGATGCTTGTTTCTGTGTGTGTGTCCATGTCTGTGTGCTTGTGAGTAAAACCGTGATTTCATTTCACCATGTAAAATGGTATAAAACATGATGGTGAAACAGGAGTTTGTTCATGCACAAGGTTTTGGCCGATCATGCGTGTTACGTGACCGGGCACACATTTGTGGCAGGACTGTGATAAAATGACTACTCCACTGCAAGAGTGCAGGAAAGAGTAGTGTCTAAACTGCCTACTCAACCCTGCACTACTAAACCAGGAGTGGGACTTTCTGCATCTCCTGTTTCCACTTGAATTTGGTTAAAATCCAGTCTTTGAGTGAAATACACTTATTGTCCTGGAACGGTTTAGTTTGTGCCAAATTCCGCACCCTGTGTCAGGTGCTGTCTCTCGTGGAAGTAAGTAACCCACATGCATCACACTTGAAAGAAGCAGTACAGTTTTTTGGCAGCAGTTTGCTTCCTGGAACACGTTTGGGTTCCATTCACTTTCACAACCCAGAGAGCTTCTTTATTCTAAAGTCTCCTTTCTCTGTGTTTTGCCTTGCATGGCTGGGCCATTAGTTGTTTTCACCTGCTGTGTGTATTTGTGTTACAAGATTCTATTTTTACATAACCGTGGTCTGACATTCTTTTATGTTGGTTACCCCTGTACTATTGTTTGAATTTCTTCTGTATCAGCTAACACCGATCCTGAAATGTATAGCCTGTCCTCTGCCCAATTGACCAAACACATCGAAGGAGGTATTCATGTCGGGATGTGTCTGTTTCACCTTTATTATGAAGAATCTGGTGAGAAGCACAGACAGGTTCAAGAGAAAATGAAACAGAAACTAGCGGGATCCTTCAAACGTCAAACTGTAAAACGAGACTACCAGATAATGAAGACTATCTGGTAGACCCGGAGACTGTGTATGATATTGGAAAGTGTAACCTCTTTGCAGATGGTGTCGTTATGGTGTCGCATACGTCAACAAGGTGAAGAGCACAAACATCTGTCTTCGTTAACTTCTGTAGGTCTCAGGGAATGGAGGTTAATGCAAATAAAACAAAGGTTATGAGGTGTAGTAGGAGGAGGGGGCGTTGGTCACGTCTCGATATTATCATCGAAGGGGAGAAGATTGAAGAAGTCGAGCACTTTCATTATCTAGGCATAAGGATTGCTGCAAATAGATCACGGGGGCGAAAGGCGTGTTTAAGGCCAATGCTGGGCTGGAGAGGAAATGCAATGGAATTCTGGCGATTGCAAATAGAGGCAAGTATCATTCTGTAGCACCAGTATTGGAAACACACAGGGCACAGGTGCTGTCAGGAGCCAGCCCCGTCGGGTGCTGAGGTACGGGGCCCAGCCAAGATAAATGTTCTATCAGCTACGGTAAACAATTTACGCCAAATGTCCCCTTACACATGGAACTAGGCCAACTAGGTATCACAGATCAAATGGTAGTTAAACTGATTCTATTCCGAGTTCACATTTGTTCAAGTGAACGCCTTTTGAAATACAGAGATGTGATTCGAGGTGTCTTGTCATATGAGAGGGCGGGTTCTCTTAAGTGGCTCTCTCACATAAGGAGTTTCTTCTCTGTGTGCTGAAACAGAAGAAGTGCGGCTGCCTATGCTGATTGGATGTGGTGTGAGTATAACATTATGTCTGTCAATGGGGAATGATTATTTGCACTATAGACAGCTTCACCCTGGAAGCTTATCTCTTTTTGATTGAGGATCCATTTCAGCGCTCCCTATTTGGGACAATGCGATTAGGTCATTTGCCCCTAGCTGTGGTCACGGCTAGGTGGGCTAGCAATGCTCGCCTATGTGTCCCTTTTGTAGCAGCGTTGGGGAGTCCTTACAGCATTTAATTTTTCTGTGTCCGGTATATACTGACATAAGGAAAAGGAACTGGAAAGCTGCTTGAGATTCGAACGATGACTGCTGCAGAACCGCTATGTAAAAAGGCAAGATCAACAGATTTGCTGTTTCAACCTATTTAGCAAGTGCATGGAGAAGAAGAGCAATTTATATGAGCATTACCTGCAAAAGAGAACAAAGAAAGTAACTTCCCAATGGCTATTTAAGAGTCTGGTGCTGAGCGTTGCATTGATTAATGCATTGACTTATGGTTCAGTGTTTATAAGAATGATTTTATGCATCATGGTTTTACTTGATCAATATTGACGGTTTTAAATTAATCTTTTTATGCTTTTTTGTGTGAATTTGTGTTGTTTGTATATAACCTTCATGGCTTGCGCCAAAGTAAAGTGCATTGATTGACTGATATTGGAAAGTGCTTATTACTTGATATCCTGGAGATCCAGGGAGGAGAAGATGCCTCTTAGATCCTGTAGGAAGAACCAAGCACCACCAGAAAATGGTGCTTTAATATATCTACTGAACCTTTTCCTTCTGTCCACTCGTTCTTTTATGGTGAACGATAACAGCTATTTCGCATCTGTACTGTGGTTGTGGCCGGCATTAGCAAAGGGAGAGGCACGTAGATTTATGATGGTAGAAAAGTTGTATAGGGAGCAGAGAATTGGTGTATACGCTCATTCAAATCATCCTGGACACCACACATATTGAGTAGTACAAAAGTGGCCGCTATCATGTATGGAAATGCGCGGACCATATTAGTCCTTGAAACATCATGGTATACATACAAGGGCAGCTCTGATGGTTTTCATAAATGGTCGGCAAGACAATGCAAATGGGACAATGTGGATGGTGGTATCCCCTCTGACGCTAGTATGGGAGGTGGTAGTCTAATTGTGTGGGGCAGCGAGTTCAGCAGTCACAGTGTATGCTTGGAGCTTTCTATCCCTGCTGTGGGATATTTCATGCCTAGTAAGGGCTTTCCTGTGTGTCACAGGGGAAGCTCTTGATTGGGCGAGTTTGCTGACCAGGCTGGGTGTTTCTTGGTTGCAAGGGTTGTATTGATGGTTCAGCATGCCAGAATAGGGGAGATAGCCAGTGTGGTCTGACTAGTCTAGCGTGTTGTGGTTGTATTTCCCGGCTGGACGTGGCAGAGATGCTCCACACATTGTATGTTTGTGAGGCAAAAACATGTCATTTAATATGGGAGAGTCAAACTGAAGAGCATGCATCCTCTCCCTTACTGCATTTCACACCATAACATGCACCCCAAAAACTTTCGAATACATCAAATCATGGTTACAACATCAAATCAGCCATAGACACTTCCTACTAAGACCAATCAACAACCCCTCTCATTATTCACTTGACCTCCTCTTCTGTTCTTCTGCTTCCTTGCTTTCTCTCCCAGCACCTTCTTTCAATTTTGCCTATTTTATTTAACCTGCGCTTGGGGCACCCTCATTTCATTCTCCATTGACCAAAGTCCTTTGTCATATATGTTGGCCTCCTTCTCCATGTCTGCATGTCCTTTCTCTTTAGACCTACCGGTGCCCAACGGCATGGGTGATAGTTTCTCTTTCTGGTGGCCCCTTCTATGACATGTCCCATCTCTTCAGAGGCAACCCAGTGTACTCAGTCCTGCCGGTATTAATCAGTAAGATATGCCTTGATAGCCTTGTGCACCACCCACTTCATACCCAACTGCAAACACCATCTCATTTGCTCCCTGTGCATACCGTGTTGATGTCCACTGGTTTCCTAGACACACTTGGCACCCCTTATGGCAGCAGTAGTGACCACACTATTTTTGTACCTACCAATCTCCTAATCATTCCTGCAGATAACTGCTCAGAGCTTTAATGTGTACTAGACCTGTTCTTTGCACTTCTGCAAACCGAAATCCCACACATTCCCATCACTTGCATTAGCCCTTACCTGCTCACCCTTGAAGCCTGATGTAGACCATAGGTCACTTTGAGTGTAATTGCCCCAGATCCATTGCATGCCTTGCAAACCCTTTAAATCCCTGTATCTCCCCACAGTGTCTCTTTCCTGAAACCTTAATGTGCTCCGTAACCCTCGAGTTATACCGCCCAACCACAAGACGCCTTTCCACAATATCTCCATTGCCACCGATTTCTCCATTTAGATGCACAGACAATTCTTCAACATTGAACTTACTTAGGGGCCATCCGAAATGGGATAAGAAGCATTAGTCCACCGCGCACTGATAAGGCAGCGTAATTAGAGCCTTTTTAAGCACACGTTTACATTCAGAATGCAGGTGTTAAGGGCCACGCAAAGTAAATAAAAATAAAAAAGGTGAAAGTGTGCCCTCCAACAGTTAAGGGTGATATCCTGAGTACACACACAGCTAGCGGTAAAAATCATGAGTATGAGCACCATGACGCACGGCTCAGCTCACAGTTTGACCTTACGATTGTGGGCTTTAGAAGCACGAGTAAGAAACCAGAATTATGCTGCATTGTCTGATAAAAGTTTTTTTCATGTTTTTTTCCATTCTCTTATATGTTGTTAATGTTGTGTATGTGACGTAGCCTTCTGTTTTGTTTTGTTTTGTTTTCTTCAATACTGGCGGTTATGATGATTAGGCTATGACATTGCCTTGGCTTCATACAATATGATTGGACACGTTCATTGATGATGATTAATACTGTGATTATGATTAATTTCGTATTATTGACTGATATGTATCAGATGAGAATCATAGACCCTGATGAAGGACAATTGTAGTCCGAAATGCATTGGTAAGCTTATCATCTGCACTATTGTATAGGAGGTCCCAAGTACGACCCGCACTCCAACCGTCCATTTTGAAGTACCAGGAACGTTCACGCCAAAATATGTGACGTATGATGAGCAAATAAACCAGCAGAGAGCTGCAGTGGGGCTCTGTCCAGAACCCATCAGAAGAACAGCACCTATCGAAGTATCCTCACCAAGGAAAACATGGACAGTAAGGTACCCATTGAGAAAACCGTATCAACAAATGAAACGAAATGAAGATCGTCTGAGTACAATCCCGGAAGAAGCCAAAAAAAGTCTTAATGGAAGACGAATGGTGACGTCACAAGAACCCAGACTGACTCACATACTGAAGATATGACGACCTGAGAATGACGTAAAGAGACGAAACGCCATGGACAAGGGACATTGTGAACCTAAAGTGAAAGGACAATGCCAAATGTAAGAAGCTTATGCTGTGAGCATGACGAAGATGTTCAACCAGTTTACACATGTACATATGCTTGGAACCGCAAGAAAGCTAAGGAAATCGTGCGGCTGGCTATGCTTAGTAGAAAGATAGAGTGTGGCAAGCTCCACCTATAAATATCTACCTCAAAAGAAGCACGCTATATAAGTGTACTTCCACTATGCACAAGAAGCTGAATCAACCAAAAGGTTACTCATATTTAACAAATCAAGAATAAAAGGCCGAAACGAAACTCACCAGAAGCAAATCGTGCCAGAAAAACCAAGGTCATATCAGCTAAAATAGACAAACAGTAGCTACAATTCATGAAGCAAGGAACAGAATATCCTGCTCAGAAAGGTCAAGATAAGAAGCCAAAGGCAGGTGGTGGGCAAAACAAAAAATAAATACACAAATTTCATGGAGAAGAAGGCGATTTCAGGGTGTCTGAATCACGTGACCAGCCGAGCGAGAAGAAGTGAGACTTTCACACCCACGCATGGCAGTGGGCCAGGTGAAGATGTCAGAACTTTTCCAGACAGGAGATGCAGTCTCAAGCCAACCACAGTGAAATAATTGACACATGACCACTAAAGAGATGATTGATTGTAACAATAATTGGAGGAAGGCCGGGGGAGCTGAGGGGCACCCTGCACCTGCCGACCATTCTGTATGCTGCTAAGCGAAGTGGAAAAGTATAAGTGGGGTGGGTGCCAACCCAATCATAATGTACCAAGTAATCTAGGGTCCTATAGTTAGTAGAACCAATTGGACATTGTACTTTTAGTGACGTCTACAGTAGCCCTTTTGGAGGAAGGGCTTAGATGCCCCACCTGACAGTGTTTACCCAATCCCCTTACTCCGCTACCATATACAGATATAGTACCTATATTAAAGTTACCTTCCTAGAACCAATAGAATTGCATGCCACTTTTTAAGCGTTGAACATCAACGTTGATGAGTTTTTAGTATAAATGATGTGTTTTTTATGAAGTTGGTTGGAGTTGTGAAGCAAGAGGGAAGATCACACATCCGCTGATATTCATGAGACTCCCCGTTTTTTGTACTTGTCATTAAACAGACTCCCTTTGCCAAACCGTTGAGTTGTCATTATTGATTTGATGCTTGAGTATTAATCTTCATCCCCATCCAGCTCACGGGTGCTGCTATTCCATCTTAAAGTGCTATTGGGCAAATCCCAGCTCTATGAGCTAGTTGGGGGTCCTGGTGCACAGTAGCAATAACCCTGTAGATGGACGGGGATGCAGATTTTAATTCATACATCAATAATCAAAATGACTCAGATAGTTGGTAAAAGGAAGACTGTTTTAATATCAATTATCTAAAACAGGGAGCATAACGAACATCAACGCATTCGCTCGATACTCTTACTCAATGCCTTCTAGTAAAAACTGAGATTTTATACACAAAACTCATCATCAATGACGTTAACCTACGTATTTACTAACGTCATGCTACGTGGCAAACTACAAAAACCTATGAGTATGGGTGGTTGGTTCTGAGTGAATAACTAAGTATACGATCCATACTAGTCTAAAAAAGTTTGAATATGTGATTGGTTAACATTAGGTGGGGCAACTAAACCCTCCCCTAAAAATGACCACTATCAACGTCACTAAATACACAACGTCCCATTGGTTTACACACTATAGGACCCCTAATTACGCGTCCCCTACAATTGATTGGCACTCTAATCTCTGTCAGTACTTTTCCACCTACATCTAGCAGCATGCAGGCTGGATATCCAGGTGCTGGTAAGCTCGCCTTAACTATTGCTTCCCACCAATTAGCATTTCAATCCATCATCACCTCAGCGGTCTAATATCAAGTAGGCTTTGAAGCTCGGCCTTGGGAGTGTTCTTAGCTTCTGTGAAATTCAGGGAGTGAGAGCACACTCTGCCCTCGTGCGTAGGTGTGACCATCTCGTTCGTCCAACTTCATCCTTCCATGTGACTGGAGACCATGGAATCGAGCTTCCTGTGGCTTTTAATACTATTTTTTAATAGACCTCTGACGTCTTCCTTGTTTTGTTCATGCCTTCGGAACAGGAGTTCTGTTCTTTCACACAATTTGTATCCAATGTCAGTTTACTCCAGTTTGGTAAGACCTTGGCTTCTTTGGTTGGCTCATCCAGCCTCATCTGCTGAGATTCACTTTGTAATCCAATTTGCTTTTTAACTGCGACACACTAGAAATGAGGCTTTCTCTGCCTTCTTGCTAAAGTCCAGCACTGCTATAATGCGTAGTGGAAACATCCATCCTTTACTTTTCCATATGCATATATATATATATATATATATATATATATATATATATATATATATATATATATATATATATATATATATATATATATATATATATAGGCGCTTGCCGCAATCTATTCACTATAAAATTATCCCCAAGATTACTTCGTCTGCTTGCTTTGCTTTTGCATCTGTACACGTGTAACATAGCTTAATGTCTTCATCGAATCTGTGGCATAAGCTTCTTCACCTTGATCCCAAGATGTCACTTATCCTTGATACTTTCTTGATGCCTTATAGAATATCTGCATTCTCTGGGCTCTGCACCTCTTCCAGGTACGTCAGTTCAGCTCTGTGTGACATCACCATTCGTCTTGGCTGTTCATTTGCTCTGCTTCTTCCGGGATTTCATTCAAATGTCCATCGTAATTTTTTGTATGCAGGTATGGTTTCCTCAATGGGAACCTTGCCTCTAGGATTCCTTTTGGCCTTTGTCGTTTCAACTGCTCTGTGTATGTTACATACTCTGGTTTCCAACATACAGGTAATAGGGGCGGATCGGTTGAGGTGGGGGTACTTGGCTCCTCCTCGACACTACCCAAAACCGGTTCAAGTAACTGTCTCCGGGAGAAGAGGGACAGCACAGAATCAATGGAAAAAGGGGACTCACAAACTCCCCAAATCTCAGGATGCCAAATTTTAATTACAGATTCCTGAACTCCGACACAGACACTGCCCAAGATACCACGGTATCAGAGTCCAAAATAAAGAAGTTAACTGCCCAGCTGGCCCAAAATGCCCATTTCCTTTGCCCCCTGGAGGATAAAGAAGGTAGGTTTTATGCCTCCATCCGGGTGCAGAAGCAGTGTGCATTTCCAGCAGCGGTGGATACCGGATCCCAAACCACCCTCCTGTCTAAAAAGGCATTTGAGAAAATCAATTCAAGAAGGGGGGAGAGTCACCAAATTCCCCTCACACCTCTTCCTGGACAACTCCAGAACTTTGACGGGAATGACATTCCCGTTGAGGGGACTGTGGATCTGGAGATCAAAATTGGGCGTCACAAGGTGAAACACCCAGTTATAGGCGTTACTCCAGAGGGGACCCCCTGTCCATTAGGGGATGACCTCCTTAGGAGGTTGTCTCCACTAATAGACTGTGTGAATAAGGTCCTCTGGACCCAGACTAACCGGCCAATAAAAAAAAACAGAGCACCAACTATGCCACATGGTTGAGCAGCGGTCTGACAAAATCGAGTTCCATTTTAGGAACAATCAAGTCCCGGACATCACTGTAAGTGCTGTATGACAACAAACAGGTGATATTAACCTTCTCCATTCCTGAAAATCAACCTTCCTCCCAGTTTTAAGTGGCATTCCACATTGGAAGGAAATACCCTGAAATTTTATACTGATCCAGGATTTTGTAACCCAAATCCTGTGATAAAAAGTGATGAAAAACCAGCCCAAAGCTTGGCTGATATTCAGGAAAAGGGTGAACAGCTGTTCCTCCCCATTCAGGTAAATGAGGGGAGGGAGCCTGTTCTCGCAGAATATGCCGGAATCATAGAAAATGCTTCATCAGCAAAGCGTTATTCAGGAAACTCCCAAAAGATCAGACCATTCCCACATTTTAATTGATTGATAAGTGGGAAATGGGCCTGGAAACTCCCAATTACAAACATCTCCTGCCTAGCAGGTGCATGCTAAAAATGTCCATTGGTGATAAAAGCATAGAGCATAATTGTTGGGTCGTGCAAGATGAGACTCTGCCTTCTACTTAGGCAGTGACATTCTCAATCGATTCACAATTAATTTGGACCTCATTAATTATAAAGTCTGGTCCCATCTGGGGAGCAACCTCATGGGCTTTGACAATCCGCAAAAGGCATTTCAGTCAGCTCATTTGTTACTGCATGTAGTTGAAATTCAAATTGGGGAGGAGGCCACCATCCCAGGACGGACCAACAATTCCCAATCTCCCTAAAAATTAAGAGAGGACAGAAACTCCAAAACCCGAATGCTTATGTACATCTAAATCATCATCTCCAACAGAAGGGGTTGGGTTTGAACCCGACACCATTAATTGACCTAGAACACAACACCATTCCAATATTGGTGGATAACAGTGACCCTATGAGTATCACTCTGGGCACAGACCTTCATTGGAATGGCGGTTGATGACCAACATTTCTCCATTGACTTAGGGAAGTAAATCATGGGACCGATCCCCAATGACTGTTACGACTGTGACGATGACATACCACCAGAAAAGATCTTCACCCGGCAAGGGGGGACTTTCTTGGTGTACTCTTCCTGCCCTTACGGGGGGGAAGAGGTGACCTGTGACATCAGGAAGGATGAGGTGATATTCCAGGTCCACAGTGACTGCCTCTCCTACCTGAAACCTCCTGTCCAGGTCAACACCATAACCAGAGATCTCTCCACGCAGCTGGAGGATCCTGTGGAGATTGTAAAACCTGAGGTCTTTCCAGGCTTCAAACAGATGGTTTAGGAACGGGTCAACCTCGCTGATGCCTGTGAGACTGGGGAGCAAAAGGAAAAGCCGAAGCAGGTGTTTTAAATTTTCAAGAAATCTTTGCTGTGGACTCGTATGAATGTGGTCGCACACAGATACATTCTAATCCATACCCACGGACCGTGGGATGACTCCCGTATTCGTGAAGCAATATCGGTTGCCTCTCACATATATGGAGTCACTCATGGAAATCATAAAGAACCCAGGGTCCAGTGGGATAATTTGTCCAGTCCACAATACATTTAACAATCCACTACTGGTGGGGATACTAACACCTAATGGCCAATGTAGACTATGCGCAGACCTTAGGGAGTTGAACAAACGGGTCTGCATGTCCCGATGCCCTCTTCCCTACATTGACCAGGGACTGGTCTAGATCCAAGGGTCAAAGGTGTACACCGCCATTGACCTGACCAATGGATACTGGACAGTACCCGTAAGTAGGGAAGACCAGTACAAGCTGGCCTTCACCTTCGGGGGGCAGCAGTACACATGGACCTCAACTCCCTTTGGATATATTAACTCCAGAAATGAATTTAACATCTTTCTGCACAAGGCCATGCCCGACTTGGGTGAAAGGGGTAACCTGAACTATGTGGATGATGCCCTAATTAAAAGCTCAACTGTGGAGGAACACATAGCGGAGATCCGCTATGTTCTGACCCAGTTGAAGAAAGCCAGAGCGAAAATGTCCTTACTGAAGGCGCAGTGGTGTAGGACCCATGTGAACTTCTTAGGGTATGAAATCACCCCTGAGAGTCTCTGTCCCCAGGCGAAAAAGGTGGAAGCACTACTAAAACTGAAAGACCCCACAACTCTGCATGAACTAAGGAGCCTTCTTGGACTGACTAATTACAGTAGAAAGTTCATAGAGGACTACGCAGAGGTCACGAGACCTCTGGTCCATTTATTAAAGGCTGGGGTCAAGTGGGAGTGGGGCCCGGAGCAGTGAAACAACTGAAGAGAAGCCTCTCACAAGCGCCTTGTCTATCTTACCCCATCAAAAACAAAGAGCTCTTCTTGCAGAAGGGGTTCTCAATATATGTGCTTAACAGCAGTATTATATCAGAAGCATGACAAAGTCAATAAAGTCATCTCCTATGTGAGTAAGACTTTACCCTCTATGGAGGAAAAATTCAATGATTGTGAGAAGGCACTCCTGGCAACTGCGTGGGCATTGAAAAATTATCACCTGTTCATCCAGGGAGAGCACATCATCGTCGAGACTCCTCACCAGCCTTTGAAATACCTCCAAAGGGACAGAATCCGGGCAGGGAATGTGAATAATTCCAGAATGTCTTCCTGTATTCTGTCCATGCAAGGCTTTCCTGTGGAGGTCAGAATTGGCCAAACCAAGAAGAGTCCCCTCCGCAAGGTTTGGCTGACTTGCATGATTGTGCTCAAGAAAACTGCCTCGAGGATGAAAGTCTCAAAACCCAAGACAACACAGAGGCGTACCTGAATTCCCTGCACAAAGTCTATGAAGAAGACACGTGCCAGGGGATGCCCACAGTTTATGTGGACGGGTGCTCCTACCATGTTGATAACAACAGGGAAAAGGAACTGGTGGCCGGCGTTGGGAATGCCTGGGTGAATGATTCCCCGGAGCCCTCCGCCGGGTACAAAATCGGTCCGCGAAGTAGTCAGGTGGCAGAGTTGATGGCGGTTCAACAGGCCATCCTCACTGCCGTGCAACAACGACTCCACAAACTGTTCATAATCACCGATTCAGATTATGTTCGGAACGGGTTCGTGGAGCACCTGATAAATTGGAAAACCAGAGGCATGCTGTGTGCAATCAATAAACCACTCAAGCATGGCACACTAATAAAATCCATTGATGATCTGGTCACCTCTAATAAGATGACATCTACTGGAAGAAGATCAAGGGTCACTCCAGAATAGAGGGACCAGACATAACTGGGAATGATCTAACTGACCAGTTGGCCAAAGCTGGAGCCATCCATGGGGATCTCCTTAGGATCGAGTGCCTGTTGGGGAAAATCCAGGTCGCTGCTGTCACCAGATCCCAAACACCTGCCCAAAATGAGCGCTCAACAGCCCAGTGGAGTATGGAGCCCCCAGATGCTGATCTGATTATGGCACAAAAAGGGGATCCAATTATTGGGAGATCTTACCAACACTTTGAAGACCCTGTGAATTTCCCTTTGACCGAAACCGATTACACAGGGAAAGAGGATCTCCGGGTGTTGATGAAGTGTCCCAAAATGTTCTGAATCCAAGACTGTTTGTTGGTAATGAGATCCATCTCTGGATGTGACCAGTGGGTGGTACCTACCTCATTCTGAAGCCTGATGCTAAGTCACGCCCGTGACGGGGCCACAGCCAGTCATCGGGGGTTGCATACTACTTTGGAAATCTTGCAAGAGGTTGGATACTGGCCACACATGGGTCAGGACCTTGACCAATATTTGAAGGGGTGCCTTGTGTGTGCACAATTTCAGTCAAGTTCACTCACACACTGAGCTCCCCTCCAGAAAAGGGGAGTGACACTGCCTAGGTCAGATTTACAAGTAGATTTCATCAGGCCTGTTATTCGCTCCTCTAGGGGAAACAAGTACATGTTAACATTAACATGGGTGGAATGTCTCCCGGCCCCAAATTGCAAGGCAGAAACAGCAGCTGCCCTGATGATCAACCACATTTTCTCACATGTTGGCCTTCCCCAAAGGATTGGGTCGGACCAAGGAAGTCACTTCATCAGCGAAGTGATGGCAAAGATGTGGGAGATACATGGAGTCAAGAGAAAACTCCATATTGCCTACCACCCAGCCTCTAGTGGGGGAGTTAAGAGGTACAATAAAACTATTGTGAGCATTCTTAAGAAGTTTGTAGTGGACTCTTGACCTAGCTGGGGCATCCGACTACTGCTTGTCCTGATGGCCATCAGGTCTACACCATCTTCTGCGACCAAAATGTCTCCATTTGTGCTAATGACTGGATGGAAAATGGTGCTACCCCAGCATCTGCTCTACAGAACACAAGAGCAGACACTGATTAACGCGTTCACAAGAAATGAATGTATTGAGAATCTGAGAAAACACCTTCTGCATGCTTTTGGGTATGCTCAGCAGAATCTGGAGAAATCGGTAGAGGGGATGAAAACCCACTACGATTTAAAGACTACTAAAAAAGAATATCAAGTAGGAGACAGGGTCTACATGCACAATTTTCAAATTTACCAGACCAAGGAGCGGAAATTCCACCCCTCCTGGCGCGGTCCCCTTGAAATTGTAGACAAAATCTCACCTGTCGCCTATAAGATCTGCATCCCCAAAGGAGAACTGTGAGCAGAAAAATGGTTCCGCATCCATCAGTTGAAAAGCTGTCCTCCTAGACAAGCTTTGCGGCTGATTGATGAGCCAGATGAAAATCGAGCAGAGGAACCATCTGAAGAATGAAAAAAGAAAGGAGAAAAACCAGACAGGAGTATTTAGATACATATATATATATATATATATATATATATATATATATATATATATATATATATATAAAAATTTGTATTTGTATTTTATTTATTTGTAATGCACACCTAACCCGAGGGTAGCCAGGCGCAGAGGCAGCAAGAGGGTTGCAAAGCTTCGTTACATACGTGTGGTGAGGTCCAGCTAGGGTTACATTGCCGGACGTATCACGCCAAATAGGAGGGTAGAACATGTACATTAAAGGCAGTACTATAAACATATTTACATTCAATGAGTAGGGGTAGAACATAACATGTACATTAGGGCAATACTATAAACATATTTACATTCAATGAGGCGCCACATGGTAGTGGCGAATCTTGGTCTCTAAGAGTCGTTATGAGTCGAGAGATTTGAGCCAGTGGACGGTCCTAGCTCTGAACTGGTGGTAGGGTAGGTCCTCCCTGCACGACGGAGGGAGGGAGTTCCAGAATTGTGCTGCTTTTACTGGAAAGCTGTTTCCTCCAGATGTAGTACGTTTAAACCTGGGCACCAAAAGAAGGTTGGAGTTGGCCGTTCTCGCGGGGCGGGAGAGGGTAGGTCTAGTAAATCTGGCGGTGAGGTATTGGGGGGCTGCTTGGTGGAGGCATTTATGAATCAAAGACACTGATTGAAGAAATATCTTGTCCTTGGTGGATAGCCAATTAACAGATCTTCTGGAATCTGAGATATAGGCTTTCTTCGGGATACTAAGGGCCGCTCTGAGGGCATTGTTCTGGAGGATTTGGATTTTGTTAGAGATATATTTGTTGCAGCCTACATATAAGGCATTGCAATAGTCCAACTTGGACAGGATCAGCGCCCTGGCCAAGGTGGTGCAGTTGGTGGGGGAGAGAAAGGGTTTGGCTGCCCTGATAAGTTTGCAAGTGTAAGAAGTGGCGGAGGCCATTGCGTTCACTTGTTTGTTGAAGGTAAGGGTGGAATCTAGATAGACTCCGAGGGTTTTAACCTCCTTAGCTACCATGATTTTGTTGTCGTCAATTATGAATGAGGAGTATTTGTGGCCCAGTTTGTTGAGGTAGTGTGTGGAGCCTAGAATGAGAAGTTCCGTCTTGTCATCATTCAGGCATAGTCCGTGTGAGGCCATCCATGCCTGGATGATGAGGTACACTTTATTAACGAAGGCCAAATCCTTGTCATAGTCCCCCGACAACGGGATGAGGATCTGGCTATCATCGGCGTAATTAGTATAGGTGATACCCAGATCGTCTAGATCATCAAAAAGGGGCTTCGTGAAAATGTTATAAAGTGTAGGGGAGACGCACGATCCTTGCGGTACGCCGCACGTGATCGGGATAGGGTCGGCTGCTGCTGTTAATGAGAAGACTCTCATCGTACGGTTATTAAGGAAGGATTGGATCCAGTTAGTTGCATCTTGAGAGAAGTGGGCAGCTATTTGTAGGTGGTTGCACAAGATCTCATGGTCGACCAGATCGAAGGCCGCAGAGAGATCAAGGAGAAGCAATAGTGCTCTCTTCCCCTGGTCTCTCAACTCACCTACCTGTGCCTTGAGATCTATGAGTGCGGTTTCTGTTCCGTGTTGTGGCCTGAAGCCTGATTGACGGACGCCTAGGAGCTGGAAGTGCTCAAGGTAGTGTTGGATCTGTTGATATGCTATTTTATCGATGATTTTAAGGAGGAAAGGTACTGTGGTAATAGGGCGGTAGTTAGTTGGGGTGGATGGGTCCAGATTCGGTTTTTTAAGCAGAGGGAGGACCCAGGACTGTTTTAGATTATTAGGTACGGTGCCTGATGTGAAAGACGCCTTTATTAGTTTGGTAATAAATGGTGCGAGATCACGGGCAGCATCCTTAATCAGTTGTGCGGGCATAAGTCTCCATGGCAGTTTGAGGGTTTGAGGGAGAGAATAGTATTATCTACCTCTTTGGTGGATACTTTGTGGAAGTTAAAGGAGGGGTTAAGCGCTGGGGGGGAGGATTGAGTCGGGTGAACCTTTTTGTGGGAGACGGTACTCTGCTTGGTGGAGGAGAGTAGAGATTATTTTTTAGTGCTTATTTTAGTCTTAAGGGATGAGATTGTGTTCGCTAGGGCATTTTGAATGCCCGTGCACCAATTTTTATCTTTGATACACGAATCAGGTACTTGAATCGGGGATTCAATCTCTTTAAGTATTGTGAAAAGCTCTCTAGTGTTGGATTTGGCTTGTAAGATCTGCATGCTGAATGACGATTGTTTAGCTAGTATAATTTCTTTTTTATATTGGGAGGCTAGACTACTCAAGTTCTTTTTGTTTTTTTCTGAGGGGGAAGCTCGCCAGATTTTTTCACAGCGTCGCTTTTCCTGTCTGAGGGCTTTGAGATGAGGCGAGAACCAGGAGTTAATGTGTTTCCGGGGCTTACTCTTTTTAGCTTCAAAGGGGCTATAGCGTCGAGGGATGAGAGCATGATTTTATTGTAGATATCCACCATCGTGAGTGGATCAGTGTGGTCCGGGATGGCATTCAAGGTTGGTGTGATAAGCGGGATCAGGTTTTCCGGGGTGATGTTTTTTTTATTTCGGGATTGGACAGCTGGAGCTATGCTGTTAGCTTGTGCTGGGGTTGCCTTTAGGGTAAACGAGATCAAATAGTGGTCTGTCCAGGGCTGTGGGAGTATGGCAGAGACCAGGACTGGGCAGTTGTGCACAGCTAGCCAGTCCAGAGTTCTCCCTTTGATATGGGTAGGTTCGGTAATCTTCTGGGTGAAGCCCAGTTCCTCTAGGGTATTGTTGATTGTACTAGCATTGGTGTCTGCAGGGTCGCTAAAACCAAGGTTAAAGTCTCCTAGTAGGATGCGTTGTGAGGAGTTTTTGAGATTGTTTGATAAGATGTCTGTGAGGTCTTCTTCGAATGATCCTAAGGGGCCCGGTGGTCGGTAGATAAGGTGAATGGAGATGGATTGAGTACTAGAGAGTGTTAACTTGGCTGTAAGAGATTCACAGGAGCTAGCATTGATTGGAGATTCAATTGTGATAGTGAATTTAGTTTTGGCTATGATGGCAAGACCTCCACCTCTAGAAGTGGTACGATCAAGTCTTAATAGCGTGTAATCGTCAGGGACTGCTAGCATAATTGCAGGGCCTGCCGTGGGGTGAAGCCAGGATTCGGTAACTGCTAAGAAGTCCAGGTCTTCATTATGTAGCAAGTCAGCAATGTCTGATGCGTGGGCTACCATGGAACGTGCATTTATTAATGCTCCCTTAGTCCCTAGATCTGCTAGGTTTAGGGATGGTGGCATAGCATCGTGCGTGCTTTTCTGGTCACGGATGGGCTCACGGTGGAGTCTACTATTCAGTTGAAGAGGGTGTAGGGATGGATTCCTGGTCACCTTGTTGTGGGCTAGTTTAGACAATGGGTCATAGAGTCTTGCGAGCCTGGCACGTAATCTAAGGTTTCTTGCGAGAACAGGGCAGGGTATGGAGTTCATTTCAGTTAATAAGTATGGGTTATGTGCAGGCTCAGGTGCTGATAGGTTGGGTAGCATGATTAGGTATTGGCTATTCAAGATGTACAATGTTAATCTCAGTAACACTGTATAAAGCCTGTGGAGATACATTGTAATGTTGGGCAGGGTAGACTGGTGCAGTGTATTAATGTCTGGTAGCGTGGGTCTAGTCTAGTGAGGCACCTAAAGTCGATTCGCGCAATCCAGGCATGAAAGCAAGGTCACTAGCAGTGCAAGGGCAATGGGTCACTTAGGTTCAATTTTTAACAATCAAGGCACAAATGCATTGGTCACTTAGTGCAGTGCGAAGGCAAAGGGTCTAGATTTGTTTTATATATATATATATATATATATATATATATATATATATATATATATATATATATATATATATTCAATGAAAAAACTTTGTTAAAGGGACGTTATGGTTAAGTTGCCCTACTAAAAACCTATGAAATTCAGTGAAAAAAACTTTGTTAAAGGGATGTTATGGTTCCAAGTCAAACCGAAAACCCCCTGAAATCCGCCAGTTATGGTAAGCTAAGCAACCATATCTCGCGCCACCACCGTACACTGATAAGACTAACACCCAGGACATCAAAGATGACATCACACATGTCATTGATGACATCACTGATGGCATCACATGTCTGGCTCCCCCTTTTTTCCTTTACTGACATATCTAGGCCACATGGTTTTCTTCAGTAACAGTCAGGAACTAAAAATTTAAAAGGTACTATATTTGTAGACTTATCCTTCAAGTATGTTCTTACAGTACTTCCCTTAGGGGTTACCGGCCCAGCAGCCCAAGTTATCAGCCCAAGTGAAGCAAGGGTGGATAACAAGGTCTCTGGACCATTTTCCCCCCATTCCAGCCCCTGAAATGGGGGAGGAAGGTCCGTGGTACTAAAAAGAGGATTTTTCATCCTACATCGGGACGTCCCGGTTTAGGAAGGAAAATCCTTTTCCAAGATGGCCACCATGGAAAGGCGGGAGTTCCATAACAGGGCCCCTCTTTGCTTTCCATGGCAGCCTGCAGAAGGCAAAAAGAACACCTTATGACCATATTACCGCAAGCACATTTTTCTTTCCTTTCAAATCTATCCTAATTTCGAGTAACTTTACCACAAAGCCAGTCCCAAGTGGACATGGCCACTGTAATCCTATGTTTTGTCCCTTCTGGTCATGGCCAGTAGCCAGATTGTCCGGATCATGACCTTATTCCATGACTCGGACATTCTGGCCACTGCCCATGGCCACAGGCTACCCCTCAGTCACTGAAGCTATACCGCTATTTTTTTAACTACATTATGACACTTGTCAAATAAGAAAACACTGCCACATTTGCAAAACCATGCTTGTAGATCCTTGCCAATGCGCCTTACGCAGATTTGCTGGAAAACCACCCACGTTTTATTTTTTCAAAAGTGTCAAATGAATGCACATACAATCGTCATATAAGCTACCTCCACTTCACAAAATCCATTCAGACTTTGCGGAAACATGTATATCTAGATCTATAATCATTTTGCAAACCTTTGTGTACATTTCTCAAATGGCACCACATTTATAAGCCTTTACATTATTTTGGGACCCCCCCTCTAATTTTGCTCCCTCTTGACAGAATCCCACCAAAGTTTGCAAAAACATTTATATCTAGATCTATTATCAGTTTGCCAAAAGAAGTGTAGATTCATCAAATGACACCTCATTTATAAGCCTTTACATTATTTTACCAGCCCCCTCTAATTTTGCCCCCCTCTGCACAAAATCCCACCAAACTTTGTAAACTCATTCGAAATCAGGTCAGAAGTATCCCATCCCATCCTCATCACCCCTCACTTCCTCAGAGATTATTTCATAAGTTTGACAAGTGCAATGCTCAGAAAATATTATTGTCCCGAGGGTTCGGGCATGTATTTTCATACATACGTTGATCTATCGCAAGCATTTACAATTCACCTTACCTCACTTTTCCTCTTTTATAAACATGCGAAATCTGGCAGCAGGGCGCGGCCATCTTGTGCTGATCTTATCCATTGCTGCATCGGCCTAAGGTAAACTGCCCTGATGTCACTAAATCATAGGCCTCACCCCTGATCCTCACATCACCAAACCTAGTGATATTCTCCACCTTTCTCAGTGACGTTCCTCGTCAGCATAGCCAAATGCATCCATAATCACCTACGTGACGTGGCGCAGAACCCGAAAATCAACACACATCGACTCACAACACAGCACGTCACAATTCGGAAAATTAAACCATACTTTAAAAGAAAACAACAACACTGTACAATTTGTAAAGTACTTTTTTTCACAATAAACGCTCAGAGAACATCCGACTATTGCCATAGTCAATCAAATTGCAAATTTGTTTCTTCGCTCGCGATCAAAAATGTTTATCGCAAGGCACTCGTTGTTCTTTTTGCATACACAAGGTGTTCGTTTTCGGTAAAAGAAGTACTTGGGTCACACAGTGAATTCCAGTGCTTCTGCATCAACTTGGGGCTAGACCACCGTAAAGTATGTTATGTTGCTCTTAATCGCTAGTACAGCGTAAGGGCAAATGGGCCCTTGGCGATCGTCCCAAAAAAGAGTCACTGTGATCCAGTTGTTCACAACTAGGTTCAGCTGCCTGTTGAAAAACCCGTCAGTTGGCATCTGGAATCTATGACAATCGCAGAATGGCAGAATGTATCTGTTTCGAAAACATAACAGAAAATGTGTCTCACTACCCAAACTTTATTACAATTTATCTATTGACTTATTAATTCGGCATAGAGTTTAAACTAACAATTAGCACAGACATGAAACAATCTCAACGGAGAGAAAACAACTTGGAAAGTGGTACACAATTCGAGATAGTCATATATGACATTTTAATGAAATATTAGCGTTGAACCTGGGGGAACCGAGTGGAGGTCTAGATGCACCTCGATGCTGGACTCCCCATAACCACGTTAAAAAGACCACTACACACAAAGATTGTACTTGCGTTTCATTGCAATAAGCCACACAGAACAGACAAATAGAATGTAACCCAAAAATAATGTTCAGATAATAATAAGTTAATGCTCGTTCCGGTATACAATCATCGAAAATCAAATTTACATTATATTCACCATTTCCATTCTCTTGGCGTAACTCAGACCGTAACGCTCACTGCGTTCGCACCAACGATTCTTCATAAACTGAATTTACATTTTCCTTACCCACTTTTGGAATGCATAACCTTATCATATCTTCATTATTACAAACCTCCTTTCATAGAATTCCTTTTGGAATGGTCCTTTTCTCTCAAGGTCAAAAAACAATTGAACCTTATACTGTGTGTCCGATGCGTGGGCTTCCTTAGCTCACAACCAAAAATTCAAAGCTGGTGACCTTCACTCAGAATCAACATACATTCTTACTTCGCAACAACTTGCCTCACTG
Organism: Ambystoma mexicanum; assembly: GCF_040938575.1. NCBI lineage: Eukaryota > Metazoa > Chordata > Amphibia > Caudata > Ambystomatidae > Ambystoma > Ambystoma mexicanum. The sequence goes on along the minus strand of NC_090926.1, from coordinate 1,054,604,481 downwards.
CATCCATGAGAACTGTTAATCTCATCCACGTCCATCAGGCACTGCAGGTGGCTGCCTGAGGTGCCAGGCTTTAGGGGGCACCAGTCTGACTCCATTATTATTTTAATTACATTTTAACGCAGACAAATTAGCCCTTTATTTTCCACGCTCTGGGTGTAGCACCAGCAGATCAATTTATAAACATCAAGCGTTTTAATTAAGAGTGTACAATTACCCGAAATTGATTCTATTTAATATTAATACATATTGGGCAACCAATATAAATAATATAGAGGAACGGGCATTCGGAATGTAGTATTACTCTGTAATACCACAAGGTAAGGTTGGGGTTGCAGACTGCAGAAGCAACAATCTATGTTTACAAGTCCACAATTCCATGATTATACATCTCCATCCCTTGAATGCCAAAATGCAATCTCTTTCACCTGTACTTTAGGCACATATTGTGGAACACCTCCAAATGTACCTTGTGACTTTCGTGACAAAAAAACACCTGTTTTTTGCTTCTTGCAGCCATCGTCTCAGGAGGATAGCTCAACGGCAACGTACTTGCCTTGGAAACAAGATGACACGGAGCAACATGGGTTCGATCCCCGGGTCCGCGCTTAGAAACCTCTGGGTATTAAGCGCGTTATAAATAACCTGTCATATCATATCCCATCCCATCCACATCACCCCTCACATTCCCAGAGATTATTTGATAAGTTTGACAAGTGCAATGTTGTGTTTTTAATATGTTTTTACTGCATGTCCGCGGACACCAAACAAGGATCCAAGATGGCGGGCGCATCGAAACAATCCGACGCACCTCACGATTCATCCCAACCAATCAGCGAACAAGTCGTCTGTCCGCGGACATGACGCAAGCCGATTATCCAATCGGTGTCCTGTTCGCGGAGCGGACATAGATATCACTAATTTTTTGTGACCTACTTTTTACTCGTTTTTAAAAAAACTACTGGACAGATTTTTACCAAATTTACAAAAGCACGCTTTCAGGACCAAGCCGCTACTCCAGCTGCAAATTTGGTGAAAATCCATCCAGCGGTTTGGGCTGTAGGCGTGAGCAAAGTTTTTTCCCCATTCAGTCTATGGGAAAAAAAGACATTTTGGGACTCCCCCTATAACTTTGCCCCCCCTTGGACCAAACCTCACCAAACTTTGCAGAGTGGGCCATATACTTTTTTTGCAAAGTTTGGTGAGGATTCGTCCAAGGGGAGCGAAGTTACAAGCCACCCAAAAAAGTTCTCTTCCTATGGGATTAGCAACTTAACCATAACTACACAGCCACTAGTGTGGCTGTGTAATATATATATCAGGAAGTAATTTACTTGGTGTTATTATAAAAATGAGTCAAAACAAGTTGTGAAAATTGCAAGTTTTTGTCGTTGTTCGATTGTTGTAAATCTTCTGGGAAATGTTTTTGTAAAAGTTACTAAAACTTGTTTTTGTCTCTCTTCTATTAGAGAATTAACATCTTTAAATTCCAGCCTGGAGAGGAACACTCCAGGGACCTGGAAGGGATGGAAAAGGGGGTGCCATGCCACACTCTCCAACCCTAAGACATAAGGGGATCTCAGAGTGCCCACTCCCTGAGGAAGGAAAATTACGCCGAAAGAAATCCCACTCTGCCCTACTCTTCCCCAACAAAAAGTCATGGAAGTGCAGGGGGGATCTGTGGGGTGCATTTAAGGCCCTAAACAGAAATCCCCTTCACCTGAAAAAAAAAACTATTAAACATTGCCACTAAAAAACGGCTGTGCTTTGCTTGCCCTGGTACATATGTGGCAAGCATTTGAACACTGCAACCCAAGAACGGCTCTGCGTTTGCTTTTATTCCATCTTGGTGACAAAAAGTTAAACATTTCACCAAAAACGGCCCTTTGTTTGCTTTCCTTTCATCTGAGTAACAAGAAGTTATGCACTGAATTTAAAAACGGCCCTGCGTTTGCTTTTCTTTAATCTGAGTACCAAGAAGTTATACACTGTATTCAAAAACAGCCCTGCATTGTTGGTGGTTCATCTGAATGACCAAATAATTAGGCACTGCATCCAGAATTCGCATGAGGGGCAAGGATTTCAACATTGCAACCCAACATGCCTTTTGTTTTCCCTTTCATGTGAACAGCAGCGCTCTAAACACTGCAAATGAAAAACGGCTTGGCTTTTTCTTTTATTCAGTGTCAAATCAAAGAACCCTGTGCAGGGGGCCTGCCCCTCCATTTCAATGGACCAACAGCAAATGCAAACTCACTCAAAAAGGCCAAATTAAAAAATCCCATGACCTACCGAACAGCATTTTAAACACGTGTAAAAGAAAATAATGAAATTACTTTAAAAAGCTACCAGGAAAGGATAGCTTTGCTTGCACAGAAATGTCAGTGAAATATGTTGTGGGTGGGGTGTGACTAAAGCCATGTACATTATGTTTTCCCCACAAGACTTCAATCACCTTGGAAGAGGCTCAGAATACCAGAAAAAAGCCGTTTTTCAGCTCGAGCAGGAAACCTCTCAATTGAAAGCCATGCCTCCCACTGGAAGTCGCTCCTATAAGTGAACTATTCCACAATGACATGTGATGTGACTAAGGGCGTCATAATTACCTGCTCTGCCAGACTTAAGGCAGGGGGCTCAGGGAGGACAAAGAAAGCGAAGTGTGGCTGGAGCATGAACCCAAGTGTGAGTTCCTCCTGCACCGACTACAAAGGACAAACTGACAACCTCAAAGAAGGCCATAAAGATCTTTGGTTGCAAGCTGACCCAGGACAACAGTGGGCTGTGGGGGGAAGATGTGTGCCTCCCACAGAGAAGGGCAGATCATTTCAATTGACATTTAAAGATTGATTTCAATTTAGGCATTTTTCGCAGCACTCTGAATAAGAAATAATTTCGTTGAAGCTATTTTTCAATGCAATTTCCAGGCGTTTTTTAAGAGACTAAGTGCATATTCCTAGGACTTTGTGGACTGAAAAGGCCAGTAAAGACTCGTTTTGGGCTGATATTTAAAAAGGGGACAAATATGAGAGTTGATCGAAAGATGGAGATGGAAATTATGATCATGCTTGATCAGTTATAACTGTTATACATTGTGTGAAAAGGACACAAATGTGCCAAATGGCCCTGCTACATCATACGGATTTGCCAATCAATTTATCTAATTCCCCATGACCGGCCACAACTGCCTATCTGGTTCACATGGCTAGTATAACTATAACGTTGCGAGGCATAACTCAGTGTTACTAAAAAGTTGTCCTGAGAACAAAGAACTGTCATAAATGCCAAACAGACAGATGGTGCTCTCTCCCCTGGAAACAGTAATGCCAGGGGGCAGAGATAGGAATGGGAAACTGTCCTATCCAGGGGTAGGGGTAATTATAGAATACTCCCTCTAGATTGTAAAGGAAGTGATGTTGTTTGGGCTATGTAAGGGGGACTGTACTGGACACACAGACACACAAAGAATCAGTGGAGACAGGAGAAGGAGGATGGAGAGGAGGCAGCTGTACCATAACAAGGAGAGTGCAGGGACCAGACCCCTTGCCTAGCTGTGCATAGTGTCCTGAGATCCGGCTGGCTGTCCAGAATCCCATTGAGGAGAGTGCAATGACCAGATCCCTTGCCCTAGCAGTCCAGAGTGTCCTGAGATACAGCTGGCTTTCCAGAATTCCAAACCAAGGCTTACTTTGTAAGTAGCAAACCACCCCACCCTAAACTGCATAAACCTTTCTCTTTTTGTAACACAACCCCCATTAAAAATCCCATTGAAACCCCATTGAAAGGCCCAAATTTCCAGTATAAATCTTTCACCTTCCATAGAAGAATATGTATTAGCCTGTGTATGTTAGCTTATTCTTTTGATAAATCTCTCAGTTGTCTGTATATATCCTTACCATTATTTTGAAGTAAAATCAATTAATTCCCCATTGAAATTCACGTTCAGAATTGTTGCCATTCAAAATCAACAATCTTGTTGAGTGTTTTTAATAATTATAGCCATTAAAGTATTACTGCAACAGAATTAGTCTCTGTGTAACTGAAAACCGAATGTGCCCGTGTTTTGTGTGCATTACCCCATGAACTCCTAATTTGCATCTGTCCTGTTAAAAACCCAAACCATAGTTCCATTGAGAGCAACCCCTTTTGTCTAGAATCCTACCTGTTATGTGCCTCTGTCCTTGTTCTTGAAAACTGATTTCCGATTTTGAAAGCTTAACCCCTTCCCTAGCTGCCTGTCAGTGTAAATCCTGTGTAAAACGAATTTCCATTTGCCCTTTGTATTTTTTCCTTTTGCATCTGCTTTCTACCCGAAAAGTTGATTGTTCATTTTCTTCCCACGTTGCTCTGGTGTGTTGATTTGTAGTCTATAAGCTTTCCTTCTCAAGTGTAGCAACACAAATTTCCTTTTATTCTGTCCCATAGCAGTTGTGAGTAGCCTTGCGAGTAATAATCAAAATCCAAATCTGACGTTTTGCTCCAAAAACAGGTTTTCACTTACTTTTCTGGCTTCCCATCAGGGGTGGTGGGCTTTATTCCAAATCCGATTTTCTCTACCTATCCTTACTCCTTGCCACTTCCTTCCATTCAAAGGAATTAAATTAGCTGATGTTTGGTGGTGAGTGTTGCAGGGGGTAGTGCTAAACCTTGATGCTATCACTTGATTAAAAACTGTTCTTTTTCCTTTTTTGCCATTAAAGATCTGTGATAGGATATCTGAATCAATTGTTCTGTAGGAATCATTGCATTTGCGTTGCCACATATTGGTGGCTGCTGTATTTTAAGTATTCTTCTTTTTTTTGTTAAATAATAAATTAATAGATATCTTTTTAATACACACTGGCCTGGTTCCTAGTCCATTATGACACAGGGTGTTTGTGAAGGCTGGGTGCGAGACAGGTTGGAGGCCTACGCAGAAAGAATCTGTAGTATATTAAAGATAAAAAGCAGTTTGTATTGTGCGCCACATTCATTGTCTGGGAAGGAGTCCCTGGCTGGAGTGTGCTGCCTAATAGAACCGTGACATTTATAAACATTGGTCTAAACAAAACCTACATTTGCACATACCAGGAGAAAAAACATGAAAGACCTATTGACACATATGAGAATCGCTTTTACAAAAAGCAAAAGTCGTGAGAACGCCAGATCTTGTATACGTATCTATGTTTTCAACACAGAGTGGATTTGTATGTACCAGGAGCAAAAACATAAAAGTCCTACTCACACGTAATGACAGGATTAGAAAGGAGGTAAACATGAAAAGGACCGGGACATTTCCGTGTATTCACTGTGTACATTTTAGCTATGTCACCAAAGGTAGCGTGGTGTTTCACCTGAAGACAGGCATGCACATAAGATTAAGAAATGTTGCTACATCGAACATTATTCATAGCATTAAACGCCCAGGTGGGATATATTATGCGGCTCAGTCAACAAGAAAAACCAAGAAGAACATGAGACCACCTGTTGTTTGACATTTTTAGGAAACAGAAAAACAAATGTTACAGATGGAATTCCAGATTTTGGAGGTGATAAAAAAGGACCACGTGGACCAGACATTGCAAGACTCCTGAACCAAAGGGAGTGTTTTTGAATAGAGACTCTTAATTCACTAATCCCAGTTGGGATGAATGAGGAGTGCAATTGGAATTGCTTAATAGGTTAAGTTTTGCGTCCTTAACATTATCATGTTACAAGAAATGTATTGTTAATACTTGATGTTTTTCAGTTGATGAGTCCTACACACATGATTTACATGAACTAGGGTGACCATTTAGATGCACTTTAACCTTTCACTGCACTACATTTTGACATTGGATGACATGAAGGAGCATTGCTAAAATACACATAAAATGTTCATGAAATACATGTACATAGAATATCAGCCTTATTATTGAATTCTAGGTCAGAGCAATGTATTGGACTAGTGTGCACTGACAGAATGTAAGAATGCAGGACAGTGTTTCGATCATCTAAGATAGGATATGTGCATGTGCATGTATTGACAGACTACTAGATTGCATAACTTTGCCTTAACTCTTTTAGTTGTGAATTGCTTATTATCGTTTCCACATGCACCCAGGTTTATCATTTTCATGACTATGATGTAATTGCCTTAACTGTTTTAGTTATGAATTGCTTATTGTTTTCTTATGCACTCCAGTTCACACATTTCATGTCTACGGCATAGATGTATTACTGAAAATAAAAGATACATAAAACACGCACCACGCATCGTGGGCAGTAGCATGGTGATGTCACCTCGCGATGGCGGCTCACGCGTCTATGATGTGGCGTCATTGCGTGGTTACGTCACAACATACATTCAGCCCATAGCTAGCCGTATAACGATGAAGGAAGACAGAGGTAGGCTACAGGGACACAACTGTGCTACTGGCCACACTATAGTCACTTACATTGGCCACACGTTCTCCATGAAGACTGTTTATGGTGAAGGTAATTTTGCTAAGAAATGTGCTATATTGATACTTAGCATTCCACATACATAGTGGCAATTTAAATGTAGATATTAAGAGGATGTTTTGTTTCAGAACAGCCAAGACATGAGAATGGAGTAACCAAGGAGACCCTCCCCTTCAAGAGCGTTATAGGCAGAGGTATGTATGATATGATATGGCATTTATAACGCACCTATACACAAATGCTTCACGCAGCGACCACAAGCGAATGTAGAAGCGCAATAATATAAAAAGCACATATAAATTATGATGATAACACGTGACTTGCATATTAATGAGAAATATTGTAAATGTTTCAGGACATTTTTACAACATATGTAGGCAGGTAGAGGAGATGATACAATGTTTTAATTTATTATCACATGCTATATATATATTGTTCTGTAATCTTGCATTATAGACTTATATTTTTCTTTTCTTATTTATTCCGGATCCTTGAATAGGGATCTATGTCGGCAATGCATCCGATGGTTATATGAAATAAAGAAGCCTGCTCTCTTTTCAGAATAATACTGAGGTTACAGTATTTCTTTGCTCTAATGCAAGGGGGCAGAATCATGATTCATTGATAACTAAACATAGAGAAAGGACGTGCCTTCCGGGGTTTCTGACAGATCTGTTGCCAGCATTCTTCTTCAGTATATTTATAACCCTGTGTGCCCAGGGGTTTCTGGTGTGGATCGCATAACCTTGTGGATAAATACGTCTCAGATCAAAGAGTGGTGGTCCCAACTGAATGCTATTATACATTAGAGCATGGACAGTGTCTCCGTAAGCTTATCCCGCATACAGAACTACATGCACATTGCGTTTGCACGGAAAAGCGTCAGCATGGCGGCCAGCACTCATGCTGTATCTGCTCTGTGCAAGGAATGTGTGTACACCAGGCACTCTGCTCCCACACGCCCCTGTCCCCCAGCAACTCCTATCTGGGAACATGCCCCGTTTGGCAGGAAGTCGACTGCGCAGACAGGACGTTCTAGCCATCTCCTGAACTTGCCCTCTGCAATCCCTGCCAGCCGGCCCTTCCCCGTCGGGAGTTGAGTGGTGAAGGAGGGAGGAATGTGGAAGGTGGGAATGGGTACTGAGGGGCAGAGAGGTTGGGTGGAGAATGGGCAGAACATGCGACTGTTGGCATGCCTTTGCTCCCTGTCTTGCTTTCTCACATATTGAGACCATTGCCCGGCGCTAGAAGACTCCATCTCAAGACTACCCAGTTCACCTGCTCGACAAAAGTAGACAGTCCGGCCATAGCTGAAACACCTCCCCCTATTCAGCAGCGCCCTCCATGGGCACCCCACACAGCTGGTGGTTACCACAATCCTGCTCTCCCTGGCCTTATTTGGTGGTTATGGGTTCCCATTTGTATTCAACAAATTACCCGTCTTCCATAATGGGTCCCCCAGATGTTTATTTACTCAATTACCTTTCAATGAAAGGTTGATGTTGGACCCAGATTTTAACACCAGATCCCCCACGAAACAACCCCGAAATGTTGGGAGCTTTGCCCTTACTTTTGATATGCACCTACCCTGTTGCTCTTCACTGTGCAGCCTGCCCTGGGCAATCGCAGTGCAGCCCTTGGTAGTGCTGTTTATAACCGATGAACCCATATGCATGCATCATTGTAGGCCAAACCCCGACCCTCACCCGAAATGATTTGTCTCACAACATTTTGTCAAGTGTTGGCAATAAAAGGCAGTAGGATTTTATTGTACAGATATGGTTATGCAGATAAACAAATAATCACATATCATAATAATAGCATACTTTTGGGCTCCGGGTCCAGAGGATACCCCCTCTGGCCCTTGCCGCCTTCTCATGTCCCACGACTCGTTGTGGACACCGTACAGTGCCCTGTACTTCTTTTCCTTTGTTCTTCTCCCTTATTTGTAGGGTGGGAGGGTTTTGTGGTAAAGAAGCAAAGTGTGGAAGACGCTGAGTGAACAGCGAACCTCCTGTCAGTTTGGGTCCCTGTTCAGAGTCCACAAGCAGATTGTGTTCTCTTAGAGCATGCTGCTCTTATTTATAAGACCCAGGGAAGCCCCGGATCTTTGATGTGTATAGTAGTGGGGGCTGTGCGCCAGCCCCTGGCCGGATAACCGACATGTCTGGCCCCCTGAGGAGCGGGCAGGTCTTTGAACCTGGGCCCTGCGTGCTTGTTGGTTTTCCGTAGGTGCTTAGCACCTTGTTGTTTGGAGGAAGGGCGAGGCGCTTGTTCGCACCTCACCCTTCCTTGGCATTGTGTGACAGAGATTGCATGTCTCTGCGCTTGTGGGGGACAGGAGCAGGCGTGGGGGCGGGAGCTGCCCCTCTCCTAGCCTGCCAGATGGTAACATAATTTACTCTGCCTCGCCTTGGGCGGCCCTGCGGCATTGCCCATAACTGATGAATCCATATGCATGCATCATTGTAGGCCGAACCCCGACCCTCACCCGAAAAGATTTGTCTCACAACATTTTGTCAAGTGTTGGCAATAAAAGGCTGTAGGATTTTATTGTACAGATATGGTTATACAGATAAACAAATAATCACATATCATAATAATATCATACTTTTGGGCACCGGGTCCTGAGGTTACCGCCTCTGGCCCGTGCCGCCACACACGGGCAGGTTGCCGGCTAGCCGTGTTGCCCCGAAAGTGTTTCCTAATAACAGCCTATAGATGCGAGAGTTGCCGAGATTTCCCGAAAGAAATGATCCATGCCTTGGATTGATAAGTGGGTGCTGTCTTTGTGAAAAAGATCCAAATCTTTTATGAAACCCAGCCCTCTAGCTGTACATAATTTCTCTACTACCCTGTTGAGTTTTCTTCTGGCAATGTCTACGGATTTGTAACAGTGGGCCCCCAGCCATTTCTTTCTGGGAAGGATGGCCGAAAAATATATTTCCGTTTCCCTCCAGTTGTGGGAAATGCCCGCCAAGGAGGAGCAGATTTACTCAAATTGATTTCTCCTTCCTGAGTTCACCAGGTTACTGCCCCCCAAGTGTATTACGAGAAATTCAGGCGTGTCTCTGTATGCGACCAGCTCTGATAATGTTTTGTGAATGTCGGCCCACCGTAGGCCCCTGTAACCCCACCATGTAGCGATGGTATTTCTAAACGGCGGACCTTGTTTGGTTTCTTCCGCCCATTGGCCTGTCCTGAAGACGAATGAGTGGCCGGCAATTCATGCTGAGTTGAGCGAGGTCTTCCCGTTGCCTATTGGTTCTGCAGGGGAGGGGAAGAGGAAGAGAAAGAACGGGGATGGCTATATTAGCTGTGGTCTAATGTATCCATTGTAGCAATCTGACTTCCATCCCCCTATGTTTTTTAGCTGTGTTGGTGCCAGGCCTCCCTGCCACGCTGAGGTGGCGGCACCTATTCTGAAGGAGTGGGTACCAAAGTCCCTTGGGTCCCATACCGCGTTGCCAATCGCTTTAGTCAGCACCCCTTTAAATTGGTAGCGGCTTAGTGCCGAGGCATCTCAGTGGATTAAAAACCTCCCCCCAACCTTAGGCCTTTGTGCGTAATAAAGGTTGGTGATACATACAGGGCAGTTTGTTGCATCGTCGATACAACAAATGTTAATGGTTCTTTTGGCCCCAGTTTTTGTCTGTTGGATTTCTATGTTGACGCTGTCTTGCCTGACCCTGACTTCCATGACGCCTAAACCGTTTGTGGCCTTGGTGCTGGAGGCAATGAGCTCTCCCACCGGGAAGGCCCCGAAGTAGTCCAGAAAAAAATGCTGTTTTGAATAGTACAATCTCATATGGTCTATTTTTAGCAGTTTGTGGAAATCGAGGGGGCGGCGAGTTTCTACCTAGGACCCTTCCACTCTGGCCCCTCCCTTCATAGCCTAGGAAATGAGGGCGTTCTGGGTGGGATCTGAGTCACCCCGTAATTTTGAGAAATATGAGATAGCTACAAGGTGTCTTTTTGCCGAGTCCCTCTTAAAGCCTGCTCGTGCGCCCATTTTAATAATACTTCTATGTCTTTAATCATTATTAACTCGACATGGTTTAACCCTGTGACTCTAAATACCGTTTGTAAGCACTTATTGTACTGAGTTGCAGTACTGCTTGCCAGTGCTCTCTCTGCCTTCTCTATTAAGAACCCTGGGCCAGGATTCGTATTTTCTATGGGCAGCGAGTTGTTGGCACCCGTTTTAAAGGTGCCTGTATCATGTTGGACATCCCGGCCTGGGCTCACTGGCGCTGGCGTTGATGTCGGTATTTTGTTGGCACCCGTTTTTGAGGTGCCTGTTTCTTTTTGAGCATCCCGGCCATTGCTCTTTGGCGCTGGCGTTGATGCCGTTATTTTGTAGGCCCCCATTTTTGAGGTGCCTGCTTTTTGTTGAGCACCCCGGCCATTGCTCTTTGGTGCCGGCGTTGATGCCGTTATTTTGTTGGAAACTGTTTTTGAGGTGCCTGGTTCTTGTTTGGCAACCCGGCCATTGCTCTTTGGCGCTGGCATTGATGCCGTTATTTTTTGGTTCCCATTATTGCCCAGCATTCTGGTGGTATTGGCGTCATCTGTTCGTGGGCATGCGGCGCTAGCACCCGGAATCTTGGCCACTGAAAGCGAGATAAAACATCTGCAATATTATTGTCTGCTCCTGCAATGTGCTTTGCTTTGACCACAATGTTTTCTTGTGACTAATGTAATGGCTCGTAGGACTTTCAGCACTAAAGGGCAGTTAGCGGATCTTCTGTTTATGGAGCCTATCACGGCCATGTTGTCGCACCAGACCAAGAGTTCCGTGTTCGCTAGCTGCCTGCCCCAGATGTGTAAAGTAAGCCAGATGGGAAATATTTCTAGGAGGGTGATGTTTCTTGTCCACCCTGCAGCTTGCCATATTATGGGCCAGTGTCCTGCCACCCATTCCGAGTCTAGTATGGCTCCAAACCCACTGATTCCGGCTGCGTCAGTGAAAAGGACCCTTTTTGTCGATGTGTTCAATGGCGTACGCCAAAGTGTTTTCCCGTTAAAATCTTTAAGGAAATTTCCCCAAATTTCTAGATCTTGTTTCACCTCTGCGTCTAGTCGGATGTGTAGGTGGGGTTTGGTGTAAGATTTGATTTTTAGTTCCAGACTTCTGGAGAATATCCTCCCCTGATGGATAATTCGGGCTGCAAAGTTGAGACTTCCAGCTAGTGACTGGATTTCCTTCACTGTGCCTTTGTCTTTTGTTGTCAAGCTTTGTATTTTTTTCCAGGAGTTCTGCTATTTTTGTTTCTGGAATTTTGCATGGGCCCTTTGTGGAGTATATTTCAATGCCTAGAAAAATTATGTTGGTGGATGGTTTGGTCGTTTTTTCGGCTGCCAGGGGGATGGCCCATTGCGGTGCCATTTCTTCTAATGTCGCCAGGGCTCTGCTGCATTCTTCACAGTTTGCTGGCCCCATTACCATGAATTCATCGAGGTAGTGTACTATCCTGGACCCTGGTATCTGTCTTTGAAAGGCCCATTGAAAAAAGGAACTGAATTGCTCAGATAGGGCGCAAGATACTGCGCATCCCATGGAGAGTCACCTGTCTACATAGAATTTGTTATTGAAAGTGAAACCTAGCAATTGCTGTGAGTCCGGGTGAACCGGCAGTCATCTGAAAGCGGATTCAATGTCCAGTTTGGCCATCAGGGCATTTGTGCCGCATTCCTGTATGAGTCTTACCGCTTCTTGAAAGTGTGTGTATGATACTGCTGATTCCGTGTGCGGAATGCCGTCGTTTAGTGATTGGCCTTTGGGATAAGATAGGTGATGAATTAGCCTCATTTTCCCAGGTTCTTTTTTGGGGACCTGGCCTAAAGGCGATATTATGTACTCTTTGAGAGGCATGCGTTCCCAAGGTCCTGCAATCCTGCCTAGTAGTAATTCCTTCTCAATTCTGCTTTCAACCATTTGTGGGTTATCCCTGGCTGATTTCAGGTTGTTTTGAACATTCAGGGACCCGATGAACGGGATGACAAAACCCTGGGTGAAACCCTGCCGGATTGTTGTGCTGGTTTCTCTGTCTGGGTAATTCATGAGAGCCTCTCTAAAATTTTCTGGATTGATGGGTGAGCAGCCTGGGGTTAGACATGGGGTTGGCAGGATGCATCTGATGCTATTCTTTTGTATTTTTGGCTGGTAGTCTGGTGCAGTTACTTGCTGCGTGGTTACCGTTGCAGTTTGTGCACGGGTGTTTGTACCAGCATTATTTTCCCCATGTGCACTGGTTTTTCCCAAAGTTTTTACAAGGGGTTTGGATTTCTGAGAATGGTTTTTGTTCTGCCTGTGGGTATTAGATTTAGCCCTCCATGGCTGGTTCTTCCAAAAGGGCTGCTCCCCTTTTTTGTGGTTTTCATTGTCAGAGGGACCCTGTGAGTTTTTGCTATTTTTGGGGGTTATCTACACGGTCTCTTCTTCTGAAGGAGGCTCGGCGTTTAACATGTATAAGTCATTCTGGACCTCGTCCCATTCTATGGCTGGTCTCTCTGACATGCTTCTCCTGAATCTAATGTCGTATGCTATCCAGGTTTTCCCTTTTTGAGCGATTTTTACTTCTCTGATTTTGTCCATGCATGCCCGTAATTTTCTGCCATCATGTGGGAATTTTTCTTCATAATAGTTGCCAAGATGGCAAAAGCCTGTAGCCAGTTGTCCCAATTCTGTTCTACCTGGGTGTTTCTGGCTATGGCTTTCTCCTCTATCTTTTTGGGGTCCATAAAAGCATCCTTCCCTTTGCGTTGGGCTTCTATCAGCGAAAAGATCTCAATTAACTCTTTCGCCCATATGGCTTCTTTGATTGTTATGTCAATGTTCCATGCTTGACACCTTTTGTATCTGTTCAATATTTCTGCTTGAAAAGATTTAAGTTTTTGATTTAATTGTGAACTACTAATCATAACCGTGTCTAGTGGGTTGTTGTTGCTTGCTCCTGGCTGTCCTGGGGTATTTGTATTGGGGACTGACCATGCTTTTAAAGCACCTGTTGTGTCAGGAGCTGTCGTAGTTGGCGTAGTTAAAACTGTGGCGGCTGATGTTGGTGTTGTTGGCACCTGTGTTATTGGTGTTGCTGGCATTGGTGCTGCTGCAGCTGGTGCTGGTAGGGGGGTGGTAACTGTGATTTCCGGTACTAGTGGTGAGGTGGGGTCTGCATGCCTGGACTCGGCTGTGTGAAGTGTTTGTTTGCCCCTAATTTCTAGCAATAATTGCTGCATCTCACTCATATTCTCGTACAATTTAGACAGTTTTTGTTACCTTTTCCCATGCCTTCTGCAGACTTCCTTCTCTTTGCCGGTGTCGTCCCGTCCTCATGACTAGTTGGTATGGGGACCCCTTCTTTTGGTAAGCCGCACATATTTTCTCTGACCCAGGCCCAGCCGTAGTGCTCCGCTGCCTCCACTGCTGCTAGCAAGTGGGGTGATTTCGGTTTCTGGGACGGTGTTGGAGGTTCCTGTGATTTTCGCTTGGGACACATGTCTTTTTAGGTCTGCAAGGCTATAATACACTCGGATTCCTGTGTTTGGGCGCTTTGTTTGTTTTTCCTCTGCGCTCGTTCGTGCTGGCTTTGGATCCTGCTTCTATATGTGTTCTCCGTGGGGTGTCTTCTGTTTCAGCGCGGTTTCTCGCCGCTCGCCTGTAGTTGAAAGTTTCTGGCCAGTACAATGTTCAAAGGAGGGGAGAAAAGATGCTGCGTAAGCAGTGAACATTTAAAGGCTGCTAAAGAAGCAAAGTGTGGAAGACGCTGAGTGCACAGCGAACCTCCTGTCAGTTTGGGTACCCGTTCAGTGTCCACAAACAGATTGTGTTCTCTTAGAGCATTCTGCTCTTATTTATAAGACCCAGGGAAGCCCTGGGTCTTTGATGTGTATAGTAGTGGGGGCTGTGCGCCAGCCCCCGGACGGATAGCCGACATGTCTGGCCCCCTGAGGAGGGGGCAGGTCTTTGAACCTGGGCCCTGCATGTCTATTGGTTTTCCGTAGGTGCTTAGCACCTTGTTGTTTGGAGGAAGGGCGAGGTGCTTGTTCGCACCTCACCCTTCCTCGGCATTGTGTGACAGAGACTGCGTGTCTCTGCACTTGTGGGGGAGAGGAGCAGGCGTGGGGGCGGGAGCTGCCCCTCTCCTAGCCTGCTGGATGGTAACATCTTTTACTCTGCCTCGCCTTGGGCGACCCTGCGGCATTGCCCAGAATTGGTTGGGAGGTTACAATAAAGCAGTTCAGTTCTTTTGCATACAGTCTCTATTTACAACCAGCAGACAGCTTTTCTTCCTTCTAACTTTATAAAAAAATACTTGGCAGTGTTTGCACCTTTGAAAGTGCTCACCCAGCTGTTTATTTCAAAATATTGCAAGGGGAGTAATGAAAGTAACCCGTGTGTTCAAACTCCACTCTATTTAAGCATGCCATAGTTTTAGAATTGCATGAATAAATATACTTCTTGAGAGCACAGGCTACACCAAATGCCCTGTCCAGCATTGCTTGTTGACACAGACCTCTATTTGCTTTTTCACATGAATGAACAGTTCACGGTCCAGAGAGCTACAAGTACAGTTATCTATTTTCCTGTTCTAAGGCTCCGTGGGTGAACACACACTTGGCTCACTGTCACTCCACTCCATCCCCTGCACCAATGTGGTGTTTATCATGGCTGGGCCATTGTCTGGAGGCCTCCAGAAGGTCAAGGGAAAGCCTGCCTACCCTTCATCTTGCACGGGATGAGTAAGCTGACCTTCATGTTTTGCAGGCCTCTGCGTGTTCACCTTCCACCATCCCTGGTTCCCAGTCCTAGCTGCCGACTTGGAATCAGACGCTAGCACGACGTTGCTCTGCTTTGACTCCAAGCACAGTGGGGATAAACAGCACCTACGCTTATGAGATCAGTGGTTTGTTGGACGGTGTTACCATCTCTGATAATGCATTTTCTTTTGGTTTCTTTGAGGCATATCTGATGCAATGAGACTGGCCTACAGCTGAAACACCCATGCCAAGCGAAGTTGCAGAGCAGAGCTGAGCTGTGGAATGCGTGATGTCTCAGGCTGCTGATGCCAGTTCAGAACCCTGCTGAGAATGTACACAGCGACAACACTTCTGGATCAAATCCCAAGGCCAGAGGCTGCCTCGCAGAAATTGCACTGAAAGCCTTTCGCAACTGCAGGCTTCCTTCCCCCTGTTCTCCGAAATTGACCTTTTTGTTATTATATATGCTTATATGTACTGTTTCATTGGTGGAGAATGGCTTTAGCCACTCCGTCTGTGTATAAGGATCAACCAGGCCTGGGAGGGGCAGAGCAGTGAGCAGCCCTCATATGCACTGCAGTGTTTGCATTACAGCCTATTTCTCTCTACTTCTGGTCTCCTGTGTATTATTTGTGTCTGAGTGCCTGTAGTGTGTCGTGGGGGAGCAGGACGAGCCTGTATCAGTAGGAGCCCCCTGTTCAGAGGAGTGCTTCCTACAACCACTTGCACTTTGTTTGTCCTGCGTCTTCTCCTGCCACCATAATACCCCAGATACTAATCACAATGGAGTGGGAAAGAATAGCATAGTCGTTAAGCCAAGACTAGTAATTGATAATAAAATCACGGGGAGGATAGCTCAGCGGCAATGTGCTGCCTTGGAAGCAAGACGACACGAAGCAACACAGGTTTGAACCCCGGGTCCGCACTTAGAAACCTCTGGGTATTTAAGCGCGTTATAAATACGCAACTAAGACCAAAAAAACTATTACGCAACTAAAAAAACAAACAAAAAACAAACAATTCCTGTCACAGCGCCTCGATGCCTGCGGGCCGTGTGAGCGCTTTACAAATGCAAAATAATAAATAATAATAATAATTGTGTTTATTTTAGGCAAATTAATTGCCTTGAAAAAGGGAAGGATGATCATATTCATCTCAACGATCAAACTTACAGGACATGTTATAATTAACCATACAGTAATGTTATAATTTTGGGGAAAATACTCCACAAACTTTAGCAAAGGTAATCGGTCTAGGTAATAGTTCTTTGTTCCTTTAGGGGGGCTGGCATTGCAAAATGACCACCTGTGCTTTAAGTGGTCCAGGTCTAGCATGGGGTTGGGGTCCCTGATAGTCTCCAGAAAGTGTTCCTGACACAGGTCCTCTGACGGGGCTCTGCCCACTAGCCCTACTTTAAACCCAAACCTTTGCGGGCAGTTCTCTGCTTAGGGGAGATGCCGGTGCATTGTTATAATTCCTTTTACTGCAACTTCCTCTTCTTTTGTTTCTTAATGCAAGATGCCGACCCCTGCAGGCAGGCCTTCACTACACAGCAGTGGTGCTAGTGGGTGAGGATGGGGTTCTGATTGGAGATGTTTACAGTGCGTAGTGAAATGCCTGTCTGCAGGTGTCCGTGCAGCAGATTAAGAAGCTCAAAATGCTTGCCTCTCACATCCACATATTTAAAAAAACACCCCCACCCTCTGTCCGCCTCCCCTGACCACTCCCTTCCAAGTCTTAGGCCCTGCGACCTTGTAAGAGCCCCCCTCGATTTCTCATCCCACTTAAAGCACTGAAGGCTGCTGAAACCACAATTGTGGGTATTGAGAAGGCGTGCTTGCTGAAATAGGAATCCTTGCACGAAGCATGGTTGCAGAGTGTGGACAGAGTGGAGGCAGTCTACAGCAGTCATTGGGCAGGAGCAGGGCAAGTTGAGCTCTTGGACTCCTTACTAATCAGTATCCTCGCAGTAGTTGTATCGTAGCCTGCCAACCAGTGGTTTAAGTGGGCGGGAACGGTTGGGGGCGGTGCTCCTGTACTTTAAAAAAAAAGATTTACTGTGCCTATTTTTTGATTTTTGGAAAGGGAAACCGTTCCGGAATGGTTTTGTTTTAAAATAAAAGTGTAGGAAGAAGTTCAAACTTGCACTTCAGTGCAATGCACTGAACATTTCCTTCAATAGCAGGTGTGTTTGTTTGGGGGTTTGGATTACGTGTGGGAGGGTGCGTGGCAATGGGATTTGTGGGGAGCGGGAGCAGGCCAGCAGGGAACATAATTCCACTACTTTTTTTCGTACACTTTGACTACTGCTGCCAAATGCCTTATGTCACATGCCCTGGCATTACAAAGCGAAGCCCCGTTGAAGGTACCATCTATTTCTCTGGACTGCACGGTGAAAGCATTAATCCACAAGGCTTTTTCTGGGAACGCGCATCCTCTGATATAAACTCCTTGCTCTGTATCAAGTGATTTTGCTTTAATGGCCAGGCTGAGATTGGGGTACCAGTTTAGTGCACCTAAGGTGACTCATCCATCTGAAATACTGGTGCACCCCACTGGGAACCCTGTAATGATAGATACCTCTACCCCAAAAATTACTGAATTATTTCTAAAAAAGGGGGAGCGCGCAACAAAGCAAGACTTCTAAACCAGCATCAAGACTGGAACTGACTGATACGGCTTTAATTAGAGGTCTAGCTGAAGGGGAAATGGCTGCGTATATAACTGCAATTAATGTTACTTCTACTCTTCTCACCTCTAATCACAAGACTCAATTCTATAGATTTTGATGAAGCGGTGCATCGAATGGGCGAGTCTGTTTTCGAGGAATGCCAGGTCCCTACAGAGCTTGCAGTGGAAGCACAATGTGTGGCTCAAATTGTGAATTTATTTATTTCCCCGTCCTTAATACAGGGGAGGGTTTATTGCACTCAGACATACCCCTTTCTGCCCCCCCTCGGAAGTGTGTCCGACCGGCTCTTCTAATTCTGAGGATTCCTTTTCGGCTTTGTCTGGCCATCCATCCCACTCTTCTCGGAGACCTCAGCCCCCCATACATAATTCATTTTAGACATCAATCCCTACAATAAATGTTGCGCTCATCACCTTGGATGAATTATATGAATCAATTAACCGAAAGCTGTCGGAGCAAGCAGCAGTGATAGCCCATTTGAGTTCTAAATGTTCTTTCTTGGAGGGATTTATTATGGCAACAAAAAAATATTTTCTGAACATAACGGACTTCCCAAGACAGAACCTGAGTTGGAGCTAAGTTGGAGCTGAAGTGCCCCAGTTGGTGTAAACTGGTGGGTAAATGTGATAGAGCAAATCCACTCAGTGTAAAGTTACAACCATCACATGTTGTAGTGGAACCGGATGACATTTTTATCTAAAAGGTTCAGAAGAAACATCTGGAAATTACCCACTTTTCTACCAACGAAAGAAGCCTAAGACTAGAGGTCGAAACAAGTCTAAGTAGTCAAAATAATTTAAATCTTTACCTAATCAAAATAATTGTGGCTCTAGGAAATATTTGAGAGCATTAATAATGGCAAATGAATCTAAGCAATAAAGATTAATAATAAGAAGAATGAGGGGTTGATATTGCTGGCAGATGGAAATCAATCTGTTAATTTGGAGGATAATGCCTTTAATTCTTTGCTGAATCTCAGCCAGTACCCTGAGATTACGGTGAACATTGTTACCCAGCGCAAATCAGAAGAATCCATCTAATCCAGTTCAAGTTTGCTCGCGTATAACGTGTTATGTTAACTTACAAAGTGAAAGAGAACTTGAGACGTGTGAAAGTGAACTGCTGGCATTTCAAACTCTAGAACAGAGACATCTGGGGTTGCAAAAATCTACCTCTCAGACAATTGTCGTTCAATGGAAAAAATGTCTAACTAGACAACTATATCAACAGCATACTACAATTCTTGTTCTTGAAAGACTTCCAGTCCATAAAGGGAAGTTGGTGCTGAACAGAGGGAATGTGCTTAAGCTAAACACTTCTGTCCTGCCTTTAAGGAACAATACGGTCTAATGACATTGATAAAGTGGAATTCTCTGTGGAGGGAGACTCCATGTGGTGTTGTTGTATGTAAGCTCAAATAGGAATAAGAACTACCTCCTACAAGAAGCCCACTTATTATGACCTTAGAGAAGCACCAAGATCCGAATTTCGGAATTCACTATAAAAAGATCAGAAGAAACCGTTGTCTACCGATTGTCCTGAAATTGAGAACTTCTATCCTTTGCAAATTACAAAAGTTTGGTTTGGAACAGGAGGACGGATTGTGTTAGAAAGGTGTGAAGATCCCAAAAATCAACAGCAGCAAGAGAATTGGTCTTGGCTGCTGGGGCTTTCAGCAGGTCATGGAACGCAAAACCAGAATTAACAACTAAATTGCTCCTCAGTTGAAATTATGATTAAATCATGGAACACGAGAGGTTTCACACATTTATTCCAACTGAGTACTAGAGTATTGACTCAAGTGGATGTAGTTCTTTTCCAGGAAACCTGGTTACGGACTACACCAACTATCGATGGTTTTCTGACTTTGTTACTGCCTGCTTATAAAGGCTTGTTCGGTTGCTGAGCTTCAGGCTTATTGACAGCTGTTCGGAATGCGAGCGGGTTTATCCTCAAGGAGTGGATGAATCCGAACATGTTTGTTCAGATGACTAAATTGATATGGCCCCCTTGCCCCTCTGGTCAAATGAGAGTGATGGCATTAATACATGTTTATTGGAATCCTGTGGCTATTATAATTCAAAGGTATTCTTGAACAGGTTATCTGATATAGTGGACTTTGCCTTATGGAATGAGGAGATTTTGTCAATCATTTTGGGGGGGCGATTTTAATGCCATTGTGGAAGACTTGGAAATGATCTTTCCAATACAAGTCGACAGCAGGCTATAGAAAGTGGCCGTCTATTGACTTTACTAACATAATCTAGAGGCTTATGCTTCACCAATGGGGCAGTGAAAGGGGATATTCCTGCTCACCCAACACGGAGAAGAAAAAATCAATGGGCCATAAATTATTATATTTTTGTCTATTGTTCTATATTTCTTAATATGCAATCTATGAACATTTCTGTCACCTCAGTAAGTGATATTATTAACCAAATGGCAACTCTCTGTAGCCGGTAAATACACACAGAAATATCTGTTTCGGCTTGAAGCTAATACAGGTCTAAATCGGCCCTGATGGAACAAGCTTTAGTTAGATACATTTTATGCAGTTTTTGATGAAGAATATGATAGTTTGTCAATAGGTGATATCATACAGGGGAGTGTATAGAGAGATTTTGCAGGCCTTTACTATACCCCAGGTAAAATGATCTAATCCTAAAATGCACTATATACATATATATGATCAACAAATAAAGGTTGAAAAGGGTATTTTAAGAGGCGAGATAAAAAAAACAAAGGAACTTGCCCCCATTTCAGAGATCTCAAGTTATAAAAAAGTTAAAGTTGAGATTTAAAAATTGGTTAAGTGGTCATAGATGGATAATGTTCCAAAGAGATGCAGGAAACATGCAATCGGCATTGGCTAATAAAAAAAAAAACAAATGAAGTTTGGAGACTTCTCAAGCAGGATGATAGTCACCAAATGGCATTGCAATCTAACCCCGTGTCAAATGAAGCATGGGTGAATGATTTCTCTGAAATTTTTTAAGATGAAAAATATGCACTAGAATATGGCGCCTATGTCCCGAAGCATGAATGAGTGTTGAATTTTGATAAAGATTATTTTTTAGATTTAATTACCAGATGTAGCATATCAAGAGCTCCCGGTCCAGATGAAGAATTTCTGGATGTTTGGGCAGATATTTTAATATTAATTTGTACTCAAATTTTATGAACTAGATCATTCCCCCTACCTGGCGGATAGCAATAATTATTCTGATCTTTAAGAAAAGAGACAGGATGGCACCGGGTAATTATCGCCCAATTGCACTTTTGGACCAGCCGTGAAAAAGGTTTGGGAGCTTATTGTTATCAAAATTGGATTGGGTAAAATTGGCAGGCATGTCCGACACAAACCAAACAGGTCTCGTGAAAGGTATCGGCACCCCTTTAAATGGTTTTATTGTATCTTATTTTAAAGCACAAGCGCTTTGCACTATTGTACCTAGCATTCATACATTTTAAACTCGCCTTTGATAGTATTGATAGGAGTCTCTTATGGGCCACGTTTATTGGGTTGGGTTGTTCCTCATATTTTGTTGAATTGATGATAGCTCTTTATAGTCAGACATCTGTGAAGGTGCGGCTGAGTGTGAAGGGAGAATTATCGGTTAACATTCCCACAGATAGAGGTTTGAAACAAGGTTGCCCACTGGCCCTCTTACTTTTTAATTTATTTATTTCTAACTTACATACTTATTTGGGAATGGTAGAATAGGTAAAAACCACATTCAGTAGTTATTGTATGCAGACAATTTGGTTTTGCTTGATCAGACAGAGATTACTCTCCAAAGAAAGTTGTCTGCACTTGAGAATGATGCTTAAAGAAATGGATTACAAATTAGCATTCCCAAACCAAACATGATGAGGATTCTTCCTCAAGTAGGAAATAAATAAACAGTGTTTGAATGGTATTTTTCAGCTATGCCACTAGTTTTAGTAAAGGAATACTGTTATGTAGGTTATTCTTATAATATCCAAAAGCAAAACCAGCCCAATGCACTGAAAACATTTTTTAAAGCCAAAACGTTGGCAACCAAGGATCACATTATTTTGGGAAATTGAGTGTGGGAAGATTCTGAATGAAGCTGATATTAGCCTTGATTTATTGTTAACAAATCCAACAAAACCAAAGAAAAAGTTGTATGTTAGTGATTGGGAGAGGACTCAATAGATCAGCAAACAATATAAGGTTTTTGTTTATAGTATTATGCCAAAATATCTGGAATAATTTCTGAACAGCAACTTCAGAAATATGTTCTTAAGGATGCGTTTTAATCTTTTACCAACTGGGCATTCGGAGAAAGTTACCTCGAGCTGAACAAGAATGTCATTTTTGCAATCTGGCACAAGAAACTATGCGTCATCTACTAATTGATTGTTTAACAATAGCTGAACCTAAAGCCATTTATTTTGATAAATATATAAGCAGGTGCAGAATTTTAACTCCAAACAAATGGTGACAGATTTTCTGGCCTGTGCCATCTACCAGATGAATCCCAATATCATGGATCTCAGGTCCCGGAAATATTCTGCGGGAAGTGCCAGTGGGACATTGACCAACAGATATAGAAACCACAGAAGTAGCACCATTTTGACTAAGCAGATTCTTCCGTAGAGATTAAGGGGTACATTCTTCCACCGTACTACCACCGTTTTTGCCTGTTCCATTACTCCCTGATAATGGTGCTCATACTAAGAAAGAAGATCCAAAGGTCGGATCCTCCCATCCCCTGTACAATTTATGATACTGTACGAGACAGTTAACAAATAAATTCAAAAACCTTCAATCTGTTAATTCAGTAAATAAATCCAGTAAGACATAGTAGTACAAACTTTGTGAAAAAAATATACAATTTTAACTATAGATAGTTTTAGGCAAAGCAATCTGCATGTCCGGTGTCTTTGGCTGGTGCGTTTCGAGGTCTGCACCTCTTCTTCCTGAGCCGTATGGACTGCGGAAAAATATTATATAAAAGGACATATCAAGTACTGATTCAAGTAGAGGCAGTATACAGTCTCTATAACTGATGGAATCAATAGTATTTTGTTCAAAACGTAGCAAAGTAAACATTAGACCAGTTATTGTTAGCACATCGTGCCTTCATGGAGCCATCTGGATGTATTCCAATTCCATAACTTAAAAAACTCTTGGTATAATAACTAAAAGGAAATAGGACTCAGAATGCACCATTTTCTACCAAGCAAGCCAAAAGGGGTGATTGGATGTAGAGTACTAAACAGTACCTTATCTTAGAGTCACCTCAGGATTCTCGTCTTCTTCATGAAGGTAACTAAACCTTCATCTATCTTCATTTTGTATGTATTCAAACGAGTTGACAGCCTAATCCATCACCTAAAGGCAGAGGACATCCTACAGTTAATTGGAAGTTATGTGGCTCCACGGCCACATATACTATAACAACTGTGCACATGTTCGACAATTATAAATGTTCCTCATTGCTATAGTGGATGTTACGCAAAAATAATCAAATCAGTATATCTTAATAGCGTGAAGAAGTGTAAACACTCACCACCCACGGTGGTTCGTTCCATATATGTGTTCAACAAGGGAAGGCGGCACTCGCCACACATAACTGGATCGAGATTTTGCTTGGGGTTGGTGACAGAAAGTACCATGTCGTCCGCAAATAAGGCGACGACCACTTTTAGTTAGCAAAGTAGAACCCCCCTGTGCAGGTGTCGCTCCCTGATTGCTTCCGCCAATGGTTCTATCGCCAATGGGAATATCAGTGGTGACAGGGGCGTCTTTGCCGGTGCCTCTTTCCAGCGCTAAGTTTGAGGTGTATTGGTTATTCACCCTGATCTTGGTTATGAGAAATGTATACAATAACGAGACTAGCGAGATAAAATGTTCCCCCATCTCCATCCTACCCGGGACGTTTTGTGGTACCGCTGATATCAGCCCAAACATCCTGCGCAACCCATACGAAGTGGATCGCCCTGGAATTAAAACAGATTGGTCTGCTTTCACTGCCCTATGCATCATTGGGGCCAGTCTGGATGCCAGTAGTTTGGCCAAGATCTTGTTATCCAGATTGATGAGGGAGATAGGCGATAGGAGGAGCAATCGTCTGCTTTTTTGTCTGGTTTAAGCAACACCACTACCATTGTTACGCTCACCTGGTTCCCACGGGGGCGTCGACCGGAACTTGCCGCTGTTTTTTCCACCAGCGTGACATGTAGCGCCGAGATGAATGACTGGACTGGCCCGCTCAGCCTAGTTTGTCTGGCTCGCAAGAATATTCTTCTGCAAAGGAGAAGAGGAATTAACCACCCGTGGAATTGAGTGTCAACCCACCTTCCCCACTCCCGTTGTCTTCCCACAGATCACTCTTGATGTCCCCTCCTTAGTCTCACCTGATGGTTTGGAAGGATGAGCTCTCCATCCTGCGTCGACCGCAGGGGCGCGTTGATGACCAGTTACTTCAGTGGCGTAGAGGAATTGGTGAGTTTCAGTATTGACTCTAAAGTCCAATTGTTCATAAGAGTTCAAATGTCTGATCTTCACTCTGTCCGATTCCTTGCAGGTTGCCGATTAATCCACTCGAAGATTACCAAATGGCAATTGGTAAGATTCAGGTAAGTCTATTGTGGTTTTCCCCTTAGGGGCCGGGGTACGGCGATGAAGCAGAGTTGACTGTGCCGACCCGAGATGAGGTGAGAACCCCGTGGTAAATCAGGTAAGTTTTGTGGGGGGTAACTGGTATTGTCTTTGCTTTCTCCCCTTAGGGGCTGGGGTACGGCGATGAAGCAGAGTTGACTGTGCCGACCCGAGATGAGGTGAGTACCTCCCGTGGTAAATCAGGTAAGTCCTTGGGGGTAGCTTGTATAGCCTTAGAGAGTCCCCTTGCTCACCTTGCTGTCTTTGTCGGAGGGCGGCCGCGAGATGGAGAGAGCGTGATGGAATGCTGAAGTACCGCCAAGCAGGTGAGTTCAGCGCGGCGCCGTAGGAATGCGAAGCAATGCTTCAAAGACTTCTGTCTTTCAGCTCCGTGGTGAAATGGATCAGGATTCAGGTAAGGATTAAAGTTAAAACTCCTGTTCTAACCTTCATCCTTCTTTTCTTCTTGTTTCAGGAGTCCCAGGACTGAAGCGGGCGTGGCTGAAGACTGGAGCTGCTGAAAACACGGTGAGCGTTACGCTGCAGCAAGCAGAATAACACGAAGCACGTGCGGCTCTCCGGGCGTTGTTTAAATAGCCTTGGAAGAAGATCCAGGTAAGTATTCTTCCACAGCCCCACCCAAGTAACAAAATAGTCCCTTCAGTAAAATAGTCCCTCCTAAGCCTCATTTGGCTTGAGTCTTCATGCAGCATGGTCTGCCTCAGGTGAGTATGCAGCATGGTCTGCTTCAGGTAAGTTATCAATAATGAGCCTGGCGCCCATGGCACCAGGACTGACTTTATCTCCTAACTGGGGCTTTTGGGCATGCTCCAAGTGGCATGATGCCTGCTTCCGGGGCTGCTGGGCCTGGTCTGGTCTTCCGGGGGCAGGCATCATGACAACCATCCCCTCCCTCAGGGAGTCCGGCAGCTGAACATCTTTCAGACTCTGGTGGTACATTTGCAATAGGTGTGGGGCCAATTTCTCAGCATAATGTTTGTTAAACTCAGCTGTGACAGGCGAGAACTAATAGCCACCAGAACCTCCACCATTGACACAGTGCAGCCGAACCACACCCTTTCCTTGTATGTGCACAATATAAAGTGACCTGATCCAGATAGCCGTTCACCTCTTGTTGGAAGACCTGTATTTGGGACCATTACTTGGCCATAGAATTTGCAAAACTCCTGAACTATCTCTATATCTGCAAATCTCTACACCCCTTTGTGTCCTTAATCGATAGAACCCAATTTTTGGTACCCTCAGGTCTCACAGCCCTTGCCAATAACTTCCCTGGCCGTTGTCCCTCCCCATATTGTGGCACCGCTGCCTTTCCCTGGAAGAACTTCACTTCTCTATGCGCCAATACATTAAACACCTGCAACTGTTCCTTGATCTCTGCCTGTTCTAATAGTTTAGGTGTGGATGTCTCCGACTGTATTCTGCATACGTGAGTTTCCGTGTCTCTAATTTCACCACAGATTTGCTTAAGCACCCCAGCCTCTTTGGAGATGCATTCCCCTCTGATTACACATTTAAAACTTTCCCACAGGGTTGCGTATAACTCCACAGATATTACATTTATTTATTTTTAAAAAGGCATCTATAGCCTTTGTTAAACCCTCTCTGAACAACCCATCTGTCAGTCCTTTGCTTTTAACCATCCAGGGAGTCCTCCCCTTTTCTCTACCCACAAATTCAATGGTCAGCAGTACTTGGGCATGATCAGAGAGGGTGCGCGCGAGGATAGAAACATCGGATGCCCTGCACAGCAGTGAGTGGGAGACCAGGAAGTAATCCAAGCGGGACACCGAGTTATGGACAGAGGAGTGAAACGTGTATTTACATTTTTCTTGATCTCAGGTTCTCCAGACATCTTGAACCTCCCAAACCCAGCATATGTCCTGTACTGTACGTGTCGCTTTTGGTGCCGAGCGGTGAACCCCCTCGGTGCGGTCCCGGTCGGGATCCATGACCGCCTTATAGTCCCCAGCCCAGATTATTTCCCCCCCAGGTGGCTCCTCTAGTTGACAACCAATCTAGTCTAGGGCCTCTACCGAATCTTGGTTGGAGCCGTAATAGCTAATCAGTATGTACAATCAACCCTGTATGATTCCTTGTACTACCAGGCCCTTTCCCTCACAGTCCTTGACCATGGTGGTGAAGCGGAATCCGACGGAGCCGTGTATAATAATACCTACTCCTCTTCACTATGAGGAGTGGGATGAGTGGTAGCGGTGACACACACAGTTTAGCCCGAATTTCGATTCCCCACCCGGTACTAGGTGTGTCTCCTGTAGAAAGGCAACTTCCACATGGTGTCTTTGTATGTACAACAGTACCCTGCAGCATTTAAACAGGCAATTCAGGTCCCAAACATTCCATGTAATGCTCCTAAGAGACCCGGCAATTCGGTACCCATGTCATCCCTGTAACCACATATTGTTTCATTAGCATAGATTGGAACACTATGGCGCTCCCATGTTCTACAAGTGGATAGGGTTCTCGGCTTTCCTGTGCATTTCCAACATTAACCCCATCAACATCCCCCCTGCACTCCTGCTAGCCACCCAAACCTGCCAGCTTCTCCAATCCCCTGTGCCTCCCCACCCTCTCCCACCAGCAACCCCAACCTGCTGGTCCCCTTCCACCCACCTCCCTTCCTCAACAACCGTGTGTTCCCACATGAGGGAACAATATGGCCCAGTCACCCTTGCAGCCCCTTCCAGCATGTGCAACTGTGACTGTCCCCTCTTCGGTGTCCAACACTTCCTGCGTTATTGGGGGACTGCACCACTATCATGATTCCTTCAGTGGCGTGGTGTGTTGGGTAGCAGTTCAAAAAAGGTGTTTGCCTCCTCCAAAGTATGAAATAACAGCACGCGCCCATCATGTTCCACCCTCAGTTTGGCAGGGAATAACATTGCATATTTAATGTTCCTGTCCTAGAGCCTCTTTTTCACATCAATAAAGGTCTCCCTGGACGACTGCACCTTGTCCGAGAAGTCCGGGAATAGGCAAATTGATGCCCCTTGATATGTCAAGGAGCCCTTCTCTCTTGCTTTCCGTCGGGCCCAGTCTCTGTCCTGATAATTTAGAAGCCTAGGAATTGTTGGTATTGCTGGTACCCCGGGTATCGGCTTTCTCCCACTTGGAATACGGTGGGCACTCTCCACAATGAACATTGCCGAGAACTCTTCATTCCCCCAAGATATCCTGCAGCAGGTCCTCCACCATAGTCTCCATGTTCTGCTCATCCGCAGACTCAGGCATACCTGTGATTCTCAGGTTATTTTTACGGGACCGAGATTCAAGGTCATCATGAATATCTTTCAGTTCCTTAATCGCTCTCTTAACCAGGGGAAGGTCTCTTGTGGCAGTATGGGATGTATCCTCGACAGTGGATACCCGTCCCTCTATCTCATCAAGTCGTTCTCCATGTTTGTCCAGACGGACTTGCATGTGGTCTACCTTGCAAGTCAGGGTGTCCATCTTGCCGTCTAGAACCTGTATGCTTGCCTGATATGATATGGCATTTATAACACGCCTATACACAAGTGTTTCAAGGCGTGACGAGGCAAGGGAGGGGGAACAGAGGGAAGACAGACAACGATCCTACTAGGCCAGGTGTCATTCAGATCACACAAGTGCATGGGAGGGGGAAGTGGGAAAGTGCGGGGGGGGTGGGGAAGGGACAGTGCAGTACATAATAGAATAAATAACAATAAGTAAAATGTATGGCCAGCAAGTGGCAAGTGCAGGGGTAAGTGCAGATAACAGGTGTCAAGTGCTGGTAGTGGGACTGTAGGGATACAGAAACAGTCCCCAGGTGCAGAGATTGCCAGGAAGGCAATGTAGGTGTGCGACTGGCGGGGGAGGGGACCTGGGCTTGAGTTCAGAAGGTGGCCAGGTAACCAGTGCAATTTCAGTTTCGGTCAGAAAGTCAGCCGGGGAGATGAGGAGAAAAAGCAGAAGCAAAGAGAAAGGTTTTGAGGTGCTTCCAGAACCGGAGATGATTCTCAAGTTTCAGGGAGGCAGGGAGGCTAGTCAAGAGGGAGGCCCTAGCCAAAGAAAGAGATTGACTGCCAACTCGTTGCTTGGAGAAGCGACTGACCCTGAGGGAGTTGGAGGCAAATGAGCGAAGAGCTTGAGAAGGAAGATATTTAGGAAGAGAGAGTTGAAGGTATTGAGGCCCCAGGCCCCGGAAAGCCTTGTGGACAATGCAGAGGGTTTTGAACTTAATCTTTGCAGCCGCTGGGAGCCAATGGAGAGATTTCAGTCCTGGAGATATACGATCCCTGGGCTTGAGGCCAAGGACAAGTCTCGCAGTCCTGTTCTGGAAGAGTTGCAAAGGGCGGAGGGTAGAAGCAGGCAGATTTAGAAAGAGGCTGTTGCAGTAGTCCAGCCTGGAGAGAACCAGAGCTTTGGATCAGTGAGCTTCTGGGGGAAGGAGGGGAACGGAAGAATACCTCTGAGGTGGTGCAGCTGGTAGTGTGACTTCTTAGAGATGTCAGAGATGTGAGGAGAGAAGGAGAGTATGGAGTCGAAGATGTCCCCGAGGTTCTTAGCCTCGCAGGTGGGAGCAGGAAGAGGGCCAAGAGACTTACCTGTACTTGACTGAGCATTGCTTTGATGTCGTTGAGTGCTCCTCCCGTATCCAGCCCGGTGGAGTGTTCAGCGCTATTCGGGCAGTTCTCCCCCAAAGCCAAATGTTTAGCCATCCCAGGGGCCTTAAATTGCAGCTTTGACTGCTGTTTGCCTGATTTTGGGGATTTTTACATGTTGTAACGTATGTGCCATTCCCTCTTCTTCGCTGTTTCTCTGATGCACCACCTCTGGAGCACCCCCTCACCGCCGCGGGGGTATATGCAACCCCACCTGGCCCTCACCTCTAGGAGTAGGGGGGGTGCAACCCCTCACAGCATGTGATTGTGTGTAAAAACGTTCTTATTACCTAAAGGCCGGGTGGGGGTGCAAATGTGAGTCAGGCATGTGCTGTTCCGGGTTGCTGGCAGTGCCTTTCTTGGGGGGAGTGGCCTAAATGCAGTCCAATACCCACTGTCGTGCTCTAGCGGACCTCTATGTGGGTCATATCTAGCAGTTCACAAAATCCTGTCCGGGCAGTAGCTTGCCCTTTCCCGTCAGCTCAGTTGCGCAGGTGTATGCAGCCCAGTGTCTTGGTCTAGGCCCCGCTCATAGGGCGCGTGTCACCCTGCCACACGCCTGCTGAGGATTGTTTCGCATAGGGGCCTCCTGCTCTCCCCTCGGTCAATTCCAGTCCAGCGAGGGGTCAGGGGAGGCGGAAATCAGGATTGGATCCCAACAGAGTGGTCCGGTTCCACTTACGACCCTATGTACGGGCCCCCACGAAAGTCTTCTCTGACTTTGCCCCCTCTTCTCTGAGTCTGCCCCCTCTAACCCCCTCCCCTCGGGGAACCACCCCGGCAGGCACATGCCAACCACCGCGGCCTCCAAGCTTGCCGTTCCCGATGTCAGTGCGTCTGATGTTGGGACACCAGCAGTGCGCTCGCTGCTCTGGGACAGCGTCCTCCTCCTTGCCCGAGCTCGACTGCTCCGGCGACAAGGGACGGTCTCTGCACAACTCCCTGCAGGAGCCTGACTCCGGCTCCTCATGCCGAACCAAGTCGGATGGTTCTCTGCTGCCACTGCATCACCAGGTCTGTGCTCCTTCCACCACGTCTCAGGGTTGTGACCCCTGTTCCTCATCCAGCACTCAGCAGGTGCCATGGGCATCCCTCCTTTTACATCGCAGTGTTTCTGCACCGGCTCAGGCAGGCCAGATCGGAGTCCCAAAGTGCCGTAACTTTGCATGCTCCGTTCTCGGCTGTTTTTTTATGGATGTCTGCCTTCTGTTTATACACCACACCAGATGTTCTGTTTGGATGTGGCGAGTCAGAAGTCGGCCGAATCTTGTCCAGATCTCTGGGGCTTCTCAGGAGCTCACAGACCTGCGGCCTTCTTGGCTGGGCTCCCTAGCACCCCCCACATTTTTTCTTTTTGAGGTACAAATGTTCTATATAATTAGCATTCAATGTTCAATTATATCTTCACATATACAAGTTTGTAATTTGTATAATTATTATTATTTTATGTTGCATAGAGTGCCATGTAAGCACGTGCAATTGATTAATATATTCCATTCAAGTGTGAAACCTGTGGTCTAGACCTGATTGTGAAGTCAATGGCCCTCATTCTGAGTAGGGCGGTAAGTATGGGCGATTACCGGCATGGCGTAAAGAGCGTTTCCGTGCTGGCACAAGACCGTAAAAATCGGCCTATTCCGACTGTGCGTGCACGCGCTTTGCGCCATGCCAGTAACGCACCTCAGCGCCATGCCGTAAAAGGGCCCCAAAAGCCCTTACCGGCAACAAGCGCACCGTACATAACACTACCGACATAGAGAACTTAGCGGTAACCGTAAATAGCGGTCACCGCTATTTACAGTCACCGTTAAAAAACGGAACCGGAAGAAACGTCATCGCACAGGAACGGGAAGGAGCACGGCGGCCATCTTTAAAATCACAATCCATTGCCATCCTTTCCATACAGGACCCCTAGCCATACAGTGATCAGAGAAATAGGCTTTGGAGACCGGCATCATGCCCAAAGCATTAAAAAAGGGTGCTGCACGCATAAGAAAGGAGCGCTTTACCCAGGATGAGCTCCAGGTACTGGTTCGACACTCTGCACGAACATGTAGGCACTGTATTCAGCAGTGATATGCGGAGGCCCACCGTCGTCAGGAAGAAAGAGATCTGGGCCTTGGTGGCACAGAGGGTGAGTGCCGTGGGAAACACCCCCCGCACCACCAAGGACTGCAGGAAACGTTGGGATGACCTCCGTCTCAGGGTGCGGGCCATCCTCTCGGCAAACCGAAGTCAGGTTCTGGAGACAGGAGGAGGGCCAGGTTCCCCCATCAAAATGATGCCGTGGCAGGAAACGTGTGCGGCCATGATGGGCACAGAAGCCATAGAAGGTGTTGGAGAAATGGAGTGCGGTGCAGCGTCATCCGCTGATGGAGGTGAGTGTCATGAGTCAAGACAGAACATGCATTCCTAACGTAAGTCATTGCCAAGGGCTGGGCAAGGAGTCACGTCATGGTTGGGCAGCCCCCCCACCCCCCAATGAAATCATGCTGCAACAAGTGGGACCCAGGCCGATGTCAGGTGCAAGGCTGTAACCCATATGGCCCATACCACACAAAGAGGCCGAATCTGTGAGGCACACGGGGCAGTGATTGTAAACATTGTGAATGTGAGTCATCACAGTACTCCGCCAACATGAGTGACCCAGACATCTGCATGCATTGACCATCCAAGCCCAGATCACTGTCCCACTCACCACCCAAATGTCAACAAACCACTGCAATCCCATTGTGATACCATAGGCATGTAGAAATGCTGAGCCCCAAATTATTGCTCATTCCGTCTCTCTCTTCCCCCCCACAGGCAGCGAGCATGACAGCGAGGACCAGGAAAGCACCCGGACCAGTACCTCCAGGGGCAGAGTCAGTGGCCGCCGCATACCTGCAAGCAGGAAGACAACACAGGCAACACGACCTGCTTCAGCAACCCCCATGGAGGGTGCACAACCCCCACCCGCACCCCTACCCATGCCTGCAGTGCCGCTGGACACATGTCCCACGCTGCACTCTGAGGAGTCCAGTGTGGCTGATGAGAATGCAGCCATGTGCCTCCTCGATGTGCCAGATAGCCCCCCATCAATATCGGGAGCCAACGTGGAGGACACCATTTACATTGGCCATACC